>NC_137345.1:9860000-10460000 GCF_965287045.1 Carcharhinus amblyrhynchos | reverse complement strand
TTTCTCTCTACCTCCCTTTTTGCGGGCTTGCATTAGCTACCCTCCAATCTGTAGGAACAAGTCCAGCGTCCAACTAATTTTGGGAAACGTCCACCAATGGATCTATTATTTCCAGGCAATCGGAACCAGGAGCTCATTGTTAACTGATTAAATATGACAATGAAACCAAATTGGCAGCAGCAGTAAAACTGGAGACAACAACTCCGACAGTACAGACGAATTGACAAAATAAGTTTGTGGACAGTTCATCACAGATAAAATTTAATTGCAAACTAAGAAGGAATAATATTCATCACATGCTCTTCATGAATACTTTTCCTAATGAGTTATGTTAGTATATATTGCCATTTCAGGTTCATCAAAGTTTGTGTGTTGTTCTTTGGGAGCTATCATTGAACTTTGACACATCCTCATTGCTGACCGAGTGCCTCGACCTCTTAACTCTTCAGGCTTTTGAATCTGCAGTGCTGCATTTGTGACTGTATCCTCATTGTTAGCGAAGTGGACAGTTTGCTTGCTGTGTGTTTCTGCTGAGTTCCCTCGATTGCTCTTTACATTGGCATACAGAATGTTCTCTTCTGCAATTGCCAATTGCTGCAATATAGAAAATAAAGATCCAATTTATTTGCATTTATTTTGAATGGTGATTTGTGGAGAAATCAATATCTAGATTATTGCAAATCAGTTCACAAGTGATCGCAACATTCGATAATCTATCTCCAGTGGTGAAACACATCATTTGTCCCAACTCCACATAAACCTGTCCAGTTAATCTCATCAAAATAACATTCAAATCCTTTCCTTCCCATGTGCTTATCCAGCTTCTGTTTGAATGTATTTCGGCTATTTGCCTCAACTGTTCCCTGTGGTGGAAAATTTCACATTCTGAACACTCTGGGTAAAGTTGTTTCTCTTGAATTCGCTGTTGGATGAACCTTTATTATTCACACAAGGAACGTAATCGTCGTTGGCTGGGTCAACATTTGTTGCCCATCCATAATTGAACTGAAAGCCTTGCTCGGCCATTTCAGGGGGAATTTATGGGTCGTATGTAGGCCAGATCAGGTATAGGCAGCAGATTTCCTAAGGGAAATGTCCCTAAATGGCATTAGTGAACCAAATGGGGTTTCTACTGCAATCGACAATAGTTTTATGATCATCATTAGACCCTTAATTCCAGACTTTTATTGAGTTCTGCCTTCGTGGTATTTGAACCCAAGTCCCCAGAGGATGATCCTGCATCTCTAGATTACTAATCCAATACCAATTCATCAGCACCTGTTATTAATAACTATCCACTATTTATGGTCACTGCTTTTGGTCTTGCCTGTAAGTGGGAACATCTTTGTTATCTCTACCTGAAACTTGAAGATCTCAATCAGATCATTAATCAGAGAAGAGAGGCCCAGCTTGCTGAATCTAGCCTTAGTTTTTTTTAATTTTCCAAGGCAGAATGCGAGAAGGAATTTTGCCGCCATTCAGTGAAATTGTACCTCACACCCTCGGCAGACCAGATGAAGCTTTCGGGATTTTAAATCAGCCTTTATTCACCCTTTAATGAGGAAGTCTGCCTCCCACAAGGTGGCGTACTGGTACAGGGCACGCACTATTATAACTTTACATACTTTACGTATAATTGTCATACACCAATCACAAGTATACATTTGTTCTGAACTCATTGATATCCAATTACAGTGAATAGTTCTGACTAATTCATTTATGTCAGATGAATATTGGTGAGGGATTGGAATGCCCTGCCTGCTGCGGTTGTAAATGCGCCTAGTTTGGGGGCGTTTAAGAGATCAGTGGATAGGTTTATGGACGAAAAGGGATTGGTTTAGGTTAGTGGGTCATTGTTTTAACTGGTCGGCGCAACATCGTGGGCCGAAGGGCCTGTTCTGCGCTGTAATGTTCTATGTTCTGTGTTCTATGTTCTATGAATATAGTTAACCAGGTATATCCTCTGTATTTAAAGTTTTAAGTTTATTTATTTGTTAGTCACAAGTAAGTTACTGTGAAATTTCCCGAGTCGCCACAGTCCCGTGCCTGCTCGGGTCAACGCACATGACCAGCGTGTCTTTCAGAATGTGAGTGGAAACTGGACCACCCAGTGGAAACACACACACAGATACGGGGAGAATGTGCAAACTCCATACAGTGACCCAAGCCGGAATTGAACCAGGTCCCTGGTACTGTGAAGAAGCAGTGTTAACAATTGTGCTAATGTGGCGCCCCCTATACGCTTGTCTAATTATAATTATTCATAACGAATGAGGTTTGCCACATGATTCCACCATCTAAACATCCACGCCTGCTGCTATAGCTTGTGATTATCAGACTTCTCTCCCTCTGTCCCTCGATCAGCTTGTGTGTGCTGCCTATCTGTAATAGTGGGAACTGCACTGAACCATCTTCACAGCAGCTTCCCAGCGAACTGTGCTGTAATTAATTCGCAGGGGAACAGGACTGCATTCAATGACGCAAACCCCTTCAGAATGATAGCATCTTTCACATTACTATCTCAGTAGAACCAGCAGCGATCCTAAATTGGAACTAACTATGACCATATTTAACACAAGAAAGTACATTTATTTGGAGTCTTCAACATAGTAATATGTCCCAAGACCCATGGCAGCATCATCAGGTACAAACTGAAACTAAACCAAGGAAGGAGATATTAGTGAAGGTGACCAAAATCTTTCAAAGTTTTAAGGCAAAGACATTTTAAGGAATGCCTTAAAGGAATAATGAAGGGATGAATTAGACAGAGAGGATGCCAAAGCTTAGGGATTAGGTGATGTAGTTACAGCAAGGCCAATCTCTCATCACCGAACAGGGGGACTCATTAGCTTTTGATAGTATTTTCTTATTCTCAATTTTTGTCCTGTTTTGGCAGTAATACTTGAGACTTTACAGGAATAGACGAGAGCGTAAACTGACAAATGTCATCAAATCCAAATTTGGGATGAAATAATTAACGAGGTCTCATTTCTGACGGTAAAGCCAAGGTCTGTCTCCCTTTGTGTCCATCCAATGAGATTAAAGATTGGAACCAATCCAAGGTGTAGTTCAGTCAAACAGCATCAATACATTTAAGGCAAATCCACAGGAGCAAATGTGAGTGAAAGGAACAGAAGCTTTTGCTGTTGGGGTTGGATAAAGAGGGATGGGAGGAGGCTTGTGTTGAGCATCAAATCCAGCATAGACCAGTTGGCCTGAATGGCCTGTATCAGTACTGTAAATTCTACATCATCCAGGTTTGAAAATTTCCAGACATTAGTCAGAGAATTCATACTGAATCTCCTTACCTCATTGCTATAAAGATTATCGTTGTCTCTTCCATGGCCAATGTCATTTGTATCTGAAAAATGAAAATGTTAACATTGAAAAGGCTTTAATCAGAATGGTAGTTATAATTAGAATGTCTCAACTGAGCATGAGCTGCAGGGTGCATGTCTCCCGCATTGTTTTGCATTTAAAGAAAGGCAAATGGGTTGTTATCTTTTGTTACGGACGAGTTACAAATGGGGAATAAGTGAGGCTACGCCTGGAGTGCTGTTTGTAGTTTTTGGCTCCAGATTGGACATACCCATCTTCAGTCCACTGTGCTAATTCCCAAGAAGGAAATTGTGTTCTGAGGACAGACTGAGTAGCCCAGGTGTAATAACTTGAGATGACTCAATATGGTTAAGTTACAAACTAAAGGATTTATTGATTAGATGAACTCTATACAATGAAGGGTTTAATGACACAATGATGAAGATCTACTCCTAACAATGTCCTGGATTCATCAATAGCCTCCATCCCCCGGGGCTGCAGGCTCTCACTCCCAATAGGCTCCCGATAGGCTTGTGCACTTGCACTCTATTGGTTACGGTCCAGTCACATGGCCCCTGAAGGATTGTACAATAAGGGGGCAATGGGACCACACCAAGCCGATATTCTCTGCTGTTCAGCAGGATGTGAGATGACCTCGTTGAAAAATTTTTAAAAATCTTATTTGAATTCATACGGCAGATATGAGAAAATGTTTCCTCTGACTGGAGAATCTAGAACACAGAGTCCATAAGATTGTAAGAGCATATGATATAGGAGCAGAATTAGTCCATTCATCCTATCGAGTCTGCTCCACCATTCAATCATAGCTGATTAGTTTCTCAACCCCATTCTCCCACCTTTTCTCCAAAATCTATGATCCCTTCACCAATCATGAACCTATCTATCTCTGCCTTATATCTAGATGTCCCAGAGCACACTGTGGGCCCATTTGCTGAGATTGGATGAGGTTACAGAAGGTTCTGTATCTTTGGAATTCTCTGTTGCAGCGAGCTATGAGTACATTCAAGTCAGACATCAATAGACTTTTGGGAGTTGGGGAACTAGGTTCTCATACAGAACGATCACTGCAAGATTTCCCTCACACAGCTCAGCAAAGAAATGACTTGGTGCAAAATTTTCCCGTCCTGTCCACATTGTGAATCGTAGCTGGTGGGATAGAGAATTTGGTGGACCATTTAAAAGGTCTGTTGGCCTGGGACGGGAACTTCTAATCTTGGGGCATACACGGCCAAAAAAATCCCGCCCTTGGTCATAAACAAATCTACATGATCCTATTGAATGGTGGAGCAGATGGGCTGAATGGCCTACTCCTGTTCCTATTTCTGATGGTCTTATGATCTCTATCACTCTAAACCCATGTTGAGTTTCACTTGCTCCAGAGTTCACAGGATTATTTGTTGTTTCCGAACAACAGTAACAACTTCAATATTCTTCCATGTTTAACACACCTATCTTAGAATGTGCAGGATACCAGAATCAGAGATGTTTGTTGATTGCAGCAAATTAGGTTCTCTTTATATTCTTCAGAAAATTATTGAAATCTAACAAAATGATTCTGGAGAAACAGAAACTCACCCTTGTCAATTCGCCTCCGGTACAAAAGTAGAGAAACAGCAAACACCACAAGAATGGCCCCCAGCACCCCGAGCACAATGTAAATCAGGCTGTGACACAGAGAATAGGAAATGAGCAGTGTTGGACTTTACAATCATAGAAAGTTTACAGCACAGAAAGTGACCACTGGGTCCATCATGTCTGTTGTGTCTAAAAACCAGCCCCCCCCCTCCCACCGCCCCCCAGGGTAGTCCCACTCTCCAGCATTTTGTCCATTGCCCTGCAGATTATCCAGACATCTTTGAAATGAGTTGAGTGTTTCTGCTTCTACCGCCCTTTCAGAAAACTGCAGCCCTCTGGATGGAAACACTTGTCCTCATCTCTCCTCAAACCTTTCAACCAATCTCTTTAAATTTATGCTCCCTAGTCACCGGTCTCTCTGCAAAAGTAAACTGGTCCTTCCTATCTGTTCGATCCGAGCCCCTTACAATGCTAAACATCTCAATCAATTCTCTTCTAAATTAAGGAGAACAACACTGGCTGACCAAATTTTTCTTCTTGGTTGCAATTTTCCAGTCCTGGCAACATCCCTGTGAATCTCTTGTCTGATAAATCCTTTCTGTCATGAGGTGACTAGAACTGCACACAATACTCAAGTTATGGCCTAACTAATATTTTATATAGTTCCAGCATTATCTTTCTGACCTTATATTCCATACCTTGGCTAATAAATGAAAGGATTCCATGTGCCTTCTTAACCCGCCTTATCAACCTGTCCTGCTACCTTCAAGGACCTATGGACATTCACTCCAAGGATTTTCACTTCCTCTACATCCCCCAGTATCCTCCCATTTATTGTCTAACCAATTGCTTTGTTTGACCTGCTCAAATGCATCACCTCACACTTTTCTAGTGGAATTCCATTTGCCACTTTTTTGCCTACCTGAACAATCTATTCATATCTAACTGCGGTCAATAGCAATCCTCCTCGCTATCTACAGCATTGGTAAATTTCATTACATTACACAGAAATCATTAATATGTGCCAGAGAAAGAAGGGGACCTAGCACTGAGGATTGGAACCAGCCTTCCAGTCACAGAAACAGCCATCAACAATCATCCTTTGTTTCCTGCCATAATTGATCCTTGGTCATTTGTTTAAGGAAGTGGATTTTGAAATTATATAGCACTTTTTTTGGATGGTCTAAAGAATTTTACAATCTAGGAAGTGCTTTTAAACACCCATCACTGTTGTTATATGGGAAATGTGGCAACCAATTTGCACACAGCAAAATCTCAGAAACAGCAGTGAACTTTGACCAGATCAATATTAGCCATTTCTTCATGGTTCTCCTTGTCTGCTTTCTCTGTAGATAAGAAGTGACCTGTTGCGTATTTCCAGCAGCTTTTTCATCATTTTGATGTTTAATTGGTATTTTCTCCTCATCATCATTGTAACTTTCGTGTTTACATTAGATGACAATAACTGCTCTTCTTTTATGCCCCAACTATGTTTGGGGTTGTGGGTTTTAACAGAAAAAGAAAAGGCTTGGTTTGCAAACACAAAACAGGTTTTAATGAAGAGCTGTTCTCTGCACTGCATCAAGTATAAAACTGACAGTAACACAGCAGCCTGAGCCCACGCTCTAATGGTGTCACATCAAATCAACCTTTTTAAAACTCATACCTTCATTATGAAGCGAACTTAACAGAATCTCACCAAGGTTCCTGATCTGAGAGCTATTGAGAAATGATGCACAGTATCCCGGATTGTCAGAGACTGGACATATGACCCAAGATGTGTGTCAGGACCCTGCAGATGACCCAACATGATGACCTCCATGGGAATTGCCTGGGACACTGGAACTTCCAATGGTCAATTCTGCTGTTCCCTGGGCCCCTCTGTGAAAATCTTCAGCTCTGGGTAAGAGCTTCAAACAATTTATTGGGGCTTACCTGGATAATTACCCAGGAAATATTAGACTGAAAGAATCAAGTTTAATTTTTGAGTAGACACAGAACTGACCCCTGAATAATCACACTGACCCTCCTGACCTCCCCCCTATCTTCTGATGAACCTCCTGACATATCAACTATCACCCCACACCTCTGACTATCCCATCTGACCTTGTGACTAAGCCACAACCTGAGGCAATCCGATTATCCTCTGCGACTATCCTTTGCACCCAACATTCGATTACCCAATGTCCAAATCTGATTAGCCTCCAAACCAGGCTACCCCTGCCAACCTGACACAATGGCTACACTATTCATCTACCACCTCATCAACCTACTACCTCACCCACCTGCTTCCCTCCCCATCTATCACCTCACCTACCTGCAACCCCATCAATCTCACAGACTTACGAACTCACTCATCTGCTTTCTCAGTCATCTACCACCCTTGCCTCCAACTACCAACACATCTATACACCTGTCTCCCTATCCAGCTTGCACCCTACCCACCTGTGGTCTTACAGAGTTGCAATGGAGTTCTCCGAGGGGCGCAGCACTCCACAGTTCTGGAGAGTCCAGACTCAGAAAATCAGACAAGAAATGTGGAGCTGAGTTGAGGATGGAAAGCATTGAGTGGAATGGCAATCCAACAATGATTGCTGCTCTGTGACTGACCCAGGACAATAAATGATATCCATCCTTGTGCCAAAGGTGTTAAAGAGGATTTAATCACTCACACAGAAGCCATATCATTTCAACACTAACAATAAAAACAACGTACCTTCCAGCAAGTTTGGAGTTTGGAGTTGAGGAATGTGTTGGTGATACCGTTAAAGCTTCACGAGAATTTTCATGTCCGACTGAAACAAGGAAATAACATTCAGATCAGTCTCATTTTCATTGTCGTTAAACAAGAGAGTTACATTGTCAAGAGGCATCTCGACCTGAGGGAGAACCTTGCTGAGGGAGCACCTCATCTTGGGATGTGGGTGTCACTGTTTAGGCCAGCAATTATTGTCCAACCCTAATTGCCCGTGAGACAACGGTCATGAGATGCCTCTTGAACCGCTGCAGAGACACTCCCATCATTGTGTCTTTTTGCCAAATCCTCCTGAATATCTGCTCCTTTTTTGCTTCCGTTGTAAAAGCTATTATGGTCCTCATTCTAATGCAATCCATACCTTAATAATCATTTGCATCAATAAAATTCTCCAAATTTCTCCTGCTGTCCTTGTTGTGATGATCTTAATGTCTTCTCTCCAGTATTTACTCACTTACTACTGGAAATAATTTGTCCCAATTTATCGAATCAAAGCCTCAAGTAATTTTGAATAGATCGAATGATTCTCTGCAGGTGTTAGCTGTTGGTAGCACTCTTGTGTCAGCATCCACAAGGTTCTGCGGTCAATCCCTGCTCTAGAACTCAGAAATCAAAGCTGACACTCCTGCGCAGTACTGAGAAAGTGCTGCACTGTTGGAGGCGCTGCCTTTCGGATGGGATGTTGAACTGAATCCCCAATCTGCCTGCTCTATGGGCAGCATAGTGGCACAATGGTTGCACTGCTACCTCATAGCGCCAAAGACCTAGGTTCAATTCTGGCCTCGGGTGACTGTGGAATTTGCACGTTCATGATTTGGGAGATAGAAGCAATCAGTTGGCAACAACTGAAATAGTTAATTGGGGAAACTGGCTTGAACGGTTCCTTTTGTATTGAGTCCCTTTGTTTTTGAACTCAGAGCTGGAGTCTGACTTCAACCGAGTGTGAAGGTTTAATGAGCTGAAGGGATTTATTGCAGGAGAAGGAGTGAGCTGTTGGTGAGTATCTGGTGAGTATCCAGGAAGTGATCAAGATCTATTGTCCAGGCATCGGGAGCATGGGTGGGGTTTTTGCCAACTTGTTAACCAGGGGAGCGTGGTCTAAGTTGCAATATATAAAAAAGGATAGCAAGAGTTTTTATAAATATATAAAAAGGAAGAGGCTGGCTAGAGTGAACATTGGTCCTTTAGAGGATGAGAAAGGGGAGCTAGTGGTAGGGGATGGGGATATGGCTAAGGTCTTGAATAACTTTTTTGTTTCTGTCTTCACGGAGGAGGACGTGAATAATTTGCCGGGTGTTAGCGATGGAAAGGTGGTAGAGATGGAGGGTCTTAATGACATTACTGTTACTAGAGAGGTGGTGCTCGACAGACTGGAGGGGCTGATTGTGGACAAGTCCCCAGGACCGGATGGAATGCATCCGAGGGTTCTGAAAGAAATGGCGGAGGTGATAGTGGATGCCTTGGTGGTTATTTTCCAGACGTCGCTGGATTCCGGGGAAGTGCCGGAAGATTGGAAAACGGCTAATGTTACGCCGTTGTTTAAGAAGGGTGCCAGGCAAAAGGCGGGGAATTATAGGCCGGTTAGTTTAACGTCTGTGGTAGGTAAAATGTTAGAATCCGTCATTAAGCAGGAAATTGCGAGGCATCTTGAAGGGAATTGCTTGATAGGGCGGACGCAACACGGTTTCATTAAAGGGAAGTCGTGTCTGACAAATTTACTGGAGTTCTATGAGGATGTGTCTAGGGCAGTGGATAGAGGAGAGCCGGTGGATGTGGTCTTTCTGGATTTTCAGAAGGCGTTTGACAAGGTACCTCACAAGAGGTTATTGCAGAAGGTCAGGGGACATGGAGTTGGGGGTAGGGTGTTAGCGTGGATAGAGGATTGGTTGTCAAATAGGAGGCAGAGAGTGGGGGTCAATGGGTGCTATTCGGATTGGCGGTTGGTGACTAGTGGGGTGCCCCAGGGGTCGGTGCTGGGGCCTCAGCTATTTACCATTTACATAGATGATCTGGAGGAGGGAACCGAGTGCAGGGTGTCGAAATTTGCTGATGACACCAAGATTGGGGGAAAGGCAAATTGTGCGGAGGGTGTGGAGAGTCTGCAGAAGGATCTAGATAGGCTGGGCGAATGGGCCAGGAAATGGCAAATGGAATTTAATGTTGGCAAGTGTGAGGTGGTCCACTTTGGTAGGAATAATGGTAGGAAGGATTATTACTTACGTGGCGAAAAACTGCAGCAGGTGACGGTGCAGAGGGACCTCGGGGTCCTTGTGCATGAGTCGCAAAAACCCAGCTTGCAGGTGCAGCAGGTGGTCAGGAAGGCGAATGGGATGCTGGCCTTCATAGCGAGGGGGATTGAATATAAAAGTAGGGAGGTCTTGCTGCAGCTGTATAGGGCATTGGTGAGGCCACAGCTGGAGTACTGTGTGCAGTTTTGGGCGCCGCACCTGCGCAAGGATATTTTGGCCCTGGAGGGAGTGCAGAGGAGGTTTACTAGGCTGATACCGGAGTTGAGGGGATTGAGCTATGAGGAGAGGCTGAATAAACTAGGCTTGTACTCGTTAGAGTTTAGAAGAATGAGGGGAGATCTCATTGAGACGTATAAGATGATGAATGGGATGGATAGGATAGAGGTGGAGAGACTCTTCCCGCTCAAAAAAGACAGTAGGACTAGAGGGCACAGCCTCAAGATAAAAGGGGGGCGGTTTAGAACGGAGTTGAGGAGGAACTTCTTCACTCAAAGGGTGGTGAATCTCTGGAATTCTCTGCCCGTTGAAGTGGTGGAGGCTGCCTCGCTAAATATTTTTAAGAAGCGGGTTGATGGGTTCTTGATAAGAGAGGGGATTAAGGGTTATGGGGAGAGGGCGGGAAAGTGGAACTGAGCCACAACAGATCAGCCATGATCTTATTGAATGGCGGGGCAGGCTCGAAGGGCTAGATGGCCTACTCCTGCTCCTATTTCTTATGTTCTTATGTTCTTATGTAAATCTGACTCCATCTCTCTAGATCATTGCTTGAAGCCTCTGAATTACAATTCCTCCAACGTAATCATTGTTCTAACTGCCCTCTAGCTGCCAGACTTTGCATTGCTGTGGAGCCTTGGGAGACAGTAAAAAGTCTGACAACACCAGGTTTTAGTCCAACCGATTAATTTGATAATACTCACAAGCTTTCGAGGTTTCCCTCTTCGTCAGGTGAATGGAGAGTTCTGGCCTCAGACAGAGCATATAAAGCACAGACAGTTTAGAGATTACTGATTAGAATGCGTAAAATCTGGTGTTGTCAGACTTTTTACTGTGTTTACGCCAGTCCAACGCCGGCATACCCACATCATGAGCCTTGGGATATCGGAGCTGTCAATGTCTCCTCCCAGATAAAGCACTGATCGGTCATTTCAGTTGAGAGTAATAAAGATAATCACTGACAACAATTTACCATCAGATATTTGTAGCTTCATAGGAAATATCGAAAGGAGGCCGGGCTTATCAATACCACAGCTGTACCATCCTGCATCTCCTGAGCGAAGATCCTCCATAGTAACAACAAATAATCCTTGTGTCTTGTTATCTATGATCGACATTCTCCCTCGCCGTCCATCTGGATCGTCTGATTTTACCAAAACAGAGCACTGACGACTCCAATATTTCACATGTGACTGGGACAATTTGTCATAGTGACAATCGATAGTGATCGCTCTTCCCAAAACTCCTGTTACCTTATTTTTTGCCCACAATGCACTTGGAGCTGAAAAGACAACAGATCAAAAACTGATCCAAAAATAATTGTTCAATACAAACAGATATATTTCAATAGGATTTACCACTGTGTTCAGGGAAATCTCTCCAATACACCTTCTAATGCAATTGAATATCTTCTTGTCTGAATGTAATGGCTGGAATTGCCAGGTTTGATCTGAAATCTGATGAGCTTCTCTCCAGAAAGCTTTGCCCACCAGATCTCTTGACATTGTCAAAAAAATCAGGTGGCATGGTTTGTGCTGCCATTTTGTCAGGGTGGGGCCTGATTGAGCTGGCAGGGTTGTCTCCATAGATTGGGCAACATCTTTAAAGTTGCCCCCCCCCACTCCACCTCTCACAGACATCAGGGACCTCAGTGGACAAGGAGGATATCCCTCACGTAGAGGGTCAGTCTCCCCTCAACATCCCACCATTCAAAGATCAGTGTTCTTCTCCTACACCATGCAATCATTAGGGTGACCCTGCACCAGCCTATCTGCGCCAGCATTGTGGCATTCCCACTCTCACCCTCTCAGCAATGATGCCCAACCCCCCCATTCACAGACTCCACCCCAATGCATACACAACCTCCCCCTCCCCCATTGCCTACAAACATCAGGTCCCACCCCATGGACACCAGGACCCCACCAGTTTACAAGGGGAACAAAATCCCAAAGAATGTCCGAGGAATTCTCCCCAGTCCTGGGGAAAGTTTTTCTCTCAAACAGCAATTGTCAGACAGCAGATTGTCAGCTCATGATCACATTGCTCTTTGAGGGAGCTGATTGCTTATAACTTGTCACTGAGCTTCCTACGTCACAACAATGGCCCTGAATCAGTTCCAGCATTGACCAGAACGGAATTTAAAACTGTCCCGAAGTTTGAAAAGTGCAAAATAAACTCAATTCTATTTTTATTCCAATTGCTTAGACCAATGGTGGAATTTCACCAGTGAGCAACTCATATTAACTTAAAAAATAGTTGTAGTTGTTGAAGCTTAAAGTGATATTTACCAATGTTGCTGATTTGTGTTAAATAACTGCAGTCTTTCTCTGAAATGTGGATCACTGACACTGTAACCATTTCACTGGATTTTTCTCCCTGGTTATTTGAGGCTGTGCAGTAATATTGATGATGTTGCTGTGTGAAGCGTTGACAACGTAGATCCAGTTTATTGGTGTCAGAGATCTTTGAATCTTCAGACGGGGTCTTTTCATACCATGTGTACTGAATGGGAAGTGATCCCTGGACAGACTCACAGGAGATGGACACTGAGCCCCCAGAACATGAGGCATTTGGTGGTGATAGAAATTTAAGTTCAGGAACAGACACGGGTTCTGTGGGGAAGAAACAAACATTCAGAAACTGAGTGTACATCTAAAAATCAAACACTCTGTGAATTTCAGCTCATCAACCTCTCATTCAGGGTCAGTCATGTTACAATCTCACCAACACATCTCGCTCTCCATATCTCTCCATCCTCCAAGCAGCCTGAACTACAATGTCTACTATTATATCAGAACATAGCAGCTCTCCAGATCAGACCATGAAGCAGGAAACAAAAATTTAAATTAATTAGTGAATGGATTAGAGGAGATTTGGAGCAATGGGTTATTTCACTCGGGGATGTTGAGACTCCGGAACTCACTGCCTGGAAGAGTGTCAGAGGGTGGGAGAGGCAGATAACCTGATCACATTAAACGAAATGGATTAAACTTGAGATGCTGTAACCTACAGGGCTCTGGATCAAGAACTAGATGGTGGGATTAGATTGGACCCAGTGTGGCACAGTGGCACAATGATTAGCACTGCAGCCTCACGGCGCCAGGGACCCGGATTCAACTCCAGCATTGGCTGTGTGGTCAGTGTGGAGTTTGCATGTTCTGCCTGTTTCTGTGTGGTTTTCCTCTGGGTGCTTCAGTTTCCTCCCACAACCAAAGATATGCATATACCCATGGGGAGATGATGGCCTAATAGTGTTATCGCTATCCTATTAATCCGGAATCTCAGTTAATGTTCTGGGGACTGGGTTCGTATCCAGCCACAGCAGGTGGTGGGTGGAATTTGATTTCAATAAAGAAAATCTGGAATTAGGAATCTATTGATGACCATGAAACCATTGTTGGTTGTTGGAAAAACTCATCTGGTTCACTAATGTCTGTTAGGGAAGGAAATCTACCAAACTTTCCTGGTCTGGCCTGAATTCTTAACTGTCCTCGGAAATGGTCTCGCAAATCTCTCAGGATTGTCAATAAATACCACCCAGCCAGCGATGCCCATGTCCCCAAATGAATGAAAAAAATATACTGAAAACTACCGCCAGGCAGTGCCAATGTGGGTGATGCTGGGAGGGGGAGGGGGTGTGGCATATTGGGGGTTGGGACCTATTGGGGGTTCAGTGAGTTGGGGGTTTTCACTGACACTGTGCACGGGGATCAGTGGGAGAGGGAGAGAGGAGGGCTATCGGGGCTGGCCATCTGGTTGGGGAGAGGTCAGGACTGGCCATCTGGCTGATGGGAGATCGGGGCTGGCCCAGGAGAGCTCTGGTAGACCAGTGGTCAGATGTGGTGGGGAGTCAGGATGGTCAGTGATTGGGAAGCCGACGGTGAGGGGGCCAGTGCGCATGCGCCAATCTCTGCAGTGACAGATTGGTGTGTGTGCAGTGGACCACTCAGCACTACGCTGCCGGACTCTCCAGTGGGATTTGGACCCGCTGACCACATTTCAAAGTGAATCACTCTGTGTCGAAGATTTTTTCTGGTCCGTCCCTTATGATGTCAAATGAGCCTCTTCAGACACTGGAATTCCAACACATCAAGGAAGCTGATCAGGAAACGTGTACTCTCTGTGTTGTGGGATTGCCCGTCAGCGAGCTGCTTGTCTCTGTTCATTCCTTTGTCTTGTGGAGCTCAGGGTCTGTGTGGAGGAGGCAGTTGCTGCTATTGATGCTATTGGTCACCTGGGTCCTCATCTGTGACCCTAAATAAAACAGTCTGAGAACCACCCATGCTGATCTGATAGATACAATCACCAAAATGTCACCCAGAAATACACATTCCCACCACTGTTGTGAAAGTCAACACCCTGTAAATACTGATATTAAACCTTTCACACAATCCAGTTAGAAATAAGCAGTGAGGTTCCAATGCTTCTTGGCATCTTTCCCAGTCACTTCTTCAGCCTCCCGCATTGCCTCTGTCTTCTGCCCTTGCTCAGTAACCCGAGCAGGCACAGGTAGACTCCACTAATTGCACTCACTGAGCGATTAATAGACTGAAACTGATAACTCATCTTTCACTGCGGGGATTTGATCACACACTGATTGACACATTTAAAGTTCCCTCGGAGATTTTTATGATCATGTGGAACATTTGGAATATGGTGTCCAATTCAGGTCACCACACAACCAGAAAGATGTGGAGGCTTTGGAGAGATTGCAGAAAAGGTTTACCAGGGTGTTACCTGGTATGGAGGGTATTAACTATGAGGAGAGTTTGAATGAACTGGGATTATTCTCCCTGGAAAGACGGAGGCTGAGGGACAACCTGATAGAAATTTATAAAATTATGAAAGTTACAGATAGAGTGAACAGTTGGAAGCTTTTTCCAGGGCAGAAATGACAATTACAATTTCAAGATAAGGGGGGAGAGGTTCAGTAGAAATGTACAGGGGAACTTTTTTTACACAGGCTGTGGTGGGGATCTAGAACGCATTGAACATAAGAACATAAGAAATAGGAGCAGGAGTAGGCCATCTAGCCCCTCGAGCCTGCCCCGCCATTCAATAAGATCATGGCTGATCTGAAGTGGCTCAGTTCCACTTTCCCGCTTTCTCCACATAACCCTTAATCCCCTTGCCTACCAAAAACCTATCTAACCGCGTCTTAAATATATTTAGCGAGGCAGCCTCCACCACTTCAACGGGCAGAGAATTCCAGAGATTCACCACCGTTTGAGTGAAGAAGTTCCTCCTCAACTCTGTTCTAAACTGCCCCCTCCTTATCTTGAGGCTGTGCCCCCTAGTCCTGCTATCCTTTCTGAGCGGGAAGAACCTCTCCACCTCTACCCTATCCATCCCCTTCATCATCTTGTATGTCTCAATAAGATCCCCCCTCATCCTTCTAAACTCCAACAAGTACAAGCCCAGTCTATTCAGCCTCTCTTCATAGTTCAACCCCCTCAACTCCGGTATCAGCCTAGTAAACCTCCTCTGCACTCCCTCCAAGGCCAAAATATCCTTGTGCAAGTGCGGCAACCAAAACTGCACACAGCACTCCAGCTGCGGCCTCACCAGTGCCCTGTACAGTTGCAGCAAGACCTCCCTACTTTTATATTCAATCCCCCTCGCTATGAAGGCCAGCATCCCATTTGCCTTCCTGACCACCTGCTGCACCTGCAGGCTGGGTTTTTGCGACTCATGCACAAGGACCCCCAGGTCCCTCTGCCAAGTGAGGTGGTTGAGGCAGTTACATTAGTCACATTTAAGACTTATCGTGACAGACATATGAACAAACAGGGAGGAGAGGGATACAAACGATTGGTCTAGATAGGTAAATGTGATTGGTGCAGGCTTGGAGGGCCGAAGGGCCTGTTCTTGTGCTGTACTGTTCTTTGTTCTTTGATCCCTTTCAGGGGCTTCCGCCATTTTGGATTATTTAATTGTTAAATTTGCCAATTTGTTAACTTTTAATCTGTCAGCTTCACCCTGAGTTTTCATTGGTTTATTTGAAAGAAGCACAAACTGACACATTGCGGATACATACGGATGTTGGGAGTTTGACTGGCTTCCCAACATATTGTCAATTTCTGTGCATTTAACCCCTCTGTGCTCCCCCACCCACCCCCACAGCCCCACCATTCAGTGCTAAACCAACAAGGTACAATTACTACCAACTGGCTGCTCACTTCACTTTGTTAATGTCTGACTATTAGATTGATCCAGACTGTAAAAATCTGACAGTGTGATATTTAATACATTTCAGAGACAGGAAAATATTCTGAGCATCGCGGGTAATTTCTTTCACAATATCCCATAGTTAAAGGAATTGTTAGCTTGATAATGTTTGAAGTTTTTGATCAGAATTTTGGACAGGCCACAAATTGAGTTTGTGTCACAAGAGTCGGATTTCCAGATCTCTGCCCTCTAGCTGTCAGACTCTGCATTGCTGCAGAGCCTCGGGATATCGGAGCTGTCAATGTTTCCTTGTGAATAAAACATGGATCAGACATTTCAGTAATAAAGAAAATCATTGAGAATAATGTACCGAGAGATATTTGCAGCTCCACAGTAAACTTTGGATCGATGCCAGATGTAACAATTCCACAGCGATACCATCCAGCATCTCCGGAGTGAAGATTCTCCATCGTAACAGCAAATATTCCTTGTGCCTTGTAATCTGTGATCGACATTCTCCCTTCCCGTCCATCTGGATCATCCGTTCTCACTAAATATGAGCACTGGTCAGTCCAACCCTCACACCAATATTTCACGTTTTGTTTGTATTGTTCAGTATAATTGCAATTTATTGTGATCGCTCTTCCCACAATTCCTGTGACTCTCTTTTCTGCCCACAATGCACCTGAAACTGAGGAGACAACATTTCAGCAATTGACCAAGTAAATAACTGCTTAATGCAGACAGAAACATGTTAATAAGATTTACCACTGTGTACAGAGGAAACTCTCCAATATCTGTATTCATCATTCTCTTTCTAGTTTGTGCTGAATGAAAACATGAATATAGAGCTGTGCTGTCAGTGCCAAAGTACTTCACTGCCAATGATTTCTTGTTAATGTACAGTGGCCATTGTTACTGTGTCACCTTGTCACTCAAGCTTTGCACTGGCGCCTCTGAATGGGTGGATTGCAGGGTCAGGTCCCACTCCAGAGACTGGAGTATAAAATCTACAAGAACATTCCAGTGTAATACCGAGGGACAAGTTGGCTCAGATTTTCCTCCCCCAGTCATGTTCACAGAGCTCGGTGATGACTTTCAGGTGAAAGGTTAATCTGACACCCAGGTCTGGAGGGTCCCTGTCTTTGGCCTTGGAGGGAGTGCAGAGGAGGTTTACTAGGCTGATACTGGAGTTGAGGGGGTTGAGCTATGAGGAGAGGCTGAATAAACTAGGCTTGTACTCATTAGAGTTTAGAAGAATGAGGGGAGATCTCATTGAGACATATAAGATGATGAATGGGATGGATAGGATAGAGGTGGAGAGACTCTTCCCGCTCAGAAAAGACAGTAGGACTAGAGGGCACAGCCACAAGATAAAGGGGGGCGCGGTTTAGAACGGAGTTGAGGAGGAACTTCTTCACTCAAAGGGTGGTGAATCTCTGGAATTCTCTGCCCGTTGAAGTGGTGGAGGCTGCCTCGCTAAATATTTTTAAGACACGGGTTGATGGGTTTTTGATAAGCGAGGGGATTAAGGGTTATGGGGAGAGGGCGGGAATGTGGAACTGAGCCACGACAGATCAGCCATGATCTTATTGAATGGCGGGGCAGGCTCGAAGGGCTAGGTGGCCTACTCCTGCTCCTATTTCTTATGTTCTTATGTTCTTATGAGAAAATCCCAGGAATGGTTGGGATTTCAAAGCCTGAGATTGGGAGTGGGACTGGAATTGGGCTGGCATTCACACATACGCGATTTGTGGAGGTGGATTGTCATTAAATTCATCATCTGCCTCGACTGAAGTGAGATTTTGTATAATCAGGAGTGTGGAATCCGGAATGTACAGATTAGAATAGTTAAGAGAAGGCCTGAACTTGGTGGATTCTTATTGACAGCCAGGGTGCACCTTCAGGAGAGGGAAGTTAGTCTTCGGGAGGGGAAAGTTACTCACTCTTTGAGACAACTCTGGTGAGTTGTCAGGGCCGGAGTGATGATTTGGTTGTTTAAATTATTTTATTAACCATGGCGCTGGGGCACAGAAAGAGGCCTTGTGTCCAGCTCGCCTCTGAGCATATATGTACCACCCTACCAGCCCTGGGCATTCTTCAACACAGGATCACAGTCTCAGAATAAAGTGACAGACACGAAGGATGTGATGGGGAGATTTTTATTCACTCACGGTGTTGTGAATCTTTGGATTTCTCTGCCCCAGAGAGCTTTAGATGTTCAATCTTGAAGGATATTAAACACAGAGATTTATACAATTTTTTGGCACCAACATAATCGAGGGATATGGGGATAGTGCAGGAAATAAGAATTGAGAATGGAGATCAGTCAGGATGTTGCTGAATGATGGAACCGGCTCAAAGGGACAAATGGCCAACACCTACTCCGATTTCTAATGTTCATCTTGAAGAGGAGAGGTGGCAGAATGAATCAAAAATTCCATTGCAGACAGCATAATAACATCAGTTTAGTATGGGGCTGATGTGAAAATTTAGATTTTCTTTGTTAAATGTCAAGGAATGAAAATAAAATGACTACATCTTGGAAGGTCAAACTAGACCAACTACGGACAAGTGATTGGATGGCACGGTGGTGAAGTGGTGATCACTGCTACCTCACTGCACCAAGGACCTGGGATCAATATTGGCCTCGGCTGACTGTCTGTGTGGAGTTTGCATGTCTTCCTTGTGTCTGCATGGGCTTCCTCCGGATGCTCCGCTTTCCCCCCACACTCCAAGATGTGTGTCTGTGGTTGATTGCCCATGCTTACTTGCCCCATAGAATAACGGAGGTTAGCAGGGTAAATTGGCCCTTGGTGTACCAAGATGTACAGGTTAAGAAAATTAATGTGGTAAATACGTGGGGTTATGGGGGTAGGATCTGGTTAGCACGCTCTGTCAGAGAGCTGGTGCAAACCCGATGGGCCAAATGGCCTACTTGTACACTGTAGGGATTCTATGAAACAAAGTCACCAACAAAGCATCATAAAACTACATTTCATCAGGTCTAATGATGTCAGTAGAAACAATTGCAAACTTGAGAACTGTCCTCCTTGAGTGGTTGTTAACTCTGCCGTCTTCAGAGTCAATTCAATGAGCAATAATCTGCAATGGATCACAGGCATCTCTCAATATGAGGGAGAGACAATTGGTTAGATATAGTGTTGGGGGGGCGGGGTGGGGGCACCAATCCACAGGAACGGGGAAAGATGAGGAGGCAGATTTCCATAAACTACCACAGCCGGTCTGAGGATTGAAACCCTGCCATTGGAATCATTCTGCATTGCACTCCAACAAACTGAGTGAATCAAACCCTCCAGTCTCCAGGATATAGTGAGCATGAAACTACATGAACAAGTTAACTTTTACTGGACTAAAATGTGTCACTTCTGCATTTTAATTATATTAATCACACAGCTTTTTAACAAAAATGAATAGGTTAATTTACATTCGTAATCAATAATGCCATTTACTATTTGCTGGGTAAATATTTCTGTGGTACAATACTATCAATAAAATAGCGACAAATATCACAAAAATATCTTTAATTTATTTTTGCTGAATTTTTGTCGCTTTACATGTCTCCAAGTGTTTAAATATTTCTGTGGGATAAACCATGCACTAGGATTAATCTAACACTCATCATCTCAGGATCCAGTTTGTCCCTTACTTACCAGGCAGAGAAAAGATTAAAAGAATCAGAATCCACATTGTTATCTTGGCAATGTTTCAATCAGTATTTATCGTCCGTTATCCAGCTCTTTGTTGCGATGTTGAAAGGCGGATCCAATAAACTCTGATACGGAATTGAAATAAGATTGATGAAAGCAGCAAGCCAGGCCTCAGGAAATTCCACCCTTCAGAAAGCTCCAGAACAGAGGTCCCAGCTGGCCATTGCTATCACTGGGTGTGCCAGCTCGAAAGATCCCTTTTAGCAGCTGATCTCCTTGTTCCAGCAGGCACAGCTCTACATCTGACCCTTTGGTGACCTGTGGACAGTTACTGTCCGGTTTTGACAATGTCACTCAATGTGGTTGTTGACATCATGGGAGGAGTGATTCTCCCTGACACTTCCTGCACTATTGCTAAAAACAGAAAGGCCCAGAATTTGCTGAAAATACCACAGTGTGTAAACTGGCCAATGAACTGAGACAATGAAGAGATGTCAAACTAATTACAAGTTACCGGCTGCTTGTTTTGTCTCCTCCATTAGCTTTGAGAAAATGGTGGATCTTTCTAAATAGATCATAGAACCCTACAGTGCAGAAAGAGGCCCTTCAGCCCATTGAGTCTGCACCAAACACAATCCTACCCAGGTCCGACTCCCATATCCCAACATATTATACTCACTAATCCCCTCTAACCGACGCATCCCTGGACAATAAGGGGCAATTTCTTAGCATGGCCAATCAACCTAACCCGCACATCTTTGGACTGTGGGAGGAAAGCAGAGTACCTGGAGGAAACCCACACAGACACGGGGAGAATGTGCAAACTCCACACAGACAGTGACCCAAGCTGGGAATCAAAGCCAGGAGCTGTGAAGCAGCAATGCTAACCACTGTGCTACTGTGCCACCCTGACTTGAATGAAATTGTGACATTTGCCAATTAATTATTAGCTAAACATTGCACAGAATGTTCAGTCTCGGAACATCAGTCTCCCTGGCCCAGAATGTGAACAATTATAAACTCTGGGGTTTCACTCTCTCCTGGATTGAATTATTGACTTGGATTTTCCAATGAGAGGAACGGCGAATGCTAACAAACATTCACTGCTATTATGGAGTAAATGAGTCGGTAAAGAGGGTGCGCGTGGAATTAAATTCAGAAATGTACAAGTTGTGGCCCTAATTCCCCAGTTTCCCCAGAGATTGTGTCAATACCTCACTGATAGATGCAGCATGGAAACTGATATAAAGACATGGGTCTGAGTTTCACATTCCACACCACCCTGCCAGCGCGCCCCCCACCCCCCCCTCACCCCTCATCAGGTGTTCAGGTGGGGAGAGTGAGTAAAATTGCAGAGACAGGATTATTTCTGGGTTCCCGCCCACTCTGATCTCTCAGTGATTTTACACTGAGGCTGGCAAGGCCATGGCTGTTCCTGGACTTGGCCTCTGTGAGCAGTTCTTCTCCAGCCCACTACAGCACTGTTACAGCAGGGACAGGAGACCTGCTGGCCAATCAGGGGGTTGGCAGCTCTTCAGTCACAGCAGCGCCACCAGGGGATGTGGTCGCTGCAGGGACTGCAGTCAGTCTCGGAGCGAGCTAATGATGAAGATCCAAGCAGGAGCTGAATGGGGTGGATTCGCCAGGGTCAGTCAGTGCTAGCACCAGAGAGATGGTGGGTACAATCGACAGGGGGAGGAGGGTCATGAATCAGGGGTGGTCCCTCCCACTTGTGAAAATTGAGGATTTGGGACTGAGTTTGACTATTGTTGAATGAGCCAGATCCGGAACAATGAGCTGAATCAACCCCTTCTATTCTGTAGTTTCTAGAGGGAAGTGGGGGTGTGATTCTCCATCATGACTCACAAATTTTCCAGTGGATTGTGCTGGGAGATGCGTGTCATCGGCATTTTTCAGGGATTTGCGCAAGTGCCGGGAACACATGTGCTTCTCCCAGAGCCGGAGAACAGTCGGAGTCCAGGCCACACTGGAAACCGACGGGGAGACGGGTAAGTGATTTGAATCTTTTTTGAATATGTTTTGCATGGGATTATCGGGAACTTCCCGGGCCCGATTGAATCTCCCATCCCACCAGGAGCAGTTCATTTGGCAGGGTTTAGAATAACTCCCCAGGTTTGGGGATCGAGCGGGAGACCCCGCCGTAATGAAAGGGGGGATTACTGGGGCCCCGCAGGGGGTTCATGCCCGCTCGGCATGGGCACCCTGGCAGTGCCAAACTGTGACCCCAGCATTGCCCAAGCATCAAAGTGCCCATACCCAGGGTCAGTTTGACACAGCCCACAAGGCATTGGGCAGTGCCAATGGAGCGGGGCTTATTGTGGGCGGGGTTAGGGGCAATCGGTAGAGGGCGGGGGTCCTACTGCCACTCTGCATGGCAATCAATCTGTGCTGGAGGGAGGGACGTCAGCAATCGGGGCAGGATGGGTGGGTCTTCCAGGAGTGGGGCGCCTGCCTCCCTCCCGGGGGGGTCTGACTCCGGGGAGGGGTCAGCAGAAGGGGAGGTTCTGCCGGGGGTGAGGGGAGTGGGGGGATCGCCTCTACTGGGGGGAATGTGCTGGATATCAGGGCGCTCCAGGGTGGGAGGTGTCAGGGCTGGCCTGGGAATTGTCGTGGGTGCCAGGTGTTGGAGGGGCAAAACTGCCAGGGTCCCGGGCAGGCCAGGCATTGGGCTGGACAGCAAATGGGGAGACTGACAGATCAGGGCCACTGCACACGCTCAATGTCCCAGAGCTGTCAGACTCCGGAGCAAATAGGCCCCGCCCCCAGGTATTTAATAAGATTCCCAATTCTGACCTCAGCATTGCAGAGTGCAGAGATTTAAGTGAGAAGTTACACTGGATAAACAGTCGTGATCTAGAAGTTTTCCCACCAATTCAGCACTTTTCGGAGAATTGCCCCTTGGATTTCTGATACTCACTCCCTGATGTCTCTCTCTCTCTGGGATAACTTGTCCACATGATGTGGGTATGCCGGCGTTGGACTGGCGTAAACACAGTAAAAAGTCTGACAACACCAGGTTTTAATCCAACCGATTTATTTGATAGTAAACGCACAAGCTTTCGGGGTTAGTCCCTTCGTCAGGTGAATGAAGGGACTAACCCCGAAAGCTTGTGCGTTTACTATCAAATAAATCAGTTGGATTAAAACCTGGTGTTGTCAGACTTTTTACTGTAATAACTTGTCCACACCATGGTGTAACTGTTTTGATCCCTGGTCATTCCTCCTTCACCCTAATTATCTGATGTTCAAGAAATGTCGCGACCCCCATGCTGTTTGCCTGTAACAAATGCTGTGTCAATTACTTCATTTGAAGCAATTTTTTAAAGCGGCATCTTGGTCTTTTGGTTAAGATGCAAAGAAGATCAAGCCTTGGAGGAGGAGCTATACCTAATCCAATCAGCTTGGATCATGTAGATCAAGCCCAAGACAGGAGGTGAGAGCCCTGTCTTGTCAGCTTGGATCGGGAATGTCCCAACTTGTTGGGACTCTGAATTGGGTTTGATTTGATTGGATTGGATTGGAATCAAGTCTTAAAAAAAATTCTGTATCAATGCTGATCTTCTCACTGCTGCAAACACAGCTCTGTATTTGGTATCTAACATCTACTGTACACTCACAGGATTTCTATCTCACACCATCCTGAGGACAGCAACACATTTCTCTTGCAGTTTCAAACCATGAGCATTGCAAGTTGCAGCAAACGTGAACCCACATTTATTTCCAATGCCAATCTCTCTCTTTGACTTTCTCATCAACCATCAAAAAATTTGGGAAGTTAATGGAATATTGCTGTAAATTGGTGCTTATTTAGGATGGAGCCGTCACTCACAGAATTCTATACTCAATAAAAAAATGATCAAACATTGGAACCATTTGCAAAATCCAGAACTCTGAGTGCAATCTGTTACACGTGGGTAAGAACTTCACTCTGAGTAAATCTAAAGTTAGAACTCTCATTGACCACAGCCTTGGGTGGAGAAACATGTTCAGTTTTTATTATTAACTCATTGGTTGAATCAACAACAACAGCAATAACTTGCTCTTTATACAGTACCTTTCACTCAATAAAATCTCCTCCAGCATTTTACAGTAATGTCATCAGAAAAGTGTTGTTGCTGAGGCAAAGGCTAGGGGGGATCCGGGGGAAAAGGTCGGGGGGTGTGGAGTGTGGGAGTGTGGAGTGTGGGAGTGTGGAGTGTGGGAGTGTGGGAGTGTGGAGTGTGGGAGTGTGGGAGTGTGGAGTGTGGGAGTGTGGAGTGTGGGAGTGTGGAGTGTGGGAGTGTGGAGTGTGGGAGTGTGGGAGTGTGGAGTGTGGGAGTGTGGAGTGTGGAGTGTGGAGTGTGGGAGTGTGGAGTGTGGAGGGCTGCACCATGTGCTGACTGAGGCCTAACCAGAACAAGCAGCTGGTGCTCCAGCCCGGGGTGCTGAGGTTCAGACATGGACTGCAAGAAATCTGCTGTCACTGGACACCCACCTGGTGCTGATTTGCCGTCTGTCCCTACCCCGGGACACGGACCAGCAACACCTGCCTGGATCGGATGCTGCAGTTGCACAGATGGCAATGGATCAAGGGTGTGCATTGCCCACGGCTGCACACCCACCTGTATAATCTGTGTCAACATTTGTCATGATGGGAATTTCACACAACCTAATCGGCACCATGGATTGTGTGGTGTTGTCAGCTCCCACAATTGGAGATAGCGGCCCAAGTGAGGGATTGGGGTGATGGTGGGTCGATGCAGCCAATGACATTAATCTGTCATTCTTTACTCTTTCCAAACCCCACTGTGCAGATGGACCTTGAACTGAGCGATTTGGATCTGGCCGTTATGGTGGTGGATGAAGAGGAGGAGGAGGCAGCTCAGGAGGTGGAGAGTGTGGGGAGAACACTGCAGGAGCAGCCAATCCCAGTCCCTCAGGAAGGAGGGCAGGGGGCTGCCGCTGAGGGCCAGGAGGTGGGTGAGCAGTCTCCCAAACGGGTGCACAGAAGGCGGAGGGTGCAGAGGGCAAGGAGGTGCAGGCCCCGGAATTCATTTGAGGCCCTCTCGGAGGTGATGTGTCATCACCAGCTGCAGCTCTCCAAGAGCACGGAGTGGCACCTATGTGAGGTGCCCACACACCTGGCACCTCAGGGAAGGGGCAGCCACCCGCTCCCTGTGGAAGTTAAGGTGACGGCTGCCCTCAACCTTTTTACATCTGGGTCATTTCAGGCACCCAGCAGCGACCTCAGTGCTGAAGTAATCAGGGCCTAGTTTTAAGGCCGATTAAATTGGATATTCTAAATTAAAGAATTGGGCAAATTAAAATCAAACACAGTCAAACCTCAGGCAGACCAGACTTGACTGAGGTCAAATATACAAATACACAGAAACATGTCTGGGCCTGGCCCATCAATCACCCATCAATGATCATCGCACTGAGACCCAGCAGGAGATCATCGCATCCCATTGAGACACACCGGCCTATTGTTAGAAACTCAGATCGGGCCAGACTTTCTGTCACTGAGAGTTCCTGCAGTTACCTTATCTGGTAACAAGTTCCATGTAAGCAACAGCATGGAGATGGACACCTGGGGGCGGGCCCGAGTGTCTTGTCAGGGGAGGGGATCCCACTGGGTGTTGGAACCTCCCTCCCGAGGCCTCATTGACTGTAAGCCAAAGAAGTATCTGGAAAGGTAGAGAGAGAGGGGGATAAAGGAACGCTTCTCAGACACAGCAGCAGTGAAGACTCAACGAGGGAGGTGACCTTAACCGTCCGGAAGTTTTGGCTAAGATCAAGTGTAGTTTTGGCATCTTGCACTTGTTTGATGTCATGAGGTTACACTGAGGCTTCATTTGCAGCCTCTCGGCCTTTTGGCTCAGTTGCAAATGAGATCAAGCCTTGGAGAAGGTGCAACGCCTGCTCCAATCAGCTTGGATCATGTAGATCAAGCCCAAGACAGGAGGTGAGAGCCCTGTCTTGTCAGCTTGGATCGGGAATGTCCCAACTTGTTGGGACTCTGAATTGGATTTGATTTGATTGAATTGGAATAAAAACCACTTGTTTTATGTGGGTAATTTACGGGTTAATAGTATTATTGTCAATAACGTTATTGAATCTTTACTTGTGTTTGTCTTCTGATCATCTTGCAAACAAGGGCACCGGGGTAAAACGTTTGAATAAGTAAACTGGTGGAGAGTTGGGGAAGGTAGTCAAGGAGGCAAACGGTATGCTTGCTTTCATTGGCCAGGGAATTGAGTTTAAAAATTGGCAAGTCATGTTGCAGCTTTATAGAACGTATAGGGCCCCATTTTACCATTGTGTGTTAAAGTCGGGTGTGAGGCCATTAACACGATCTGCGCCAGTGTCAGTGCAGATGACCACTTTACTCAGACCCGGGAATGGCCACGATCCGATTCGTGCCCGAAACAGGCACAACGGCGATTTAAATACATTTGCATGTATTTCAATTGAATTAATGAACTGCCCGCCCAACTTTAACAACATTTCCCCCTTTATCGCCAATCCGAATCACACCAAAATGGACATGCTGAATTAAAGTCTGAATCGGGTGCTCCAGCTGCTGAAGAGGCGAGTTCCGAGCTGCCAGCGGCTCTCTGACTCAGATCGGAGGTGGGGAGGGGTGGGGGGGTTGGGGAGGGAGATGTGTTGGGGGGTGGAGGGAGGTGGGTCAGATCATTCTCGGAGGGCAGTGGGGAGTGAGGCCATATTGTTGTCTGGTTGAGGGGGAGGGCCGATCGTTGTCTGGTTGGAGGAGGGAAGCGAGTCTGATCATTCTTGGTGAAGGGGTGAGGAAGGAGGAGGAGGAGGAGGTGGGTCAGATGTTCCTCAGGGTGGGGGGGGGGGGGGGGGCGTTGGTGGTGGGCGCAGTGAGGCCAGGTCATTCTGGGGAAGGGGGAGGAAGGAGGTGGGTAAGATGTATCTTGGGAGGACTGGGGAGGCCCAATCATTCACTGGTGGAGGGGGTCCGCTGCCAATCTGCGGCCAATCGGTGGGGGTGGGGTGCAGGGTGTTGTGATCGGCCTGGGTCGTGGGGGGGTTGTGTGGATTAGGGGGATAGTGATGTGTGTGGGGGCTGTTGCTCCCACTTTTCGCTGCTTTCTCTGCTTTCTGCAGCCTGGGAGCGATCTAACACGTGCGCGCTTTTTCAGCTTTTTCCCTAGGAGCTCCGATTGTTTTGGGCGCGGTAAGCCCCACCCACAGCGTGAATGGGAGTCACCGTTTTTCTTTCAGGCTGAGTGTGTATGGAGGCACCTGAAAGCAGATTCCCAAGTCGGATCTGAATTACACCCAGATTCAGCACTTAGAATGAAGATGGTAAAATCAGGCCCATAGTGTTCAGTTCTGGTCGCCACACTACCAGAAAGACGTGGAGGCTTTGGAGAAAGTACAGAAAAGATTAATCAGGATGTTGCCTGGTATGCAGGGCACTAACTATGAGGTTGGAAAAACTTGGTTTGTTCTTACTGGAACAACAGAGGTTAAGGGGGCGACTTGATAGAAGTCTACAAGTTTATGAAGGGCATGGACAGAGTGGATAGTCACGAGCTTTTTCCCAGGATGTAAAAGTCAATTACTAGGGGGCACAAGTTTAAGGTGTGAGGAACAAGATTTAATGGAGGTACACGAGGTAGCTGGGTGGTGGGTGCCTGGAACTCGCTGCCTGGGGAGGTAGTGGAAGCAGATACGATAGTGCATTTTAAGGGGCATCTAGATAAATACATGAATAGGATAGGAATAGAGGGATATGGTCCCCAGAAGGGTAGGGGGTTTTTGATAAGTCAGGCAGCATGGTCGGTGCAGGCTTGGAGGACTGAAGGGCCTGATCCTGTGCTGTAATTTTCTTTGTTCTTTGTTTTATTCTTATCTGATGTTTTACAGGGACAACATTTAACATTCCAGATGGTCCTTCGATAAGAAGTGATACGTTGCTCCGAAGTCAAACCTTCAACCCCATATTCCCCAACACTCTGTATGAGCCTGAATTAAGAGGGCAGGTTACCCCACGTAATGGGATGGATAGGATAGAGGTGGAGAGACTCTTCCCGCTCAGAAAGGACAGTAGGACTAGGGGGCACAGCCTCAAGATAAAGGGGGGGCGGTTTAGAACGGAGTTGAGGAGGAACTTCTTCACTCAAAGGGTGGTGAATCTCTGGAATTCTCTGCCCGTTGAAGTGGTGGAGGCTGCCTCGCTAAATATTTTTAAGACGCGGGTTGATGGGTTTTTGATAAGCAAGGGGATTAAGGGTTATGGGGAGAGGGCGGGAATGTGGAACTGAGCCACGACAGATCAGCCATGATCTTGTTGAATGGCGGGGCAGGCTCGAAGGGCTAGATGGCCTACTCCTGCTCCTATTTCTTACGTTCTTATGTTCTTATGTACGTGACAGCCAGTCTTAAATGAGTGAAGGACTAATACAGATTTGACCAGTAACTTGGGCCATAAACTCAGTGTCTATAACGTCAGGTGGACAAACTGTATTGTTCGAACTAGGTTAGCCCAGGGAGGTTGGGTTACATCTACTGGAAGGAATTTAGTGTAAACTGGCCCCTATCCCAGTCCCTTACCTATTCCCATGTGACGAACCCAAAAAGGAAATCATTATGGTCAGTCATGCCTATTGGGATGAGGTCCTCCGTATATATTTGAATCATAAGTGGCCCAAATGGATGCAGTGGGGTGATGCCCCGAAACCGGATCTGGGATCTGGGGGAGAGAATTGTTGGAGTCATGCCCATAAGGAAGTATATTTACAGCTTCCCAAGCTTAGTAAGGCGATTGCGATTGCCAGTTGTCTCGAACAGCTCTGTGGTAGGGAAGTGGAGATGACTTGGGTTAAAAGGGAGAGAAAAGCCCAGGTAACCCACCAAAAGCAGGATTGAATGAGTGCTACCACGCCAGTGGAGGTAGGCACACGAGAGAAAATGAACCAGATTAATATGATACACATGCACCTGTTCCAGATTCAATGTGATAAAGCCTACCACAAGGCACAGCATGCTGTCAGTGAGAGGGAGGCCATGCTGCGACAGGTAGAGGATGTTTAAAAATAAATGCAGCGATCTGCAGGCTGCAGTAAAAGTTTTACTCCAAGCAGGAAAAGAAAATACTGTCCGTGCAACAGACAACTCCAAATGCCTGCGCAGGATTGATGATCTAAATCACAACTAGTGGGGCAGCAGGGTGACACAGTGGTTAGTACTCCTGTGTCACAGAGCCAGGGACCCGAGTTCCAGCTTGGGTCACAGACTGTGTGAAGTTTGCACTTTCTCCCCGTGTCTGTACGGGTTTCATCCGAGTGCTGCGGTTTCCTCCGACAGTCCGAAAGACATGCTGGTTCGGTACATTGACCCGAACAGGCACCAGAGTGTGGTGATTAGAGGAATTTCATGGTAAGTTACAGTAATTGTTGCAACTTATATATATGTGTGTTGAGTATTTGTAGCTGAAGTGGTAAATACAGAATTAATTTGTTTAAGGGAAACCATAATCAATCTGCCTTCTGTTACTCACACAGGGGAAATTATCTGAAAGTGAAGTAAATTAAAGCTTATTTATTAGTCACAAGTAGACTTACATTAACACTGCAGTAAAGTTACTGTGATTTTCATGTTGGCATTAAGCTCGCAGAGCTGGTGATAACCGTTGTTGCTGTGGGAAGGCCAACCCAGGCTGGAGTCCACACCAGAACAATGGTGGAGGAGGGGAGGAGGTGGGGGTGGTGGAGGGGTGGGGTGGAGGATAGTCAGGGTCAACACCCTGCCACTGGAGGGTCCCGTCAGGGAAGTGGAGGAGATTGCTTCTCTTTATCGACAACTATGGGGTTCGAATCGGAGGCCATAACTGCCCCCAGCCTCTCCAGTTTGGGTGTGTGATGCCATATTGGATGGTGCAGGGAGACCCCTGGTAGAAGGTGAGGTGGGAGGCTACTCTATCAAATGCCTTTGAGAAACAGGGAGTTCCTGCACTCCCTTTAACACATCCAAAGATATTGGTTTTTCCTGGTGGAAGCAAGGGATAATTATTTTGAGTGGGTTTACAGGGCATTTCCAAGAAAGATTTGAAATGGACTCAATTGAGTTTAAGTTGGGGAAGCAGTTTATTTCCGCCTTTTTATTTTAGTACATCTTCCCCGAATGGCAGAGCACATTTTGGGTTCTAATGTTTCAGCAGATGTAATCTGTCTTTTGACCTGTCGCATTGTTGTATCTGGTAGATGGCTGATGTGAATGAAACGCCAATACAGATATCCACAGGGACTTATGCAGACAGGGTTTGTGGAGTTGGGGAGTTTTGGTTTAAACCTGTCAATATGTCTGATGATAGAACAAAACAAGGGATGATTGCTGAACATGCAACTGCATTTGTGAGGCATAAGCGTGGCTGTGGTCGAATGAGAGCAGAACTAATCATAGAGGGCTCTGAGCCAAAACCTCAAAGGCAGTGTGGCTTCCCTTAAACAAGCTGAAGGGGAAATTACAAAAATAATCACGAGTCTGCTACAACAAGGGGATTTACGACCTATAGCTTCCACAAACAATTCACCAATTTGACCAGTTAGGAAACCAGATGGTTCTTGGAGACTGAGTTCTTGGAGTTGATGACAAAGAGTGAAATAAATTAACTCCATTGACTTGAAACACAGTAATCCCCAGACAACGATGAAACAGACTCCACGAAGCAAGATAATAGCAAAATACTGCGGATGCTGGAATCTGAGACAAAAACAGAATATTCTGGAAAAACTCAGCAGGTCTGACAGCATCTGTGGGGAGAGAATAGAGCCAATGTTTCGAGTCGAGATGACACTTCATCAGAGCTAAGAGAAAAGAGATTTATGCTATTGTGGTGGGTTGGGGGGGCTGGGGCTGGGTGCAGGGGGTGTGGAATTGGACAATGGACATGTAACTGAGGGTACAGAAGGCTGAGAAAGTGCTAAGAGCATCCATTCAGTGATCAGAATGTGAGAATGACAGAACAGAGGCACAGATTGTTAAAGGACAGCCTGAGGAATGTGGCAGTTTCACTGAAAGGGGTGGGGGGGGTGGACGGGGAAAGAGGGAGAGCTGGAATGGAGCAGTGGAAAAATAGAAGTGAAAAAGAAGGATGATAAAATGGATGAACGAGATGAAATGAAATAGAATAAAGTAAATAGGAAAGGAGTGAAGGTGGAGGGGAGAGTTCATGCCCTGAAGTTGTTGAGCTCAATGTTCTGTCCGGAAGGCTGTAAAGTGCCCAATCAGAAGGTGAGGTGCTGTTCCTCCAGTCTGCGTTGGGGTTTCGCTAGAACATTGCCAAAGGCCAAGGACGGACATGTGGGCAGGAGAGCAGGGCGGTGTGTTGAAGTGGCAAGCGACAGGAAGGTCAGGGTCCTACTTGCAGACGGACCAAAGGTGTTCAGCAAAGCAGTTCCCCAGTCTGCGTTTGGTCTCTCCAATGCAGAGTAGACCACATTGAGAGCAGTGAATGTAATGGGCCAGATTGGAGGGGGTGCGTGTGAAGCAATGCTTCACCTAAAAGGAGTGTTTAGGACCTGGGACAGTGAGCAGGGAGGAGGTAAAGGGGCAGGTGTTGCACCTTCTATGGCTGCATGGCATGGTGCCGTGGGCAGTGGGTGAGGTGTTGGTGTGATGGAGGAGAGAACCAGTATGTCCCGGAGAGAGTGATCCCCGCAGAATGCTGATGGCGTTGGGGATGATATGAGGGGAAGGCGTGTTGAGTAGTGGCATCATGCTGGAGTTGGTGGAAATGGCGGAAGATGATACATTGAATGTGGAGGCTCGTGGGGTGAAAAGTGAGGACAAGGGGGACTCTATCCTGGTTCTGGGAGGGATGGGAGGGGGTGAGAGCAGTATCCCAGGGGATGAGCTGGACACGGTTGAGAGCCCTGTCAACCACAGTGGATACAAAAACACAATTGAGGAAGAAGGAAGACATATTGGCAGCGCTATTTTGGGAAGTGGCATCATCGGAACAGATGAGGCGAAGGTGAAGGAGCTGAGAGAATGGGATGGGCTCCTTCCAGGATGTGGGGTGTGAAAAGCTGAGGTCAACACGGTCTCCTCGTTCCTTTGCCACATACTCAGTTGTTAAGATCAATCCAATCTGCAAAGCAGTTTGAACTTTAATGCTTCAGGGTCAAGATATTACAGCCAAACGGTCTAAATTGCCAAGTTTCTAAGCTGACAATCTAAATTACAGCGGTGAGCCTCCTGAGTGTCAAATAGTGGCAACAAGTGATCCCAAGGAACCATTTCTGCCAAAACAAAAGGGAGGGGGATCCGTGAAGCCTGCTCGGTCTGGTATATATCTGACATACCTGTGCAGAGGGCAGACACAAAATGGCCTTTGAATATCTTTGTTGCTTGATCCTCTGGTGTGGAGGAATGACAGGGTGTGGGATCTATGTTGAGGTTGATCGAGGAATAGCTCTTGTTGATTTAGCTGTAAAACTATCTAGTGGGATGAGTGCTCAAGCAGCTGAGTTGACTGTTGTGGTTTATGTGGTTAGTCACCCTGGTAAGTTCCCATACCGAGTTGATATATATATATTCTGACAGCAGGTTTGTGTGCAATAGAGGAACAGGCGTCCTGCCATTGTGGGAAGTGAGAGGTTTTGTCTCAACGGATGGGAAACCTCAACTGTCAGCACCTTTGCTAAAATATATTTTTCATTTTGCCCAAGGATGGGAATATAGGAACATTGGGGCACATCACATAACCTCTCCCATTGGGAATTCTTGAGCAGATGAAATGGCAAAACATGGTGCTCAAAAAGGGAGAATCATGGCAGCCTCCAGTCGGTGAACAGATAGTAAAGTAAAAAGTTTATTTATTTATTAGTCACAAGCAAGGCTTACATTAACACTGCAATGAAGTTACTGTGAAATTCCCTCAGTTGACACAGTCCAGCGCCTGTTTGGGTCAATGCACCTCACCAGCACCTCTTTCAGAATGTGGGAGGAAACCAGGTCACCGGAGGAAACCCCACGCAGACACAGGGAGAACATACCAGCTCCACACAGACAGTGACACAAGCTGGGAATCGGTGCCTGGTACTGTGAGGCAGCAGTGCTAACCACTGTGCCACCGTACCGCCCACGATAGATAGATGCTGTTACTGTTTGTCAGGTGAGTATGGAGGCTGGAATTCTCCCATCCCACCTGCCACTGGAATTTTAGCGGGCAGGTTACGGACAATATGAAACCCCATTGACAGACAGGCGGGAATTACCGGCCTTCAGACCCGCACAGCCAGAGAATTCCGCCGGAAGATCTTAAACAGGTTCAGTGCAGTGATGATGATTCAGAATAGCTACAAGATGGAGCATGCCCTGCTTCTTGTGACAAATGGAAAGATAAGTTTCAAAGACAGGATGGGTTTATTCTTAAGAATGGATTGTGTGTGGGAGCAACCCAAGATTGTAATCAAACCATTTACCAATATGGTGATGTTCAGGGTCATCAGGGAGCAGAAACAACTGCTGATTGAATTAAAGGGATGCTGGTGGCCAAATGTGACTAAAGACATAAAGCATTATGTAAATAATTATTGAGTATGTCTTCAAAATAACCTTCAAAGTAACAAAGTAAAGGGAAATTGGGGTATACAGGAGTAACTGAAGGGCCATAGACTAATTGCAGATAGATGATGTTGGTCCTTTACCACCATGTCAGGGAGGATACCAATGTATCCTGATAATAACTGACACTTCCAGTCAATGAGTTGAAACATTCCCATCCTTAACAACACAGCTAAAGTGACAGTTAATATCCTGGTCCAGCAAGTGTTTCCCAGATGGTCCCTGAAGTAGCACTGATTACTAAGAACACAAAAAAAAAGAAGCAGAAATAGGCCATTCAATCCACCTGATTGGGCAGAGAATAGCAGCGGAAAGGATACTTTTCCAACTGGAGTCTGTGACAAGCGATGTTCCACAAGGATAGGTGCTGAGGCCTCTGCTGTTTGTAAGGGGCATGCATGCGGCAGGTAGCACTGAATCAGATCAAAACATTTTTTTTTCCCTATTTGATTTGATTTGATTTATTTTTGTCACATGTATTGGTATAGAATGAAAAGTATTGGGTCTCTTGTGCGCTATACAGACAAAGCATACCATTTATAGAGAAGGAAACGAGAGACTACAAAATGTAGTGTTACAGTCATAGCTAGGGTGTAGAGAAAGATCAACTTAATGTGAGATAGGTCCATTCAAAAGTCCAATGGCAGCAAGGAAGATGTTCTTCAGTCGGTTGGTACACGAGCTCAGAATTTTGTATCTTTTTCCCGATGGAAGAAGTTGGAAGAGAGAATGCCCAGGGTGCGTGGTGTACTTAATTATGCTGACTGCTTTGCTGAGGCAGTGGGAAGGGTAGACAGAGTCAGTGAATGGGAGGCTGGTTTGCGTGATAGATTGAGCTACATTCGTGACATTTTGTACTTTCTTGCGGTCTTGGGAAGAGCAGGGACCATGCCAAGCTGCAAAACAACCAGAAAAACTGCTTTCTTTGTCACATCTGTAAAAGTTGGTGAGACTCTTGGGGATGTGACAAATTTCCTTAGCCATCTGAGAAAGTGGAGGCGTTGGTGAGCTACTGCCCATGCCATGCAGGATGTCATGACCTTATTTTGGATCAACCAAAAGTTCTACATTGCCTATCAACCTCAATCGAGTGGGATAGTGGAAAGGATGAATCATCCTTTAAAAACCCCGATTCGGAAAAGTGTAGAGCAAAATCATTCCACATGGGACACATTATTACCCTTTGTTCTGATGATAGCACAAAATACAGTCTCAAATTCAAATGCATTTACTCCACATGTTTTAATGACTGCACATCCCATGAGGAGAATTGAACTTCTTTTAGGATTGAACTTTTCAGAATCTGAAATAATTGCGCTTAGTCATGAGAGAATTGCACAGCAATTGCTGCACAATGTTCAAGCTGCCCAGGTATCAGCCGCTGTTAAAATGGGACATAGAAGGAAGCAGAGTAAGGCTTATTTTGATGATTAAGTGAATCCAATAATGAATAAGGTGGGACAGCAGATTTGTCTCTCCTAGAGATACTGGACTCCATTCCATTATAGATAAAAGTGAGTCCATCTCTGGAAAAGATTCTGGAAAGACTGGATGGTATCATGGAAATCAAATGAAAGTTTCTTGTACTCAGTGTAATACATATGTTTTCAACGTAACATATCAATATTGTGTTATGTTGAAAACATGTGGCCCGTACGCTCATTGCTATTCTTCTTGGTTTGGTTTTTCTCCATCCGATTCTTCATCAATGCAGACTTTGCAGACAGATAATCAGATAGTCAGACAGACAGTCAGTCTGATGTTGCATCAACCCTGTCACAGGGATCAGTGAAGCTTGCTTTGGGTACGAGATGAGCAAAATTGTTAGTTAGATTCCTCGATGTGAACAAGGGGACAAGTGATGAGCTAACAGGTGTTCAGATTGTAGAAATTCAGGACGAGGGAAATCTGGTGAAGAATGATACGGTTGGGCAAGTTCCAAATGATGAGATGATTCCTGTTCACCAGGATTAATCATTTCTGATGCCCAAGAGCTGATTTTCATTCAGTTTGTTTTGGCATTGAGCGTTTAGCTTTTAGCTTTAGATTGCTAGGGAAAATCTTACAACCTCACCAGAGATGTTATCATCCAAATCCAATTCTTCATAAATATCAAGAAATCCTCCAGAAACAATAATATCTCCATAAACTGGTAAACATTGTAAATCAACGATTTCTGGAAATTAAAATAATTCAAATAGGAAACTGGTTGTAGACTGAACAAAATAGCAGGTACTATCTTGATCCCATTATAGAGCGTTTTTAGATGGAGTTTTTTATGGAAATCATTCTTCTTGGATCAGTGATCAGTGCGTTATCGTGGAGGTGGTGTTTTGAAATGAACATACTGAAGACCAGCTGGAAAATCTAATCTTCACTCTTTGGAGAGTGGCATATTATGAAAATGGACGTTTACAGGTTGAATGTGATGTGTTGGTAATATTCAGGTGAGAATATCAATATGTGGGAGATTCTTTTGTCAGATGGTAAAACAGCTCTGACCGTGACATGATTCAAATCCAATCTGACCCAGATTAAAGTTGTTTTATCTTTTCAGCTCCATCTTGTTTGAGATTGTATGTAAAGCCTGTTTTCCTCTAAATGGGAGGGGTATCACAGAATTCCTGCAGTTGCAGAAGGAGGCCATTCAGCCTATTAAGTCTGCACTGACCACATTCCCACACAGGCTCTCTCCCCTTAACCCAGTTAGTCCCCCTGATGACAAGGGGCAATTTAGGATGGCCAACCCACCTAGCCTGAACATCTTTGGACCGTGGGAAGAAACCGAGGCACCCAGAGGAAAGCCATGCAGACACGAGGGGAGAGCCTGCAGAATCCCCATAGGGATGCAAGCTGGGAATTGAACCCAGGTCACTTGCACTCTGCGTCAGCAGTGCTAAACACTGTGCCACTGTGCCAGTAGCTTTAAACCAGATAACTTGGGGTATTTCTTATGATGATGATCATAGGGATATTTGCAGGGAATCACTTAAAGAAGATGATCATGTTTCTGATCACATAAAGAGAGAAACTAAACCTCCTACTCCGAAACATAGTGTAGCTCCGACAACAATACCTACATCCGGTGTGGACGCTAGTCCTAAAGTAACCTCAGGACCACAAAATGGTTTGGTTATGGAGGAAGCTGGTAAAATTCTACGCAATCATGTCCATTACGAATTAATATCTGGAGTGTTAGATATGACTGGGATTCAACAAACAGAATGGTGTCCTTCTCTAATTGGGGATCTGTTTTCATTCTGACTCTGAAGTTCTTAGAACAAGAGACAGGGAATAGTGAAAGGGAAATAAATTTACAATAAAATAGTCAGCAAAATAGCAAATTGTTCAATGACTTAGCAACAGCCTGCGGTGTGAGCATTCCAACTGTTAAAACACTTGATCCAGTCAATTTGGATAATAAACTCAGAATTTTAACACAAAAGATCAAACAGATTTTAACTAACATAAATGCTAATGATCAATTGAACATTGGAGGGGAATTAGTTGAAAATTGATTTGATAACTATATGGTTACAATATCAGAAGGACATTCTCAGACTATAAATCAATGCATTGAAAGAAAAATAACAGATGATGGTAACTGGATGATAAAACATCTTCTGTAGCATTTTAAACAAGTTAACCAGGGAAAGGTTCCATCTTGGATTAGCAATGAACAGTTAAAACATTTGATTCATGGAAAGAGACATCTGAATATATCGGGTTGTCAATTTTAACAGCTGAGGGGGTTTGGCTTGAGAACAATTGTAGAGGAGAAGCCTGAGGAATGATGTTGGGGATTCCAAAAATTCCAATAGATGAAGTTGGTTTAAAGTTTTCTGAAGTAGAGTCTGTAGGAATTATTGAGAAGGGCATGTGGATAGGGTGTCATAATATCTTCCCATAAGCCGTTGAGAAGAGGGATTGATTAGTAGATACTAATCTGAATAAATGTCAACAAACAGATGAAATAATTACGTGTCCTTACCCATATATTCTAACAAAGAGGTGTTATGTGGTTTTAAAACAGATGTGAATTCAAGTTGCAGAAGAGAAGCTAAAAGTCTTGACAGAAATATTGCAAGAGTGGCTCATAAGAGTAGGGGAGAATATTGTGTTACCTCCTGACTGAAGAAATGTCACTATGGTACATTGATAAGAAATATTCCCAACACTGGTTTTTGCTTTAATTGCTTCTCGGCCTTTTGGCTAAGATCAAGTGTAGTATCGACTTGCTGCACTTGGTTGAAGCCATTAGGTTACATTTCAGCTTCTTTTGAAGCAACTTTTTAAGTGACATCTCGGCATTTTGGCTCAGATACAAATTAGATCAAGCCTTGAAGGAGGAGTTACACGTACTCCAATCAGCTTGGATCATATAGATCAAGCCCAAGACAGGAGGTGAGAGCCCTGTCTTGTCAGCTTGGATTGGGAATGTCCCAACTTGTTGGGACTCTGAATTGGCTTTAATTTGACTTGATTGGATTGGAATAAAGTAAACAAAAAAAAAATTGATTTTTGCTTTAATCCTCAAATACCAGCTGGAACAGGCTGTATGAAATTCATTGATACTCATAAGAGAGAGGATGTTTCTTTTAATATTACAGATGATCTTTTACCAGAGATCTAATACAAATTAAAATGTAATTTGCTAATGTCCATCAAACATTTACTGAAGTGGTTCAAAGAACTGAAGAAATTAAAAGGGACCAATCAAAACGACTAACTGGTGGAACGATTTATGGGACTGGCATATAAATATGCAGATTCATCCATGGACTTATCTAATGTCTCATGGTGAAGTGTTAATAACAATTTGTACTTTAATTAACAGCAATAACAATGAGAATTGTTAAGAGCTACAATCAAGCATGCTGGGAATTTTGGACAAGTTGTGTTGAAACACTGATAAAGGTCAGAGAAGATTGAAACAAGTCGTGACCTGTCCAGTGAGACATCAACTGACACTTGGTGTGTCATTTGGGCGTTGTTTATGAGTAACTGCATCAAACATTGTGATCAGTTTCCAATGGTATTCATGGTTAAATTTCAGAGAATATTCTGGTAGGATGTGCAAAGTTTAAAATAAAAAGAGGAACTTTGTATCATTTCCTTAGAGAAACTCGAGAAGTTGGGACTCAGAGTTTGTCATTGCTAGTTAGAAGATAGATCTGTTATAAATGGTGCAGAGGTGATAATGTTGATCAAGAACTCCATTGCAGTGTAGTGTTAGATAATGTTAAAATGGGCAGGAGTGAAAAGTGAAATCTAGTTTAATAAAGTTAATGAATTGAAAGAAAAAGGGTGGGAGCATTAATATGAACCAATTGTTTACTATAGAGGAACATTGTCTCTGACAGAATCCCTTAAAATCATATCTCATCAACTGTATGTTAAATAACAGAAACTGTTGCAAACGAGAGACATGTTCTGTTTGCAGGATTATTATCACTGCAGTTTTCAGTGTGTATTGCACACAGATAATCGGTATTTTACCGCCCCGCCTGCCACGGGAATCGGAGCGGGAGACGGGCAGACAGTGAGAAGCTCCATTGACCTCGGGCGGGATTTTATAATTTCAGGACAAGCGAGAATGTAAAACCTCCCCCCACAATTTTGAACAATGACCAATTAAAGGCAGCTTCCATTTTTAAAATGTGGCTTGCCTAGATTTTTAAAGATTAAATTATCCTTAATTTCCCATTCATAATTAATAATGCAGTTTACTTCATTTGGTGAATGTCTGCGTGTTGTACCAATACATTCATGAGGAGATACAATACATCATAAATATTATTCATTTATATTTGCTAAGTATTTTGTACCATTAGACTTAGGAGACGTCCCAAATCTGGAGACACATGAGGCAGACAAAGCAAATGAGCGTCTTTGTTCCCAATAGCTTGTTCTTCCTGGACCTGGTCACAAGCCTGAAGTTAGAGACTATAGCATGAGGGACAACACTCCACATCAAGACATTGCTGACTGAGTATCTCTCCGTCTTACCACCCGCCTTCAGCCTATAGGAACAGTTTTCAGGTTGATAATCAAAGTGTTTGGTCTTGTTAGAACCCACCTTCTGTTCCCATCAATAGCAGAAGCAGGACTCAAACCTGGAGCTTCAGGCTCAGATACAGAGACTCTATCCACTGCAACACAACATCACCTTTTGTGCCATTACACTTCTCCAAATATTTAAACATCTCTGCCGTATAACCTGTAGACTAGAGTTAAACTAACATTACATATGAAATAGGAGCAGGCGTAGGCCATGTAGTCCCTCGAGCCTGCCCCGCCATTCAATAAGATCATGGCTGATCTGAAGCGGATCAGTTCCACTTCCCCGCTTTCTCCCCATGACCCTTAATTCCCCTGTCTATCAGAAACCTATCTACCCGTGACTTAAATATATTCAGCGAGGTAGCCTCCACCAGTTCAACAGGCTGAGAATTCCAGAGATTCACCACCCTTTGAGTGAAGAAGTTCCTCCTCAACTCTGATCCAAACTGCACCCCCCCTCTTATTTTGAGGCTGTGCCCTCTAGTCCTGCTATCCTTTCTAAGCAGGAGGAATCTCTCTACCTCTACCCTATCCATCCCCTTCATTATCTTATCTGTCTCTATAAGATCCCCCGTCAGCCTTCTAAACTCTAACGAGTACAGACCCAGTCTATTCAGTCTCTCTTCATAGGCTAACCCCCTCATCTCTGGTATCAGCCTAGTGAACCTTCTCTGTACTCCCTCCAAGGCCAATATATTCTTCCGCAAGTGCGGCGACCAAAACTGCACACAATACTCCAGCTGCAGCCTCACCAGTACCCTGTACGGTTGCAGCAAGACCTCCCTGCTTTTATATTCTATCCCCCTCGCTATAAAGGCCAACATTCCATTCGCCTTCATTGATTATCTGACTGTCCAGCTCTGGCTGTTACTCACCAGGCAGAGAGCAAACGAGGAGAATCAAAATCCACATTGTTCTGTTAGAGATCAGATCAGTGCTTTTCGTCAGTCACCCAGCTCCTGTGTCTCACGCTGAAATAAGACTTGAATATACATTGTAGAAGGGATTTGAAAGAGGAAGAAGACAGCAGGAAATTATGTCATGAAGGCTCAGTCATCCAGATGATGAAATCTGGTCCATAAGATCTTGAAATTCTGTTAGGCATATCTAATAAAAGAACTACACCAGCTTGCATTGAGGGAACAACTCGAGAGTCTAGTTTTGTTTATCTATCTGAGATTCATAGAGGCAAATATTCCCATTCTGCCTGTCACAGGAATTGTAGTGAACAAGGGTTGGACCATGGAAAGGTCTGTTGAATTTGGGTGGGATTTTCAAGTTTCAAGGTGAGCACAGTCAGAAAATCCTGTGCATTGTCTGAGAGAATTCATTTAGTCAGACATCTGGACATAAGAACATAAGAACATAAGATGGGAGAGATAATTGATATCTACTAATGTAGGCATAAACTGGGTGTTAAGGAAAATATGCAAGGATCACCTAGCATATTCAAACTTTTACACTGATTGGATGTTATAATTAAGCAGGTGTGCAGAGGCTGTGACTGGGTTTTAACATTTGTATCTCATGCATGATGTCACCTGAATCAATAACTGTGAGTGAACAGAGATAATTCCTAAAGAAATGCATACTTCTGGTTTGTATGTATTAATTACTTGTAATCAAACCTGGAAGAATATTTGTTTGTGCATTCAGGCCATCAACAGCAGAAGCAGGACTCAAACCTGGAGCTTCAGGCTCATTTCGCCACGTAAGTAATAGTCCTTCCTACCATTCTTCCTACCAAAGTGGACCACCTCACACTTGCCAACATTAAATTCCATTTGCCATTTCCTGGCCCATTCGCCCAGCCTATCTAGATCCTTCTGCAGACTCTCCACACCCTCCGCACAATTTGCCTTTCCCCCAATCTTGGTGTCATCAGCAAATTTCGACACCCTACACTCGGTTCCCTCCTCCAGATCATCTATATAAATGGTAAATAGCTGAGGCCCCAGCACCGACCCCTGGGGCACCCCACTAGTCACCAACCGCCAATCCGAATAGCACCCATTGACCCCCACTCTCTGCCTCCTATTTGACAACCAATCCTCTATCCACGCTAACACCCTACCCCCAACTCCATGTCCTCTGACCTTCTGCAGTAACCTCTTGTGAGGTACCTTATCAAACGCCTTCTGAAAATCCAGAAAGACCACATCCACCGGCTCTCCTCTATCCACCGCCCTAGACACATCCTCATAGAACTCCAGTAAATTTGTCAGACACGACTTCCCTTTAATGAAACCGTGTTGCGTCTGCCCTATCAAGCAATTCCCTTCAAGATGCCTCGCAATTTCCTCCTTAATGACGGATTCTAACATTTTACCTACCACAGACGTTAAACTAACCGGCCTGTAATTCCCCGCCTTTTGCCTGGCACCCTTCTTAAACAACGGCGTAACATTAGCCGTTTTCCAATCCTCCGGCACTTCCCCGGAATCCAGCGACGTCTGGAAAATAACCACCAAGGCATCCACTATCACCTCCGCCATTTCTTTCAGAACCCTCAGATGCATTCCATCCGGTCCTGGGGACTTGTCCACAATCAGCCCCTCCAGTCTGTTGCGCACCACCTCTCTAGTAACAGTAATGTCATTAAGACCCTCCAGTCCTACCACCTTTCCATCGCTAACACCCGGCAAATTATTCACGTCCTCCTCCGTGAAGACAGAAACAAAAAAGTTATTCAAGACCTTAGCCATATCCCCATCCCCTACCACTAGGTCCCCTTTCTCATCCGCTAAGGGACCAACGTTCACCCTAGCCAGCCTCTTCCTTTTTATATATTTATAAAAACTCTTGCTATCCTTTTTTATATTAAGCGCTAGCCCAGCTTCATAGCTTCTTCTACCCTCCTTTATCAACTTTTTTGTCAATCTTTGTTGACATTTAAACCTCTCCCAATCCTCTTCTCGCCCACTGCTCTTAGCTACTCTAAATTCCTCCGCTTTTAATTTAACACTTTCCTTCACCTCCTTCGTTATCCACGGCTTATTACCTCTCTTCCTACTGTCCTTTTTAACCATCGGAATAAATTTCTGCTGAGCACCAAGAAAGATCTCCTTAAAGATCCTCCACTGCTCCTCAGCAGACCTACCTTCCAACGCGCTCCCCCAGTCCACATTCGCCAATTCTTCTCTCATCCTACCATACTCCCCTCTAGTTTAGAAGAATGAGGGGAGATCTCATTGAGACGTATAAGATGATGAATGGGATGGATAGGATAGAGGTGGAAAGACTCTTCCCGCTCAAAAAAGACAGTAGGACTAGGGGGCACAGCCTCAAGATAAAGGGGGGGCGGTTCAGAACGGAGTTGAGGAGGAACTTCTTCACTCAAAGGGTGGTGAATCTCTGGAATTCTCTGCCCGTTGAAGTGGTGGAGGCTGCCTCGCTAAATATTTTTAAGAAGCGGGTTGATGGGTTTTTGATAAGAGAAGGGATTAAGGGTTATGGGGAGAGGGCGGGAAAGTGGAACTGAGCCACGACAGATCAGCCATGATCTTATTGAATGGCGGGGCAGGCTCGAAGGGCCAGATGGCCTACTTCTGCTCCTATTTCTTATGTTCTTATGTTCTTATGATATAGAGACTTTACCAACTGCAACACAACATTGTCTTTTGTGCCTTGACACATCTCCAAATATTTAAATATCTCTGCCATATAACCTGTAGGCTAGACTTAAACTAACATTACATATGAAATAGGAGCAGGAGTAGGCCATCTAGCCCTTCAAGCCTGCCCCACAATTCAATAAGATCAATGATGTAGAAGAATGGAGGAATATCATAAAATCCTGTCAAATTCAAACATGACTGAACAAGATAAATGCATGAAGGAATTTCCCAATGGTGGGGGTGTCCAGAACCAGGGATCAGAGTCCAAGGAATTGGGGTAAACCATTTAGGACAGGGGGTTAGCCAGCTTTATGTATTCATTACCACTACCTGAGCTCTTACTGTAGCTACTAATAAACAGCTGATTTAAAACCCCAAAACCTGGTCTGGCTACTTGAAGGGAACAAAGTCTCCAGCAAGACAAAGTTGAGCAAAAACAGCCCCGCAACAGTTTTATGAAAATAACTTAAATATAAAGTTTCATTGATAATTTGTTTTAATTAAAGCAACAATTCTGTCAGGGTGAGGAGATCTGATGTTGAGTAGAACAACCTTCGCTGCTCCATGTACCAGATCCACAAACAAATTTTGTGGCAGATTTTAGACAGAAAAGGACCTCAATTCACAGAGAAAATTCTCTGGGCAAAAGTAAATTGTGATTGAGTAACTGGGAGGCAGAATCAATTCCAATGTGAGGATATCTCTGCTCAACTCCCTGACATGGGGCTGTGTATTTCCCTAGATGTAGTTGGTGGTGAGTGAAGATGGAGAACGAAACTTTCTTCAACAATGAGTGCATTAAGCTGGCTAACCCCCCCCATCCTGAATGGTTTCCCCTGTTTCCTTAGACTCTGACCCCTGGTTCTGGACACCTCCACCATTGGGAAATTCCTTCATACATTTATCTTGTTCAGTCATGTTTGAATTTTATAGGATTTTATGACATTCCCCCCATTCTTCGAAACTCTAGCTATTAGAATCCAAACCAGTTCGGGCTTTCTTCAATTGTCAGTCCCGCCATCCCAGCAATCAGTCTGTTTAACCTTCACTGCACTCCATCCATAACAAGAACATTCTTCCTCAGATAAGAAGACTAAACCTGCACACAGTATTCCAGATATTGTTTCATCAAGGTCCTGTATAACAGCAGCAAGACATTCCTTTTCACAGTAACTTCATTGCAGTGTTAAAGTAAGCCTACTTGTGACTCTAATAAATGAACTTTAAATTGCTGCTCCTGTACTCGAATCCTCTTGCTATGAAAACCAACGCGGAAGAGAAGAAGGATTTGCAGATAGTGTGAGATGGAGAGGGGTGGGAGGAGACTCAGATACAGCATAAGACCAGCATTGAGCAGGTGGGCTGAATGGCCTATTCCTGCTGCAAATTCTCAGCAAATTCTCTATTATCCAATTTTGGAAATTTCCAATTATTCATGTTCATATTTATTATCCTTACCAGGTTATCATGCGGATGCTTGTCTCCTCGATGACATAGAATGCCAATTGAGACTGAAAATGACAATATAATTTCTGACTTGGTGACAGATTCCAGAATTTTCCAGCTGTTCATGTCCTGCCACCGCTGCCAGAGAGAATAGAGAATGTGGCTTCTGACCAATTTCCATTCACTGCAGCGGGACAGGAGAATCCCAGTTTCAAGCAAAGTTGAAGATTCTGCCCCAGAGACTCAACCCACTACAACACAAAACCTTCTTTTGCACCTTTACATGTCTCAAATATTTAAACATCTCTGCCGCATAAGTTGTAGACGAGAGTTAAACTAACATTGATTATCTGGCTGTCCAGCTCAGTCTGTTACTCACTGTAAGAAGTCTCACAACACCAGGTTAAAGTCCAACAGGTTTATTTGGAAGCAAAAGCTTTCAGAGCGTTCCTCCTTCTTCAGGTGAGTGAAGAGTTGTTACTCGTCATTATTCACAACTCTCCCTCCACTGTCCCCCTGGACTTCCTTCTCAGCAGAGGGAACACTCTGCTCCTCATGGTCATTATTAACAAGTATGTCATCCTGCTGCTGTGCCAAGTTACATCAGAGCACAGCAGACCACCACCATGTAGGGGACCCTCTGGGGACTAGACTGCAGGGACCCTCTGGGGACTGTATTGCAGGTCCCCTGTGGAGACTGTACTGCAGGGCCCCATTGGACCTGTCAAGGCAGCAGAAAGGCATCTTAACGATCCCCTTGCAATGTCCGATCATAGCCCATAGGTACTGTGAGCCTTGCCGTTGCGGCCCTGGTTCCTTCTTTGAAAAATGAGTAGCAATCTGTGCCTGCGTGACATCACGCTGGTGGGTGGGAAAATTCAATGAGGTTTGAAGATTTGACTTTAACCTCTCTAATGAAGTTATAATGCACTCAAATTGATGCAAATCTGGTTCTCACCCTCCCTGGGCATGGACCTGATCGTGGCATCGGAGAGGGTTCGGGAAGATTCTGATCTGAAATCTAACAGGTGCAAATCCCATTTTTGTCCTTTTGTGATATTTTGCGGACACAGTGGGATTTGCTCCCGAATCCAACACAGTGGCTAAATTGTACCTGTTATGTTATTGGTAGGCTGGGAATGTGGGGGTGATGGATATTGAGTGGGATAGAAAGCTCCATATTGGGACCACTGCTATTTCTCATTTATATCAATAACCAGAAGCTCATTGTTCACTGATTAAATACGACGATGATATCAAATAGGAAGCGGCAGTAAAACTGGAGGGAATAACTCAGAGAGTTCAGATAAATTGACAAAATAAGTTTATGGACAGTTCATAGCAGATGAAATTTAATTGCAAAGTAAGAAGGAATAATATTCATCACATGCTCTTCATGAATACTTTTCCGAATGAGTTATGTTAGTATATATTGCCATTTCAGATTCATCAAAGTTTGTGTGTTGTTCTTTGGGAGCTATCATTGAACGTTGACACATCCTCATTGTTAACCGAGTGCCTCGACCTCTGAACTCTTCAGGCTTTTGAATCTGCAGTTCTGCATATGTGACTCTATCCTCATTGTTAGTGAAGCGGACAGTTTGCTCGCTGTGTGTTTCTGCTGAGTTCCCTCGATTGTGCTTTACACTGGCATACACAATGTTCTCTTCTACAACTGCTAATTGCTGCAATATAGAAAATAAAGATCCAATTTATTTCTATTTATCTTGAATGGTGATTTGTGGAGAAATCGATTTCTAGATTATTGCAAATCAGTTCACAAGTGATCGCAACGTTCGATAATCTATCTCCAGCGGTGAAACACATCATTTGTCCCAACTCCACATAAACCTGTCCAGTTAATCTCATCAAAATAACATTCAAATCCTTTCCTTCCCATGTGCTTATCCAGCTTCTATTTGAATGTATTTCAGCTATTTGCCTCAACTGTTCCCTGTGGTGGAAAATTCCACATTCTGAACACCCTGGGTAAAGATGTTTCTCTTGAATTCGCTGTTGGATGAACCTTTTTTATTCACACATTGAATGTGGTCATCGCTGGCTGGGTCAACATTTGTTGCCCATCCATAATTGAGCTGAGAGACTTGCTCGGCCATTTCAGGGGGCATTTATGAGCAGATATAGGCCTGACCAAATATGGGCAGCAGATTTCCGAAGGGAAATGTCCCTAAAGGAATTAGTGGATGGGTTTTTACAGCAATTGACAATAATTTTGTGGTCCTCATGTAACTTTTAATTCCAGATTTTTATTGAGTTCTGCTGTGGTGGGATTTGAACTGAGGTCGCCAGAGAAATGATCCTGGATCTCTGGGTTCCTAGTCCAATGACAATACCATTACCCCACTGCTTCCATGTTATTAATAACTATCCACAATTTCTGGTCACTGCTTGCAAGTGGAAACATCTTTGTTATCTCTACCTGAACCTCAATCAGATCATTTATCAGAGAAGAGGCCCAGCTTGCTGAATCTAGCCTTAAATTTTAAGTTTTCCAAGGCAGAATGTGATATGGAATTTTGCTGCCATCCAGCAAAATTGTACCTCGCATTCTTGACAGACCAGATGAAACATTTGGGGTTTTAAATCAGCCTTCATTCATCCTTTAGCGAGGAGGTCTGCCTCCCACAAGATGGCGGTACTGATACATGGCATGCACCATTCTACCTTACATATAATTCTCATACACCAATCACACGGACACATTTGTTCAGAACTCACTGATATCCAATTACAGCGAATAGTTCTGATGACTTCATTTATATCAGGTGAATATAGTTAACCAGTTATAGCCTCTATATGCTTGTCTAATTATAATGATTAATTACTAACAAGGTGTGCCTACATGGTTACACCATCAAACATCCAGGCCTGCTGTTATGGCTTGTGATTATCAGAGTTCTTTTTCCTGTCTGTTGATCAGCTTGTGTGTGCTGCCCATCTGTAATTGTGGGAACTGCACTGAAACATCTTCACAGCAGCTTCCCAGTGAACTGTGCTGTAATTAATTCACAGGGAAACAGGACTGCATTCAATGATTCAAACCCCTTCAGAATGACAGCATCTTTCATATTACTATCTCACAGTAGAACCAGCATAGAATGTCCATATTTAATAGAAAGAAGTACATGTATTTGGAGCCTTCAATATAGTAAAATGACAAAGACCCATGGCAGCAGAATCAGGTACAAACTGAAACTAAACCAAGGAAGAAGATATGAGTGAAGGTGACCAAAATCTTCCAAAGGTTTAAGGCAAAGATATTTTACGGAATGCCTTAAAGAAATAATGAAGGGATGAATTAGTCAGAGAGAATTCCAGAGCTTTGGGATTAGATGGGTGAAGTTACAGCAAGGCCAATCTCTGATCACAGAACAGGTGGACTCATTGGCTTTTGTTAGTATTTTCTTATCCTCAATTTTTGTTCTGTTTTGTCAGTAATACTTGAGACTTTACAGGAATATACGAGAGCATCAACTGACAAATATCATCAAATCCAAAGTTGGGATGAAATAATTAACGAGGTCTCATTTCCAACGGTAAAGCCAAGGTCTGTCCCCCTTTGTGTCCATCCAATGAGATTAAAGATTGGAGCCAATCCAAGGTGTAGTTCAGTCAAACAGCATCAATACATTTAAGGCAAATCTACAGCAGCAAATGTGAGTGAAAGGAACGGAAGATTATGCTGTTCGGGTTGGATAAAGAGGGATGGGAGGAGGCTTGTGTTGAGCATCAAATCCAGCATGGACCAGTTGGCCTGAATGGCCTGTTTCAGTACTGTAAATTCTATATCATGATGTGGATATGCCGGCGTTGGACTGGGGTAAACACAGTAAAAAGTCTGACAACACCAGGTTTAAGAAAAGATGTCCTGAAGCATGGTACATTGGGGAGACCACGCAAACGCTACGACAACGGATGAATGAACATCGCTCGACAATCACCAGGCAAGACTGTTCCCTTCCTGTTGGTGAACACTTCAGTGGTCACGGGCATTCAGCCTCTGACCTTTGGGTAAGCGTTCTCCAAGGCGGCCTTCACGACACACGACAGCGCAGAGTCGTTGAGCAGAGACTGATAGCCAAGTTCCGCACACATGAGGACGGTCTCAACAGGGATCTTGGGTTCATGTCGCACTATCTGTAACCCCCGTGACTTGCCTGGGTTTGCAAAACCTCACTTACTGTACTGTCTGGAGACAATACACATCTCTTTAACCTGTGCTCAGTGCACCTTCCACTCACATTGTCGGCCACTTTAGGACTTGAACAGCAGGTTAGGTGTAAAGATTCGCATTCTAATCAGTAATCTGTAAACTGTCTATGCTTTATATGCTCTGTCTGAGGCCAGAACTCTCCATTCACCTGAAGGAGAGGGAAACTTCGAAAGCTTGTGAGTTTACTATCAAATAAATCGGTTGGACTTAAACCTGGTGTTGTCAGACTTTTTACTGTGTTTACCCAATTCTATATCATCCAGGTTTGAAAATTTCCTGACATTAATCAGAGAATTCATACTTAATCTCCTTACCTGATTGTCATTAAGATTATCACTGTCTCTTCCATGGCTTATGACATTTTTATCTGAAAAATGAAAATGTTAACTTTGAAAATGCTTTAATTGGAATGGTCGCTACCTTAGAATGTCTCAGGGTACATGAGCCCACATTGATTAGCATTTAAAGAAAGCCAAATGGGTTGTTATGTTTTGTTACAGATGGGTTTGTGAATAAATTGGGGAATTGGTGAGGCTACACCTGAAGTGCAGTTTGTAGGTTTTAGCTTTAGGTAGGACATACCCGCTCTCTATTCACTGCACTAATTCCCAAGAAGGAAATGAGGAAAGATTGAACAAATCAGATGTAATAACTCGAGGCAACTCAATGTGGTAAGACACAAACTAAAGGATTTATTGATTGAGATGAACTCTATACAATGAATGGTTTAATGGCACAATGATGCAGATCTACTCCTAACAATGTCCTGGATTCAACAATAGCCTCCATACCTCAGGGCTGCAGGCTCTCACTCTCGATAGGCTCCTGATAGGCTTGTGCATTTGCATTCTATTGGTTATGGCCCAGTCACATGGCCCCTGAAGGATTGTGCAATGAAGGGACAATGGGACCACACCAAGCCGATATTCTCTGCTGTTCAGCCAGATGTGAGATGATCTCGTTGAAAAAAAATCTTAATAGACTTCACAGGGCAGATATGGAAGAAATTGCTTCCAGTGACTGGAGAATCTGGAACACAGATTCCATAAGACCACAACAGCATAAGACATAAGAGCAGAATTAGTGCATTCAGCCCATCGAGTCTGCTCCACCATTCAATCATGCCTGATAAGTTTCTCAACCCCATTTTCTTGCCTTTTCCCAAAACCTATCATCCCTTCACCACTCATGAATCTATCCATCTCTGCCTTAAATCTAGCACAGACCCAGAGCACAGTGTGAGCCCTTTTACTGAGATTGGATGAGATTACAGAAGATTCTATATCTTTGGAATTCTCTATCGCAGAGAGCCATGAATGCCCCACCATTGAGTGCATTCACATCCAACAGGTTCATTTGGTAGCACAAGCCATAAACACATCTCTTTAACCTGTGCTTAACCACCCTCTCTCCACTCACACTTTCTGTACTTCTAAGACTTGATTACCTGCAAAGACTCGCATTCCAACCATTATCTTGTAAGTTGAGTTTGTATCTACATATGCCCTATTTGTGAACAGAACTTCCACTCACCCGATGAAGGGGCAGTGATCTGAAAGCTTGTGGCTTGTGCTACCAAATAAACCTGTTGGACTTTAACCTTGTGTTTTGAGATTTCTTACTGTACATTCAAGTCAGGCATCAATAGATTTTTGGGAGCCTGGGGTACTAGGCTCTCATACTAAAAGATCACGGAATGATTTCCCTCACATAGCGAAGCAAAGAAATGACTCGGGGCAGAAATTTCCTGTCCCGTCCACTTTGTGAATCAAAACAGATGGGACAGAGAATTTGGCAGACCGTTTAAAAGGTCCATTGATCTGGGATGGGAATTTCCAATCTTGATGAGTACATGACCAAAAACTCCCGCCCTTGGTTGTAAACACGTCTACATGCCCCTATTGAATGGCACAGCAGACTAGATGGGCTGAATGGCCCACTCCTGTTCCTATTGCTTATTGTCTTATGGTCTCTATCATTCTAAACCCATGTTGAGTTTCACTTGCTCAAGAGTTCACAGGGTTATTTGTTGCCTCTGAACAACAGTAACAACTTCAATATTCTTCCATGTTGAAATCATCTATATTGGATTGTGCAGGGTACCAGAATAAGAGATGTTTGTTGATTACAGCAAATTAGGTTCTCTTTATATTCTTCAGAAAATGATTCTGGAGAAACAGAAACTCACCCTTGTCAATTCGCCTTCGGTACAAAAGTAGAGAAACAGCAAACACCACAAGAATGGCCCCCAGCCTCCCGAGCACAATGTAAACCAGACTGTGACACAGAGAATAGGAAATGAGCAGTGTTGGACTTTACAATCATAGAAAGTTTACAGCACAGAAAGTGACCACTTGATCCATTGTCGCTGTTGTGTCTAAAAACCAGCCCCCCCAGTGTGTAATCCCACTCTCCAGCATTTTGTACATTGCCCCGCAGATTACCCAGACAAATGAGTTGAGTGTTCTGCTTCTACCATGTTTTCAGAAAACTGCAGCCCTCTGGGTGAGAACGTTTTTCCTCATCTCTCCAATTTCTTTAAATTTATGCTCCCGAGTTCACTGACCTCTCTGCAAAAGTAAACTGGTCCTTCCTGTCCACTCTATCCAGGCCCTTACAATGCTGCACATCTCAATCAATTCTCCCCTAAACCAAGCTGAACAACCCCAGCCTACCAAATTTTTCTTCTTGGCTGCAATTTTCCAGTCCTGGCAACATCCCTGTAAGTCTCCTTTCTGATACATTCTTTCTGTCATGAGGTGACCAGAACTTCACACAAGGTTGAGTGTGGTGGAAATAATCTTTTGAGGTGTGTCTATTTCAATGCCAGGAGTATTGTGGGGAAGGCAGATGAGTTGATATTCCATTGATACGTGGAAATGTGACATTAGTGAAACTCGGCTGCAGGAGAGGCAAGACTGGCAGCTCAATGTTCCAGGGTTCCAATTTTTCAGGCGTGATAGAGGCAGAGAGATAAAAGGTGGGGGGTGACATTGTTGGTCAGGGAAAATGTTACAGCGGTAGTCCGGCTGGATAGATTAGGGAGCTTGACTACAGAGGCCCTATGGGTGGAGCTGAGAAACAGGAAAGGTTTGACCACATTAATGGGGTTGTATTATAGACCACCTAATAGAGAGAATTGGAGGAGCAAATCAGCAGAGAGATGGTTGACAACTGCAAGAAACACAAAGCTGTGGTGCTGGGGGATTTTAATTTTCCACATATAGATTGGGACTCGCATTCTGTTAAAGGTTTAGAAGGGGTAGAGTTTGTAAAATGTGTTCAGGAGAATTTTCTACATCAGTATATAGAGGTGCCAACTAGAGAGGATGCGATATTGGATCTCCGATTGGTAAATGAGTCAGGACAGGTGATGGATGTGAGTGTGAGGGAACACTTTGGATCCAATGATCATAATGCCATTAGTTTCAACCTGATCATGGATAAGGATAGATCTGGTCCTCGGATTGAAGTTCTGAACTGGAAAAAGGCCAAATTTGATGAAATGAGAAGGGATCTGGGAAGTGTGGATTGGCACAGGCTGTTCTCTGGTAAGGATGTAAATGGAAAGTGGAAGGCCTTCAAAGGAGGAATTTTGAGAGTGCAGAGTTTATATGTTCCTGTCAGGATTAAAGGCAAAGTGAGTAGGAATAAGGAACCTTGGTTCTCGAGGGAGATTGTAACACTGATTAAGAGGAAGAGAGAGTTATATGAAATGTACAGGCAGCAAAGAACAGATCAGATGCTCGAGGAGTATAAAAAGTGCAAGAAGCTACTTAAGAGGGAAATCAGGAGGGCTAAAAGAAGACATGAGGTTGCTTTGGCAGACAGAGTAAAGGAAAATCCAAAGAGCTTCTAGAGGTATGTAAGGAGCAAAAGGATAGTGAGGGATAAAATTGGTCCTCTTGAAGACCAGTGGTAGACTGTGAATGGAACCAAAAGAGATGGGGGAGATACTAAATGGTTTTTTGCATCCTTATTTACTGAGGAAACAGGTATGGTGTCTACAGAAATAGGGCAAACAGGTAGGGAGGTCATGGAACCTTTACAGATTAAAGAGGAGGAGGTGCTGGCTGTCTTGAGGCAACTCAGAGTGAATAAATCCCCAGGACCAGACAGGGTATTCCCACGGACCTTGAGGGAAGCCAATAGTGAAATTGCAGAGGTCCTGGCAGACATATTTAAAATGTCAGTATTCACAGGGGAGGTTCCGGATGATTGGAGGGTGGCTCATGTTATTCCGTTGTTTAAAAAAGGTTCCAAAATAAATCAGGGAAATTATAGGCCAGTAAGTTTGACGTTGGTCGTGGACAAGTTATTGGAAGGTATGATGAGGGATAGGATCCACAAGTATTTGGATAAACAGGGACTTTTAGGGAGAGTCAACATGGCTTTGTGCGTGGTAGGTCATGTTTGACCAATCGATTAAATTTTTTTGAGGAGGTGACCAGGAAAGTGGATGAAGGGAAGGTGGTGGATGTTGTCTACCTGGATTTTAGCAAGGCCTTTGACAAGGTCCCTCATGGGAGGTTAGTTAGGAAGGTTCAGTCGCTAGGTATACATGGGGAGGTAGTAAATTGGATTAGACACTGGTTCAATGGAAGATGCCGTAGAGTGGTTGTGGAGGATTGCTTCTCTGAGTGGAGGCCTGTGACTAGTGGTGTGCCACAGGGATCGGTGTTGGGTCCATTGTTGTTTGTCATCTATAGCAATGGTCTGGATGATAATGTGGTAAATTGGATCAGCAAATTTGCTGATGATACAAAGATTGGAGTTGTAGTGGACAGTGAGGAAGGTTTTCAAAGCTTGCAGAGGGAATTGGACCAACTAGAAAAATGGGCTGAAAAATAGCAAATGGAATTTAACGCAGACAAATGTGAGGTATTGCACTTTGGAAGGACATACAGGGTAAATGGTAGGACTCTGAAGAGTGCACTTGAACTGAGGGATCTGGGAATACAGGTACAGAATTCCCTAAAAGTGATGTCACAGGTGGATAGGGTCGTAAAGAGTGCTTTTGGTACATTGGCCTTTATAAATCAGAGTATCGAGTGTAAAAGTTGGAGTGTTATGAAAAGGTTATATAAGGCACTGGTGAGGCCGAATTTAGAGTATTGTGTACAGTTTTGGTCACCTAGTTACAGGAAGGATGTAAATAAGGTTGAAAGAGTGCAGAGAAGGTTCACGAGGATGTTGTCGGGATTTGAGAAGCTGAGTTACAGAGAGAGATTGAATGGGTTAGGACTTTATTCCCTGAAGCGTAGAAGAATGAGGGGAGATTTGATAGAGGTGTATAAGATTTTTATGGGTATAGACAGAGTGAATTCAAGCAGGCTTTTCCACTGAGGCTAGGGGAGAAAAAAAACAGAGGGCATGGGTTAAGGGTGAAAGGAGAAAAGTTTAAAGGGAATATTAGTGGGGGGGGGCTTCTTCACGCAGAGAGTGGTGGGAGTGTGGAATGGGCTGCCGGATAAAATGATAAATGTGGGGTCACTTTTAACATTTAAGAAAAACTTGGATGGGTTCATGCATGAGAGGGGTGTGGAAGGAATATGGTCCAAGTGCAGGTCAGTGGGACTAGGCAAAAAATGGTTCAGCACAGACAAGAAGGGCCAAAAGGCCTGTTTCTGAGCTGTAATTTTCTATGGTTCGATACTCAAGTTGTAGCCTAACGAATATTCTATATAGTTCCAGCGTAACCTTTCTGATCTTATATTCCGTACCTTAGCTAATAAATGAAAGGATTCCATGTGCCTGCTTTACCACCTTATCGACCTGCCCTGCTACCTTCTGGGATCTGTGGACAGTCACTCCAAGGATTCTCACTTGCTTTACATCTCTCAGAATCCTCCCATTTATTGTCTAACCATTTGTTTTTTTGACCTGCTCAAATGCATCACCTCACACTTCCCTGAGTTGAATTCCATTTGCCACTTTTCTGCATATTTATATTTTTCATCGATATCTTCCTGCAGCTGATAGCAATCCTCCTCGCTATCAGCCCACATGGGTAATTTTCATGTTAATTCTCCCTACATTACACTAAATCATTAATATATGCCGGAAAACGCAGGGGACCTAGCACTGAGCCTTGGAAACAGCCTTCCAGTCACAAAAAGAGCCATCAACAATCATCCTTAGTTTCCTGCCATAATTGATTCTAGGCCATTTGTTTAAGGAAGTGGGTCATCTGCAGATGACCCAACATGTTGACCTCTGTGGGAATAGCCTAGGACACTGGAACTTCCAATGGACAATTCTAGCGTTCCCTGGGTCCCTCTGTGAAAACATTCAGCTCTGGGTGAGAGTCAGACACTTCAAACAATTCACTGGGGCTTACCTGGATAATTACCCAGGAAAAGGGTCATGGGTGGGGAGGGGACTCATAATGTTAAAATGGCGGTGCGGGCTCGTTGGGCCGAAGGGCCTGTTCCCGGGCTGTGTTGTTCTTTGTTCTAAATGTTCGACTGAAAGAATCAAGTTTAATTCCTGGGTAATCACAGAACTGACCCCAAATAATCACACTGACCCTCTGACCTCTCCCAATCCTCTGATGGACCACTTGCCACGCTGACTATCACCCCACACACCCAACAATCCCATCTGATCTTCAGACTAAGCCACAACCGTAGCCAATTAGATTATTCTCTCTGACTAACCTTTGCACCCACCACTTGATTACCTAATGTCTGAATCTGATTAGCCCCCAAACCAGGCTACCCCTGCCAACCTGACACAATTACCACACTATTCATCGACCACCTCATCAACCTACTACCTCACCCAACTGCCACCCTCTCAATCTACCACCTCACCTATCTGTAACCCCACCCATCTCACATACTTATGACCTCGCTCACCTGTCTTCTCACCCACCTACCACCCTTGCCTCCAACTACCAACATATCGATACACCTGTCTCCCTATCCATCTCTCACCCTACCCACGTGTGTTTCTATGAGTTGCAATGAAGTTCTCTGAGGGGCACTGCACTCCACAGTTCTGGAGAATTTGGACTCAGAAAATCAGACAAGAAATGTGGAGCTGAGTCGAGGATGGAAAGCATTGAGTGGAATGGCAATCCAACAATGACTGCTGCTCTGTGACTGACCCAGGACAATAAATAATATCCATCCTTGTGCCTAAGTTGTTAGAGAGGATTTAATCACTCACACAGAATCCATATCATTTAAACATTAAAATAAAAACAGCGTACCTTTCAGCAAGTTTGGAGTGTGGAATTGAGGAATGTGTTGGTGATACTGTTGAAACGTCACAAGAATTTTTAGGTCCGACTGAAACAAGGGAACAACATTCAGATCAGTCTCATTTTCATTGTCATTAAATGAGAGTCACATTGTTAAGTGGCATCTCGACCTGAGGGAGAACCTCGTTGAGGGAGTATCTCATCTTGGGATGTGGGTGTCACTGTTTAGGCCAGCAATTATTGCCCATCCCTAATTGCCCTTGACATGGTGGTCATGAGATGCCCCTTGAACTGCTGCAGTCCTTGTGGTGTAGGTACATCCACAGTGCTGTGAGGGACGGAGCACCCATCACATCTATGCCACTCAAAGCCAAACCACCTGACTATTCTAATCCCATTTTCCAACGCGTGGCCCATAGCTTTGTGTGCCTTGGCATCACGAGTGCACATCTAAAAAGTTCTTAATTGTTATGACGGTCTGTAAGACACCAGGAAAATTTGCCTATTCCTCCTGGAAGAGGACCAGGCAATCATTTACATTTAACTCAAAGGATGTATGGGTCAGCAGTTCAACTAGACAATAGTACAGCCAACAGCAGAGCACAATCTCCGTGCTGTACAGTGATATCAACACCTTTCTCGGAAGGAGAATTTGAACTCACAACCCTTTGGTTTCAGAAATCAGGCTGCTACCAACTGAGCCTCTTCTGACACTGACATATTTGAATATTAGACATTCAATCAGGATAAATTCTTCATTAATTCCGAACTGTGGTTAGCGTTTATGTTAATACTGGATAATTCATGAAATTCTGACATTTTGAGCAGCATTTTGTGATGATAGAATTTTAGGGCAAAGAAGGAAATTTGGTCCATTGCTCTTCCTCGCGATGAAAGAATTTGCCATTCAGAATCATAGAATCCATGCAGTGCACAAGGAGGCCATTTGGCCCATTGAGTCTACAGTGACACTCTCATCGTCGTGTCTTTCCCCAAATCCTCTTCAATATCTGCTCCTTTTTTGCTTCCATTGTAAAAGCTATTATTGATCCTAGTTCTAACACAATCCATATGTTAATAATCACTTGCTTCAATAAAATTCTCCAAACTTCTCCTGCTGTCCTTGTTGTGATGATCTTAATGTATTCTCTCCAGTATTTACTCCTTATTACTGGGAATAATTAGTCTCAATTTAACTAATCAAAGCCTCAAGTAATTTTGAATAGATCGAGCAGATCATTTCCTTCTATTCTAATGATTCTCTGCCAGTGATAGCTGTTGGTAGCACTCTTGTGCCTGCAACCACAAGGTTCTGTGTTCAATCCCCACTCTAGAACTCAAAAATCAAAGCTGACACTCCTGTGCAGTACTGAGGACGTGTTGCACTGTTGGAGGTGCTGCCTTTCGGATGGGATGTTGAACTGAGTCCCCAATCTGCCTGCTTTGGTGACACAATGGTTAGCACTGCTGCCTCACAGCGCCAGTGACCCTGATTCAATTCTGGCCTTGGGTGACTGTCTGTGTGGAGTTTGCACATTCTCCCCATGTTTGTGTGGGTTTCCTCTGGGTGCTCCGATTTCCTCCCACAGTCCAAGGAAATGCAGGTTAGGTGGATTGGCCAAGCTAAATTGCCCCTTAGTTTCAGGGGAATTGCTGGGATTAATGCATGGGGTTATGGGGATAAGGCCTGGGTGCGATTGTCGTTGGCAGAGACTCGATGGGCCGAATACTCTCCTTCTGCACTTTAGGATTCTATAGATTCTATGGATCTATGGATGTATAAGATCTATGGCACTCGATCTCACGAAGAAATACAGGAGCATTATTCCAAATCACCCGGCAATATTTATCCCTCAATCAAAAACAGGTTCTCAGTTCATTATTTTGAGTTTGCTGTATGCAAATTGGCTGCTGTGTTTCCTGCCTCACAACAGTGACAATGCTTCAAAAAACATTTCATTGGTTGTAAAGTGCTTTGAGAATTCAAGTGACTGAAAATAAATGTGAGACATTCTTTCATTTTGTAAGTGAAACCTCATAAGATGTGATCATTTCGCATCAAATCTTTAACTCTCTATCCTTACCATTCATCCTAAAGCAAGAGACATCAGCTAAAGATTGTTTTTCACAATTTGATCTCCAAGAAATGGGAATCTGAATGGTTAATGGAGATTTTATCAATCAAGTTCGATTTAATTTTATTGGGATTACTGTGAGGTTTACACATGTTTGTGGAATATTTTATGATCCTGACATTTTCAATCAGTATTTTAATCAGTAACTTTGTTCCGAGTGGTTGAGGGACAAAGCAGAGTGAATTTTGTCATTGTAGTCATTCAGAAAGACTTTAGGAAATAAAGCAGCAACCAGCTTATTTAAACATCAATTAATATTTCAGTGACCACATTATTTATTGACACTATCACTCACCAACGCTGTTGATCTGTGTCACATAATTGCAATTCTCCCCTGATCTGTGGATCACTGACACATTAACCATTTCACTGGATTTGTCTCCCTTGTTATTTGAGGCTGTGCAGTAATATTGATGATGTTGCTGTGTGAAGGATTGACAATGTAGATCCAGTTTATTGGTGTCAGAGATCTTTGAATCTTCAGACGGGGTCTTTTCATACCATGTGTACTGAATGGGAAGTGATCCCTGGGCAGACTCACAGGAGACGGACACTGAGCCCCCAGAACATGAGGCATTTAGTGGTGATAAAAATCTAAGTTCAGGAGCAGACACGGGTTCTGTGAAAAGGAAGAAACATTTCGATACTGATTGAATGTTAAAAATTAAAACATTTCTGAAAGAAAGCCCTAAAACAGGGCATAAAACAGGTGGATAGGGTCGTAAAGAGTGCTTTTGATACATTGGCCTTTATAAATCGGAGTATCGAGTATAAGAGTTAGACTGTTATGGTAAGGTTATATAAGGCATTGGTGAGGCCGAATTTAGAGTATTGTGTACTGTTTTGATCACCTAGTTACAGGAAGGATGTAAATAAGGTTGAGAGAGTGCAGAGAAGGTTCACAAGGATGTTGCCAGGACTTGAGAAGCTGAGTTACAGAGAGAGATTGAATAGGTTAGGACTTTGTTCCCCGGAGTGTAGACGAATGAGGGGAGATTTGATAGAGGTGTATAAGATTTTGATGGGTATAGATAGAGTGAATGCAATTCGGCTTTCTTCACTGAGGCGAGGGGAGAAAAAAACCAGAGGGCATGGGTTAAGGGTGAAAGGGGAAAAGTTTAAAGGGAATATTAAGGGGGGGCTTTTTCACGCAGAGAGTGGTGGGAGTGTGGAATGAGCTGCTGGATAAAGTGGTAAATGCGGGGTAACTTTTAACATTTAATAAAAACTTGGACAGGTTCAAGGATGAGAGTGGTGTGGAGGGATATGGTCCAAGTGCAGGTCAGTGGGACTAGGCAAAAAAATGGTTCGACACAGACAAGAAGGGCCAAAAGACCTGTTTCTGAGCTGTAATTTTCTATGGTTCTAAAGTTCTCTGGTTCTATGTTGCCAGTATTTCTACAGCTCAACCAGGGTTTGAGGAGGAAGGGAGAGTGTTAGAAAGAGAGGGAGAGAGAGAGAGAGAGAGAGAGATGGGAGTTTGGCCAATTACAGATAGTACCTACTGATTGCTGTCTGGCACAACAGATATTTATGATAGCAAATTAGTTAGAGACAAGCATTAAAGTGTGACCTGAGATAGACTATGGACATTTGTTGAGATGACAGAGACTTAACTATCTTTATAAAAATCTAATCTTGACCTGACTTCTCTGATATCGAGCAATCCGCCCCCGCTGTCAGGGAATTTGGTGTTCAGCCAAATCTCCATACACAGCAGCGGGACTGGATAATTCTAGCTACGGACGAGTTTGATGAATTCCGGCCATTGTTTGCATTTGTATTTAACATTGAACAGTAAGTACCATTTAACATTTAAATGTGAGTAATATTTAAAGCCTAGGGCGGGGTTTTATGGCCTCGAATGAGCGAGACTGGAAAATCCCACCCAAGATCAACAGACATTTCCGTTGTCTGCCCCACACCCGCTCCAATACCACAGCTGGCAAGGCAGTAAAATTCCGATGTAAGTATCATCCAAAGGACATCTGCTGGGAGATAGAAGCTATCAGCTGGCAGCAACTGAAATAGTTAATTGGGGAAACTGGCTTGAACTGCTCTTTTTGTACTGAGTCCCTTTGTTTTTGAACTCAGCGCTGGAGTCTGACTTCAACAGAGTGTGGAGGTTTAATAAGCTGAAGGAATTTACTGCAGGAGAAGAGTTGAACTGTTAGTGAGTCTCTGTTGAGTATCTGGGAAGTGGTCAAGGTCTATTGTTCAGGCATCGGGAGCATGGATGGAGTCCTTGCCAACTTGTTAACCAGAAGAATGTGGTCCAAGTTGCAATAAATCTAACCCCATCTCTCTGGATCATTACTCTGAGCCTCTGAATTACAATTCCTCCAACATAAACATTGTTCTAACTGCCCTCTAGCTGCCAGACTCTCCGATCATCTGAGCTGTCAATGTCTCCTCCCAGATAAAGCACCGATCAGACGTTTCAGTTGAGAGTAATGAAGATAATCACTGAGAACAATTTACCGTCAGATATTTGTAGCTTTACAGGAAATATTGAAAGGAGGCCGGACTTATCAATACCACAGCTGTACCATCCTGCATCTCCTGGGCGAAGATCCTCCATCGTAACAACAAATAATCCTTGTGTCTTGTTATCTGTGATCGACATTCTCCCTCTCCGTCCATCTAGATCGTCTGATTTTACTAAAATAGAGCACTGACAACTCCAATATTTCACATGTGACTGGGACCATTTGTCATAGTGACAATGGATTGTGATCGCTCTTCCCAAAACTCCTGTTACATTATTTTTTGCCCACAATGCACTCGGAGCTGAAAAGACAACAGGTCAAAAATTGAACTGAAAATAACTGTTTAAGACAAACAGATATATTCCAATAGGATTTACCACTGTGTTCCGAGAAATCTCTGCAACACATCTTCGAATGCAGTTGAATGCTTCCTTGTCTAAGATGTTAAAACATGAACATAATGGCTGAAATTTTTCAGAAAAAGGCAAATTGTCAGGTTTGATCTGAAATCCGTTGACTATTCCAAAGAATGTCTGAGGAATTCTCCCAGTCCTGAGGAAAGATTTTCTCTCAAACAGCAATTGTTAGACATCAGATTGTCTGCTCATGATCACATTACTCTTTGAGGGAGCTCATTGCATATAACTTGTCACTGAGCTTCCTACACCACAACAATGGCCCTGAATCAGTTCCAGCATTGACCAGAATGGAATTTAAAACTGTCCCGAAGTTGTGAAAAGTGAAAAATAAATGCAATTCTATTTTTATTCCAATTGCTTAGACTGACTGATGGAATTTAACCAGTGAGCAATTCAGACAAATATTAACTTAAAAATTCATTGTAGTTTTTGAAGCTTGAGGTGATATTTACCAATGTTGCTGATTTGTGTTAAATAACTGCAATCATTCTCTGAAATGTGGATCACTGACACTGTAACCATTTCACTGGATTTGTGTCCCTGGTTATTTGAGGCTGTGCAGTAATATTGATGATGTTGCTGTGTGAAGGATTGACAATGTAGATCCAGTTTATTGGTGTCAGAGATCTTTGAATCTTCAGACGGGGTCTTTTCATACCATGTGTACTGAATGGGAAGTGATCCCTGGACAGACTCACAGGAGACGGACACTGAGCCCCCAGAACATGAGGCATTTGGTGGTGATAGAAATCTAAGTTCAGGAACAGACACGGTTTCTGTGGGGAAGAAACAAGCATTCAGAAACTGAGTGAACATCTAAAAATCAAACACTCTGTGAATTTCAGCTCATCAACCTCTCATTCAGGGTCGGTCATGTTGCAATCTCGTCAACACATTCAGCTCTCCATATCTCTCCATCCTCCAAGCAGCCTGAACTACAATGTCGACTATTATATCAGAACATAGCAGCTCTCCAGATCAGACCTTGAACCAGGAGACAAAAATTTAAATTAATTGATGAATGTATTAGAGGAGATTTGGGACAATGGGTTATATCACTCGGGGGATGTCAAGAGTCTGGAACTCACTGCCTGGAAGAGTGGTAGAGGGTGGGAGAGGCGGATAACCTGATCACATCAAACAAAATGGATTAAACTTGAGATGCTGTAACCTACGGGTCTCTGGATCAAGAACTGGATGGTGGGATTAGATTGGATTGCTTGTTCAGTCAACCCATTGTGGCACAGTGGCACAGTGATTAGCACTGCAGCCTCACAGCGCCAGGGACCCGGATTCAATTCCAGCATTGGCTGTGTGGTCAGTGTGGAGTTTGCACGTTCTCCCTGCGTCTGTGTGGTTTTCCTCTGGGTGCTTCAGTTTCCTCCCACAACCAAAGATATGCACATAGCCATGGGGAGGTGATGGCCTTATGGTTTTATCACGAGAATACCAATCTAGAAACTCAGCTAATGTTCTGGGGACCCGGGTTCGAATCCCTCCACGGCAGGTGGTGGAACTTGATTTCAATAAAGAAAATCTGGAATTAAGAATCTACCGATGACCATGAAACCATCGTTGGTTGTTGGAAAAACCCATCTGGTTCACTCATGTTTGTTAGGGAATGAAATCTACCATCCTTTCCTGGTCTGGCCTACATGTGACTCCAGAACCACAGCAATGTGGTTAACTCTTAACTGTCCTCTGAAATTGCCTCGCAAACTCTCAGATGGGCAATAAATATCACCCAGCCAGCGATGCCCATGATGCCCAAGTTCCCAAGTAAATGAAAAAAATATACTGGCACCCCCCACCAGACACGGGGCAGTGCCAATGTGGGTGATGCTGGTGGGAGTGTGTGGGGGGGTGGCATTCTGGGGGTTGGGGGCCTATGAGGGGGCTCAATAATTGTTGTGAGTGCAGTGGCCCACTCATCACTACGCTGCCAGACTCTCCAGTGGAATTTGGACCCGCTGCCCACATTTCTGAATCACTCTGAGTTGGGAATTCGTTCTGGAAAGTACGCCCAAAAAAAGGGTAGAACATTTTCCCATTTTCTCGCCCATTGGGCACTGAGTTTTGTTTTGGGAGAATCCCAGTCCTTATGGTGCTAAATGAGCCTCTTCAGACACTGGAATTCCAACACATCAAGGAAGCTGATCAGGAAACGTGTACTCCCTGTGTTGTGGGATTGCCCGTCAGCGAGCTGCTTGTCTCTGTTCATTCCTTTGTCTTGTGGAGCTCAGGGTCTGTGTGGAGGAGGCAGTTGCTGCTATTGATGCTATTGGTCACCTGGGTCCTCATCTGAGGCCCAAAATAAAACAGTCTGAGAACCACCCATGCTGATCTGATAGAAACAATCGCCAAAATATCACCCAGAAATACACATTCCCACCACTGTTGTGAAAGTCAACACCCTGTAAATACTGATATTAAACCTTTCACACAATCCAGTTAGCAATAAGCAGTGAGGTTCCAATGCTTCGTGGCATCTTTCCCAGTCACTTCTTCAGCCTCCCCCATTGCCTCTGTCTTCTGCCCTTGCTCAGTAACCCGAGCAGGCACAGGTAGATTCCACTATTTGCACTCACTGAGCGATTAATAGACTGAAATTGATAACCCGTCTCTCACTGGGGGGATTTGATCACATACTGATTGGCATGTTTAAAGTTTCCATGGAGATTTTTATGATCATTTGGAACATTTGGAATATTGCCTCCAAGGACGTGGAGGCTTTGGAGAGATTGCAGAAAAGATTTACCAGGATGTTGCCTGGTATGGAGGGTATTGGCAATGAGGAGAACTTGAGTGGGCTGGGATTGTTCCCCCTGGAAATACAGAAGCTGAGAGACCACCTGATAGAAGTTTATAAAATAATGAGGGGTATAGATAGGGTGAACAGTTGGAAGCTTTCTCCCAAGGCAAAAATGACAGTTACAAGGGGGCACAAGTTCAAGATATGGCGGGAAAGGTTCAGTTGAAATGTGGGGGGGATCTTTTTCACACACAGGGTGGTGGGGTCCTGGAAAGTAGTCCCAAGTGAGATGGTTGAGGTCTACACGTTACCCACATTGAAAACTTATCTTGACAGATATATGAACAAACAGGGAATAGAGGGATATAAGCAGTTGGCCTGGATCAGTAAACATGATCGGCACAGGCTTGGAGGGTCGAAGGGTCTTTTCATGTGCTGTACTGTTCTTTGTTTTTTTATTCTTTAATCGCTTTCGGAGCTTTCACCATTATATTATTTAATTGTTAAATTTGTCAATTTGTTAACTTTTAATCTGTCAGCTTCACCCTGAGTTTTCACTGGTTTATTTGAAAGAAGCACAAACTGACACATTGCGGATACATACGGATGTTGGGAGTTTGACTGGCTTCCCAACATATTGTCAATTTCTGTGTATTTAACCCCTCTGTGCTCCCCCACCCACCCCCACAGCCCCACCATTCAGTGCTAAACCAACAAGGTACAATTACTACCAACTGGCTGCTCACTTCACTTTGTTAATGTCTGACTATTAGATTGATCCGGACTGTAAAAATCTGACAGTGTGATATTTAATACATTTCAGAGACTGAAAACATATTCTGAGCATCGCGGGTAATTTCTTTCACAATATCCCATAGTTAAAGGAATTGTTAGCCTGATAATGTTTGAAGTTTTTGATCAGAATGTTGGACAGGCCACAAATTGAGTTTGTGTCACAAGAGTCGGATTTCCAGATCTCTGCCCTCTAGCTGTCAGACTCTGCATTGCTGCAGAGCCTCGGGATATCGGAGCTGTCAATGTTTCCTTGTGAATAAAACATGGATCAGACATTTCAGTAATAAAGAAAATCATTGAGAATAATGTACCGTGAGATATTTGCAGCTTCACAGTAAACTTTGGATCGATGCCAGATGTATCAATTCCGCAGCGATATGTTCCTGCATCTCCGGAGTGAAGATTCTCCATCATAACAGCAAATATTCTTTGTGTCTTGTTATCTGTGATCGACATTCTCCCTCGCCGTCCATCTGGATCATCCGTCCTCACTAAATATGAGCACTGGTCAGTCCAACCCTCACACCAATATTTCACGTTTTGTTTGTATTTTTCATTATAATGGCAATTTATTGTGATCGCTCTTCCCACAATTCCTGTGACTCTCTCTTCTGCCCACAATGCACCTGAAACTGAGGAGACAACATTTCAGCAATTGACCAAGTAAATAACTGCTTAATGCAGAGAGAAATATTTTAATAAGATTTACCACTGTGTACAGAGGAAACTCTCCAATATCTGTATTCATCATTCTCTTTCTAGTTTGTGCTGAATGAAAACATGAATATAGAGCCGTGCTGTCAGTGCCAAAGTACTTCACTGCCAATGATTTCTTGTTAATGTACAGTGGCCATTGTTATTGTGTCACCTTGTCACTCAAGCTTTGCACTGGCGCCTCTGAATGGGTGGATTGCAGGGTCAGGTCCCACTCCAGAGACTGGAGTATAAAATCTACAGGAACATTCCAGTGTAATACTGAGGGACAAGATGGCTCAGATTTTCCTCCCCCAGTCATGTTCACAGAGCTCGGTGATGACTTTCAGGTGAAAGGTTAATCTGACACCCAGGTCTGGAGGGTCCCTGTCATGGAGAAAATCCTGGGAATGGCTGGAATTTCAAAGCCTGAGATTGGGAGTGGGACTGGAATTGGGCTGGCATTCACACATACGTGATTTGTGGAGGTGGATTGTCATTAAATTCATCATCTGCCTCGACTGAAGTGGGATTTTGTATAATCAGGAGTGTGGAATCTGGAATGTGCAGATTAGAATAGTTAAGAGAAGGTTTGAACTTGGTGGATTCTTATGGACAGCCAGGGTACACCTTCTGGAGAGGGAAGTTAGTCTTCGGGAGGGGAAAGTTACTCTTTGAGACAAAATCTGGTGAGTGGTCAGGGCCGGAGTGATGATTTGGTTGTTTAAATTATTTTATTAACCATGGCGCTGGGGCACAGAAACAGGCCTTGTGTCCAGCTCGCCTCTGAGCATATATGAACCACCCTACCAGCGCTGGGCATTCTTCAACACAGGATCACAGTCTCAGAATAAAGTGACAGACATGAAGGATGTGATGAGGAGATTTTTATTCACTCACGGTGTTGCGAATCTTTGGAATTCTCCGTCCCAAAGAGCTTTAGATGTTCAATCTTGAAGGATATTAAACACAGAGATTTATACAATTTTTTGGCACCAGCATAATCGAGGGATATGGGGATAGTGCGGGAAATAAGAATTGAGAATGGAGATCAGTCAGGATGTTGCTGAATGATGGAGCCGGCTCAAAGGGACAAATGGCCAACTCCTGCTCCGATTTCTAATGTTCATCTTGAGGAGGAGAGGTGGCAGAATGAATCAAAAATTCCATTGCAGACAGCATAATAACATCAGTTTAATATGGGGCTGGTGTGAAAATTTAGATTTACTTTGTGAAATGTCAAGGAATGAAAATAAAATGATTACATCTTGGAAGGTCACATTAGACCAACCACGGACAAGTGATTGGATGGCACGGTGGTGAAGTGGTGATCACTGCTACCTCACTGCACCAAGGACCTGGGATCAATATTGGCCTCGGCTGACTGTCTGTGTGGAGTTTGCATGTCTTCCTTGTGTCTGCATGGGCTTCCTCCGGATGCTCCGCTTTCCCCCCACACTCCAAGATGTGTGTCTGTGGTTGATTGCCCATGCTTACTTGCCCCTTAGAATAACGGAGATCACCAGGGTAAATTGGCCCTTGGTGTCCCAAGATGTACAGGTTAAGAAAATTAATGTGGTAAATACGTGGGGTTACAGAGGTAGGATCTGGTTAGCACGCTCTGTCAGAGAGCTGGTGCAAACCCGATGGGCCAAATGGCCTACTTGTACACTGTAGGGATTCTATGAAACAAAGTCACCAACAAAGCATCATAAAACTACATTTTATCAGGTCTAATGATGTCAGCAGAAACAATTGCAAACTTGAGGCCTGTCCTCCTTGAGTGGTTGTTAACTCTGCCGTTTTCAGAGTCAATTCAATGAGCAATAATCTGCAATGGATCACAGGCACCTCTCAATATGAGGGAGAGACAATTGTTTAGATATAATGTTGGGGGGGCGGGGTGGGGGCACCACTCCACAGGAATGGGGAAAGGTGAGGAGGCAGATTTCCATAAACTACCACAGCCGGTCTGAGGATTGAACCCCTGCCATTGGAATCATTCTGCATTGCACTCCAACAAACTGACTGAATCAAACCCTCCAGTCTCCAGGATATAGTGAGCATGAAACTACATTAACAAGTTAACTTTTACTGGACTAAAATGTGTCACTTCTGCATTTTAGTTATATTAATCACACAGCTTTTTAGCAAAAATGAATAGGTTAATTTACATTCATTATCAATGATGCCATTTACTATTTGCTGGATAAATATTTCTGTGGCACAATACTATCAATAAAACAGCGACAAATATCACAAAAATGTCTTTAATTTATTTTTGCTGAATTTTTGTTGCTTTACATGTCTCCAAGTGTTTAAATATTTCTGCGGGATAAACCATGCGCGAGAATTAATCTAACACTCATCATCTCAGGGTTCAGTTTGTCCCTTACTCACCAGGCAGAGAAAAGATGAAAAGAATCAGAATCCACATTGTTATCTTGGCAATGTTTCAATCAGTATTGATCGTCCGTTATCCAGCTCTTTGTTGCGATGTTGAAAGGTGGATCCAATAAACTCTGATACGGAATTGAAATAAGATTGAAGAAAGCAGCAAGCCAGGCCTCAGGAAATTCCACCCTTCAGAAAGCTCCAGAACAGAGGTCCCAGCTGGCCATTGCTATCACTGGGTGTGCCAGCTCGAAAGATCCCTTTTAGCTGCTGATCTCCTTGTTCCAGCAGGCACAGCTCTACATCTGACCCTTTGGTGACCTGTGGACAGTTACTGTCCGGCTTTGACAATGTCACTCAATGTGGTTATTGACATCATGGGAGGAGTGATTCTCCCTGACACTTCCTGCACTATTGCTAAAAACAGAAAGGCCCAGAATTTGCTGAAAATACCACAGTGTGTAAACTGGCCAATGAACTGAGACAATGAAGAGATGTCAAACTAATTACAAGTTACCGGCTGCTTGTTTTGTCTCCTCCATTAGCTTTGAGAGAATGGTGGATCTTTCTAAAAAGATCATAGAACCCTACAGTGCAGAAAGAGGCCCTTCAGCCCATTGAGTCTGCACCAAACACAATCCTACCCAGGTCCGACTCCCATATCCCAACATATTATACTCACTAATCCCCTCTAACCGACGCATCCCTGGACAATAAGGGGCAATTTCTTAGCATGGCCAATCAACCTAACCCGCACATCTTTGGACTGTGGGAGGAAAGCAGAGTACCTGCAGCAAACCCACACAGACACGAGGAGAATGTGCAAACTCCACACAGACAGTGACCCAAGCCGGGAATCAAAGCCAGGACCCTGGAGCTGTGAAGCAGCAATGCAATGCTAACCACTTGCTATCGTGCCACCCTGACTTGAACGGAATTGTGACATTTGCCAATTAATTATTCGCGAAACAGGCCACAGGATGTTCAGTCTCGGAACATCAGTCTCCCTGGCCCAGAATGTGAACAATTATAAACTCTGGGGTTTCACTCTCTCCTGGATTGAATTATTGACCCGGATTTTCCAATGAGAGGAACGGCGAAGGCTAACAAACATTCACTGTTATTATGGAGTAAATGAGTCGGTAAAGAGGGTGCGCGTGCAATTAAATTCAGAAACGTACAAGTTGTGGCCCTAATTCCCCAGTTTCCCCAGAGATTGTGTCAATACCTAACTGATAGATGCAGCATGGAAACTGATATAAAGACATGGGTCTGAGTTTCACATTCCACACCACCCTGCCAGCGCGCCCCCCACACCCCCCATCCCCCAGCAGGTGTTCAGGTGGGGAGAGTGAGTAAAATTGCAGAGACAGGATTATTTCTGGGCTCCTGCCCACTCTGATCTCTCAGTGATTTTACACTGAGGCTGGCAAGGCCATGGCTGTTCCTGGACTTGGCCTCTGTGAGCAGTTCTTCTCCAGCCCACTACAGCACTGTTACAGCAGGGACAGGAGACCTGCTGGCCAATCAAGGGGTTGGCAGCTCTTCAGTCACAGCAGCGCCACCAGGAGCTGTGGTCGCTGCAGGGACTGCAGTCAGTCTCGGAGCGAGCTAACGATGAAGATCCAAGCAGGAGCTGAATGGGGTGGATTCGCCAGGGTCAGTCAGTGCTAGCACCAGAGAGATGGTGGGTACAATTGACAGGGGAAGGAGGGTCATAAATCAGGGGTGGTCCCTCCCACTTGTGAAAATTGAGAATTTGGGAGTGAGCTTGACTATTGTTCAGTGAGCCAACTCCAGCACAATGAGCTGAATCAACTCCTTCTATTCTGTTTCCAGAGGGAAGGCGGGGTGTGTGATTCTCCCATCGTGACCATTTTCCGGTGGATCGTGCTGGGAGATGCGTGTTGTCGGCATTTTTCAGGGATTTGTCCAAGTGCCGGGAACACACCCTGGCAGTGCCAAACTGTGCCCCTGCAATTGCACAAGCATCAAAGTGCCCATACCCAGGGTCACTTTGACACAGCCCACAAGGCATTGGGCAGTGCCAATGGAGCGGGGCTTATTGTGGGCGGAGTTATGGGCTATCGGTCGGGGGGTGGGGGGTCCATCTGCCACTCTGCATGGCAATCAATCTGGGCTGGAGGGAGGGAGGCCAGCAATCGGGGCAGGATGGGTGGGTCTTCCAGGAGTGGGGCGCCTGCCTCCCTCCCGGGGGGGGGGTCTGACTCCGGGGAGGGGTCAGCAGAAGGGGAGGTTCTGCCGGGGGTGAGGGGTGTCGGGGGATCACCTCTACTGGGGGGAATGTGCTGGATATCGGGGCGCTCCAGGGTTGGGAGGTGTCAGGGCTGGCCCGGGAATTGTCGTGGGTGCCAGGTGCTGGAGGGGCAAAACTGCCAGGGTCCCGGGCAGGCCAGCCATTGGGCTGGACAGCGAATGGGGAGACTGACAGATCAGGACCACTGCACACGCTCAATGTCCCAGAGCTGTCAGACTCCGGAGCAAATAGGCCCCGCCCCCAGGTATTTAATAAGATTCCCAATTCTGACCTCAGCATTGCAGAGTGCAGAGATTTAAGTGAGAAATTACACTGGATAAACAGTCGTGATCTAGAAGTTTTCCCACCAATTCAGCGCTTTTAGGAGAATTGTCCCTTGGATTTCTGATACTCACTCCCTGATGTCTCTCTGTCTCTGGGATAACTTGTCCACACCATGGTGTAACTGATATGATCCCTGGTCATTCCTTCTTCACCCTAATTATCTGATGTTCAAGAAATGTAGCAACCCCCATGCTGTTTGCCTGTAACAAATGCTGTGTCAATTCCTTCATTTGAAGCAATTTTTTAAAGCGGCATCTTGGTCTTTTGGTTAAGATGCAAATTAGATCAAGCCTTGGAGGAGGAGCTATACCTAATCCAATCAGCTTGGATCATGTGGATCAAGCCCAAGACAGGAGGTGAGAGCCCTGTCTTGTCAGCTTGGATCGGGAATGTCCCAACTTGTTGGGACTCTGAATTGGGCTTGATTGGATTGGATTGGATTGGAATCAAGTCTTAAAAAAAATTCTGTATCAATGCTGATCCTCTCGCTGCTGCAAACACAGCTCTGTATTTGGTATCTAACATTCACAGGATTTCTATCTCACACCATCCTGGGGACAGTAACACATTTCTCTTGCAGTTTCAAACCATGAACATTGCAAGTTGCAGCAAACATGAACCTACATTTATTTCCAATGTCAATCTCTCTCTTTGACTTTCTCATCAACCATCAAAAAATTTGGGAAGTTAATGGAATATTGCTGTAAATTGGTGCTTATTTAGGATGGAGCCGTCACTCATAGAATTCTACACTCAGTAAAAAATGATCAAACATTGGAACCAATTGGAAAATTCAGAACTCTGAGTAGAATCTGTTACACGTGGGTAAGAACTTCAGTCTGAGCAAATCTAAAGTTAGAACTCTCATTGACCACAGCCTTGGGTGGAGAAACATGTTCAGTTTTTATTACTAACTCATTGGTGGAATCAACAACAACAGCAATAACTTGCTCTTTGTAAAGTACCTTTCACTCAATAAAACCTCCTCCGGCATTTTACAGTAACGTCATCAGAAAAGTGTTGTTGCTGAGGCAAAGATTAGGGTGTTCCGGGGGAAAAGGTCGGAGGGTGTGGAGTGTGGGAGTGTGGGAGTGTGGGAGTGTGGAGTGTGGAGTGTGGAGTGTGGGTGTGTGGAGTGTGGGTGTGTGGAGTGTGGAGTGTGGGAGTGTGGAGTGTGGGAGTGTGGAGTGTGGGAGTGTGGAGTGTGGAGTGTGGGAGTGTGGAGTGTGGGTGTGTGGAGTGTGGAGTGTGGAGTGTGGGTGTGTGGAGTGTGGGTGTGTGGAGTGTGGAGTGTGGAGTGTGGGAGTGTGGAGTGTGGAGTGTGGGAGTGTGGAGTGTGGGAGTGTGGAGTGTGGAGTGTGGGAGTGTGGAGTGTGGGTGTGTGGAGTGTGGAGTGTGGAGTGTGGAGTGTGGGAGTGTGGAGTGTGGAGTGTGGAGTGTGGAGTGTGGAGGACTGCACCATGTGCTGACTGAGGCCTAACCAGAACAAGCAGCTGGTGCTCCAGCCCGGGGTGCTGAGGTTCAGACATGGACTGCAAGAAATCTGCTGTCACTGGACACCCATCTGGTGCTGATTTGCCGTCTGTCCCTACCCCGGGACACGGACCAGCAACACCTGCCTGGAACGGATGCTGCAGTTGCACAGAGCAATGGATCAAGGGTGTGCATTGCCCACGGCTGCACACCCACCTGTATAATCTGTGTCAACATTTGTCATGATGGGAATTTCACACAACCTAATCGGCACCATGGATTGTGTGGTGTTGTCAGCTCCCACAATTGGAGATAGCGGCCCAAGTGAGGGATTGGGGTGATGCTGGGTCGATGCAGCCAATGACATTAATCTGTCATTCTTTACTCTTTCCAAACCCCACTGTGCAGATGGACCTTGAACTGAGCGATTTGGATCTGGCCGTTATGGTGGTGGATGAAGAGGAGGAGGAGGCAGCTCAGGAGGTGGAGAGTGTGGGGAGAACACTGCAGGAGCAGCCAATCCCAGTCCCTCAGGAAGGAGGGCAGGGGGCTGCCGCTGAGGGCCAGGAGGTGGGTGAGCAGTCTCCCAAACGGGTGCACAGAAGGCGGAGGGTGCAGAGGGCAAGGAGGTGCAGGCCCCGGAATTCATTTGAGGCCCTCTCGGAGGTGATGTGTCATCACCAGCTGCAGCTCTCCAAGAGCACGGAGTGGCACCTATGTGAGGTGCCCACATACCTGGCACCTCAGGGAAGGGGCAGCCACCCGCTCCCTGTGGAAGTTAAGGTGACGGCTGCCCTGAACCTTTTTACATCTGGGTCATTTCAGGCACCCAGCAGCGACCTCAGTGCTGAAGTAATCAGGGCCTAGTTTTAAGGCTGATTAAATTGGATATTCTAAATTAAAGAATTGGGCAAATTACAATCAAACAGTCAAACCTCAGGCAGACCAGACTTGACTGAGGTCAAATATACAAATACACAGAAACATGTCTGGGCCTGGCCCATCAATCACCCATCAATGATCATCGCACTGAGACCCAGCAGGAGATCATCGCATCCCATTGAGACATACCGGCCTATTGTTAGAAACCCAGATCGGGCCAGACTTTCTGTCACTGAGAGTTCCTGCAGTTACCTTATCTGGCAACAAGTTCCATGGAAGCAACAGCACGGAGGTGGACACCTGGGGGCGGGCCCGAGTGTCCTGTCAGGGGAGGGGATCCCACTGGGTATTGGGACCTCCCTCCCGAGGCCTCATTGGCTGTAAGCCAGAGAAGTATCTGGAAAGGTGGAGAGGGAGGGGGATAAAGGAACGCTTCCCAGACACAGCAGCAGCGAAGACTCAACGAGGGAGGTGACCTTAACCATCTGGAAGTTTTGGCTAAGATCAAGTGTAGTTTTGGCATCTTGCACTTGTTTGAAGTCATGAGGTTACACTGAGGCTTCATTTGCAACAATTTTTAAAGTGGCATCTCAGCCTTTTGGCTAAGATGCAAATGAGAACAAGCTGTGGAGAAGGTGCAACGCCTGCTCCAATCAGCTTGGATCATGTAGATCAAGCCCAGGACAGGAAGTGGGATGTCTGTCTTGTCAGCTTGGATCAGGAATGTCTCACTTGTTGGGACTCTGAATTGGATTTGATTTGATTGAATTGGAACAAAAACCTCCTGTTTTATGTGGGTAATTTACGGGTTAATATTATTATTGTTAATAACGTTATTGAATCTTTACTTGTGTTTGTCTTCTGTCCATCTTGCAAACAAGGGCACCGGGGTAAAACTTTTGAATAAGTAAACTGGTGGAGAGTTGGGGAAGGTAGTCAAGGAGGCAAACGGTATGCTTGCTTTCATAGGCCAGGGAATTGAGTTTAAAAATTGGCAAGTCATGTTGCAGCTTTATAGAACGTATAGGGCCCATTTTACCATTGTGTGTTAAAGTCGGGTGTGAGGCCATTAACACGATCTGCGCCAGTGTCAGTGCAGATGACCACTTTACTCAGACCCGGGAATGGCCGCGATCCGATTCGTGCCCGAAACGGGCACAACGGCGATTTAAATACATTTGCATGGATTTCAATTGAATTAATGAACTACCCGCCCAACTTTATCAGCATTTCCCCCTTTATCGCCAATCCGAATCGCACCAAAATGGACATGCTGAATTAAAGTCTGAATCGGGCGGTCCAGCTGCTGAAGAGGCGAGTTCCGAGCTTCCAGCGGTTCTCTGACTTAGATTGGTGGTGGGGAGGGGTGGGGTGGGGAGGGTTGGGGGGGTGAGGAGGGAGATGTGTTGGGGGGAGGAAGGAGGTGGGTCTGATCATTCTCGGAGGGCAGGGGGTAGTGAGGCCACATTGTTGTCTGGTTGAGGGGGAGGGCCGATCGTTGTCTGGTTGGAGGAGGGAAGTGGGTCTGATCATTCTTGGTGAAGGGGTGAGGAAGGAGGAGGAGGAGGTGGGTCAGATGTTCCTCAGGGTGTGGGGGAGTGAGGCCAGATCATTCTGGGGAAGGGGGAGGAAGGAGGTGGGTAAGATGTATCTTAGGAGGACTGGGGAGGCCCAATCATTCACTGGTGGAGGGGGTCCGCTGCCAACCTGCGGCCAATCGGTGGGGGTGGGGTGCAGGGTGTTGTGATTGGCCTGGGTAGTGGGGGGGTTGTGTGGATAAGGGGGACAGTGATGTGTGTGGGGGCCATTGCTCCCACTTTTCACTGCTTTCTCTGCTTTCAGCGGCCCGGGAACGATCTAACACAGGTGGACTTTTTCAACATATATAAATGTGTGTTGAGTATTTGTAGCTGAAGTGGTAAATACAGAATGAATTTGTTTAAGGGAAACCATAATCAATCTGCCTTCTGTTACTCACACAGGGGAAATTATCTGAAAGTAAAGTAAATTAAAGCTTATTTATTCGTCACAAGTAGGCTTACATTAACACTGCAATGAAGTTACTGTGATTTTCATGTTGGCATTAAGCTCGCAGAGCTGGTGATAATCATTGTTGCTGCGGCAAGGCCAACCCAGGCTGAAGGCCACACCAGAACAATGGTGGAGGAGGGGAGGAGGGGAGGAGGGGAGGAGGTGGGGGTGGTGGGGCGGGGAAGCAGCGGGGGGTGGAGGATAGTCAGGGTCAACATCCTGCCACTGGAGGGTCCAGTCACGGAAGTGGAGGAGATTGCTTCTCTTTATCGACAACTATGGGGTTCGAATCGGAGACCATGACTGCCCCCAGCCTCTCCAGTTTGGATGTGTGATGCCATATTGGATGGTGCAGGGAGACCCCTGGTAGAAGGTGAGGTGGGAGGCTACCCTATCAAATGCCTTTGAGAAACAGGGAGTTCCTGCACTCCCTTTAACACATCCAGAGATATTGGTTTTTCCTGGTGGAAGCAAGGGATAATTATTTTTAGTGGGTTTACGGGACATTTCCAAGAAAGTTTTGAAATGGACTCAATTGAGTTTAAGTTGGGGACGCAGTTTATTTTCACCTTTCTATTTTAGTACATCTTCCCCGAACGGCAGAGCACATTTTGGGTTCTAATGTTTCAGCAGATGTAATTTGTCTTTTGACCTGTCACATTGTTGTATCTGGTAGATGGCTGTTGTGAATGAAACACCAACACAGATATCCACAGGGACTTATGCAGACAGGGTTTGTAGAGTTGGGGAGTTTTGATTTAAACCTGCCAATATGTCTGATGATAGAACAAAACAAGAGATGATTGCTGAACATGCAACTGCATTTGTGACGCATAAGCGTGGCTGTGGTCGAATGAGAGCAGAACTAATCATAGAGGGCTCTGAGCCAAAACCTCAAAGGCAGTGTGGCTTCCCTTAAACAAGCTGAAGGGGAAAATACAAAAATAATCACGAGTCTGCTACAACAGGGAGCTTTATGACCTGTAGCTTCCACAAACAATTCATCAGTTTGGCCAGTTAGGAAACCGGAGGGTTCTTGGAGACTGAGTTCTTGGAGTTGATGACAGAGAGTGAAATAAATTAACTCCATTGACTTGAAAAACAGTCATCCCCAGACAACGATGAAACAGACTCCACAAAGCAAGATAAAAGCAAAATACTGCAGATGCTGGAATCTGAGACAAAAACAGGAAATTCTGGAAAAACTCAGCAGGTCGGACAGCATCTGTGGGGAGAGAATAGAGCCAATGTTTCGAGTCGAGATGACACTTCATCAGAGCTAAAAGAAAAGAGATTTATACTATTGGGGTGGGTTTGCCGGGGGGCTGGGGCTGTTGGGGACAGGGGGTGTGGAATTGGACAATGGACATGTAACTGAGGGTACAGAAGGCTGAGAAAGTGCTAAGAGCATGCATTCAGTGATCAGAATGCGAGAATGGCAGAACAGAGGCACAGATTGTTAAAGGACAGCCTGAGGAATGTGGCAGTTTCACTGAAAGGGGTGGGGGGGTGGACGGGGAAAGAAGGAGAGCTGGAATGGAGCAGTGGAAAAATAGAAGTGAAAAAGAAGGATGATAAAATGGATGAATAAGATGAAATGAAATAGAATAAAATAAATAGGAAAGGAGTGAAGGTGGAAGGGAGAGTTCATGCTCTGAAGTTGTTGAACTCAATGTTCTGTCCGGAAGGCTGTAAAGTGCCCAATCAGAAGGTGAGGTGCTGTTCCTCCAGTCTGCGTTGGGGTTTCGCTAGAACATTGCCAAAGGCCAAGGACGGACATGTGGGCAGGAGAGCAGGGCGGTGTGTTGAAGTGGCAAGCGACAGGAAGGTCAGGGTCCTACTTGCGGATGGACCAAAGGTGTTCAGCAAAGCAGTTCCCCAGTCTGCGTTTGGTCTCTCCAGTGCAGAGTAGACCACATTGAAAGCAGTGAATGTAATGGGCCAGATTGGAGGAGGTGCATGTGAAGCAATGTTTTACCTGAAAGGAGTGTTTAGGACCTGGGACAGTGAGCAGGGAGGAGGTAAAGGGGCAGGTATTGCATCTCATATGATTGCATGGCATGGTGCCGTGGGCAGTGGGTGAGATGTTGGGTCTGATGGAGGAGAGAACCAGTATGTCCCGGAGACAGTGATCCCCGCAGAATGCTGATGGCGTTGGGGATGATATGAGGGGAAGGCGTGTTGAGTAGTGGCATCATGCTGGAGTTGGTGGAAATGGTGGAAGATGATACATTGACTGTGGAGGCTCGTGGGGTGAAAAGTGAGGACAAGGGGGACTCTATCCTGGTTCTGGGAGGGATGGGAGGGGGTGAGAGCAGTATCCCAGGGGATGAGCTGGACACGGTTGAGAGCCCTGTCAACCACAGTGGATACAAAAACACGATTGAGGAAGAAGGAAGCGATATTGGCAGCGCTATTTTGGGAAGTGGCATCATCGGAACAGATGAGGCGAAGGTGAAGGAGCTGAGAGAATGGGATGGGCTCCTTCCAGGATGTGGGGTGTGAAGAGTTGTAATCAACACGGTCTCCTTGTTCCTTTGCCACATACTCAGTTGTTAGGACCAATCCAATCTGCAAAGCAGTTTGAACTTTAATGCTTCAGGGTCAAGATATTACAGCCAAATGGACTAAATTGCCCAGTTTCTAAGCTGACAATCTAAATTACAGCGGTGAGCCTCCTGAGTGTCAAATAGTGAAAACAAGTGATCCCAAGGAACCATTTCTGCCAAAACAAAAAAAGGAGGAGGATCCGTGAAGCCTGCTCGATCTGGTATATATCTGACATACCTGTGCAGAGGGCAGACACAAAATGGCCTTTGAATATCTTTGTTGCTGGATCCTCTGGTGTGGAGGAATGACAGGGTGTGGGATCTATGTTGAGGTTGATCGAGGAATAGCTCTTGTTGATTTAGCTGTAAAACTATCTAGTGGGATGAGTGCTCAAGCAGCTGAGTTGACTGTTGTGGTTTATGTGGTGAGTCACCCTGGTAAGCTCCCATACCGAGTTGATATATATATATTCTGACAGAATGTATGCCTGCAATAGAGGAACAGACGTCCTGCCGTTGTGGGAAGTGAGAGGTTTGGTTTCAACGGATAGGAAACCTCAACTGTCAGCACCTTTGCTAAAATATATTTTTCATATTGCCCAAGGACGGGAATATGGGAACATTGGGGCACATCACATAACCTCTCCCATTGGGAATTCTTGAGCAGATGAATTAGCAAAACACGGTGCTCAAAAAGGGAGAATCATGGCAGCCTCCAGTAGGAGAACAGATAGCTAAAGTAAAAAGTTTATCTATTTAATAGTGACAAGCAAGGCTTACATTAACACTGCAATGAAGTTACTGTGAAATTCCCTCAGTTGACACACTCCAGCGCCTGTTTGGGTCAATGCACCTCACCAGCACCTCTTTCAGAATGTGGGAGGAAACCAGGTCACTGGAGGAAACCCCACGCAGACACAGGGAGAACATACCAGCTCCACATAGACAGTGACACAAGCTGGGAATCGAACTCAGGTGCCTGGTACTGTGAGGCAGCAGTGCTAACTACTGTGCCACCGTACCACCCACGATAGATAGATGCTGTTACTGTTTGTCAGGTGAGTATGGAGGCTGGAATTCTCCCATCCCACCTGCCACTGGAATTTTAGCGGGCAGGTTGCGGACAATGTGAAACCCCATTGACAGACAGGCGGGAATTACCGGCCTTCAGACCCACACAGCCAGAGAATTCCGCCGGAAGATCTTAAACAGGTTCAGTGCAGTGATGATGATTCAGAACAGCTACAAGATGGAGCATGCCCTGCTTCTTATGACAAATGGAAAGATAAGTTTCAAAGACAGGATGGGTTTATTCTTAAGAATGGATTGTGTGTGGTACCAACCCAAGATTGTAATCAAATCATTTACCACTATCGTGATGTTCAGGGTCATCAGGGAGCTGAAACAACTGCTGATTGAATTAAAGGGATGCTGGTGGCTGAATGTGACTAAAGACGTAAAGCATTATGTAAATAATTATTGAGTATGTCTTCAAAATAACCTTCAAAGTAACAAAGTAAAGGGAAATTGGGGTATACAGGAGTAATTGAAGGGCCATAGACTAATTGCAGATAGATGATGTTGGTCCTTTACCACCATGTCAGGGAGGATACCAATGTATCCTGATAATAACTGACACTTCCAGTCAATGAGTTGAAGCATTCCCATCCTTAACAACACAGCTAAAGTGACAGTTAATATCCTGGTCCAGCAAGTGTTTCCCAGATGGGAACTCCCAAGTCGCACTGAATCAGATCAAAACATTTTTTTTTCCTATTTGATTTGATTTGATGTATTTTTGTCACATGTATTGGTATAGAGTGAAAAGTATTGGGTCTCTTGCGCGCTATACAGACAAAGCATACCATTTATAGAGAAGGAAACGAGAGAGTACAGAATGTAGTGTTACAGTCATAGCTAGGGTGTAGAGAAAGATCAACTTAATGTGAGATAGATCCATTCAAAAGTCCAATGGCAGCAGGGAAGATGTTCTTCAGTCGGTTGGTACATGATCTCAGAATTTTGTATCTTTTTCCCGATGGAAGAAGTTGGAAGAGAGAATGCCCAGGGTGCGTGGTGTACTTAATTATGCTGACTGGTTTGCTGAGGCAGTGGGAAGGGTAGACAGAGTCAGTGAATGGGAGGCTGGTTTGCGTGATAGATTGAGCTACATTCGCGACATTTTGTACTTTCTTGCGGTCTTGGGAAGAGCAGGGACCATGCCAAGCTGCAAAACAACCAGAAAAACTGCTTAGTATGGTGCATCTGTAAAAGTTGGTGAGACTCTTGGGGATGTGACAAATTTCCTTAGCCATCTGAGAAAGTGGAGGCGTTGGTAAGCTGCTGCTCATGCCATGCAGGATGTCATGACCTTATTTTGGATCAACCAAAAGTTCTACATTGCCTATCAACCTCAATCGAGTGGGATAGTGGAAAGGATGAATCATCCTTTAAAAACCCTGATTCGGAAAAGTGTAGAGCAAAATCATTCCACGTGGGACACATTATTACCCTTTGTTCTGATGATAGCACAAAATACAGTCTCAAATTCAAATGCATTTACTCCACATGTTTTAATGACTGCACATCCCATGAGGAGAATTGAACTTCTTTTAGGATTGAACTTTTCAGAATCTGAAATAATTGCGCTTAGTCATGAGAGAATTGTACAGCAATTGCTGCACAATGTTCAAGCTGCCCAGGTATTAACCGCTGTTAAAATGGGACATAGAAGGAAGCAAAGTAAGGCTTATTTTGATGATAAAGTGAATCCAATAATGAATAAGGTGGGACAGCAGATTTGTCTCTCCTAGAGATACTGGACTCCATTCCATTATAGATAAAAGTGAGTCCATCTCTGGAAAAGATTCTGGAAAGACTGGATGGTATCGTGGAAATCAAATGAAAGTTTCTTGTACTCAGTGTAATACATATGTTTTCAACGTAACATATCAATACTGTGTTACGTTGAAAACATGTGGCCCGTACGCTCATTGCTGTTCTTTTTGGTTTGGTTTTTCTCCATCTGATTCTTCATCAATGCAGACTTTGCAGACAGATAATCAGATAGTCAGACAGACAGTCAGTCTGATATTGCATCAACCCTGTCACAGGGATCAGTGAAGCTCGCTTTGGGTACGAGATGAGCAAAATTGTTAGTTAGATTCCTCGATGTGAACAAGGGGACAAGTGATGAGCTAACAGGTGTTCAGATTGTAGAAATTCAGGGCGAGGGAAATCTGGTGAAGAATGATACGGTTGGGCAAGTTCCAAATGATGAGATGATTCCTGTTCACCAGGATTAATCATTTCTGATGCCCAAGAGCTGATTTTCATTCAGTTTGTTTTGGCATTGAGCGTTTAGCTTTTAGCTTTAGATTGCTAGGGAAAATCTTACAACCTCACCAGAGATGTTATCATCCAAATCCAATTCTTCATAAATATCAAGAAATCCTCCATAAACAATAATATCTCCATAAACTGGTAAACATTGTAAATCAACCATTTCTGGAAATTAAAATAATTCAAATAGGAAACTGGTTGTAGACTGAACAAAATAGAAGGTACTATCTTGATTCCATTTTAGAGTGTTTTTAGATGGAGTTTTTTATGGAAATCGTTCTCCTTGGATCAGTGATCAGTGCGTTATCGTGGAGGTGGTGTTTTGAGATGAACATACTGAAGACCAGTTGGAAAATCTAATCTTTACTCTTTGGAGAGTGGCATATTATGAAAATGGACGTTAACAGGTTGAATTTGATGTGTTGGTAATATTCAGGTGAGAATATCAATATGTGGGAGATTCTTTTGTCAGATGGTGAAACAGCTCTGACCGTGACATGATTCAAATCCAATCTGACCCAGATTAAAGTTGTTTTATCTTGCCGGCTCCATCTTGTTTGAGATTGTATGTAAAGCCTGTTTTCCTCTAAATGGGACGGGTATCACAGAATTCCTGTGGTGCAGAAGGAGGCCATTCAGCCTATCAAGTCTGCACTGACCACATTCCCACACAGGCTCTCTCCCCTTAACCCAGTTAGTCCCCCTGATGACAAGAGGCAATTTAGGATGGCCAACCCACCGAGCCTGAACATCTTTGGACTGTGGGAAGAAACCGAGGCACCCAGAGGAAAGCCATGCAGACACGGGGGGAGAGCCTGCAGAATCTCCATAGGGATGCAAGCTGGGAATTGAACCCAGGTCACTTGCCCTCTGCGTCAGCAGTGCTAAACACTGTGCCACTGTGCCAGTAGCTTTAAACCAGATAATTTGGGGTATTTCTTATGATGATGAACATAGGGATATTTAGAGGGAATCACTTAAAGAAGATGATTATGTTTTTGATCACATAAAGAGATAAACTAAACCTCCCACTTCAAAACATAGTGTAGCTCCGACAACAATACCTACACCCAGTGTGGACACTAGTCCTAAAGTAACCTCAGGACCACAAAATGGTTTGGTTATGGAGGAAGCTGGTAAAATTCTACATAATCATGTCCATTACGAATTAATATCTGGAGTGTCAGATATAACTGGGATTCAACAAACAGAATAGTTTCCTTCTCTAATTGGGGATCCGTTTTCATTCTGACTCTGAAGTTCTTAGAACAAGAGGCAGGAAATAGTGAAAGGGAAGTAAATTTACAATCAAATAGTCAGCAAAATAACAAATTGTTCAATGACTTAGCAACAGCCTGCGGTGTGAGCATTTTGAGTGTTAAAACACTTGATCCAGTCAATTTGGATAATAAACTAAGAATTTTAACACAAAAGATCAAACAGACTTTAACTAACATAAATGCTAATGATCAATTGAACACTAAAGGGGAGTTAGTTGAAAATCGAGTTGCTAACTATACGGTTACAATATCAGAAGGACATTCTGAGACTATAAATCAATGCATTGAAAGAAAAATAACAGATGATGGTACTGGATGATAAAACATCTTCTGTAGCATTTTAAACAAGTTAACCAGGGAAAGGTTCCATCTTGGATTAGCAATGAACAGTTAGAATATTTGATTCATGGAGAGAGACATCTGAATATATCGGGTTGTCAATTTAAACCGCTGAGGGGGTTTGGCTTGAGAACAATTGTAGAGGAGAAGCCTGAGGAATGATGTTGGGGATTCCAAAAATTCCAATAGGTGAAGTTGGTTTAAAGTTTTCTGAAGTAGAGTCTGTAGGAATTATTGAAAAGGACATGTGCATAGGGTGTCATAATATCTTCCCATAAGCCGTTGAGAAGAGGGATCGATTAGTAGATACTAATCTGAATAAATGTCAACAAACAGATGAAATAATTACGTGTCCTAACCCATATATTCTAACAAAGAGGTGTTATGTGGTTTTAAAACAGATGTGAATTTAAGTTGCAGAAGAGAAGCTAAAAGTCTTGACAGAAATATTGCAAGAGTAGCTCATAAGAGTAGGGGAGAATATTGTGTTACCTCCTGACTGAAGAGATGTCGCTATGGTACATTGATAAGAAATATTCCCAACACTGGTTTTTGCTTTAATTGCTTCTCGGCCTTTTGGCTAAGATCAAGTGTAGTATCAACTTGCTGCACTTGGTTGAAGTCATTAGGTTACATTTCAGCTTCTTTTGAAGCAACTTTTTAAAGTGGCATTTTGGCTTTTTGGCTCAGATGCAAATTAGATCAAGCCTTGAAGGAGGAGCTAGGATCATGTAGATCAAGCCCAAGACAGGAGGTGAGAGCCCTGTCTTGTCAGCTTGGATCGGGAATGTCCCAACTTGTTGGGACTCTGAATTGGCTTTAATTTGACTTGATTGGATTGGAATAAAGTAAACAAAAAAAATTGATTTTTGCTTTAATCCTCAAATACCAGCTGGAACAGGCTGTATGAAATTCATTGATACTCACAAGAGAGAGGATGTTCCTTTTAATGTTACAGATGATCTTTTACCAGAGATCTAATATAAATCAAATTGTAATTTTCTAATGTCCATCAAACATTTACTAAAGTGGTTCAAAGAACTGAAGAAATTAAAAGCGACCAATCAAAACGACTAACTGGTGGAACGATTTATGGGACTGGCATATACATATGCAGATTCATCCATGGGTCTATCTAATGTCTCATGGTGAAGTGTTAATAACAGTTTGTACTTTAATTAACAGCAATAACAATGAGAATTGTTAAGAGCTACAATCAAGCATGTTGGGAATTTTGGACAAGTTGTGTTGAAACACTGGTAAAGGCCAGAGAAGATTGAAACAAGTCATGACCTGTCCAGTGAGACGTCAACTGACACTTGGTGTGTCATTTGGGAGTTGTTTATGAGAAACTACATCAAACACTGTGATAAGTTTCCAATGGTATTCATGGTTAAATTTCAGAGAATATTCTGGTAAGATGTGCAAAGTTTAAAATAAAAAGAGGAACTTTGAATCATTTCCTGAGAGAAGCTCGAAGGTGGGACTCAGAGTTTGTCATTGCTAGTTAGAAAATAGATCTGTTGTAAATGGTGCAGAGGTGATAATGTTGGTCAAGAACTCCATTGCATTGTAGTGTTAGATATTGTTAAAATGGGCAGGAGTGAGAAGTGAAATCTAGTTTAATAAAGTTAATGAATTGAAAGAAAAAGAGTGGGAGCATTAATATGAATTAATTGTTTACTACAGAGGAACATTGTCTCTGACAGAATTTCATAAGATCATATCTCATTAAATGTACTTTAAACAACAGAAACTGTTGCAAACGAGAGACATGTTCTGTTTGCAGGATTATTATCACTGCAGTTTTCAGTGTGTATTGCACACAGATAATCGGGATTTTACTGCCCCGCCTGCCACGGGAATCGGAGCGGGAGACGGGCAGACAGTGAGAAGCTCCATTGACCTCGGGCGGGATTTTATAATTTCAGGACAAGTGAGAATGTAAAACCTCCCCCCACAATTTCAAACAATGACCAATTAAAGGCAGCTTCCATTTTTAAAATGTGGCTTGACTAGATTTTTAAAAATTAAATTATCCTTAATTTCCCATCCATAATTAATAATGCAGTTTACTTTATTTGGTGAATGTATCAATGTTGTGCTAATACATTCATCAGGAGATACAATACATCATACATATTATTCATTTATATTTGCTAAGTACTTTGTGCCATTAAACTTAGGAGACTTCCCAAATCTGGAGACACATGAGGCAGACAAAGCAAATGTGTGTGTCTGTTCCCAATAGCTCGTTCTTCCTGGACCTGGTCACAAGCCTGAAGTTAGGGACTATAGCATGAGGGACGACACTCTACATCAAGACATTGCTGACTGAGTATCTCTCCCTCTTACCACCCGCCTTCAGCGTATTGTAACAGTTTTCAGGATGATAATCAAAGTGTTTGGTCTTGTTAGAACCCACCTTCCATTCCCATCAATAGCAGAAACAGGACTCAAACCTGGAGCTCCAGGCTCAAATACAGAGACTCTACCCACTGCAACACAAAATCGTCTTTTGTGCCTTTACACATCTCCAAATATTTAAACATCTCTGCCGTATAACCTGAAGACTAGAGTTTAACTCACATTACATACGAAATAGGAGCAGGCATAGGCCATCTAGCCCTTCGAGCCTGCCCCGCCATTCAATAAGATCATTGCTGATCTAAAGTGGATCAGTTCCACTTCCCCGCTTTCTCCCCATGACACTTAATTCCCCTGTCTATCAGAAACCTATCTATCCATGACTTAAATATATTTAGCGTGGTAGCCTCCACCACTTCAAAGGGGCTGAAAATTCCAGAGATTCACCACCCTTTGAGTGAAGAAGTTCCTCCTCAACTCTGATCTAAACTGCAGCCCCCCCCCCTTATTTTGAGGCTGTGCCCTCTAGTCCTGCAATCCTTTCTAAGCAGGAGGCATCTCTCTACCTCTACCCTATCCATCCCCTTCATTATCTTTTATGTCTCTACAAGATCCCCCCTCAGCCTTCTTAACTCTAACGAGTCCAGACCCAGTCTATTCAGTCTCTCTTCATAGGCTAACCCCCTCATCTCCGGTATCAGCCTAGTGAACCTTCTCTGTACTCCCTCCAAGGCCAATATATCCTTCCGCAAGTGCAACGACCAAAACTGCACACAGTACTCCAGCTGCAGCCTCACCAGTACCCTGTACGGTTGCAGCAAGACCTCCCTGCTTTTATATTCTATCCCCCTCGCTATAAAGGCCAACATTCCATTCGCCTTCATTGATTATCTGACTGTTACTCACCAGGCAGAGAGCAAACGAGGAGAATCAAAATCCACATTGTTCTGTTGGAGATCAGATCAGTGCTTTTCATCAGTCACCCAGCTCCTGTGTCTCACGCTGAAATAAGACTTGAATATAAATTGTAGAAGGGATTTAAAAGAGGAAGAAGACAGCAGGAAGTTATGTCATGAAGGCTCAGTCATCCAGATGATGAAATCTGGTCCATGAGGTCTAGAAGTTCTGTTAGGCATATCTAATAAAAGAACTACACCAGCTTAGGACAGGGGGTTAGCCAGCTTTATGTATTCATTACTACTATCTGGCACACTTGGGCTCTTATGACAGGTACGAATAAACAGCTGATTTAAAACCCCAAAACCTGGTCTGGCTACTTGAATGGAACAAAGTCTCCAGCAAGACAAAGTGTTGAGCAAAGACAGCCCCTCAACAGTTTTATGAAAATAACTTAAATATAAAGTTTCATTGATAATTTGTTTTAATTAAAGCAACAATTCTGTCAGGGTGAGGGGATCTGATGTTGAGTAGAACAACCTTCGCTGCTCCATGTACCAGAACCACAAACAAATTTTGTGGCAGATTTTAGACAGAAAAGGACCTCAATTCACAGAGAAAATTCTCTGGGCAAAAGTAAATTGTGATTGAGTAACTGGGAGGCAGAATCAATTCCAATGTGAGGATATCTCTGCTCAACTCCCTGACATGGGGCTGTGTATTTCCCTAGATGTAGTTGGTGGTGAGTGAAGATGGAGAATGAAACTTTCTTCAAACAATGAGTGCATTAAGCTGGCTAACCCCCCCAACCTGAATGGTTTACCCTGTTTCCTTAGACTCTGACCCCTGGTTCTGGACACCCCCACCATTGGGAAATTCCTTCATACATTTATCTTGTTCAGTCATGTTTGAATTTTATAGGATTTTATGACATTCCCCCCATTCTTCGAAACTCTAGCTATTAGAATCCGAACCAGTTCGGGCTTTCTTCAATTGTCAGTCCTGCCATCCCAGCAATCAGTCTGGTTAACCTTCACTGCACTCCATCCATAACAAGAACATTCTTCCTCACATAAGGAGACTAAACCTGCACACAGTATTCCAGATATGGTCTCATCAAGGCCCTGTATAACAGCAGCAAGACATTCCTTTTCACAGCAACTTCATTGCAGTGTTAAAGTAAGCCTACTTGTGACTCTAATAAATGAACTTTAAATTGCTGCTCCTGTACTCGAATCCTCTTGATATAAAAACCAACGTACGATTTGCCATCTTTACCACTTGCTGCACCTGCTGGCTTACTTTCAGCGACTGGTGGACAAGGACACCCAGGTCTTGTTGCACGTTCCCCTTCCCCTATCTATAACCATTCAGATAATAATCTGCCTTCCTGTTTTTGCTACCAAAATGGATAACCTCACATTGATCCACATTACACTGCATCAGCCATGCATTTGCTCACTCAGTCAACTTGTCCAAATCACAATAATGCATCTCTGCATCCTCCCCACAGCTTACCCTCCCACCCAGCTTTGTGTCATCTGCAAAGCTTTCCCCTCTTTGCCTAACCTCTTTCTATTTCTTTCCACCCACCACAACAATTTATTCAGCTTTCCCTGAATGTGTTTGTGCTATTTCCTTCAATTAACCTTTTATGGTAATGAATTTCAGATAGTGACGCTGTCTCGGTAAAGATGTTTGTCCCGAGTTCCTTATCCCTTCCCTTAAATTGAGTCATTTAGCATTACTGCATTACAGGGAAGGCTAGATAATCACAAAAGGGAGGAAGAGAAGAAGGATTTGCAGATAGTGTGAGATGGAGAGGGGCGGGAGGAGACTCAAATGCAGTGCAGGACTAGCATTGAGCAGGTGGGCTGAATGGCCTATTCCTGCTGCAAATTCTCAGCAAATTCTCGATCATCCAATTTTGGAAATTTCCAATTATTCAGGTTCATATTTATTATCCTTACCAGGTTATTGTGCGGAGTCTTGCCTCCTTGATGACATAGAATGCCAATTGAGACTGAAAAGTGACAATATAATTTCTAGCTTGGCGACAGATTCCAGAATTTTCCAGCTGTTCATGTCCTGCCACCGCTGCCAGAGAGAATAGAGAATGTGGCTTCTGACCAATTTCCATTTACTGCAGCGGGACAGGAGAATCCCAGTTTCAAGCAAGGTTGAAGATTCTGCCCCAGAGACTCAACCCACTGCAACACAAAACCTTCTTCTGCACCTTTACATGTCTCAAATATTTAAACATCTCTGCCGTATAAGCTGTCGACTAGAGTTAAACTAACATTGATTATCTGGCTGACCAGCTCAGTCTGTTACTCACTGTAAGAAGTCTCACAACACCAGGTTAAATTCCAACAGGTTTATTTGGTAGCAAAAGCTTTCAGAGCGTTCCTCCTTCTTCAGGTGAGTGAAGAGTTGTTATTCGTCATTATTCACAACTCTCCCTCTACTGTCCCCCTGGACTTCCTTCTCAGCAGAGGGAACACTCTGCTCCCCATGGTCATTAGTAACAAGTATGTCATCCTGCTGCTGTGCCAAGTTACATCAGAGCACAGCAGACCACCACCATGTAGGGGATCCTCTGGGGACTGTACTGCAGGGCCCCTCTGGGGACTGTATTGCAGGTCCCCTGTGGAGACTGTACTGCAGAGCCCCATTGGACCTGTCAAGGCAGCAGGAAGGCATCTTAACCATCCCCTTGCAATGTCCGATCATAGCCCATAGGTACTGTGAGCCTTGCTGTCGCGGTCCTGGTTCATTCTTTTAAAAATGAGTAGCAATCTGTGCCTACATGACATCACGCTGGTGGGTGGGAAAATTCAATGAGGTTTGAAGATTTGACTTTAACCTCTCTAATGAAGTTATAATGCACTGAAATTGATGCAAATCTGGTTCTCACCCTCCCTGGGAATGGACCTGATCGTGGCATCAGGGAGGGTTCGGGAAGATTCTGATCTGAAATCTAACAGGTGCAAATCCCATTTTTGCCCTTTTGTGATATTTTGCGGACACAGTGGGATTTGCTCCTGAAGCCAACACAGTGGCTAAATTGTACCTGTTATGTTATTGGTAGGCTGGGAATGTGGGGGTGATGGATATTGAGTGGGATAGAAAGCTCGATATTGGGACCACTGCTATTTCTCATTTATATCAATAACCAGAAGCTCATTGTTCACTGATTAAATACGATGATGATACCAAATAGGAAGCGGCAGTAAAACTGGAGGGAATAACTCAGAATGTTCAAATAAATTGACAAAATAAGTTTGTGGACAGTTCATAGCAAATGAAATTTAATTGCAAAGTAAGAAGGAGTAATATTCATCACATGCTCTTCATGAATACTTTTCCTAATGAGTTATGTTAGTATATATTGCCATTTCAGATTCATCAAAGTTTGTGTGTTGTTCTTTGGGAGCTATCATTGAACTTTGACACATCCTCATTGTTAACCGAGTGCCTCGACCTCTGAACTCTTCAGGCTTTTGAATCTGCAGTTCTGCATATGTGACTCCATCCTCATTGTTAGTGAAGTGGACAGTTTGCTCGCTGTGTGTTTCTGCTGAGTTCCCTCGATTGTGCTTTACACTGGCATACAGAATGTTCTCTTCTACAACTGCCAATTGCTGCAATACAGAAAATAAAGATCCAATTTATTTCCATTTAACTTGAATGGTGATTTGTGGAGAAATCGATTTCTCGATTATTGCAAATCAATTCACAAGTGATCGCAACATTCAATAATCCATCTCCAGCAGTGAAACACATCATTTGTCCCAACTCCACATAAACCTGTCCAGTTAATCTCATCAAAATAACATTCAAATCCTTCCCTTCCCATGTGCTTATCCAGCTTCTATTTGAACGTATTTCAGCTATTTGCCTCCACTGTTCCCTGCGGTGGAAAATTCCACATTCTGAACACTCTGGGTAAAGTTGTTTCTCTTGAATTCGTTGCTTGATGAACCTTTTTTATTCACACATTGAATGTGGTCGTCGTTGGCTGGGTCAACATTTGTTGCCCATCCATAATTGAGCTGAGAGACTTGCTCGGCCATTTCAAAGGGCATTTATGAGCAGATGTCAGCCTGACCAAATATGGGCAGCAGATTTCCAAAGGGAAATGTCCTTGAAGGACATTAGTGGATGGGTTTTTACAGCAATCAGCAATAGTTTTGTGGCCCTCATTAGACTTTTAATTCCAGATTTTTATTCTGCTGTGGTGGGATTTGAACCAAGGTCGCCAGACAATGATCCTGGATCTCTGAATCCCTAGTCCAATGACAATACCATTACCCCAATGCTTCCATGTTATTAATAGCTATCCACGATTTCTGATCACTGCTTGCAAGTGGAAACATCTTTGTTATCTCTAACTGAATCTTGAAGATCTCAATCAGATCATTAATCAGAGAAGGGAGGCCCAGCTTGCTGAATCCAACCTTAAATTTTAAGTTTTCCAAGGCAGAATGTGATATGGAATTTTGCTGCCATCCAGTGAAATTGTACCTCATACCCTTGACAGACCTGATGAAACTTTTGGGGTTTTAAATCAGCCTTTATTCATCCTTCAGCGAGGATGTCTGCCTCCCACAAGGTGGCGTACTGGTACATGGCACGGACTATTATAACGTTGCGTATCTTACATATAATTCTCATACACCAATCACAAGGACACATTTGTTCAGAACTCATTGAGATCCAATTACAGCGAATAGTTCTGATAACTTCATTTATGTCAGGTGAATATAGTTAACCAGTTATAGCCTCTATATGCTTGTCTAATTATAATGATTAATGACTAACGAGGTGTGCTTACATGGTTACACCACCCAAGCATCCATGCCTGCTGTTATGTCTTATGATTATCAGAGTTCTTTGTTCTGTCTTTTGATCAGCTTGTGTGTGCTGCCTATCTGTAATTGTGGGAACTGCACTGAAACATCTTCACAGCAGCTTCCCAGTGAACTGTGCCGTAATTAATTCACAGGGGAACAGGACTGCATTCAATGATTCAAACCCCTTCAGAATGACAGCATCTTTCATATTACTATCTCACAGTAGAACCAACAGTGATCCTAAATTAGATTTAGAATTAGCTATGTCCACATTTAATAGAAAGAAGTACATTTATGTGGAGTCTTCAACATAGTAAAATGCCCCAAGACCCATGGCAGCATAATCAGATACAAACAGAAACTAAACCAAGGAAGAAGATATGAATGAAGTTGACCAAAATCTTTCAAGGGTTTAAGGCAAAGATATTTTAAGGAATGCTTTAAAGGAATAAAGAAGTGATAAATTGGACAGAAAGTATTCCAGAGCTTGGGGACTAAATGGATGAAGTTACAGCAAGGCCAGTCTCTCATCACCGAACAGGGGGACTCATTAGCTTTTGTTAGCATTTTCTTATTCTCAATGTTTGTTCTGTTTTGGCAGTAATACTTGAGACTTTACAAGAATATACGAGAGCGTAAACTGACAAATGTCATCAAATCCAAAGTTGGGATGAAATAATTAACGAGGTCTCATTTCTGACGGTAAAGCCAAGGTCTGTCTCTCTTTGTGTCCATCCAATGAGATTAAAGATTGGAGCCAATCCAAGGTGTAGTTCAGTCAAACAGCATCAATACATTTAAGGCAAATCTACAGGAGCAAATGTGTGTGAAAGGAACAGAAGCTTATGCTGTTCGGGTTGGATAAAGAGGGATGGGAGGAGGCTTGTTTTGAGCATCAAATCCAGCATGGACCAGTTGGCCTGAATGGCCTGTATCAGTACTGTAAATTCTACATCATCCACGTTTGAAAATTTCCAGACATTTGACAGAGAATTCATACTGAATCTCCTCACCTGATTGTCATAAAGATTATCGTTGTCTCTTCCATGACCAATGTCATTTGTATCTGAAAAATGAAAATGTTGACATTGAAAAGGCTTTAATCAGAATCTTAGTTATACTTAGAATGTCTCAACTGAACATGTGCTGCAGGGTACGTGGCCCCTGCATTGATTTGCATTTAAAGAAAGGTAAATGAGTTGTTATCTTTTGTTACGGATGAGTTACAAATGGGGAATAAGTGAGGCTACACCTGCAGTGCTGTTTGTAGTTTTTGGCTCCAGATTGGACATACCCATCTTCAGTTCACTGCGCTAATTCCCAAGGAGGAAATTGTGTTCTGAGGACAGACTGAGTTGCCCAGGTGTAATAACCTGAGATGAACTGATATGGTTAAATTACAAACTAAAGGATTTATTGATTGGGATGAACTCTATACAATGTAGGGTTTAATGGCACAATGATACAGATCTACTCCTAACAATGTCTTGGATTCATCAATAGCCTCCAGCCCCCGGGGCTGCAGGCTCTCACTCCCAATAGGCTCCCGACAGGCTTGTGCACTTGCACTCTATTGGTTACGGTCCAGTCACATGGCCCCTGAAGGATTGTACAATAAGGGGGCAATGGGACCACACCAAGCCGATATTCTCTGCTGTTCAGCAGGATGTGAGATGATCTCATTGAAAAATTTTTTAAAATCTTAATTGAATTCACAGGGCAGATATGAGAAAATGTTTCCTCTGACTGGAGAATCTAGAAGACAGAGTCCATAATACCATAAGGGCATATGATATTGGAGCAGAATTAGTCCATTCAGCCCATCGAGTCTGCTCCACCATTCAATCAGAGCTGATTAGTTTCTCAACCCCATTCTCCTGTCTTTTCCCCACAACCTTTCATCCCTTCACCACTCATGAATCTATCTATCTCTGCCTTAAACCTGTCACAGTCCCAGAGCACAGTGTGGGCCCATTTACTGAGATTGGATGAGGTTACAGAAGGTTCCGTATCTTTGGAATTCTCTTCCGCAGAGAGCTGTGAATGCTCCACCATTGAGTACATTCAAGTCAGACTCAATAGATTTTTGGGAGTTGGGGAACTAGGTTCTCATACTGAAAGATCACTTCAAGATTTCCCTCACACAGCTCAGCAAAGAAATGACTTGGGGCAAAATTTTCCCATCCTGTCCACATTGTGAATCGTAGCGGGCGAGATAGGGAATTTGGTGGACCATTTAAAAGGTCCATTGACCTGGGATGGGAATTTCCAATCTTGGGGCATACACGGCCAAAAAAATTCCACCCTTGGTCATAAACAGATCTACATGATCCTATTGAATGGCAGAATAGATGGGCTGAATGGCCTACTCCTGTTCCTATTTCTGATGGTCTTATGATCTCTATCACTCTAAACCCATGTTGAGTTTCAGTTGCTCCAGAGTTCACAGGGTTATTTGTTGTTTCTGAACAACAGTAACAACTTCAATATTCTTCCATGTTTAACACATCTATATTAGAATGTGCAGGATACCAGAATCAGAGATGTTTGTTGATTGCAGCAAATTAGGTTCTCTTTATATTCTTCAGAAAATTATTGAAATCTAACAAAATGATTCTGGAGAAACAGAAACTCACCCTTGTCAATTCGCCTCCGGTACAAAAGTAGAGAAACAGCAAACACCACAAGAATGGCCCCCAGCCTCCCGAGCACAATGTAAACCAGACTGTGACACAGAGAATAGGAAATGAGCAGTGTTGGACTTTACAATCATAGAAAGTTAACAGCACAGAAAGTGACTACTTGGTCCATCATGTCTGTTGTGTCTAAAAACCAGCACACCGCTCCCCCCCTCAACCCCGGCAACAACCCCCTCCACCCCACCCCCCCTGCCCCCCCGCCCCCCAGTGTAGGCCCACTCTCCAGCATTTTGTCCATTGCTCTGCAGATTGTCCAGACATCTTTGAAATGAATTGAGTGTTTATGCCTCTGTCACACTTTCAGAAAACTGCAGCCGTCTGGGGGAAAATACTTTTCCTCATCTCTCCTCAAATCTTTCTACCAATTTCTTTAAATTTATGCTCCCCAGTTCACTGATCTCTCTACAAAAGTAAACTGGTCCTTCCTGTCCACTCGATCCAGGCCCCTGACAATGCCCTACATCTCAATCACTTCTCCACTAAATTAAGGAGAACAACCCCAGACGACCAAAATTTTCTTCTTGGCTGCAATTTTCCAGTCCTGGCAACATCCCTCTAAGTCTCCTTTCTGATAAATCCTTTCTGTCATGAGATGACTCGAACTGCACACAATACTCAAGTTATGGCCTAACTAATATTTTATATATTTCCAGCATTATCTTTCTGACCTTATATTCCATACCTTGGCTAATAAATGAAAGGATTCCATGTGCCTTCTTAACCACCTTATCGATCTGTCCTGCTACCTCCAAGGACATGTGGACATTCACTCCAATGTTTCTCATTTCCTCTACATCGCCCAGTATCCTCCCATTTATCGTCTAACCATTTGCTTTATTTGGTCTGCTCAAATGTATCACCTCACACTTCTTTGGATTCAATTCCATTTGCCACTTTTCTGCCCGCCTGACCAGTCCATTGGTATCATTTTGCAGCCGATAGCAATCCTCCTCGCGATCTACCGCATGGGTAATTTTCATGTTAACACTCCCTACTTTATGTCTAAATCACTAATATGTGCCAGGAAAAGCAGGGGACCTCGCACTGAGCATTGGAACAAATCCAATCACAAAAACAGCCACCAACAATCATCTTTTGTTTCCTGCCACAGCTGGTTCTTGGGCACTTGATAAAGGAAGTGGGATTTTGAAATTATATAGCGCTTTTCATGACCTTTGAATGGTCTAAAGCGCTTTACGATCTAGGAAGTACTTTTAAACAACTGCCACTGTTGTTATATGGGAAATGTGGCAACCAATTTGCACACAGCAAAATCTCAGAAACAGCAGTGAACTTTGACCAGATCAATATTGGCCATTTCTTCAGGGTTCTCCTTGTTTGCTTTCTCTGTAGATAAGCAGTGACTTGCTGTGTATTTCCAGCAGATTTTTCATCATGTTGATCTTTAGTTGGTATTTTCTCCTCATCATCATTGTAGCCTTCATGTTTACATTGGACAACAATTTCTGCTCTTTCTGTATGTCCCAACTATGTTAGGGATTGTGGGGGTTTTAACAAAAAAAGAAAAGACTTGGTTTGCACACATAGATTCAAGCAAACACACAACAGGTTGTAATGAAGAGCTGCTCTCTGCACTCCATTAAGTACAAAACTGACAGTAACACAGCAGCCTGAGCACGCACCCTAATGGTGTCACATCAGATCAACCCTTTTTAAAACTCGCAGATTCATTGTAAAGCGAACACAACAATATTTCGCCAAGGTTCCTGATCTGAGAGCTATTGAAAAATGATGCCCAGTCTCCTGGATCATCAAAGACTGGACATATGGCCCAAGATGCGTGTCAGGACTCTGCAGATGACCCAACATGATGACCTCCATGGGAATTGCCTGGGACATTGGAACTCCCAGTGGACAATTCTGCTGTTCCCTGGATCCCTCTGTGAAAATCTTCAGCTCTGGGTAAGAGCTTCAAACAATTTATTGGGGCTTACCTGGATAATTACCCAGGAAATATTAGACTGAAAGAATCAAGTTTAATTTTTGAGTAGACACAGAACTGACCCCTGAATAATCACACTGACCCTCCTGACCTCCCCCCTATCTTCTGATGAACGTCCTGACACATCAACTATCACCCCACATCTGACTATCACATCTGACCTTGTGACTAAGCCACAACCTGAGCCAATCCGATTATTCTCTGTGACTATCCTTTGCACCCACCACTTGATTACCCAATGTCCAAATCTGATTAGCCTCCAATCCAGGCTACCCCTGCCAACCTGACACAATTACCACCCTATTCATCTCCCACCTCATCAACCTACTACCTCACCCAACTGCTTCCCTCCCCATCTATCACCTCACCTATCTGCAACCCCATCAATCTCACATACTTCTGACCTCACTCATCTGTCTTCTCACCCACCTACCGCCCTTGCCTCCAACTACCAACACATCTATACACCTGTCTCCCTATCCAGCTTACACCCTACCCACCCGTGGTCCTACAGAGTTGCAATGGAATTCTCCGAGGGGCACTGCACACCACAGATCTGGAGGACCTAGACTCAGAAAATCAGACAAGAAATGTGGAGCTGAGTCGAGGATGGAAAGCATTGAGTGAAATGGCAATCCAACAATGATTGCTGCTCTGTGACTGACCCAGGACAATAAATGAGATCCATCCTTGTGCAAAAGATGTTAAAGAGGATTTAATCACTCACACAGAATCCATATCATTTAAACACTAACAATAAAAACAATGTACCTTTCAGAAAGTTTGGAGTTTGGAATTGAGGAATGTGTTGGTGATACTGTTGAAACTTCACAAGAATTTTCAGGTCCGACTGAAACAAGAAAACAACATTCAGATCAGCCTCATTTTCATTGTTGTTAAACGAGAGAGTCACATTGAAAAGTGGCATCTCGACCTGAGGGAGAACCTTGTTGAGGGAGCACTTCATCTTGGGATGTGGGTGTCACTGTTTAGGCCAGCAATTATTGCCCATCCCTAATTGCCCTTGAGACAATGGTCATGAGATGCCTCTTGAACCGCTGCAGTCCTTGTGGTGTAAGTACATCCACAGTGCTGTGAGGGAGGGAGCACCCATCGCATCGATGCCACTCAAAGCCAAACCACTTGACTATTCTAGTCCCATTTTCCAACACGTGGCCCATAGCTTTGATGCCTTGGCATCACGAGTGCACATCTAAATAATTCTTAAATCTTATGAGGGTGTGTAAGGCACCAGGGAAATTTACCTATTCCTCCTGGAAGAGGCCCGTGCAATCATTTACATTTAGCTCAAAGGATGTATGGGTCAGCAGTTCAACCAGACAATAGTACAGTCAACAGCAGAGCACAATCTCCGTGCTGTACAGTGATATCAACACCTTTCTCGGAAGGAAAATTTGAACTCACAACCCATTGGTTTCAGAAATCAGGCTGCTACCAACTGAGCCCCTTCTGACACTGACATATTTGAATATTAAACATTCAAACAGGTTAAAGTCCTCATTAATTCTGAACTATAGTTAGTGTTTATGTTAACACTGAGTAATTCAGTGTTTAGAACATGGAATTCTGAAATTTTGAGCAACATTTTGTGATGATAGAATTTTACGGCAAAGAAGGAAATTTGGTCCATTGCCCTCCATCGCTATGAAAGAATTTGCCATTTAGAATCATAGAATCCATGCAGTGCACAAGGAGGCCATTTGGCCCATCGAGTCTGCAGTGACACTCCCATTGTCATGTCTTTTTGCCAAATCGTCCTGAATGTCTGCTCCTCTTTTGTTTCCATTGTAAAAGCTATTATTGATCCAGGTTCAAATGCAATCCATATCTTAATAATCATTTGCATCAATAAAATTCTCCAAACTTCTCCTCCTGTCCTTGTTGTGGTGATCTTAATGTATTCTCTCCAGTATTTATTCACTCATTACTGGAAATAATTCATAGCCTCAGATAATTTTGAACAGATGTAGCAGATCATTTCCTTCTATTTTAATGAGTCTCTGCCGGTGTCAGCTGTTGGTAGCACTCTTGTGTCTGCATCCACAAGGTTCTGTATTCAATCCCTATTCTAGAACTCAGAAATCAAAGCTGACACCCCTGTGCAGTACTGAGAAAGTGCTGCACTGTTGGAGGTGCTGCCTTTTGGATGGGATGTTCAACTGAATCCCCAATCTGCCTGCTCTACGCGCACATGGTTAGCACTGCTGTCTCACAGCGCCAGAAACCTAGCTTCAATTCTGGCCTCGGGTGAGTGCGTGGAGTTTGCACACTCTCCCTGTATCTGCGTGGGTTTCCTCTGGGTGCTCCAGTTTCCTCCCACAGTCCAAGGATATGTGGGTTAGGTGGATTGGCCAAGCAAAATTGCTAAATTAGCTTGGCCAATCCATCTAACCCGCATATCCTTGGACTGTGGGAGGAAACTGGAGCACCCAGAGGAAACCCACACAGACAGTTATGGGGATAAGGCTTGAGCGGGATTGTCATTGGCAGAGACTCAATGGGCTGAATGGTCTCCTTCTGTACTGTAGGATTCTTTGGATTCTCTGAATCTGTGGATGTATAAGATCTATGGCACTCGATCTCCTGAAGAAAAGACAGGAGCGTTATCCCAGATCACTTGGCGATATGTATCCCTCAGTCAAAAACAGGTTCTCAGTTCATTATTTTGAGTTTGCTGTGTGCAAATTGGTTGCTGTGTTTCCTGCCTCACAACAGTGACAGTGCTTCAAAAAGCATTTCATTGGTTGGAAAGTGCTTTGAGAAGTCAGGTGACTATGAAAATAAATGTGAGACATTCTTTCATTTTGTAAGTGAGGCCTCTTAAGATGAGATCATTTCACATCAACTTTTTAACTCTCTATCCTTAACATTCATCCTAAAGCAAGAGACATCAGCTAAAGGTTGTTTTTCACAATTTGATCTCCAAGAAATGGGAACAGGAATGGTTAATGAAGATTTTATCAATCAAGTTCTGTTTCATATTAATGGGATTACTGCAACGTTTACACATGTTTGGGGAATATCTTATGATCCTGATTATTTTAATCAATATTTTAATCAGTAACTTTGTTCCGAGTGGTTGAGGGACAAAGCAGAGTGAATTTTGTCATTGCAGTCATTCAGGGAGACTTTAGGAAATAAAGCAGCAACCAGCTTATTTAAACATCAATTAATATTTCACTGGTCACATTGTATGTTTACACTATCACTTACCAACGCTGTTGATCTGTGTCTCATAACTGCAAGTCTCCCCTGATCTGTTGATCACTGACACATTAACCATTTCACTGGATTTGTCTCCCTGGTTATTTGAGGCTGTGCAGTAATATTGATGATGTTGCTGTGTGAAGGATTGACAATGTAGATCCAGTTTACTGGTGTCAGAGATCTTTGAATTTCCAGACGGGGTCTTTTCATACCATGTGTACTGAATGGGAAGTGATCCCTGGACAGACTCACAGGAGACGGATACTGAGCCCCCAGAACATGAGGCATTTGGTGGTGAGAGAAGTTTAAGTTCAGGAACAGAAACAAACATTCAGAAACTGAGTGAACATCTAAAAAATCAAACTCTCTGTGAATTTCAGCTCATCAACCTCCCATTCAGGGTCAGTCATGTTTTAATCTCACCAACACATCTCGGTCTCCATATCTCTCCATCCTCCAAGCAGCCTGAACTATAACGTCTACTATTCCATCAGAACATAGCAGCTCTCCAGATCAGACCATCAACCAGGATCTAAAGATTTAAATTAATTGATGAATTGATTTGAGGAGATTTGGGGAGATCGGTTAATTCACTCGGGGGATGTTGAGAGTCTGGAACTCACTGCCTGGAAGAGTGGTAAAGGGTGGGAGAGGCAGATAACCTGATCACATCCAACAAAATGGATTAAACTTGAGATGCTGCAACCTACGGGGCTCTGGATCAAGAACTGGATGGTGGGATTAGATTGGATTGCTTGTTCAGTCAACCCAGTGTGACATAGTGGGACAGTGATTAGCACTGCAGCCTCACAGCACCAGGGACCCGGATTCAATTCCAGCATTGGCTGTGCGGTGAGTGTGGAGTTTGCACGTTCTCCCCATGCCTGCGTGGTTTTCCTCTGAGTGCTTCAGTTTCCACTCACAACCAAAGATATGCACATACTCATGGAGAAGCGATAGCCTTGTGGTTTTAGAACATAGAACATAGACATAGAACATCACAGCGCAGTACAGGCCCTTCAGCCCTCGATGTTGCGCCAACCAGTGGAACCAAACTAATGATCCTCTAACCTAAATTATTCCAATATTTTCCACATGCCTATCCACTGACCATTTGAACGCCCTTAAAGTTGGTGAGTCCACAACTGCTGCAGGCAGGGCATTCCATGCCCTTACTACCCTCTGAGTAAAGAACCTACCTCTGACATCCATCCCATAATTATCACCCCTCAATTTAAAGCTATGTCCCCTCATGTTAGCCATCACCATTCGAGGAAAAAGGCTCTCACTGGCCATCCTATCCAATCCTCTGGTCATCTTGTATGCCTCAATTAGGTCACCTCTTAACCTTCTTCTCTCTAACGAAAACAACCTCAAGTCCCTCAGCCTTTCCTCATAAGACCTTCTCACCGTACCAGGCAACATCCTCCGTTTTATCACGGTTAAACCAGAAACTCAGCTAATGTTCAGGGGACCCGGGTTCGAATCCCACCACGGCAGGTGGTGGGTGGAATTTGATTTCAATAAAGAAAGTCTGGAGTTAAGATGACCATGAAACCATTGTCGGTTGTTGGAAAAACCCATCTGGTTCACTAATGCCTGTTAGGGAAGGAAATCTACCATCCTTTCCTGGTCTGGCCTGAATTCTCAACTCTCCTCTGAAATGGTCTCACAAATCTCTCAGGATTGTCAATAAATACCACCCAGCCAGCGATGCCCATGTCCCCAAATGAATGAAAAACAAATATACTGACACCTCCCACCAGGCACCAGCCTCTGAATTACAATTCCTCCAGCATAATCATTGTTCTAACTGCCCTCTAGCTGCCAGACTTTGCATTGCTGCAGAGCCTTGGGATATCGAAGCTGTCAATGTCTCCTCCCAGATAAAGCACCAATCAATCATTTCAGTTGAGAATAATGAAGATAATCACTGAGAACAATTTACCGTCAGATATTTGTAGCTTTACAGGAAATATTGAAAGGAGGCCGGGCTTATCAATACCACAGCTGTACCATCCTGCATCTCCTGGGCAAAGATCCTCCATCGTAACAACAAATAATCCTTGTGTCTTGTTATCTGTGATCGACATTCTCCCTCGCCGTCCATCTGGATCGTCTGATTTTACCAAAACAGAGCACTGACGACTCCAATATTTCACATGTGACTGGGACAATTTGTCATAGTGACAATCGATAGTGATCGTCCTTCCCAAAACTCCTGTTACCTTATTTTTTGCCCACAATGCACTTGGAGCTGAAAAGACAACAGGTCAAAAACCGATCCAAAAATAATTGTTCAATACAAACAGATATATTTCAATAGGATTTACCACTGTGTTCAGGGAAATCTCTTCAATACACCTTCTAATGCAATTGAATATCTTCTTGTCTGAATGTAATGGCTGGAATTGCCAGGTTTGATCTGAAATCCGATGAGCTTCTCTCCAGAAAGCTTTGCCCACCAGATCTCTTGACATTGTCAAAAAAATCAGGTGGCATGGTTTGTGCTGCCACTTTGTCAGGGTGGGGCCTGATTGAGCTGGCAGGGTTGTCTCCATAGATTGGGCAACATCTTTAAAGTTGCCCCCCCCCCACCTCCACCTCTCACAGACATCAGGGACCTCAGTGGACAAGGAGGATATCCCTCACGTAGAGGGTCAGTCTCCCCTCAACATCCCACCATTCAAAGATCAGTGTTCTTCTCCTACACCATGCAATCATTAGGGTGACCCTACACCAGCCTATCTGCGCCAGCATTGTGGCATTCCCACTCTCACCCTCTCAGCAATGATGCCCAAACCCCCCCATTCACAGACTCCACCCCAATGCATACTCAACCTCCCCCTCCCCCATTGCCTACAAACATCAGGTCCCACCCCATGGACACCAGGACCCCACCAGTTTACAAGGGGAACAAAATCCCAAAGAATGTCCGAGGAATTCTCCCCAGCCCTGGGGAAAGTTTTTCTCGCAGACAGCAATTGTCAGACAGCAGATTGTCTGCTCATGATCACATTGCACTTTGAGGGAGCTGAGGGAATATAAAAGTAGGGGGGTCTTGCTGCAGCTGTATAGGGCATTGGTGAGGCCGCAGCTGGAGTACTGTGTGCAGTTTTGGGCGCCGCACCTGCGCAAGGATATTTTGGCCTTGGAGGGAGTGCAGAGGAGGTTTACTAGGCTGATACCGGAGTTGAGGGGGTTGAGCTATGAGGAGAGGCTGAATAAACTAGGCTTGTACTCGTTAGAGTTTAGAAGAATGAGGGGAGATCTCATTGAGACGTATAAGATGATGAATGGGATGGATAGGATAGAGGTGGAGAGACTCTTCCCGCTCAAAAAAGACAGTAGGACTAGGGGGCACAGCCTCAAGATAAAGGGGGGGCGGTTTAGAACGGAGTTGAGGAGGAACTTCTTCACTCAAAGGGTGGTGAATATCTGGAATTCTCTGCCCGTTGAAGTGGTGGAGGCTGCCTCGCTAAATATTTTTAAGAAGCGGGTTGATGGGTTTTTGATAAGAGAGGGGATTAAGGGTTATGGGGAGAGGGCGGGAAAGTGGAACTGAGCCACGACAGATCAGCCATGATCTTATTGAATGGCGGGGCAGGCTCGAAGGGCCAGATGGCCTACTCCTGCTCCTATTTCTTATGTTCTTATGTTCTTATTGCTTATAACTTGTCACTGAGCTTCCTACGTCACAACAATGGCCCTGAATCAGTTCCAGCATTGACCAGAACGGAATTTAAAACTATCCCGAAGTTTGAAAAGTGCAAAATAAACTCAATTCTATTTTTATTCCAATTGCTTAGACCAATGGTGGAATTTCACCAGTGAGCAACTCATATTAACTTAAAAAATAGTTGTAGTTGTTGAAGCTTAAAGTGATATTTACCAATGTTGCTGATTTGTGTTAAATAACTGCAGTCTTTCTCTGAAATGTGGATCACTGACACTGTAACCATTTCACTGGATTTGTCTCCCTGGTTATTTGAGGCTGTGCAGTAATATTGATGATGTTGCTGTGTGAAGGATTGACAATGTAGATCCAGTTTATTGGTGTCAGAGATCTTTGAATCTTCAGACGGGGTCTTTTCATACCATGTGTACTGAATGGGAAGTGATCCCCGGACAGACTCACAGGAGACGGACACTGAGCCCTCAGAACATGAGGCATTTGGTGGTGATAGAAATCTCAGTTGAGGAACAGACACGGGTTCTGTGGGAAAGAAACAAACATTCAGAAACTGAGTGTACATCTAAAAATCAAACTCCCTGTGAATTTCAGCTCATCAACCTATCATTCAGGGTCAGTCATGTTGCAATCTCACCAACACATCTCGCTCTCCATATCTCTCCATCCTCCAAGCAGCCTGAACTACAATGTCTACTATTATATCAGAACATAGCAGCTCTCCAGATCAGACCATGAAGCAGGAGACAAAAATTTAAATTAATTGGTGAATGGATTAGAGAAGATTTGGGACAATGGGTTATTTCACTTGGGGGATGTTGAGGGTCCGGAACTCACTGCCTGGAAGAGTGGTAAAGGGTGGGAGAGGCAGATAACCTGATGACATTAAACAAAATGGATTGAACTTGAGATGCTGTAACCTACAGGGCTCTGGATCAAGAACTAGATGGTGGGATTAGATTGGACCCAGTGTGGCACAGTGATTAGCACTGCAGCCTCACGGCGCCAGGGACCCGGATTCAACTCCAGCATTGGCTGTGTGGTCAGTGTGGAGTTTGCATGTTCTGCCCGTTTCTGCGTGGTTTTCCTCTGGGTGCTTCAGTTTCCTCCCACAACCAAAGTTATGCATATACCCATGGGGAGGTGATGGCCTAATAGTGTTATCGCTATCCTATTAATCCAGAATCTCAGTTAATGTTCTGGGGACAGGGTTCGCATCCAGCCACAGCAGGTGGTGGGTGGAATTTGATTTCAATAAAGAAAATCTGGAATTAGGAATCTATTGATGACCATGAAACCGTTGTTGGTTGTTGGAAAAACCCATCTGGTTCATTAATGTCTGTTAGGGAAGGAAATCTACCATCCTTTCCCGGTCTGGCCTGAATTCTTAACTGTCCTCTGAAATGGCCTCGCAAATCTCTCAGGATTGTCAATAAATACCACCCAGCCAGCGATGCCCATGTCCCCAAATGAATGAAAAACAAATATACTGACACCTACCACCAGGCACCAGTGCCAATGCAGGTGACTCTAGGAGGTGGAGGATGTGTGGCATATTGGGGGTTGGGACCTACTGGGGGTTCAGTGAGTTGGGGGGTTTTCACTGACACTGTGCACTGGGATTGGTGGGAGAGGGAGAGGGGAGGGCGATCAGCACTGGCCTTCTTGGTAGGGGGAGATCGGGGCTGGCCCAGGAGAGCTCTGGTAGACCAGTAGTCGGATGGTGGTGGAGAGTTGATCGGGTGGCCAGCAGTGAGGGGGCCAGTGCTCATGCGCCAATCTCCGAAGTGACAGATCAGTGTGTGTGCAGTGGCCCACTCAGCACTACGCTGCCGGACTCTCCAGTGGGATTTGGACCCGCTGACCACATTTCAGATGGAGTCAATCTGTGTTGGTGAAGCGTTCTGATTGTTGTCAAATGAGCATCTTCAGACACTGGAATTCCAACACATCAAGGAAGCTGATCAGGAAACGTGTACTCCCTGTGTTGTGGGATTGCCCGTCAGCGAGCTGCTTGTCTCTGTTCATTCCTTTGTCTTGTGGAGCTCAGGGTCTGTGTGGAGGAGGCAGTTGCTGCTATTGATGCTATTGGTCACCTGGGTCCTCATCTGAGGCCCAAAATAAAACAGTCTGAGAACCACCCATGCTGATCTGATAGATACAATCGCCAAAATATCACCCAGAAATACACATTCCCACCACTGTTGTGAAAGTCAACACCCTGTAAATACTGATAATAAACCTTTCACACAATCCAATTAGAAATAAGCAGTGAGGTTCCAATGCTTCTTGGCATCTTTCCCAGTCACTTCTTCAGCCTCCCGCATTGCCTCTGTCTTCTGCCCTTGCTCAGTAACCCGAGCAGGCACAGGTAGATTCCACTAATTGCACTGACTGAGTGATTAATAGATTGAAACTGATAACCCGTCTCTCACTGGGGGGATTTGATCACACACTGATTGACACATCTAAAGTTTCCTCGGAGATTTTTATGATCATGTGGAACATTTGGAATATGGTGTCCAATTCTGGTCACAACACAACCAGAAAGATGTGGAGGCTTTGGAGAGATTGCAGGAAAGGTTTACCAGGATGTTACCTGGTATGGAGGGGATTAACTATGAGGAGAGTTTGAATGAGCTGGGATTATTCTCCCTGGAAAGACGGAGGCTGAGGGGCACCTGATAGAAATTTATAAAATTATGAAAGTTATAGATAGAGTGAACAGTTGGAAGCTTTTCCGAGGGCAGAAATGGCAATTACAGTTTCATGATACGGGGGGAGAGGTTCAGTAGAAATGTGCAGGGGAACTTTTTTTCCACAGGCTGTGGTGGGGATCTGGAACGCATTGAACATGAGAACATAAGAACTAGGAGCAGGAGTAGGCCATCTAGCCCCTCGAGCCTGCCCCGCCATTCAATAAGATCATGGCTGATCTGAAGTGGCTCAGTTCCACTTTCCCGCTTTCTCCCCACAACCCTTAATCCCCGTGCCTACCAAAAACCTATCTACCCGCGTCTTAAATATATTTAGTGAGATAGCCTCCACCACTTCAACGGGCAGCGAATTCCAGAGATTCACCACCCTTTGAGTGAAGAAGTTCCTCCTCAACTCTGTTCTAAACTGCCCCCTCCTTATCTTGAGGCTGTGCTCTCTAGTCCTGCTGTCCTTTCTGAGCAGGAAGAACCTCTCCACCTCTACCCTATCCATCCCCTTCATCATCTTGTACGTCTCAATAAGATCCCCCCTCATCCTTCTAAACTCCAACGAGTACAAGCCCAGTCTATTCAGCCTCTCTTTATATTTCAACCCCCTCAACTCCGGTATCAGCCTAGTGAACCTCCTCTGCACTCCCTCCAAGGCCAAAATATCCTTGTGCAAGTGCGGCGACCAAAACTGCACACAGCACTCCAGCTGCGGCCTCACCAGTGCCCTGTACAGTTGCAGCAAAACCTCCCTACTTTTATATTCAATCCCCCTCGCTATGAAGGCCAGCATCCCATTTGCCTTCCTGACCGCCTGCTGCACCTGCAAGCTGGGTTTTTGCGACTCATGCACAAGGACCCCCAGGTCCCTCTGCCAAGTGAGGTGGTTGAGGCAGTTACATTAGTCACATTTAAGACTTATCGTGACAGACATATGAACAAACGGGGAGGAGAGGGATACAAACGATTGGTCTAGATAGGTAAATGTGATTGGTGCAGGCCTGGAGGACCGAAGGGCCTGTTCCTGTGCTGTATGGTTCTTTGTTCTTTGATCCCTTTCAGGGGCTTTCACCATTTTGGATTATTTACTTGTTAAATTTGCCGATTTGTTAACTTTTAATCTGTCAGCTTCACCCTGAGTTTTCACTGATTTATTTGAAAGAAGCACAAACTGACACATTGCGGATACATATGGATGTTGGGAGTTTGACTGGCTTCCCAACATATTGTCAATTTCTGTGTATTTAACCCCTCTGTGCTCCCCCACCCACCCCCACAGCCCCACCATTCCGTGCTAAACCAACAAGGTACAATTACTACCAACTGGCTGCTCACTTCACTTTGTTAATGTCTGACTATTAGATTGATCCAGACTGTAAAAATCTGACAGTGTGATATTTAATACATTTCAGAGACAGGAAAATATTCTGAGCATCGCGGGTAATTTCTTTCACAATTTCCCATAGTTAAAGGAATTGTTAGCCTGATAATGTTTGAAGTTTTTGATCAGAATGTTGGACAGGCCACAAATTGAGTTTGTGTCACAAGAGTCGGATTTCCAGATCTCTGCCCTCTAGCTGTCAGACTCTGCATTGCTGCAGAGCCTCGGGATATCGGAGCTGTCAATGTTTCCTTGTGAATAAAACATGGATCAGACATTTCAGTAATAAAGAAAATCATTGAGAATAATGTACCGTGAGATATTTGCAGCTTCACAGCTTCACCCTGCATCATCTGATGTTCAGGAAATGTGGCAACCCCCATGCTGTTTGCCTGTAACAAATTCCGTATCAATGCTGACCTACTCGCTGCTGCAAACACAGCTCTGTATTTGGTATCTAACACCTAATGTACACTCACAGGGTTTCTATCTCACACCATCCTGAGGACAGTAACACATTTTTCTTGCAGTTTCAAACCATGAACATTGCAAGTTGCAACAAACATGAACCCACATTTATTTCCAATGTCAATCTCTCTCTTTGCCTTTCTCATCAACCATTAAAGAATTTGAGGAGTTAATGGAATATTGCTGTAAATTGGTGCTTATTTAGGATGGAGCCGTCACTCACAGAATTCTATACTCAATAAAAAATGATCAAACATTGGAAACATTTGCAAAATTCAGAACTCTGAGTGCAATCTGTTACACGTGGGTAAGAACTTCACTCTGAGTAAATCTAAAGTTAGAACTCTCATTGACCACAGCCTTGGGTGGAGAAACATGTTCATCTTTATTATTAACTCATTGGTGGAGTCAAAAACAACAGCAATAACTTGCTCTTTTCAAAGTGCCTTTCATCATAGAATCCTACAGTGCAGATGGAGGCCATTTGGTCCATCGAGACTACACAATGCCACCCAGACCCAATCCCTGTAACTCCACATATTAAACCTGTTAATTCCCTGACACAATGGGGCAATTTAACATGGGCAATGAATCTAATCTTCACATCTTTGGATTGTGGGATGAAACCGGAGCTCCTGGAGGAAATTCACACAGACCACGGGGAGGAAATTGTGCAAATTCCACACTGCCAGTCACCCAATTTCAGAATTGAACCTGGGTACCTGGCACTGTGAGGCAGCAGTGCGAACCACTGTGCTACCAAACTGCCGAGTAAAACATCCTCAGGCATTTTATGACATTAGACAAGTGTTGTTGCTGAGGCAAAGATTAGATCAAAGAGACTGGTCAGTTTTAGGGAGAGGTTGCTGGAGTTTTGAATCTAGACAGTTGGAAACATTATTGCTCGCGGTGTGGTGAAGAATTGGAAATATTCGAGAAGCCAGAGTCGGGGAAACAGAAGATCCGCAGAAGCTTTTGTAAAGGTGGGGCTGACGAGACCATGGAGAAATTTGAATGGGAGAAGGAGAATTTATTATTGAGCTTATTTGACATTGGGAACCACTCAATGAGTTCATACACATGAATGAAGGGCACCTGATGGGCATCACAACAATCTGTTATGTATGATATGGAATAATCATAGAATCATAGAAACCCTATTGTGCAAAAGGAGGCCATTCGGCCCATTAAGTCTGCACCGTCAGCAATCCCACCTTGGCCATATCCCCATTACCCTACTAATGCCTCTAACCTCATCATCGTGGAACATCAAGAGACAATTTAGCATGGCCAAACCTGCTAACCTGCAGATCTTTGGACGATGGAAGGAAACCAGAGCACCCAGAGGAAACCCACACAGAAATGGGGAGAACATGCGAACTCCACACAGACAGTTACCCAAGCAGGGACTTGAACGCAAGTTTCTGGCCCTGTGAAGCAGCAGTGCTAACCACGATGCCACCGTGCCGTCTACACTCTTTAAATACTACTTAAATTCATCACCATGTCAGATATAAGTTGAAACTCATTAAAGGATCTTGTGCTAAGCAAAGTCACGACATACGAACACACAAGTTAGGAACAGGAGTAGGCCATTTGGCCCCTCATGCCTGATCTGTCATTCAATAATATCGTGGCCGACCTGATTGTGACCTCAACTTTATATCCCACCTACCCTGATAATCTTTGACTGCCTTGTTAGTCTAGAATCTTTCCATCCCTCCCTTGAAAATATTTATTATTGGTTCCTCCATCGCTGTCTCGGAAAGTGAGTTTCAGCGATTCACAGCTCTGAGGGATGAAAGAAATCTTCTAATCTGTGTCTTCAGTGGGAGACCCCTTGTATTTAAATAGTGTCCTCAAGTTGTTGAGTCTTTCACATGGGGAATGGTTATTTCAGTATCCACCCGCTCCTGTCCCCTTAAGATGTTTCATGTTTCATGGGAACAGGGAGCAGGGAGAGGCCATTCAGCCCATTGAGTCTGATCCATCAATCCATATAATCATGAATGAGCATCCAGTTAGGTGCATTTTTCCAACATTAACCCATTTCCCTTTAAATCACTGGTATTTAGAAATGTGTCAATTTTCAATTCAAATGCACTCAGTGACTGAGCTTCCACAGACCTCTGGGGTCAATAATTCCAAAGGTTCACAGTTCCCTGAGTAAAGAGTTATTGATTTCAATAAGGTCACCCCTCAATTGTCCCTAAATTATTCTCCCCTGAATCTGGTTTGCAATGGGGGTACCATAAGCATACACATGGGTCAAGGTAGGTGTAGGAAAATGCTTTGTTAAGATGGTGGCACGGGCTCATTGGACCGAAGGGTCTGTTTCCTCTGCTGTGTTGTTCTTTGTTCTTTCTTTGTTCAATCTTCTAAACTCCAATGGATACAGGCCCAGCCTGTGTAAATTTTCCTCCTAAGCTAATCATGCCAGTCCAGTGAACATTCTCCAAACAGACCCCCTCAGGAGACAGGCCCCCCCGGCAAAGTACACCCCCAACTCACCTCGATTGCTGTTTTCCCTCCACCATCCTTCTAATTTGCAGTCGTTGATGTGGAGATGCCGGCGTTGGACTGGGATAAACACAGTAAGAGATCTTACAACACCACGTTAAAGTCCTGTTGGAAAGTCCTGCTGGACTTTAACCTGGTGTTGTGAGACTTCTTACTGCGCTCGTTGGACAGCCTGCAGCACCTTCCTGGCCTTCCGCTGGCGTCTGCCAAAAGGGGGGTGGGGCGGGTTCAGATGGGTTTCTGGTGGGGGGTGGTGTGGTGGAGGATGGCGGAGGATGGACTTGGGATAATCTCCACCACCCCCTCCTCCGGCAGATGCCAGCAGAAGGCCAGGAAGGTGCTGCAGGCTTTCCAATGAGTGCAGTGAGAAGTCTCACAACGCCAGGTTAAAGTCCAACAGGACTCCATAGAACATAGAACACTGCAGCACAAACAGGCCCTTCGGCCCACAAGTTGCACCAATCATATCCATACCTACCAGGCCTATCTATAACACTCAATCCCATTAAATCCCATGTACTCATCCAGAAGTCTCTTAAAAGACCCCAACGAGTTCGCCTCTACCACCACCGACGGCAGCCGATTCCACTCACTCACCACCCTCTGAGAGATAAACTTACCCCCGACATCTCCTCTGTACCTGCTCCCCAGCACCTTAAACCTGTGTCAAAGAACAAAGAACAACACAGCATAGGACACAGGCCCTTCAGCCCAACAAACCCCCACTGCCATTTTAACATTCAGTGAGTGCCTCATCTACCTTCTTCTACCTATGACTTTTCTCTACGCCAGATTAAGGGAGGTCTAATTTAGGGACAATTTGTTAACACGAAATGTCCTCTCGTAGTGACCATTTCAGCCCTGGGAAATAGCCTCCGAGAGTCCAACCTATCTATACCTCTCAACATCTCATAAACCTCTATCAGGTCACCTCTCAGCCTTCACCTCCCCAGGGAGAAAAGACCTAGCTCCCTCTGCCTATCCTCATAAGGCATGCCACCCATTCCAGGCAACATCCTTGTAAATCTCCTCTGCACCCTCTCAATAGCTTCCACATCCTTCTTGTAGTGAGACGACTCCAACAGGACTTTAACCTGGTGTTGTGAGATCTCTCACTGTGTTTACCCCAGTCCAACGCCGGCATCTCCACATCAACGACTGCAGGTCAGAAGGATGGTGGAGGGAGAGCAGCAATCAAGTTGGGTTGGGGGTGTGCTCTGCCGGGGGGCCTGCCACCTGGGGTGGGGGGGCGTGGGGGTCTGATCACGGGGTAGGGAGCTACCTCGTGGGGGGTGTGCGGGTGGCTGGGTCACAGGGTGTGGTGGGGGGGATGTGCTCTGCCAAGGGGGGCCTGCCTCCCAGGGTGGGTCCGATCGCGGCGCTGGGGGTTTCTGCCGGGGTGGTTAGCAGGAGGTCTGCGAAGGGTGTTTGAGGAGGATGGGCTTCGGAGGTTCCCCTGCAGAATAGGAGTCCACTTCGGATTTTTATTCTGCAGGTTGGTAACAGTGCGGATCCGGAACAGGCCCGAAGACGGTACAGTGGGATTTGACGGCTGAGTTGGGCGTGCGGTTCATTAAATCGATTTAAATGCATGAGGACCGCGTCCGCGCTCAAATCGGGTGTCGGTAAAGGTGCGATCTGCTCAGTTTCAGGTGCAGATCACGTTACAGGCCCAACACCCAAATTTACCCCAATTTTGCGCCCGTTGAAACTCACTTCCTCAGGAAGCAATGGAGGAACGAACAATAAATATTTTTAAGACAGAGATGGAAAATTCTAGACTAACATTTAATCAAAGATTATCAGGATAGATGAGATTTGAAGTTGAAGTCACAATCAGATCAGCCATGATATTATTGAATAACAGATTGGGCATGAGACCATAAGACCCACAAGACATAGGAACAGAATTAGGCCACTCAGCCCATCGAGCCTACTCCGCCATTTAATCATGGTTGATATATTTCTCATCCCCTTTCTCCCGCCTTTTCCCCATACTCCTGTTCCCCTTATTAAGGAGGGGCCGAATGGCCTGCTCCTGTTCCTAATTTGTGTGTTTGTATGTAGTAGCTCTGCTTAGCAAAAGCTCCTTTAATGAGTTTCAGCATATATCTGTTCAGGTAACAAGTATTTGAAGAGGGTAGATGTTATGGTGGCACAGTGATTAGCACTGCTGCCTCACCGCTCCAGAAATCTGGGTTCGAGTCCCGGCTTAGGTAACCGATGTGTGGAGTTTGCACGTTCTCCCCGTTTCTGCATGGGTTTCCCCTGGGTGCTCTGGTTTCCTCCCACAGTCCAAAGATGTGCAGGTTAAGAGCTTTGGCCGTGCTAAATTGCCCCTTGGTGCACCAGGAGGTATAGGTTAGAGGCATTAGTAGGGTAACAGAGATAAGGCCTAGGTGGGATTGTGTCAGTTCAGACTCGATGGGCTGAATGGCCTCCTTTTGCACAGTACGGTTTCTATAAATCTATAATTATTCCATATCATACATGGCAGACTGTTCTGATAGTTGTCGGGTGTTCTTCAGTCCTGTGTATGAACTCAAAGGGTGGTTCCCAATATCAGATAAACTTGATATTAAATTCTCCTTCTCCTATTCAAATTTCTCCATAGTCTCGTCAGCCCCTATCTTTACAAAAGTTTCTGCGGATCTTGTGTTTCCCCAACTCTGGCTTCTCGAGTATTTCCAATTCTTTACCACACCGCTAACAGTAATGTTTCCAATTGTCTAGATTCAAAACTCCAGCAACCTCTCCCTAAAACTGACCAGTCTCTTTGATCTAATCTTTGCCTCAGCAACAACACTTGTCTGATATCATAAAATGCCTGAGGATGTTTTACCCGGCAGTATGGTGGCACAGTAGTTAGCATTGCTGCCTCACAGTGCCAGGTACCCAGGTTCAATTCTGAAATTGGGCGACTGGCAGTGTGGAATTTGCACAATTTCCTCCCCGTGGTCTGTGTGAATTTCCTCCAGGAGCTCCGGTTTCATCCCACAATCCAAAGATGTGAAGGTTAGATTCATTGCCCATGTTAAATTGCCCCATTGTGTCAGGGGATTAGCAGAGTAAATATGTGGAGTTACAAGGGATTGGGTCTGGGTGGCATTGTGTAGTCTCGATGGACCGAATGGCCTCTGTCTGCACTGTAGGATTCTATGATGAAAGGCACTTTATAAAGAGCAAGTTATTGCTGTTGTTGTTGATTCCACCAATGAGTTAATAATAAAAAATGAACATGTTTCTCCACCCAAGGCTGTGGTCAATGAGAGTTCTAACTTTAGATTTACTCAGAGTGAAGTTCTTACCCACGTGTAACAGTTTGCACTCAGAGTTCTGAATTTTGCAAATGGTTCCAATGTTTGATCATTTTTTATTGAGTATAGAATTCTGTGAGTGATGGCTCCATCCTAAATAAGCACCAATTTACAGCAATATTCCATTAACTTCCCAAATTCTTTAATGGTTGATGAGAAAGGCAAAGAGAGAGATTGACATTGGAAATAAATGTGGGTTCATGTTTGCTGCAACTTGCAATGTTTTGAAACTGCAAGAGAAATGTGTTGTTCTCAGGATGGTGTGAGATAGGAACCCTGTGAATGTACAATAGACGTCAGATACCAAATACAGAGGTGTGTTTGCAGCAGCGAGAAGGTCAGCATTGATATGAAATTTGTTGCAAGCAAACAGCACGGGTGTTGCCACATTTCTTGAACATCAGGTGATGCAGGGTGGAGAGGCATGACCAGGATCATATCAGCTACACCATGGTGTGGACAAGTTATCCCAGAGAGAGAGAGGCATCAGGGAGTGTGTATTAGAAATCTAGAAATGACAGAAAAGAAGGAATTAATTCAGCTCATTGTTCCAGAGCTGGCTCACTGAACAATAGTCAAGCTCCATTCCAGATCCTCAGTTTTGCCCATAATCCTTCCCTGCATCATCTGGCCAGATGTGATGATGTTGACTGGTTATAGCACAATGTTCAGAACCATTCTGCAATTTCTAGATACTGGAAACGTCCTTGTCTATATACGGAACAAGATCTGGACAGCACTAAGATATGGCCTGATGAATGCCAAGTTACATCAGCGCCACTTAAATCTCACACATAAACCATGGGCAAAATCTCCTGTCCTCTTTCGCAGCTGGGGTTTTCCACTGCCGCTGACAGTGAATGGAGTTTGGGCCGGAATGCCAAATTTTCCATTCTCGCTCACAACGGGTTGATCCACAGACATATCTGGAGAATCTTATCCCGTGTCCGAACAGAGAGAATCTAACCATCTTCCCTGGCCATTCAGTGGTGTTATCATTGCTGCATCCTTCACTATCAACATCTTGGGGGTTACTGTTGACCATAAACTGAACTGGGTCAGCCAGATAAATACTATTTATATAAAAATGAGTCCAAAGCTGTGAATGCTTCAGCAAGTAACTCATCCCCTGACTCTCTAAGTCCTGATGTGGAGATGCCGGCGTTGGACTGGGGTAAAGACAGTAAGAAGTCTCACAACATCAGATTAAAGTCCAACAGGTTTATTTGGGATCACAATGTTCAGAACCATTCAGCAATTGTTTGCACCCAAATAAACCTGTCGGACTTTAACCTGGTGTTGTGAGACTTTTTACTGTCTCTAATCCTGTCCAGCATTTGCAAGGCCCAAGTCAGGAATGTGATGGAATATTCTCCACTTGACTGGGTGAGTGCAGCTCCAACAGGAGTCAAGAAACCAGCTGGATTTGAAAATCCTTTGACATCATTTCTCTTTGATAAGGTCCCTCATGGCAGAGTGGTGCAGAAGGTGAAATCGCATGGGATCAGAGGTGAGCTGGCAATGTGGATACAAAACGGGCTTGGTCAAAGGACACAGAGGGTAGCAGTGGAAAGGTGTGTTTCTGAATGGAGGGTGGTGACGAGTGGTGTTCCCAGGGATCAGTGCTGGGACCTTTGCTGTTTGCAATACATATTTGGAGAAAAATGTAGCTGGATTGATAAGTAATTTTGCAGAAGACACAAAGGTTGGTGGATTTGTGGATAGCAATGAGAACCATCAGAGGATACAACAGGATATAGATGAGTTGGAGACTTGGGTGGAGAGATGGCAGATGGAGTTTAATCCGGACAAACGTGAGGTAATGCATTTTAGAAGGTCTAGTACAGATAGGAACTACACAGTAAATGACAGAACCCTTAAGAGTATTGATAGGCACAGGGATCTGGGTGTACAGGTACATAGGTCAGTAAAACTGGCAACACAAGTGGAGAAGGTAGTGAAGAAGGCATCCAGCATGCTTACCGTCATCGGACGGGGTATTGAATTTAAAAATTGGCAAGTCACGTTGCAGCTTTAAAGAACACTAGATAGTTCGCACTTGGAATCTAGTGTTCAATTCTGATTGCCACACTACCAAAAGGATGTGGAGGCTTTGGAGGGGGTACCGAAAAGATTTGTCAGGATGTTGCCTGGTATGGAGGGCATTAGATATGAGGAGAGTTTGGAGAAACTTGTTTGCTCTCACTGGAGTGATGGAGGTTGAGGGGTGACCTATAGAAATCATAGAAATCAAATCATAGAAACCATACATTACAGAAAGAGGCCATTTGTCCCATTGAGCCTGCACTGACCACTGTACCTCCCAAGCCCTAACCCCATATCCATACATATTTTACCCACTAACCCTCTAACCTATGCATCTACAGTCAATTTAGCATGCTCAATCTCTAACTTGCACATCTTTGGAAGGTGGGAGAAAACCGGAGCACCTGGAGGAAACTCACGCAGACACGAGGAGAATGCGCAAACACCACACCGACACCGGCTAGAAGTCTACAGTATTATGAGAGGCATGGACAGAGTGGATAGATAGAAGATTTTTCCCAGGGTGGAAGAGTCAATTACAAGTGGGCATAGGTTTAAGGTACGAGAGGCAAAGTTTAAAGGAGATGTACAAGGCAGATTTTTTAGACAGAGAGGAGTGGGTACCTGGAACTCATTGCCAGGGAGGGAGTGGAAGGGGATATGGTAGTTACTTGACAAGTAACGAATAGAATGGGAATAGAGGGATATGGTCCCCAGAAGGACAGGGGATTTTAGTTAAGTCAGGCAGCATGGTCAGTAAGGCTTGAAGGGCCGAAGGGCCTGTTCCTGTGCTGTAATTTTCTTTGTTCTTTGTTCTTTATTCTTTGAAAACCACACTACCTCGATTGGTAAGATATTGACAGAGCACAGCCTCTGGGGAAACTGGGGAATTAGGGCCACAACTTGTACATTTCTGAATTTAATTGCACACGCACCCTCTTTACCAACTCATTTACTCCATAATAACAGTGAATGTTTGTTCGCCTTCGCCGTTCCTCTCATTGGAAAATCCAGGTCAATAATTCAATCCAGGAGAGAGTGAAACCCCAGAGTTTATAATTCTTCACATTCTGGGCCAGGGAGACTGATGTTCCGAGTCTGAACATCCTGTGGCCTGTTTAGCGAATAGCTAATTGGCAAATGTCACAATTTCATCAAAGTCAGGGGGGTTTTAGAGAGATCCACCATTTTCTCAAAGCTAATGGAGGAGACAAAACAAGCAGCCAGTAACATGTAATTAGTTTGACATCTCTTCATTGTCTCAGTTCATTGGCCAGTTTACATACTGTGGTATTTTCAGCAAATTCTGGGTCTTTCTGTTTTCAGCAATAGTGCAGGAAGTGTCAGGGTGAATCACACCTCCCATGATGTCAACAACCACATTGAGTGACATTGTCAAAGCCGGACAGTAACTGTCCACAGGTCACCAAAGAGGCAGATGTAGAGCTGTGCCTGCTGGGACAAGGAGATCAGCAGCTAAAAGGGATCTTTCGAGCTGGCACACCCAGTGATAGCAATGGCCAGCTGGGACCTCTGTTCTGGAGCTTTCTGAAGGGTGGAATTTCCTGAGGCCTGGCTTGCTGCTTTCTTCAATCTTATTTCAATTCCGTATCAGAGTTTATTGGATCCACCTTTCAACATCGCAACAAATACTGATTGAAACATTGCCAAAATAACAATGTGGATTCTGATTCTTTTTATCTTTTCTCTGCCTGGTGAGTAAGGGACAGAACTGGATACCGAGATGATGAGTGTTAGATTAATTCTAGTGCATGGTTTATCCTGCAGAGATATTTAAACACTTGGAGACATGTAAAGCTATGAAAACTCAGCAAAAATAAATTAATGGCATTTTTGTGATATTTGTAGCTATTTGTTGATACTATTTTACCACAGAAATATTTACCAGCAAATATTAAATGACATTATTGATTATGAATGTAAGCAAACCTATTCATTTTTGTTAAAAAGCTATGTGACTGAAATAATTAAAATGCAGAAACAACATATTTCAGTCCAGTAAAATTTAACTTGTTAATGTAGTTTCATGCTCAATACATCCTGGAGACTGGAGGGTTTGGAGTACAATGCAGAATGATTCCAATGACAGGGGTTCAATCCACAGACCGGCTGTGGTAGTTCATGGAAAGCTGCCTCCTCACCTTTCCCCATTCCTGTGGAGTGGTGACCCCACACAGAATGTAACCAATTGTCTCTCCCTAATGTTGAGATATGCCTGTGATCCATTGCAGATGATTGCTCACTGAATTGACTCTGAAGACTGCAGAGGTAACAAAGGCTCCAGGACAATATTCCTCAAGTTCGCAATTGTTTATATTATTTAAATTACATCTGATGAAAGTTTTATCAATCTCTGTCAGTGACTCTATTTCATAGAATCCTTACAGCGCACAAGGAGGCCATTCGGCCCATTGAGTCTGCACCAAAGTGTGTGTTACCCATGCCCATAACGCCACATATTTGCCTCATTAATTTTCTTATCCTATACATTTTGGGATAATAAGGAGCAATTTAGAGTATTCAGCCTAACCTGAACATCTTTGCAGTGTGGGAGGAAGCTGGAGTACCCAGAGGAAACCCACACAGATACGGGGAGAAGGTGCAAACTCCACACAGTCAGCCGAGGCTGCAATTGAACCCGGGTCCCTGGCGCAGTGAGGTAGCAGTGCTCACCACTGTGTCAACGTGCCACCCAATCACCTGTACATGCTTCGTCTACTTTGTCCATCCAAGATGTAATCATTTTCTTCTCATTTTTTGACATTTAACAAAGTAAATCTAAATTTTCATGCCAGCCCCATATTAAACTGATGTTATTATGCTGTCTGCAATGGAATTTTTGATTCATTCTGCCACCTCTCCTCCTCGAGATGAACATTAGAAATAGGAGCAGGAGTTGGCCATTTGTCCCTTTGAGCCGGCTCCATCATTCAGCAACATCCTGATTGATCTCCACCCTCAATTCTTATTTCCCGCACTATCCCCATATCCCGCGATTATGTTGGTGCCAAAAATTGTATAAATCTCTGTGTTTAATATCCTTCAAGATTGAACATTTAAAGTTCTCTTGGGTGGAGAATTCCAAAGATTCGCCACACCGTGAGTGAATAAAAATCTCCTCATCACATCCTTCGTGTCTGTCACTTTATTCTGAGACTGTGATCCTGTGTTGCAGAATGCCCAGCCCTGGGAGGGTGGTACATATATGCTCAAAATGTACCCTGTCAATCTCCTTAAGAATTTTACACATTTCAATTCAATCACCTCTGATTCTTCCAACCAACAGGAAATATGCACCTTGTGGACTCATCCTGTTCCCATCCTATCCCCTTATCCCAGGAACCAGCCTTGGGAATCTTCATTGCACTTTTTCCTGAATAATGTGTCATTCCTGGTGCACTGACCTGTGGGGCAGGCAGAGGCCCAGATTGCCGTCCCTGGGCCGTGTTCACTGAGTCGGGAAAGACAATAAAAAATGAGTTGGGACGGGTGACCCGGGAACAAATCCACAGGCTGCTCAGCCCGGAGGCGAGCTGGACACAAGGCCTGTTTCTGTGCCCCAGCGCCATGGTTCATAAATAAAATCATTTAAACAACAAAATCATCACTCCGGCCCTGACAACTCACCAGAGTTTGTCTCAAAGAGTAACTCTCCCCTCCCAAAGAGTAACTTCCCTCTCCAGAAGGTGTACCCTGGCTGTCCATAAGAACCCACCAAGTTCAGGCCTTTCCTTCACTATTCTAATCTGCACATTCCGGATTCCACACACACTTCTGTTCAACCAAAATCCCACTTCACTTGAGGCAGATGATGAATTTAAGGCAATCCAGAGTTGAACGAATCATATTTGTGTGAATGCCAGCCCGATTCCAGTCCCATTCCCACTCTCGGGGCTTTGAAATTCCAGCCATTCCCAGGATTTTCTCCATGACAGGGACCCTCCAGACCTGGCTGTCAGGTTAACCTTTCACCTGAAAGTCATCACCGAGCTCTGTGAACATGACTGGGGGAGGAAAATCTGAGCCATCTTGTCCCTCAGTATTACACTGGAATGTTCCTGTAGATTTTATGGTGTCGAAATTTGCTGATGACACCAAGGTTGGTGGAACGGCAAATTGCGTACAGGGTGTGGAGAGTCTGCAGAAGGATCTAGATAGGCTGGGCGAATGGGCCAGGAACTGGCAAATGGAATTTAATGTTGGCAAGTGTGAGGTGGTCCACTTTGGTAGGAATAATGGTAGGAAGGACTATTACTTATGTGGCAAAAAACTGCAGCAGGCGACGGTGCAGAGGGACCTCGGGGTCCTTGTGCATGAGTCGCAAAAACCCAGCCTGCAGGTGCAGCAGGTGGTCAGGAAGGCAAATGAGATGCTGGCCTTCATAGCGAGGGGGATTGAATATAAAAGTAGGGAGGTCTTGCTGCAGCTGTATAGGGCATTGGTGAGGCTGCAGCTGGAGTACTGTGAGCAGTTTTGGTCGCCGCACTTACGCAAGGATATTTTGGCCTTGGAGGGAGTGCAGACGAGGTTTAATAGGCTGATACCGGAGTTGAGGGGGTTGAGCTATGAGGAGAGGCTGAATAAACTATGCTTGTACTCATTAGAGTTTAGAAGAATGAGGGGAGATCTCATTGAGACGTATAAGATGATGAATGGGATGGATAGGATAGAGGTGGAGAGACTCTTCCCGCTCAGAAAGGACACTAGGACTAGGGGGCACAGCCTCAAGATAAAGGGGGGGGGCGGTTTAGAACAGAGTTGAGGAGGAACTTCTTCACTCAAAGGGTGGTGAATCTCTGGAATTCTCTGCCCGTTGAAGTGGTGGAGGCTGCCTCGCTAAATATTTTTAAGACGCGGGTTGATGGGTTTTTGATAAGCGAGGGGATTAAGGGTTATGGGGAGAGGGCGGGAATGTGGAACTGAGCCACGACAGATCAGCCATGGTCTTATTGATTGGCGGGGCAAGCTCGAAGGGCTAGATGACCTACTCCTGCTCCTATTTCTTATGTTCTTATGTTCTTATACTCCAGTCTCTGGAGTGGGACCTGACCCTGCAATCCACCCATTCAGAGGCGCCAGTGCAAAGCTTGAGTGACAAGGTGACACAATAACAATGGCCACTATACATTAACAAGAAATCATTGGCAGTGAAGTACTTTGGCACTGACAGCATGGCTCTATATTCATGTTTTCATTCAGCACAAACTAGAAAGAGAATGATGAATACAGATATTGGAGAGTTTCCTCTGTACACAGTGGTAAATCTTATTAAAATGTTTCTCTCTGCATTAAGCAGTTATTTACTTGGTCAATTGCTGAAATGTTGTCTCCTCAGTTTCAGGTGCATTGTGGGCAGAAGAGACAGTCACAGGAATTGTGGGAAGAGCGATCACAATAAATTGCCATTATGATGAACAATACAAACAAAACGTGAAATATTGGTGTAGAGGTTCGGGTGACTATTGCTCACCTTCAGTGAGAACGGATGATCCAGATGGACGGCGAGAGAGAATGTCGATCACAGATAACAAGGCACAAGGAATATTTGCTGTTACGATGGAGGATCTTCACTCCGGAGATGGCGGATGGTACAGCTGTGGAATTGATACACCTGGCGAAAATCCAGAGTTTACTGTGGAACTGCAAATATCTCACGGTACATTATTCTCAATGATTTTCTTTATTACTGAAATGCCTGATCCATGTTTTATTCACAAGGAAACATTGACAGCTCCGATATCCCGAGGCTCTGCAGCAATGCAGAGTCTGACAGCTAGAGGGCAGAGATCTGGAAATCCGACTCTTGTGACACAAACTCAATTTGTGGCCTGTCCAACATTCTGATCAAAAACTTCAAACATTATCAGGCTAACAATTCCTTTAACTATGGGATATTGTGAAAGAAATTACCCGCGATGCTCAGAATATTTTTCTGTCTCTGTAATGTATTAAATATCACACTGTCAGATTTTTACAGTCCGGATCAATCTAATAGTCAGACATTAACAAAGTGAAGTGAGCAGCCAGTTGGTAGTAATTGTACCTTGTTGGTTTAGCACTGAATGGTGGGGCTGTGGGGTTGGGTGGGGGAGCACAGAGGGGTTAAATACACAGAAATTGACAATATGTTGGGAAGCCAGTCAAACTCCCAACATCCGTATGTATCCGCAATGTGTCAGTTTGTGCTTCTTTCAAATAAACCAGTGAAAACTCAGGGTGAAGCTGACAGATTAAAAGTTAAATTGGCAAATTTAACAAATAAATAATCCAAAATGGTGAAAGCCCCTGAAAGGGATCAAAGAACAAAGAACAATACAGCACAGGAACAGGCCCTTTGGCCCTCCAAGCCTGCACCAATCACATTTACCTATCTAGACCAAGCGCTTATATTCCTCTCCTCCCTGTTTGTTCATATGTCTGTCAAGATAAGTCTTAAATGTGGCTAATGTATCTGCCCCAACCACCTCACTTGGCAGTGCATTCCAGGTCCCCACCCACCATCCGTGTAAAAACATTCCCCTGCACATTTCTACTGAACCTGTCCCTCCGAGCTTGAACTTGTGCCCCCTTGTAATTGTCATTTCTGCCCTGGGAAAAAGCTTCCAACTGTTCACTCTATCTGTAACTTTCATAATTTTATAAATTTCTATCAGGTTGCTCCTCAGCCTCAGTATTTCCAGGGAGAATAATCCCAATTCTTTCAAACTCTCCTCATATTAATACCCTCCATACCAGGCAACAACCTGATAAATCTTTTCTGCAATCACTCTAAAGCTTCTACGTCCTTCTGGTTGTGTTGTGACCTGAATTGGACACCATATTCCAAATTTTCCACATGATCATAAATATCTCCATGGAAACTTTAAATGTGTCAATCTGTGTGTGATCAACTCCCCCCAGTGAGAGATGGGTTATCAGTTTCAATCTATTAATCACTCAGTCAGTGCAATTAGTGGAATCTACCTGTGCCTGCTCGGGTTACTGAGCAAGGGCAGAAGACAGAGGCAATGGGGGAGGCTGAAGAAGTGACTGGGAAAGATGCCAAGAGGCATTGGAACCTCACTGCTTATTTCTAACTGGATTGTGTGAAAGGTTTAATATCAGTATTTACAGGGTGTTGACTTTCACAGCTGTGGTGGGAATGTGTATTTCTGGGTGACATTTTGGCGATTGTATCTATCAGATCAGCATGGGTGGTTCTCAGACTGTTTTATTTTGGGCCTCAAATGGGGACCCAGGTGACCAATAGCATCAATAGCAGCAACTGCCTCCTCCACACAGACCCTGAGCTCCACAAGACAAAGGAATGAACAGAGACAAGCAGCTCGCTGACGGGCAATCCCACAACACAGGGAGTACACGTTTCCTGATCAGCTTCCTTGATGTGTTGGAATTCCAATGTCTGAAGAGGCTCATTTGACAACAACCAGAACGCTTCTCCAACACAGATTGACTCCATCTGAAATGTGGTCAGCGGGTCCAAATCCCTGTAGAGAGTCTGGCAGCGTAGTGCTGAGTGGACCACTACACACACAATCTGTCACTGCAGATATTGGCGCATGCGCACCGGTCCCCTCGTCGTTGGCCTCCCGATGGCTGGCCATCTCGATCTCCTCCACCATCTGACCACTGGCCTACCAGAGCTCTCCTGGGCCAGCCCTGATTTCCCCTCACTCAGATGGCCAGCACCAATCTCCCCTCCGACCCAGATGGCCAGCTCGGATCTCTCCCCACGGAGATGGCCAACGCCGTTCACCCTCCCCTTTCCCTCTCCTACCGATCCCAGTACACAGTGTCAGTGAAAACCCCACAACTCATTGAGCCCTGAATAGGCCCCACCCTCCAGTATGTCACCGCCCACCAACCCCCCAGCACCACCCACATTGGCACTGGTGCCTGATGGGAGGTGCAAGTATTTGTTTTTCATTCATTTGGGGACATGGGCATCGCTGGCTGGATGGCATTTATTGTCCATCCTGAAAGGTTTGAGAACCCATTTCAGAGGACAGTTAAGAATTAGTCACATTGTTTTGGCTCTGGCATCACATGTAGGCCAGACCAGGAAAGGATGGTAGATTTCATTCCCTAATAGGCATTAGTGAACCAGATGGGTTTTTCCAACAACCGACAATGGTTTCATGGTCATCAGTAGATTCTTAATTCCAGATTTTCTTTATTGAAATCAAATTCCACCAACTGCGGTGGTGGGATTTGAAGACGAGTGCCCAGAACATTAACTGAGATTCTGGATTATTCGGCTTGCGAGAAGACCACTAGGCCATCACCTCCCCATGGATATATGCATATCTTTGGTTGTGGGAGGAAACTGAAGCACCCAGAGGAAAAAACGCAGGCACGGAGAGAACGTGCAAACTCCACACTGACCACACAGCCAATGCTGGAATTGAATCCATGTCCCATGTGTGTGAGGCTGCAGTGCCAATCACTGTGCCACCATGCCACACTGGGTTGACTGAACAAGCAATCCAATCTAATCCCACCATCTAGTTCTTGATCCAGAGCCCCGTAGGTTACAGCATCTCACGGTTAATCCATTTTGTTTTATGTGATCAGGTTATCCACCTCTCCCACCCTCTCCCACTCTTCCAGGCAGTGAGTTCCAGACCCTCAACATCCCCCGACCGAAATAATACATTGCTCCAAGTCTCCTCTAATCCGTTCGCCAATTAATTTAAATCTTTAGCTCATGCTTCATGGTCTGATCTGGAGAGCTGCTATGTTCTGATACAATAGTAGACATTGTAGTTCAGGCTGCTTGGAGGATGGAGAGATATGGAGAGCTAGATGTGTTGGCGAGATTGCAACGTGACTGACCCTGAATGAGAGGTTGATGAGCTGAAATTCACAGAGTGTTTGATTTTCAGATGTTCAGTCAGTTTCTGAATGTTTGTTTCTTTCCCACAGAACAGTTCCCTGTTCCTGAACTCAGATTTTTAACACCACCAAAAGCCTCATGTTCTGGGGGCTCAGTGTCCGTCTCCTGTGAGTCTGTCCAGGGATCACTTCCCATTCGATACACATGGTATGAAAAGACCCCGTCTAGAAATTCAAAGATCTCTGACACCAATAAACTGGATCTACGTTGTCAACGCTTCACACAGCAACATCATCAATATTACTGCACAGCCTCAAATAACCAGGGAGAAAAATCCAGTGAAATGGTTACAGTGTCAGTGATCCACATTTCAGAGAATGACTGCAGTTATTTAACACAAATCAGCAGCGTTGGTAAATATCACTTTAAGCTTCAAAAACTACAACTAATTTTAACAGTAACATCAGTCTGAATTGCTCACAGTTTAAGTTCTAACAATCGCTCAAAGCAATTGGAATTGAAATATAATTGCATTTATTTGGCACTTTTCACATCTTCAGGACAGTTTTAAAGTTCATTCTGGTCAAAGCTGGAACTGATTCAGAGCCATTGTTGTGATGTAGGAAGCTCAGCACCAATTTATAAGCAATGAGCTCCCTCAAAGAGCAATGTGATCATGAGCAGATAATATGCTGTCTGACAGTTGCTGTTTGAGAATATAATAACTCCAGGAGCTGGATGGGAATGAAGCGTGCTTTTGATGCACAAAATGAAAATAAACGATAACCACATGCCTGTGGTGAACACAAAGTTCATGGCGAAATGGGGCTGTTCATAGAACAGCTCCATTGTATGAAGCAAGACCTTGAGAGGATCGATGAACATTTTAATCCTGGTGGGCACAGAAGACCTCGATCGCTTTGGCAGTAGCTGTATGTTCCCTTGCCAAGGACACCCATCTGCGAATATAGCAGAGGAAGAGGGCATCGAGGCTGTGGGGAGTGGGAGTGGGGATGCTGACAGAGAAGGGCTGATGTTGGGTTGAGTGCCCTGTTCTTTGACTGGCAGGATGTTGAGGGGAGGTTGACCCTTTATGTGAGGGACTTTCCCCTTGTCCACTGGAGGTCCGTATGTCCATGAGGTAGAGCCTGATATCTGTGGGCAACAGGGGGATTCTTTAACTTAACTTTAGCTTCAACTTTAAAAATGGTGCCCGATCTCTATGGAGACAGCCTTGCCAGCTCAATCAGGCCCCGCCCCAACTAGAGTGACAACGCAAACCACACCCCGTGATTTTTTTTTGACAATGTCAGGAGATCTGGTGGGAAAAGCTGTCTGTCGTTCCGGACAGAAACTCACCGGTTTTCAGTCTCAACCTGACAATTTGAATTTTTTCTGGAATATTCTACTCATTAAATGAATGTACCCAACACCTCAAATGAGGAGGTATTCAATTGGATTAGAAGATGCGTTGGACAGATTTCTCTGAACATAATGGTGAATCCCATTGAAATATATCTGTTTGTATGAAACAACTATTTCCAGTTCAATTTTTGACCTATTGTCTTTTCAGCTCCAAGTGCATTGCGGGCAAAAAATAAGGTAACAGGAGTTTTGGGAAGAGCGATCACTATCGATTGTCACTATGACAAAAAGTCTCTGTCACATGTGAAATATTGGAGTCGTCAGTGCACTGTTTTGGTAAAATCAGACGACCCAGATGGACGGAGAGGGAGAATGTCGATCACAGATAACAAGACACAAGGAGTATTTGTTGTTATGATGGAGGATCTTCGCCCAGGAGATGCAGGATGGTACAGCTGTGGTATTGATAAGCCCGGCCTCCTTTCAATATTTCCTGTAAAGCTACAAATATCTGACGGTAAATTGTTCTCAGTGATTATCTTTATTAATCTCGACTGAAATGACTGATCGGTGTTTATCTGGGAGGAGACATTGACAGATCCGATACCCGGAGGCTCTGCGGCAGTGCAGAGTGTGGCAGCGAGAGGGCAGTTAGAACAATGATTATGTTGGAGGAATTGTAATTCAGAGGCTCAGAGTAATGATCCAGAGAGATGTGGTCAGATTTATTACACCTTGGACCACACTCCCCTGGTTAACAAGTTGGCAGAAAACCCACCCAAGGACCTGTTGGCTAGAAAATAGATCTTGACCAATCACCAGTTATTCACCAGATACTCACCAACAGCTCACCTCTCCTGTAATAAATTCCTTCAGCTCATTAAACCTTCACACTCAGCTGAAGTCAGACTCCAGCGCTGAGTTCAAAAACAAAGGGACTCAGTACATAATGAGCAGTTCAAGCCAGTTTCCCGAATTAACTATTTCAGTTGCTGCCAGCTGATAGTTTCTATCTTCCATCTCACGTCCTTTGGATGATATTTACGTTGGAATTTTAGTGCCTTGCCCGCCGTGGTATTGGAGTGGGTGTGGGGCAGACAACAGAAATGTCTGTTGACTTTGGGCAGGATTTTCCAGTCTCGCTCATTTGAGGCCATAAAACCTCACCCTCGACTTTAAACAGTACTGACACTTACATGTTAAATGGGACTTACTGTTAAATGTTAAAACAAATACAAATAATGGCCGGAATTCACCAAACTCGTCCAGAGCTGGAATTATCCATTCCCACTGTGAATGCAGATTTGCCTGAGCGCCAAATTCCCTATTCCAACTGGCAGTGGGAGCTGATCACCCGATATCGGAGAATTCAGGTCAAGGTTAGATTTTAGGAAAGGAATTTAAATCTCCGTTATCTCAGCAAACATCCACAGTCTATTTCAGGCAACATCCAATGCTTGTCTCTAACTAATCTGCTATCACGAATATCTGCTGTCCATGAGAACAATGAATAGATACTACCTGCATTCGACCAAGTTCCCACTGCCAACTCTCTCTCTCTCTCTAACACTTTCCCTTCCTCCTCAAGTCCTGGGTGAGGTTGAGAAATATTGATAATATGAAACTATTTAACATTTTGGTCATTCTAATGATTAAAGCTTTTACGTTTAAAGTTAATGCTTTTTTCACTTAGTGTCAAAAGTAGGCTTACATTAACACGGCAATGAAGTTACTGTGAAAATCCGTTAAAGCCAGCTTTTTTTTCCCACAGAGCCCGTGTCTGTTCCTGAACTTAAATTTCTATCACCACCAAATGCCTCATGTTCTGGGGGCTCAGTGTCCGTCTCCTGTGAGTCTGTCAGGGGATCATTTCCCATTCAGTACACATGGCATGAAAAGACCCCGTCTGAAGATTCAAAGATCTCTGATACCAATAAACTGGATCTACGTTGTCAACGCTTCACACAGCAACATCATCAATATTACTGCACGGCCTCAAATAACCAGGGAGAAAAATCCAGTGAAATGGTTACAGTGTCAGTGATTCACATTTCAGAGAATGACTGCAGTTATTTAACACAAATCAGCAGCGTTGGTAAATATCACTTTAAGCTTCAAAAACTACAACTAATTTTAACAGTAACATCAGTCTGAATTGCTCACAGTTTAAGTTCTAACAATCGCTCAAAGCAATTGGAATTGAAATATAATTGCATTTATTTGGCACTTTTCACATCTTCAGGACAGTTTTAAAGTTCATTCTGGTCAATGCTGGAACTGATTCAGAGCCATTGTTGTGATGTAGGAAGCTCAGCACCAATTTATAAGCAATGAGCTCCCTCAAAGAGCAATGTGATCATGAGCAGATAATATGCTGTCTGACAGTTGCTGTTTGAGAATATAATAACTCCAGGAGCTGGATGGGAATGAAGCGTGCTTTTGATGCACAAAATGAAAATAAACGATAACCACATGCCTGTGGTGAACACAAAGTTCATGGCGAAATGGGGCTGTTCATAGAACAGCTCCATTGTATGAAGCAAGACCTTGAGAGGATCGATGAACATTTTAATCCTGGTGGGCACAGAAGACCTCGATCGCTTTGGCAGTAGCTGTATGTTCCCTTGCCAAGGACACCCATCTGCGAATATAGCAGAGGAAGAGGGCATCGAGGCTGTGGGGAGTGGGAGTGGGGATGCTGACAGAGAAGGGCTGATGTTGGGTTGAGTGCCCTGTTCTTTGACTGGCAGGATGTTGAGGGGAGGTTGACCCTTTATGTGAGGGACTTTCCCCTTGTCCACTGGAGGTCCGTATGTCCATGAGGTAGAGCCTGATATCTGTGGGCAACAGGGGGATTCTTTAACTTAACTTTAGCTTCAACTTTAAAAATGGTGCCCGATCTCTATGGAGACAGCCTTGCCAGCTCAATCAGGCCCCGCCCCAACTAGAGTGACAACGCAAACCACACCCCGTGATTTTTTTTTGACAATGTCAGGAGATCTGGTGGGAAAAGCTGTCTGTCGTTCCGGACAGAAACTCACCGGTTTTCAGTCTCAACCTGACAATTTGAATTTTTTCTGGAATATTCCACTCATTAAATGAATGTACCCAACACCTCAAATGAGGAGGTATTCAATTGGATTAGAAGATGCGTTGGACAGATTTCTCTGAACATAATGGTGAATCCCATTGAAATATATCTGTTTGTATGAAACAACTATTTCCAGTTCAATTTTTGACCTATTGTCTTTTCAGCTCCAAGTGCATTGCGGGCAAAAAATAAGGTAACAGGAGTTTTGGGAAGAGCGATCACTATCGATTGTCACTATGACAAAAAGTCTCTGTCACATGTGAAATATTGGAGTCGTCAGTGCACTGTTTTGGTAAAATCAGACGACCCAGATGGACGGAGAGGGAGAATGTCGATCACAGATAACAAGACACAAGGAGTATTTGTTGTTATGATGGAGGATCTTCGCCCAGGAGATGCAGGATGGTACAGCTGTGGTATTGATAAGCCCGGCCTCCTTTCAATATTTCCTGTAAAGCTACAAATATCTGACGGTAAATTGTTCTCAGTGATTATCTTTATTAATCTCGACTGAAATGACTGATCGGTGTTTATCTGGGAGGAGACATTGACAGATCCGATACCCGGAGGCTCTGCGGCAGTGCAGAGTGTGGCAGCGAGAGGGCAGTTAGAACAATGATTATGTTGGAGGAATTGTAATTCAGAGGCTCAGAGTAATGATCCAGAGAGATGTGGTCAGATTTATTACACCTTGGACCACACTCCCCTGGTTAACAAGTTGGCAGAAAACCCACCCAAGGACCTGTTGGCTAGAAAATAGATCTTGACCAATCACCAGTTATTCACCAGATACTCACCAACAGCTCACCTCTCCTGTAATAAATTCCTTCAGCTCATTAAACCTTCACACTCAGCTGAAGTCAGACTCCAGCGCTGAGTTCAAAAACAAAGGGACTCAGTACATAATGAGCAGTTCAAGCCAGTTTCCCGAATTAACTATTTCAGTTGCTGCCAGCTGATAGTTTCTATCTTCCATCTCACGTCCTTTGGATGATATTTACGTTGGAATTTTAGTGCCTTGCCCGCCGTGGTATTGGAGTGGGTGTGGGGCAGACAACAGAAATGTCTGTTGACTTTGGGCAGGATTTTCCAGTCTCGCTCATTTGAGGCCATAAAACCTCACCCTCGACTTTAAACAGTACTGACACTTACATGTTAAATGGGACTTACTGTTAAATGTTAAAACAAATACAAATAATGGCTGGAATTCACCAAACTCGTCCAGAGCTGGAATTATCCATTCCCACTGTGAATGCAGATTTGCCTGAGCGCCAAATTCCCTATTCCAACAGGCAGTGGGGGCTGATCACCCGACATCGGAGAATTCAGGTCAAGGTTAGATTTTAGGAAAGGAATTTAAATCTCCGTTATCTCAGCAAACATCCACAGTCTATTTCAGGCAACATCCAATGCTTGTCTCTAACTAATCTGCTATCACGAATATCTGCTGTCCATGAGAACAATGAATAGATACTACCTGCATTCGACCAAGTTCCCACTGCCAACTCTCTCTCTAACACTTTCCCTTCCTCCTCAAGTCCTGGGTGAGGTTGAGAAATATTGATAATATGAAACTATTTAACATTTTGGTCATTCTAATGATTAAAGCTTTTACGTTTAAAGTTAATGCTTTTTTCACTTAGTGTCAAAAGTAGGCTTACATTAACACGGCAATGAAGTTACTGTGAAAATCCGTTAAAGCCAGCTTTTTTTTCCCACAGAGCCCGTGTCTGTTCCTGAACTTAAATTTCTATCACCACCAAATACCTCATGTTCTGGGGGCTCAGTGTCCGTCTCCTGTGAGTCTGTCAGGGGATCATTTCCCATTCAGTACACATGGCATGAAAAGACCCCGTCTGAAGATTCAAAGATCTCTGATACCAATAAACTGGATCTACGTTGTCAACGCTTCACACAGCAACATCATCAATATTACTGCACAGCCTCAAATAACCAGGGAGAAAAATCCAGTGAAATGGTTACAGTGTCAGTGATTCACATTTCAGAGAATGACTGCAGTTATTTAACACAAATCAGCAGCGTTGGTAAATATCACTTTAAGCTTCAAAAACTACAACTAATTTTAACAGTAACATCAGTCTGAATTGCTCACAGTTTAAGTTCTAACAATCGCTCAAAGCAATTGGAATTGAAATATAATTGCATTTATTTGGCACTTTTCACATCTTCAGGACAGTTTTAAAGTTCATTCTGGTCAAAGCTGGAACTGATTCAGAGCCATTGTTGTGATGTAGGAAGCTCAGCACCAATTTATAAGCAATGAGCTCCCTCAAAGAGCAATGTGATCATGAGCAGATAATATGCTGTCTGACAGTTGCTGTTTGAGAATATAATAACTCCAGGAGCTGGATGGGAATGAAGCGTGCTTTTGATGCACAAAATGAAAATAAACGATAACCACATGCCTGTGGTGAACACAAAGTTCATGGCGAAATGGGGCTGTTCATAGAACAGCTCCATTGTATGAAGCAAGACCTTGAGAGGATCGATGAACATTTTAATCCTGGTGGGCACAGAAGACCTCGATCGCTTTGGCAGTAGCTGTATGTTCCCTTGCCAAGGACACCCATCTGCGAATATAGCAGAGGAAGAGGGCATCGAGGCTGTGGGGAGTGGGAGTGGGGATGCTGACAGAGAAGGGCTGATGTTGGGTTGAGTGCCCTGTTCTTTGACTGGCAGGATGTTGAGGGGAGGTTGACCCTTTATGTGAGGGACTTTCCCCTTGTCCACTGGAGGTCCGTATGTCCATGAGGTAGAGCCTGATATCTGTGGGCAACAGGGGGATTCTTTAACTTAACTTTAGCTTCAACTTTAAAAATGGTGCCCGATCTCTATGGAGACAGCCTTGCCAGCTCAATCAGGCCCCGCCCCAACTAGAGTGACAACGCAAACCACACCCCGTGATTTTTTTTTGACAATGTCAGGAGATCTGGTGGGAAAAGCTGTCTGTCGTTCCGGACAGAAACTCACCGGTTTTCAGTCTCAACCTGACAATTTGAATTTTTTCTGGAATATTCCACTCATTAAATGAATGTACCCAACACCTCAAATGAGGAGGTATTCAATTGGATTAGAAGATGCGTTGGACAGATTTCTCTGAACATAATGGTGAATCCCATTGAAATATATCTGTTTGTATGAAACAACTATTTCCAGTTCAATTTTTGACCTATTGTCTTTTCAGCTCCAAGTGCATTGCGGGCAAAAAATAAGGTAACAGGAGTTTTGGGAAGAGCGATCACTATCGATTGTCACTATGACAAAAAGTCTCTGTCACATGTGAAATATTGGAGTCGTCAGTGCACTGTTTTGGTAAAATCAGACGACCCAGATGGACGGAGAGGGAGAATGTCGATCACAGATAACAAGACACAAGGATTATTTGTTGTTATGATGGAGGATCTTCGCCCAGGAGATGCAGGATGGTACAGCTGTGGTATTGATAAGCCCGGCCTCCTTTCAATATTTCCTGTAAAGCTACAAATATCTGACGGTAAATTGTTCTCAGTGATTATCTTTATTAATCTCGACTGAAATGACTGATCGGTGTTTATCTGGGAGGAGACATTGACAGATCCGATACCCGGAGGCTCTGCGGCAGTGCAGAGTGTGGCAGCGAGAGGGCAGTTAGAACAATGATTATGTTGGAGGAATTGTAATTCAGAGGCTCAGAGTAATGATCCAGAGAGATGTGGTCAGATTTATTACACCTTGGACCACACTCCCCTGGTTAACAAGTTGGCAGAAAACCCACCCAAGGACCTGTTGGCTAGAAAATAGATCTTGACCAATCACCAGTTATTCACCAGATACTCACCAACAGCTCACCTCTCCTGTAATAAATTCCTTCAGCTCATTAAACCTTCACACTCAGCTGAAGTCAGACTCCAGCGCTGAGTTCAAAAACAAAGGGACTCAGTACATAATGAGCAGTTCAAGCCAGTTTCCCGAATTAACTATTTCAGTTGCTGCCAGCTGATAGTTTCTATCTTCCATCTCACGTCCTTTGGATGATATTTACGTTGGAATTTTAGTGCCTTGCCCGCCGTGGTATTGGAGTGGGTGTGGGGCAGACAACAGAAATGTCTGTTGACTTTGGGCAGGATTTTCCAGTCTCGCTCATTTGAGGCCATAAAACCTCACCCTCGACTTTAAACAGTACTGACACTTACATGTTAAATGGGACTTACTGTTAAATGTTAAAACAAATACAAATAATGGCTGGAATTCACCAAACTCGTCCAGAGCTGGAATTATCCATTCCCACTGTGAATGCAGATTTGCCTGAGCGCCAAATTCCCTATTCCAACAGGCAGTGGGGGCTGATCACCCGACATCGGAGAATTCAGGTCAAGGTTAGATTTTAGGAAAGGAATTTAAATCTCCGTTATCTCAGCAAACATCCACAGTCTATTTCAGGCAACATCCAATGCTTGTCTCTAACTAATCTGCTATCACGAATATCTGCTGTCCATGAGAACAATGAATAGATACTACCTGCATTCGACCAAGTTCCCACTGCCAACTCTCTCTCTAACACTTTCCCTTCCTCCTCAAGTCCTGGGTGAGGTTGAGAAATATTGATAATATGAAACTATTTAACATTTTGGTCATTCTAATGATTAAAGCTTTTACGTTTAAAGTTAATGCTTTTTTCACTTAGTGTCAAAAGTAGGCTTACATTAACACGGCAATGAAGTTACTGTGAAAATCCGTTAAAGCCAGCTTTTTTTTCCCACAGAGCCCGTGTCTGTTCCTGAACTTAAATTTCTATCACCACCAAATACCTCATGTTCTGGGGGCTCAGTGTCCGTCTCCTGTGAGTCTGTCAGGGGATCATTTCCCATTCAGTACACATGGCATGAAAAGACCCCGTCTGAAGATTCAAAGATCTCTGATACCAATAAACTGGATCTACGTTGTCAACGCTTCACACAGCAACATCATCAATATTACTGCACAGCCTCAAATAACCAGGGAGAAAAATCCAGTGAAATGGTTACAGTGTCAGTGATCCACATTTCAGAGAATGACTGCAGTTATTTAACACAAATCAGCAGCGTTGGTAAATATCACTTTAAGCTTCAAAAACTACAACTAATTTTAACAGTAACATCAGTCTGAATTGCTCACAGTTTAAGTTCTAACAATCGCTCAAAGCAATTGGAATTGAAATATAATTGCATTTATTTGGCACTTTTCACATCTTCAGGACAGTTTTAAAGTTCATTCTGGTCAATGCTGGAACTGATTCAGAGCCATTGTTGTGATGTAGGAAGCTCAGCACCAATTTATAAGCAATGAGCTCCCTCAAAGAGCAATGTGATCATGAGCAGATAATATGCTGTCTGACAGTTGCTGTTTGAGAATATAATAACTCCAGGAGCTGGATGTGAATGAAGCGTGCTTTTGATGCACAAAATGAAAATAAACGATAACCACATGCCTGTGGTGAACACAAAGTTCATGGCAAAATGGGGCTGTTCATAGAACAGCTCCATTGTATGAAGCAAGACCTTGAGAGGATCGATGAACATTTTAATCCTGGTGGGCACAGAAGACCTCGATCGCTTTGGCAGTAGCTGTATGTTCCCTTGCCAAGGACACCCATCTGCGAATATAGCAGAGGAAGAGGGCATCGAGGCTGTGGGGAGTGGGAGTGGGGATGCTGACAGAGAAGGGCTGATGTTGGGTTGAGTGCCCTGTTCTTTGAGTGGCAGGATGTTGAGGGGAGGTTGACCCTTTATGTGAGGGACTTTCCCCTTGTCCACTGGAGGTCCGTATGTCCATGAGGTAGAGCCTGATATCTGTGGGCAACAGGGGGATTCTTTAACTTAACTTTAGCTTCAACTTTAAAAATGGTGCCCGATCTCTATGGAGACAGCCTTGCCAGCTCAATCAGGCCCCGCCCTAACTAGAGTGACAACGCAAACCACACCCCGTGATTTTTTTTTGACAATGTCAGGAGATCTGGTGGGAAAAGCTGTCTGTCGTTCCGGACAGAAACTCACCGGTTTTCAGTCTCAACCTGACAATTTGAATTTTTTGGAACGAGATAGGATCAGGCAGGCTAGGAAGGCGTTTGTCTGGGGTAAGGGGAGATACGAAGAAGTCAGGAAGTTACTTGGACAAATAAACTGGAAGGAGGCGTTCTTAGGGAAAGGTACCGAAGGAAGGTGGCAGATATTCAAGGAATGTGTGTCTAGAGCTCTGAATGACAACGTTCCGATGAGACGAGGGGGGTTTGGTGGGTCGAGGGAACCGTGGTGCACAAAGGATGTGTTGAACCTAGTCAGGAAGAAAAGGAAGGTGTACAAGAGGTTCAGGGAATTAGGAGATGTTAAAGATCTTGAGGAGTATAAGGACTGTAGGAGGGAACTTAAAAGGGAAATTAGGAGAGCCAGAAGGGGTCATGAGAAGACCTTGGCGAGTAAGATTAAGGAGAATCCCAAGGCCTTCTATAAATATGTGAAAGGTAAAAGGATAAGAAGAGAAGGGATAGGACCGATAAAAGGTGAGGGGGGAAAGGTTTGTGTGGAACCAGAAGAAATGGCGGAGGTGCTTAACGAGTACTTCGCCTCAGTATTCACGGTGGAAGCCGATCTGGGAGATTTTGTTATGGATTTGCAGCAGATGGAAAGGATTGAGTACGTGAATATTAAGGAGGAGGATGTGTTGGAACTTTTGAATTCTATCAAGGTAGATAAGTCGCCGGGACCAGATGGGATGTACCCCAGGATACTGTGGGAGGCGAGGGAAGAGATTGCAGAGCCCCTGGCGATGATCTTTGCGTCGTCAATGGAGACGGGAGAGGTTCCAGAGGATTGGAGGATTGCGGATGTAGTTCCTATTTTTAAGAAAGGGAACAGAGATAGCCCGGGAAATTACCGACCGGTGAGTCTGACCTCAGTGGTTGGTAAGCTGATGGAGAGGCTTCTGAGGGACAAGATTTACGAACATTTGGAGAGGTTTGACATGATCAGGAATAGTCAGCATGGATTTGTCAAGGGCAGGTCGTGCCTTACAAGCCTAGTTGAGTTCTTCGATAATGTGACTGAACACATTGACGAAGGAAGTGCCGTGGACGTAGTGTACATGGACTTCAGCAAGGCGTTTGATAAGGTCCCCCATGCAAGACTTCTTGAGAAGGTGAGAGGGCATGGGATCCAAGGGCCTTTGGCCTTGTGGATCCAGAACTGGCTTGCCTGCAGAAGGCAGAGAGTGGTTGTGGATGGGGCTTTTTCTGAATGGAGGTCAGTCACCAGCGGAGTGCCTCAAGGATCTGTTCTGGGACCCTTGTTGTTTGTCATTTTCATAAATGACCTGGATGAGGAAGTGGAGGGATGGGTAAGTAAGTTCGCTGATGACACGAAGGTCGGTGGTGTTGTGGATGATCTGGAAGGATGGCAAAAGTTGCAGCAGGACATAGATAGGATGCAGGACTGGGCGGAGAAGTGGCAGATGGACTTCAACGCGGATAAATGTGTTGTCGTCCATTTTGGCAGAACCAACGGGATGAACGAGTACACTATTAAGGGCAGAAGTCTGAGTAGTGTTGAGGAGCAGAAGGATCTTGGGGTCCGGGTCCACAGGACTCTTAAATCGGCCTCGCAGGTGGAGGAGGTGGTCAAGAAGGCGTATGGTGTACTGGCCTTCATTAATCGAGGGATTGAGTTTAGGAGTCGGGAGGTAATGCTGGAACTTTATAAGACCCTTGTCAGGCCTCATTTGGAGTATTGTGCGCAGTTCTGGTCGCCTCACTATAGGAAAGATGTAGAAGCTATTGAAAGGGTGCAGAGGAGATTTACAAGGATGTTGCCTGGACTGGGAGGCATGCCTTATGAAGTTAGGTTGAGGGAGCTGGGACTCTTTTCCCTGGAGAGACGAAGGTTGAGAGGCGACCTGATAGAAGTTTACAAAATGTTGAGAGGAATAGATAGGGTGGACTCTCAGAGGCTATTTCCCCGGTTTGAAATGGTCGCTACGAGAGGACACAGATTTAAGGTGCGGGGAGGGAGGTTCAGAAGTGATGTTAGGGGTAAGTTTTTCACTCAGAGGGTGGTGAGTGAATGGAATCGGCTGCCGTCAGTGGTGGTGGAGGCGAACTCGCTGGGGTCTTTTAAAAGACTTCTGGATGAGTATATGGGGTTTAATGAGATTGAGGGTTATAGATAGGTCTGTAGGTTGGTAGGTGATGTGGTCGGCGCAACTTGTGGGCCGAAGGGCCTGTTTGTGCTGTAGTGTTCTATGTTCTATGTTCTATTCCACGCATTAAATGAATGTACCCAACACCTCAAATGAGGAGGTATTCAATTGGATTAGAAGATGCGTTGGACAGATTTCTCTGAACATAATGGTGAATCCCATTGAAATATATCTGTTTGTATGAAACAACTATTTCCAGTTCAATTTTTGACCTATTGTCTTTTCAGCTCCAAGTGCATTGCGGGCAAAAAATAAGGTAACAGGAGTTTTGGGAAGAGCGATCACTATCGATTGTCACTATGACAAAAAGTCTCTGTCACATGTGAAATATTGGAGTCGTCAGTGCACTGTTTTGGTAAAATCAGACGACCCAGATGGACGGAGAGGGAGAATGTCGATCACAGATAACAAGACACAAGGATTATTTGTTGTTATGATGGAGGATCTTCGCCCAGGAGATGCAGGATGGTACAGCTGTGGTATTGATAAGCCCGGCCTTCTTTCAATATTTCCTGTAAAGCTACAAATATCTGACGGTAAATTGTTCTCAGTGATTATCTTTATTAATCTCGACTGAAATGACTGATCGGTGTTTATCTGGGAGGAGACATTGACAGATCCGATACCCGGAGGCTCTGCGGCAGTGCAGAGTGTGGCAGCGAGAGGGCAGTTAGAACAATGATTACGTTGGAGGAATTGTAATTCAGAGGCTCAGAGTAATGATCCAGGGAGATGTGGTCAGATTTATTACACCTTGGACCACACTCCCCTGGTTAACAAGTTGGCAGAAAACCCACCCAAGGACCTGTTGGCTAGAAAATAGATCTTGACCAATCACCAGTTATTCACCAGATACTCACCAACAGCTCACCTCTCCTGTAATAAATTCCTTCAGCTCATTAAACCTTCACACTCAGCTGAAGTCAGACTCCAGCGCTGAGTTCAAAAACAAAGGGACTCAGTACATAATGAGCAGTTCAAGCCAGTTTCCCGAATTAACTATTTCAGTTGCTGCCAGCTGATAGTTTCTATCTTCCATCTCACGTCCTTTGGATGATATTTACGTTGGAATTTTAGTGCCTTGCCCGCCGTGGTATTGGAGTGGGTGTGGGGCAGACAACAGAAATGTCTGTTGACTTTGGGCAGGATTTTCCAGTCTCGCTCATTTGAGGCCATAAAACCTCACCCTCGACTTTAAACAGTACTGACACTTACATGTTAAATGGGACTTACTGTTAAATGTTAAAACAAATACAAATAATGGCCGGAATTCACCAAACTCGTCCAGAGCTGGAATTATCCATTCCCACTGTGAATGCAGATTTGCCTGAGCGCCAAATTCCCTATTCCAACTGGCAGTGGGGGCTGATCACCCGATATCGGAGAATTCAGGTCAAGGTTAGATTTTAGGAAAGGAATTTAAATCTCCGTTATCTCAGCAAACATCCACAGTCTATTTCAGGCAACATCCAATGCTTGTCTCTAACTAATCTGCTATCACGAATATCTGCTGTCCATGAGAACAATGAATAGATACTACCTGCATTCGACCAAGTTCCCACTGCCAACTCTCTCTCTCTCTCTAACACTTTCCCTTCCTCCTCAAGTCCTGGGTGAGGTTGAGAAATATTGATAATATGAAACTATTTAACATTTTGGTCATTCTAATGATTAAAGTTTTTACGTTTAAAGTTAATGCTTTTTTTACTTAGTGTCAAAAGTAGGCTTACATTAACACGGCAATGAAGTTACTGTGAAAATCCGTTAAAGCCAGCTTTTTTTTCCCACAGAGCCCGTGTCTGTTCCTGAACTTAAATTTCTATCACCACCAAATACCTCATGTTCTGGGGGCTCAGTGTCCGTCTCCTGTGAGTCTGTCAGGGGATCATTTCCCATTCAGTACACATGGCATGAAAAGACCCCGTCTGAAGATTCAAAGATCTCTGATACCAATAAACTGGATCTACATTGTCAATCCTTCACACAGCAACATCATCAATATTACTGCACGGCCTCAAATAACCAGGGACAAAAATCCAGTGAAATGCTTACAGTGTCAGTGATTCACATTTCAGAGAATGACTGCAGTTATTTAACACAAATCAGCAGCATTGGTAAATATTGCTTTAAGCTTCAAAAAATTAAACTCATGTTTTAAATTAATGTCTGTCTGAATTACTCACGGGTTTAGATCTATTGGAAGTTCCAAGCAATTTTAATAAAAATAGAATTGCATTTATTTATCACTTTTCACAGCTTCAGGATAGTTTTAAATTCCGTTCTGATTGATGCTGGAACTGATTCAGAGCCATTGTTGTGATGTAGGAAGCTCAGCACTAATTTATGAGCAACGAGCTTCCTCAAAGAGCAATGTGATCATGAGCAGACAATCTGCTGTGTGAGGGTTGCTGTTTGAGAATGCAATAACTCCAGGAGGTGGATCTGAAAGACCTGTGCTTTTATTGCGCAAAATGAAAATAAGCAATAACAACATATCTGTGCTGAACACAACAAATCCCAACCAGGACTAAAAGATTAATGGAACCTCTCAAGGTCTTGCTTTATCAAGGGCTAATTATTCAATCTCATTATGGTTGTCTAATTATCAATCCTCAGGGAGCACATATTCAATAAGCCAAATGATATCAAACAGGGAAGTATTTAATTGCATTGCAAGATGCATTGGAGAGATTTCTAAGAACACAGTGGTAAATCCTACTGAAACATATCTGTTTTGAATTAAACAATCATTTTAGTTCAAATTTTGACCTGCTATTTTTTCAGCTCCAAGTGCATTGTGGGCAAAACATAATGTGACAGGAGTTTTGGGAAGAGCGATCACTATCGATTGTCACTATGACAAATTGTCCCAGTCGCATGTGAAATATTGGAGTCGTCAGTGCTCTGTTTTGGTAAAATCAGATGATCCAGATGGACGGAGAGGGAGAATGTCGATCACAGATAACAAGACACAAGGATTATTTGTTGTTACTATGGAGGATCTTAGCTCAGGAGATGCAGGATGGTACAGCTGTGGTATTGATAAGCCCGGCCTCCTTTCAATATTTCCTATAAAACTACAAATATCTGACGGTAAATTGTTCTCAGTGATTATCTTTATTACTCTCAACTGAAATGTCTGATCGGTGCTTTATCTGGGAGGAGACATTGACAGCTCCGATGTCTGGAGGCTCCGTGGCAGTGCAGGGTCTGTCAGCTAGAGGGCAGTTAGAACAATGATTATGTTGGAGGAATTGTAATTCAGAGGCTCAGAGTAATGATCCAGAGAGATGGGGTCAGATTTATTGCACCCTAGACCACACTCTCCTGGTTAACACGTTGGCAAGGACACCCCCATTCTCCCGATGCCTGGACAATAGACCGTCCCCCTTCCCAAATACTCACCAGGTACTCACCAACAGGTAATTTCTTCTCCTGTAGTAAATTCCTTCAGCTCATTAAACCTCCACACTCGGTTGAAGTCAGAGTCCAGCGCTGAGTTCAAAAACAAAGGGACTCAGTACAAAAAGAGCAGTTCAAGCCAGTTTCTCCAGTTAACTATTTCAGTTGCTGCCAGCTGATAGCTTCTATCTCCCAACTTCTGTCCTTTGGATGATACTTACGTTGGAATTTTACTTAGTGTCCGCTGTGGTATCGGAGCAGGTGTAGGGCAGACAATGGAAATGTCTGTTGACCTTGGGTGAGATTTTTCAGTCTTGCTCATTTGAGGCCAAAAGACCCCACCCTAGACTTTTAACAGTACTGACATTTAAATGTTAAATGGTACTTAAAGTTTAAATGTTAAATATAAATGCAAACAATTGCCAGAATTCAACAAACTCATCCACGGCTGAGATTCTCCAGTCCTGCTGCTTTGAATGGAGATTTGCCTGAGCACCAAATTCCCTTTTCCAACTGGCAGTGGGGCCGGATCACCTGATATGGGAGAATTCAGGTCAAGAATGGATTTTTAAGCCTCTGTTATCTCGGCAAACATCCACAGTCTATCTCAGATCACACTCCTATGCTTGTCACTAACTAATGTGCTATCATGAATATCTGCTGTCCATGAAAGCAATCAATAGATACTACCTGCATTCGGCCAAGTTCCCACTGTCACCTCTCTCTCTAACACTTTCCCTTCCTCCTCACAGCCTGGGTGAGGCCGAGAAATATTGGTAATATGAAACGATTTAATTTTTTGGTGAATCTGAAGATTAAAGTTTCAAAGTTTAATGTTAAAGCTTTTTGAAATTAGTTTCACAAATAGGCTTACATTAACACTGCAGTGAAGTTACTGTGAAAATCCGTTAATGATTTTTATTTCCACAGAACCCGTGTCCGTTCCTGAACTGAAATTTCTATCACCACCAAATGCCTCATGTTCTGGGAGCTCATTGTCCGTCTCCTGTGAATCTGTCCAGGGATCACTTCCCATTCAGTACACATGGTATGAAAAGACCCCGTCTGAAGATTCAAAGATCTCTGACACCAATCAACTGGATCTACATTGTCAATCCTTCACACAGCAACATCATCAATATTACTGCACAGCCTCAAATAACCAGGGAGAAAAATCCAGTGAAATGGTTACAGTTTCAGTGATCCACACTTCAGAGAATGATTGCAGCTATTTAACACAAATCAGCAGCGTTGGTAAATATCACTTAATTTCACTCATTAAATGAATGTTCCCAACACCTCAAACAAGGAGGTATTTAATTGGATTAGAAGATGCGTTGGACAGATTTCTCTGAACATAGTGGTAAATCCGATTGAAATATATCTGTTTGTATTAAACAACTATTTCCAGTTCAATTTTTGACCTGTTGTCTTTTCAGCTCCGAGTGCATTGTGGGCAAAAAATAATGTAACAGGAGTTTTGGGAAGAGCGATCACTATCGATTGTCACTATGACAAATTGTCTCTGTCACATGTGAAATATTGGAGTCGTCGGTGCTCTGTTTTGGTAAAATCAGACGATCCAGATGGACGGCGAGGGAGAATGTCGATCACAGATAACAAGACACAAGGATTATTTGTTGTTACGATGGAGGATCTTCGCCCAGGAGATGCAGGATGGTACAGCTGTGGTATTGATAAGCCCGGCCTCCTTTCAATATTTCCTGTAAAACTACAAATATCTGACGGTAAATTGTTCTCAGTGATTATCTTCATTAATCTCGACTGAAATGACTGATCGGTGTTTATCTGGGAGGAGACATTGACAGCTCCGATATCTGGAGGCTCCGCGGCAGTGCAGAGTCTGGCGGCTCGAGGGCAGTTAGAAAAATGATTATGTTGGAGGAATTGTAATTCAGAGGCTCAGAGTAATGATCCAGAGAATGGGGTCAGATTTATTGCACCTTGGACCACGCTTCCCTGGTTAACAAGTTGGCAGAAACCCCAACCATGGACCTGTTGGCTAGAAAATAGATCTTGACCACTTCCCAGATATTCACCAGATACTCACCAACAGCTCACTTCTCCTGTCATAAATTCCTTCAGCTCATTAAACCTCCACACTTGGTTGAAGTCAGACCCCCGTGCAGAGTTCAAAAACAAAGGGACTCAGTACAAAAAGAGCAGTCAAGCCAGTTTCCCAAGAAACTATTTCAGTTGCTCCCAGCTGATAGCTTCTATCTAACAGCTCTTGTCCTTTGGATGATAATTAACGTTGGAATTTTACTGCCTTGCCCGCTGTGGTATTGGAGCGGATGTGGGGCAGACAGCGGAAATGTCTGTTGACCTTGGGCAGGATTCTCCAGTCTCGCTCATTTGAGGCCAGAAAACCTCACCCTAGACTTTAAACAGTACTGACACTTACATGTTAAATGGTACTTAATGTTAAATATTAAAACAAATACAAACAATGGCCGGAATTCACCAAACTGTTCCAGAGCTGGAATTATCCTGTCCCGCTGTGAATGCAGATTTGCCTGAGCGCCAAATTCCCTATTCCAACTGGCAGTGGGAGCTGATCACCCGATATCGGAGAATTCAGGTGAAGGTTAGGTTTTAGGAAAGGTATTTAAATCTCCGTTATCTCAGCAAACATCCACAATCTATTTCAGGTGACATCCAATGCTTGTCACTAACTAATCTGCTGCCATGAAGATCTGCTGTCCATGAGAACAATCAATAGATACTACCTACATTCGACCCAGTTCCCACTGCCAACTCTCTCTCTCTCTCTCTAACATTTTCCCTTCCTCCTCATATCCTGGGTGAGGTTGAGAAATATTGATAATATGAAACTATTTAACATTTTGGTCATTCTAATGATTAAAGCTTTTACATTTAAAGTTAATGCTTTTTTTACTTAGTGTCACAAGTAGGCTGACATTAACACGGCAATGAAGTTACTGTGAAAATCCATTAATGACTGTTTTTCTTCCCACAGAGCCCGTGTCTGTTCCTGAACTTAAATTTCTATCACCACCAAATGCCTCATGTTCTGGGGGCTCAGTGTCCGTCTCCTGTGAGTCTGTCCAGGGATCACTTCCCATTCAGTACACATGGTATGAAAAGACCCCGTCTGAAGATTCAACAATCTCTGACACCAATAAACTGGATCTACATTGTCAATCCTTCACAAAGCAACATCATCAATATTACTGCACAGCCTCAAATAACCAGGGAGAAAAATACAGTGAAATGGTTACAGTGTCACTGATCCACATTTCAGAGAATGATTGCAGTTATTTAACACAAATCAGCAGCATTGGTAAATATCGTGTTAAGCTTCAAAAAATTAAACTCATGTTTTAAATTAATGTCTGTCTGAATTACTCACGGGTTTAGATCTATTGGAAGTTCCAAGCAATTTTAATAAAAATAGAATTGCTTTTATTTATCACTTTTCACAGCTACAGGACAGTTTTAAATTCCGTTCTGATTGATGCTGGGACTGATTCAGAGCCTTTGTTGTGACGTAGGAAGCTCAGTACTAATTTATGAGCAATGAGCTCCCTCAAAGAGCAATGTGATCATGAACAGACAATCTGCTGTCTGAGGATTGCTGTTTGAGAATGCAACAACTCCAGGAGGTGGATCTGAAAGAGCTGTGCTTTTATTGTGCAAAATGAAAATAATCAATAACAACATGCATGTGCTGAACACAACAAACCCCAACCAGGGCTAAAAGATTAATGGAACCTCTCAAGGTCTTGCTTTAATAAGGGCTAATTATTCAATCTCATTATGGTTGTCTAATTATCAATCCTCAGGGAGCACATATTCAATAAGCCAAATGATATCAAACAGGGAAGTATTTAATTGCATTGCAAGATGCATTGGAGATATTTCTAAGAACACAGCGGTAAATCCTACTGAAACATATCTGTTTTGAATTAAACAATCATTTTAGTTCAATTTTTGACCTGTTGCCTTTTCAGCTCCGAGTGCATTGTGGGCAAAAAATAATGTAACAGGAGTTTTGGGAAGACCGATCACTATCGATTGTCACTATGACAAATTGTCCCAGTCACATGTGAAATATTGGAGTCGTCAGTGCTCTGTTTTGGTAAAATCAGACGATCCAGATGGACGGAGAGGGAGAATGTCGATCACAGATAACAAGACACAAGGAATATTTGTTGTTACGATGGAGGATCTTCGCTCAGGAGATGCAGGATGGTACAGCTGTGGTATTGATAAGCCCGGCCTCCTTTCAATATTTCCTGTAAGGCTACAGATATCTGACGGTAAATTGTTCTCAGTGATTATCTTTATGACTCTCAGCTGAAATGTCTGATTGATGCTTTATCTGGGAGGAGACATTGACAGCTCCGATGCCTGGGGGCTCTGCGGCAGTGCAGAGTCTGGCAGCTAGAGGGCAGTTAGAACAATGATTATGTTGGAGGAATTGTAATTCAGAAGCTCAGAGTAATGATCCAGAGAGATGGAATCAGATTTATTTGCACCTTAGACCACACTCTCCTGGTTAACACGTTGGCAAGGGCACCCCCATGCTCCCGATGCCTGGACAATAGACCTTCCCACTTCCCAAATACTCACCAGATACTCACCAACAGCTCACTTCTTCTCCTGTAGTAAATTCCTTCAGCTCATTAAACCTCCACACTCGGTTGAAGTCAGACTCCAGCGCTGAGTTCAAAAACAAAGGGACTCAGTACAAAAAGAGCAGTTCAAGCCAGTTTCCCCAATTAACTATTTCAGTTGCTGCCAGCTGATAGCTTCTATCTTCCAGCTCACGTCATTTGGATGATACTGACGTTGGACTTTTACTGAGTGTCCGCTGCGGTAGCGGAGCGAGTGTGGGGCAGACAACGAAAATGTCTGTTGAGCTTGGGCAGGATTTTTCAGTCTTGCTCATTTGAGGCCAAAAGACCCCACCCTAGGTTTTAAACAGTACTGACACTTAAATGTTAAATGGTACTTGATGTTCAATGTTAAATATAAATACAAACCATGGCCGGAATTCAACAAACTCATCCGTGGCTGAGATTCTCCAGTCCCGCTGCCGTGAATGGAATTTTGGCTGAGCGCCAAATTCCATCATCCAACTGGCAGTGGGGGCAGATCGCTCGATATCAGAGAATTCAGGTCAAGAATGGATTTTTAAGCCTCTGTTATCTCAGCAAACATCCACAGTCTATCTCAGATCACACTCCTATGCTTGTCACTAACTAATGTGCTATCATGAATATCTGCTGTCCATGAGAACAATCAATAGATACTACCTGCATTCGGCCAAGTTCCCACTGCCATCTCTCTCTCTCGAACACTTTCCCTTCCTCCTCACAGCATGGGTGAGGTCTAGAAATATTGGTAATATGAAACGATTTAATTTTTTGCTCAATCTGCAGATTAAAGTTTTAAAGTTTAATGTTAAAGCCTTTTAGAATTAGTTTCACAAGTAGGCTTACATTAACACTGCAATGAAATTACTGTGAAAATCCATTAATGATTTTTATTTCCACAGAACCCGTCTCTGTTCCTGAACTGAAATTTCTATCACCGCCAAATGCCTCATGTTCTGGGGGCTCAGTGTCTGTCTCCTGTGAGTCTGTCCAGGGATCACTTCCCATTCAGTACGCATGGTATGAAAAGACCCCATCTGAAGGTTCAAAGATCTCTGACACCAATAAACTGGATCTACATTGTCAATCCTTGACACAGCAACATCATCAATATTACTGCACAGCCTCAAATAACCAGGGAGAAAAATCCAGTGAAATGGTTACAGTGTCAGTGATCCACATTTCAGAGAATGACTGCAGTTATTTAACACAAATCAGCAGCGTTGGTAAATGTCACTTTAAGCTTCAAAAACTACAACTAATTTTAACAGTAACATCAGTCTGAATTGCTCACAGTTTAAGTTCTAACAATCGCTCAAAGCAATTGGAATTGAAATATAATTGCATTTATTTGGCACTTTTCACATCTTCAGGACAGTTTTAAAGTTCATTCCGGTCAATGCTGGAACTGATTCAGAGCCATTGTTGTGATGTAGGAAGCTCAGCACCAATTTATAAGCAATGAGCTCCCTCAAAGAGCAGTGTGATCATGAGCAGACAATCTGCTGTTTGACAATTGCTGTTTGAGAATATAATTCCAGGAGCTGGATGGGAATGAAGCGTGCTTTTGATGCACAAAATGAAAATAAACGATAACCACATGTTTTGTGGTGAACACAAAGTTCAAGGCGAAATGGGGCTGTTCATAGAACAGCTCCATTGTATGAAGCAAGATCTTGAGAGGATCTAATAACATGTTAATCCTGGCGGGCACAGAAGACCTCGATCACTTTGGCAGTAGCTGTATGTTCCCTTGCCAAGGACACCCATCTGCGAATATAGCAGAGGAAGAGGGGAAGATCGCCAAATCAGAAGACACCCCCCCACCCCCTTCACCAGATTGCCCACTGGACTATTAAAGTGAAGTTTAGCCTGGCCCAGGAACAGGTTTACTCGGTCTTCCTTCTTGCTACCCTTCAGGGTGCCCAAAGATCAACAGCATAGGGCAGAAGTGCAGTCAAAATCTAATAATGGTTTTTTATAGAAATTGGAAGGGGAGATTCAGCAAATGGCTGTTAACATATGCATGTTCTACAAACTCCACAGGCTGCAGAAAGTGCCCAAGTTATCAACAGCAAAGTCCACAAACAGTAATTAGGCCATCTGTTTTAGTGATAAGTATGGGTTAGAGAACTGAAACAACCTCCCTTCTCTGAAACAACCTCCTTGATCTTGTTCAAGGTAATACCATGCAAATGTGACCTTTCATGCCCACTTGAGAAGACAAAAGAACTTCAGTGTAATGTCTCTCTGAGAATTAACATCTCTAATAGTACTGTACTGGAGTTTCAACCTAGGTGTTCACTAGAACACGACTTGAACCCACAATCACCTGACTCAGATATGCGAGTGATACCCTTGAGTTACAGTTAGCATCATTGAGGACAGTTCTAAGTAATAGTAAGAAATAAATGTACCTTTTAGCCCTCAAGGCATCATATATGTTCCACGGTGTATCATAATCCTTTTGAAAATAAAAAGAATTGAAGAAATTGCAAAAGCAAAATGCTGCTGATGATAAAATCTGTAACAAAGACAGAAAATGCTGGCAATCCCTAGCTGGTTAGGCAAATTCTCTGGATAGAAACAGAGTTAAAGTTTCAAGACCATGAAACCAGGGCCAAAATGTTAATGGATCCTCTCAAAGTCTTGCTTCATACAAAGCTTGGTGTATGTGCTCCACATGGTTAGCTATTTATCATTCCCAGGGAGCTCACATTCAATAAGCACAATGGGGAGGTCAATTAATGATTCCACTTTCAGATCATGGGCTTTGTCATAGAGAAATAAACTTTGCGCAGACCTCCTTTGGAATACTCTTCTGCTTGTCCACTGGGGGGTCCTGATGTCCATGAGGTGGGGCCTGATATCTTTGGGCAATGCGGGGTGGGGGGGGCAGGATTGTGCATGCATTGTAGTGGAGAATTTGAATGGCAGGTTTGGCATCGAGGCTGTGGGGAGTGGGAGTGGTGATGCTGACAGAGAAGGGCTGATGTTGGGTGGAGTGCCCTGTTCTTTGAGTGGCAGGATGTTGAGGGGAGGTTGACCCTTTATGTGAGGGGTATTCCCCTTGTCCACTCGAGGTCCCAATGTCCATGAGGTAGTGACTGATATCTGTGGGCAACAGGGGGATTCTTTAACTGAACTTTAACTTCAACTTTAAAACTGGTGCCCAATCTCTACAGAGACAGCCTTGCCAGCTCAATCAGGCCCCGCCCCAACTAGAGTGACAACACAAACAACGCCCCTTTTTTTTGACAATGTCAGGAGATCTGGTGGGAAAAGCTGTCTGTCTGTCTGGGCAGAAACTCACCGGTTTTCAGTATCAAACTGCCCATTTGAATTTTTTCTGGAAAATTCCATGCATTAAATGAATGTACCCAACACCTCAAACAAGGAGATATTCAATTGCATTAGAAGCTGTGTTGGACAGATTTCTCTGAACATAATGGTAAATCCCATTGAAATATATCTGTTTGTATTAAAAAACTATCTCCAGTTCAGTTTATGACCGATTGTCTTTTCAGCTCCGAGTGCATTGCGGGCAAAAAATAATGTAACAGGAGTTTTAGGAAGAGCGATCACTATCGATTGTCACTATGACAAATTGTCCCAGTCACATGTGAAATATTGGAGTCGTCAGTGCTCTGTTTTGGTAAAATCAGATGATCCAGATGGACGGCGAGGGAGAATGTCGATCACAGATAACAAGACACAAGGATTATTTGTTGTTACGATGGAGGATCTTCGCTCAGGAGATGCAGGATGGTACAGCTGTGGTATTGATAAGCCCGGCCTCCTTTCGATATTTCCTGTAAAGCTACAAATATCTGACGGTAAATTGTTCTCAGTGATTATCTTTATTAATCTCGACTGAAATGACTGATCGGTGTTTATCTGGGAGGAGACATTGACAGATCCGATACCCGGAGGCTCTGCGGCAGTGCAGAGTGTGGCAGCGAGAGGGCAGTTAGAACAATGATTATGTTGGAGGAATTGTAATTCAGAGGCTCAGAGTAATGATCTAGAGAGATGGGGTCAGGTTTATTGCACCTTGGACCACACTCCCCTGGTTAACAAGTTGTCAGAAACCCCACCATGCTCCTGTTGGCTGGAAAATAGATCTTGACCACTTCCCAGATATTCACCAGATACTCACCAACAGCTCACTTCTTCTGTAATAAATTCCTTCAGCTCATTAAACTTCCACACTCAGTTGAAGTCAGACTCCAGCACTGAGTTCAAAAACACAAAGGGACTCAATACAAAAAGAGCAGTTCAAGCCAGTTTCCCAATTAACTATTTCAGTTGCTGCCAGCTGATAGCTTCTATCTCCCAGCTCATGTCCTTTGGATGATAATTAACGTTGGAATTTTACTGCCTTGCCCGCTGTGGTATCGGAGCGGATGTGGGGCAGACAACAGAAATGTCTGTTGACCTTGGGCAGGATTCTCCAGTCTCGCTCATTTGAGGCCAGAAAACCTCACCCTAGACTTTAAACAGTACTGACACTTAAATGTTAAATAGTACTTAATGTTAAATATTAAAACAAAGACAAACAATGGCCGAAATTCACCAAACTCATCCAGAACTGGAATTATCCAGTCCCACTGTGAGTGCAGATTTGCCTGAGTGCCGAATTCCCTATTCCAACTGGCAGTGGGGGCTGATCACCCGATATCGGAGAATTCAGGTCAAGGTTACATTTTAGGGAAGGTATTTAAATCTCCGTTATCTCAGCAAACATCCACAATCTATTTCAGGTGACATCCAATGCTTGTCTCTAACTAATGTGCTATCATGAATATCTGCTGTCCATGAGAACAATCAATAGATACTACCTGCATTCGGCCAAGTTTCCACTGCCAACTCTCTCTCTCTAACACTTTCCTTTCGTCCTCATACCCTGGGTGAGGTTGAGAAATATTGATAATATGAAACTATTTAACATTTTGGCCATTCTAATGATTAAAGTTTCTAAGTTTAAAGTTAAAGCTTTTTTTACTTAGTGTCACAAGTAGGCTTACATTAACACTGCAATGAAGTTACTGTGAAAATCCGTTAATGACTGTTTTTTTTCCCCACAGAGCCCGTGTCTGTTCCTGAACTCAAATTTCTATCACCACCAAATGCCTCATGTTCTGGGGACTCAGTGTCCATCTCTTGTGAGTCTGTCCAGGGATCACTTCCCATTCAGTACATGTGGTATGAAAAGACCCCATCTGAAGATTCAAAGATCTCTGACACCAATCAACTGGATCTACATTGTCAATCCTTCACACAACAACATCATCAATATTACTGCGCAGCCTCAAATAACCAGGGAGTAAAATCCAGTGAAATGGTTACAGTGTCAGTGATCCACATTTCAGAGAATGATTGCAGTTATTTGACACAAATCAGCAGCAGTGGTGAATATCACTTTAAGCTTCAAAAAATTAAAATCATGTTTTAAATTAATGTCTGTCTGAATTGTTCACGGGTTTAGATCAGGTAGATTTTTCACAGGTAGTTCCAAGCAATTTTAATAAAAATAGAATTGTATTTATTTATCACATTTCACAGCTTCAGGGCAGTTTTAAATTCCATTCTGATTGATGCTGGAACTGATTCAGAGCCATTGTTGTGATATAGGAAGCTCAGTGCTAATTTATGAGCAATGAGCTCCCTCAAAGAGCAATGTGATCATGAGCAGACAATCTGCTGTCTGAGGATTGCTGTTTGAGATTGCAATTACTCCAGGACGTGGATCTGAAAGAGCTGTGCTTTTATTGTGCAAAGTGAAAATAAGCAATAACAACATGCCTGTGCTGAACACAACAAATACCAACCAGGACTAAAAGATTAATGGAACCTCTCAAGGTCTTGCTTTATCAAAGGCTTATTATACAATCTCATTATGGTTGTCTAATTATCAATCCTCAGGGAGCACATATTCAATGATCCCAATGATATCAAACAGTGAAGTATTTAATTGCGTTGCAAGATGCATTGGAGAGATTTCTAAGAACAAAGTGATAAATCCTACTGAAAAATATCTGTTTTGAATTAAACAATTATTTATTTTAGTTCAATTTTTGACCTGTTGTCTTTTCAGCTCCGAGTGCATTGTGGGCAAAAAATAATGTAACAGGAGTTTTGGGAAGAGCGATCACTATCGATTGTCACTATGACAAATTGTCCCAGTCACATGTGAAATATTGGCGTCGTCAGTGCTCTGTTTTGGTAAAATCAGATGATCCAGATGGACGGAGAGGGAGAATGTCAATCACAGATAACAAGACACAAGGATTATTTGTTGTTACTATGGAGGGTCTTCGCCTAGGAGATGCAGGATGGTACAGCTGTGGTATTGATAAGCCCGGCCTCCTTTCTATATTTCCTATAAAGCTACAAATATCTGATGGTAAATTGTTCTTAGTGATTTTCTTTATTACTCTGAACTGAAATGACTGATCGGTGCTTTATCTGGGAGGAGACAGGTCTGATGTCTGGAGGCTCCGCGGCAGTGCAGAGTCTGGCCGCTAGAGGGCAGTTAGAACAATGACTACGTTGGATGAATTGTAATTCAGAGGCTCAGAGTAATGATCCAGAGAGATGGGGTCAGATTTGTTGCACCTTAGTCCACACTCTCCTGGTTAACATGTTGGCAAGGACACCCCCATGCTCCTGATGCCTGGAAAATAGATCTTCCCACTTCCCAAATACTCACCAGATACTCACCAACAGCTCAGTTCTTCTCCTGTAGTAAATTCCTTCAGCTCATTAAACCTTTCTACTCGGTTGAAGTCAGACTCCAGCGCTGAGTTCAAAAACAAAGGGACTCAGTACAAAAAGAACAGTTCAAGCCAGTTTCCCAATTAACTATTTCAGTTGCTGCCAGCTGATAGTTTCTATCTCTCAGCTCATGTCCTTTAGATGATACTTATGTTGGAATTTTACTGCCTTGCCCGCTGTGGTATCAGAGCGGGCTTGGGGCAGACAACGGAAATGTCTGTTGATCTTGGGCAGGATTCTTCAGTCTCATTCATTTGAGGCCAAAAGACCCCACCCTAGGCTTTAAACAGTACTGACACTTAAATGTTAAATGGTACTTAATGTTAAATATTAAAACAAATACAAACAATGGCCGGACTTCACCAAACTCGTCCAGAGTTGGAATTATCCAATCCCGCTGTGAATGGAGATTTGCCTGAGCGCCAAATTCCCTATTCCAACTGGCAGTGGGGGCTGATCACCCGATATCGGAGAATTCAGGTCAATGTTAGATTTTAGGAAAGGTATTTAAATCTCCGTTATCTCAGCAAACATACACAGTCTATTTCAGGTCACACTCCAACGCTTGTAACTCACTAATCTGCTGCCATGAATATCTGCTGTCCATGAGAGCAATCAATAGATACTACCTGCATTTGACCAAGTTTCCACTGCCAACTCTCTCTCACACTCTCTAACACTTTCCCTTCCTCCTCATACCCTGGATGAGGTAGAGAAATATTGATAATATGAAACTATTTAACATTTTGGTCATTCTAATGATTAAAGTTTATCAGTTTAAAGTTGAAGCTTTTTTTACTTAGTGTCACAAGTAGGCTTACAGTAACACTGCAATGAAGTTACTGTGAAAATCCGTTAATGACTGTTCTTTTTCCCCACAGAACCCGTGTCTGTTCCTGAACTTAAATTTCTATCACCACCAAATGCCTCATGTTCTGGGGGCTCAGTGTCCGTCTCCTGTGAGTCTGTCCAGGGATCACTTCCCATTCAGTACACATGGTATGAAAAGACCCCATCTGAAGATTCAAAGATCTCTGACACCAATCAACTGGATCTACATTGTCAATCCTTCACACAGCAACATCATCAATATTACTGCACAGCCTCAAATAACCAGGGAGACAAATCCAGTGAAATGGTTACAGTGTCACTGATCCATACTTCAGAGAATGACTGCAGTTATTTAACACAAATCAGCAACATTGGTAAATATCGCTTTAAGCTTCAAAAAATTCAACTCATGTTTCAAATTAATGTCTGTCTGAATTACTCACTGGTTTAGTTATATTGGTAGTTCCAAGCAATTTTAATAAAAATAGAATTGCATTTATTTATCACTTTTCACAGCTTCAGGACAGTTTTAAATTCTGTTCTGAACGATGCTGAAACTGATTCAGAGCCATTGTTGTGACGTAGGAAGCTCAGCACCAATTTATGAGCAATGAGCTCCCAGAAAGAGCAATGTGATCATGAGCAGACAATCTGCTGTCTGCTGTTTGAGGATTGCTGTTTGAGATTGCAATAACTCCAAGAGGTGGATCTGAAAGAGCTGTGCTTTTATTGCGCAAAATGAAAATAAGCAATAACAACATGACTGTGCTGAACATAACAAATCCCAACCAGGACTAAAAGATTAATGGAACCTCTCAAGGTCTTGCTTTATCAAGGGCTTATTATACAATCTCATTATGGTTGTCTAATTATCAATCCTCAGGGAGCACATATTCAATGAGCCCAATGATATCAAACAGGAAAGTATTTCATTGCATTGCAAGATGCATTGGAGAGATTTCTAAGAACACAGTGGTAAATCCTACTGAAACATATCTGTTTTGAATTAAACAACTATTTTAGTTCAATTTTTGACCTGCTGTCTTTTCAGCTCCGAGTGCATTGTGGGCAAAAAATAATGTAACAGGAGTTTTGGGAAGAGCGATCAGTATCGATTGTCACTATGACAAATTGTCCCAGTCACATGTGAAATATTGGAGTCGTCAGTGCTCTGTTTTGGTAAAATCAGACGATCCAATTGGACGGCGAGGGAGAATGTCAATCACAGATAACAAGACACGAGGATTATTTGTTGTTACTATGGAGGGTCTTCGCCCAGGAGATGCAGGATGGTACAGCTGTGGCATTGATAAGTCCGGCCTCCTTTCAATATTTCCTGTAAAGCTACAAATATCTGACGGTAAATGGTTCTCGGTGATTATCTTTATTACTCTCAACTGAAATGACTGATCGGTGCTTTATCTGGGAGGAGACATTGACAGCTCCGATATCTGGAGGCTCCGTGGCAGTGCAGTGTCTGTCAGCTAGAGGGCAGTTAGAACAATGATTATGTTGGAGGAATTGTAATTCAGAGGCTCAGAGTAATGATCCAGAGAGATGGGGTCAGATTTATTGCATCTTGGATCACACTCTCCTGGTTAACATGTTGGCAAGGACACCGCCATGCTCCCGATGCCTGGACAATAGACCTTCCCTCTTCCCAAATACCCACCAGATACTCACCAACAGCTCATTTCATCTCCTGTAGTAAATTCCTTCAGCTCATTAAACCTCCACACTCAGTTGAAGTCAGAGTCCAGCGCTGAGTTCAAAAACAAAGGGACTCAGTACAAAATGACCAGTTCAAGCCAGTTTCTCGAATTAACTATTTCAGCTGCTGCCAGCGGATAGCTTCTACCTCCCAGCTCATGTCCTTTGGGTGAAACTTACATTGGAATTTTACTGAGTGTCCGCTGTGGTATTGGAGCGAGTGTGGGGCAGACAACGGAAATGTCTGTTGACCTTGGGCGGGATTTTTCAGTCTTGTTCATTTGAGACCTAAAGACCCCACCCTTGACTTTAAACAGTACTGACATTTAAATGTTAAATGGTACTTAAATGTTAAATGTTAAATATAAATTCAAACAATGGCCAGAATTCAACAAACTCATCCGCGGCTGAGATTCTCCAGTCCTGCTGCTCTCCTGAGCACCAAATTCCCTATTCCAACTGGCAGTGGGGTCTGATCACCTGATATTGGAGAATTCAAGTCAAGAATAGATTTTTAAGCCTCCGTTATCTCAACAAACATCCACAGTCTATCTCAGGTCACACTCCTATGCTTGTCACTAACTAATGTGCGATCATGAATATCTGCTGTCCATGCGAGCAATCAATAGATACTACCTGCATTCGGCCAAGTTCCCACTGCCATCCCTCTCTCTCTAACACTTTCCCTTCCCCCTCACAGCCTGGGTGAAGTCGAGAAATATTGGTAATATGACACTATTAAATTTTTTGGTCAATCTGAAGATTAAAGTTTTAAAGTTTAATATTAAAGCTTTTTTAAATTAGTGTCACAAGTCGGCTTACATTAACACTGCAATGAAGTTACTGTGAAAATCCAGTAATGATTTTTATTTCCACAGAACCCGTCTCTGTTCCTGAACTGAAATTTCTATCACCACCAAATGCTTCATGTTCTGGGGGCTCAGTGTCCATCTCCTGTGAATCTGTCTGGGGATCACTTCCCATTCAGTACACATGGTATGAAATGACCCCATCTGAAGATTCAAAGATCTCTGACACCAGTAAACTGGATCTACATTGTCAATCCTTCACACAGCAACATCATCAATATTACTGCACAGCCTCAAATAACCAGGGAGAAAAATCCAGTGAAATGGTTACAGTGTCAGTGATCCACATTTCAGAGAATGACTGCAGTTATTTAACACAAATCAGCAGCGTTGGTAAATATCACTTTAAGCTTCAAAAACTACAACTAATTTTTAATTTTTTCGATGCAATTGGAATTGAAATATAATTGCATTTATTTGGCACTTTTCACATCTTCAGGACAGTTTTAGAGACCGTACTAGTCAATGCTGGAACTGATTAAGAGCCATTGTTGTGATGTAGGAAGCTCAGTGACAATTTATTAGCAACGAGCTCCCTCAAAGAGCAGTGTGATCATGAGCAGACAATCTGCTCTCTGACAATTGCTGTTTGAGAATATAATAACTCCAGGAGCTGGATGTGAAAGATGCGTGCTTTTGATGCACAAAATGAAAATAAACGATAATCAGATGCCTGTGGTGAACACAAAGTTCATGGCAAAATGGGGCTGTTCATAGAACAGCTCCATCGTATGAAGCAAGATCTTGAGAGGATCAATTAACATTTTAATCCTGGTGGGCACAGAAGATCTCAATCACTTTGGCAGCAGCTGTATGTTCCCTTGCCAAGGACACCCATCTGCGAATATAGCAGAGGAAGAGAGTTAGATCGCCAAATCTGAAGACACCTCCCCTCCCCCTCCCCCCCCAACCAGATTGCCCACTGGACTGTTAAAGTCAAGTTTAGCCTGACCAAGGAACAGGTTAACTAGGTCTTCCTTCTTGCTACCCCTCTGGGTGCCCAAAGATCAACAGCATAGGGCAGAAATGCAGTCATAATCTAATCATGGTTTTTTATGGAAATTGGAAGGGGAGATTCAGCAAATGCAGTCAACATATGCGTGTTCTACAAACTCCACACGCTGCAGAAAGTGCCCAAGTTATCAACAGCAAAGTCCACAAACACTAATTAGGCCATCTGTTTTAGTGATAAGTATGGGTCAGAGAAGTGAAACAACCTCCCTTCTCTGAAACAACCTCCTTGATCTTGTTCAAGGTAATACCATGCAAATGTGACCTTTCATGCCCACTTGAGAAGACAAGAGAACTCCAGTGTAATGTCTCTCTGAGCATTGGCATCTCTAATAGTACTGTACTGGAGTTCCAGCCTAGGTGTTCACGAGAACAGGACTTGAACCCACAATCACCTGACTCAGATATGCGAGCGATACCCTTGAGTTACAGTTAGCATCATTGAGGACAGTTCTAAGTAATAGTAAGAAATAAATGTACCTTTTAGCCCTCAAGGCATCATATATGTTCCACGGTATGTCATAATCCTTTTGAAAATAAAAAGAATTGAAGAGATTGCAAAAGCAAAATGCTGCTGATGATAGAATCTGTAACAAAGACAGAAAATGCTGGCAATCCCTAGCTGGTTAGGCAATTTCTGTGGATAGAAACAGAGTTAAAGTTTCAAGACCATGAAACCAGGGCCAAAATGTTAATGGATCCTCTCAAAGTCTTGCTTCATACAAAGCTTGGTGTATGTGCTCCACATGGTTAGCCATTTACATTCCCAGGGAGCTCACATTCAATAAGCACAATGGGGAGGTCAATTAATGATTCCTCTTTCAGATCATGGGCTTTATCTCAGAGAAATAAACTTTGCGCAGACCTCCTTTGGAATACTCTTCTGCTTGTCCACTGGGGGGTCCTGATGTCCATGAGGTGGGGCCTGATATCTTTGGGCAACGCGGGGTGGGGGGGGCAGGATTGTGCATGCATTGTAGTGGAGAATTTGAATGGCAGGTTTGGCATCGAGGCTGTGGGGAGTGGGAGTGCGGATGCTGACAGAGAAGGGCTGATGTTGGGTGGAGTGCCCTGTTCTTTGAGTGGCAGGATGTTGAGGGGTGGTTGACCCTTTATGTGAGGGGTATTCCCCTTGTCCACTGGAGGTCCCAATGTCCATGAGGTAGTGACTGATATCTGTGGGCAACAGGGGGATTCTTTAACTGAACTTTAACTTCAACTTTAAAACTGGTGCCCAATCTCTACGGAGACAGCCTTGCCAGCTCAATCAGGCCCCGCCCCAACTAGAGTGACAACACAAACCACACCCCCTTTTTTTTGACAATGTCAGGAGATCTGGTGGGAAAAGCTGTCTGTCTTTCTGGACAGAAACTCACCGGTTTTCATTCTCAACCTGACAATTTGAATTTTTTCTGGAAAATTCCATTCATTAAATGAATGTACCCAACACCTCAAACAAGGAGGCATTCAATTGCATTAGAAGATGTGTTGGACAGATTTCTCCGAACATAATGGTAAATCCCATTGAAATATATCTGTTTGTATTAAAAAACTCTTTCCAGTTCAGTTTTTGACTTGTTGTCTTTTCAGCTCCGAGTCCATTGCAGGCAAAAAATAATGTAACAGGAGTTTTGGGAAGACCGATCACTATCGATTGTCACTATGACAAATTGTCCCAGTCACATGTGAAATATTGGAGTCGTCAGTGCTCTGTTTTGGTAAAATCAGATGATCCAGATGGACGGAGAGGGAGAATGTCGATCACAGATAACAAGACACAAGGAGTATTTGTTGTTACTATGGAGGATCTTCGCCCAGGAGATGCAGGATGGTACAGCTGTGGTATTGATAAGCCCGGCCTCCTTTCAATATTTCCTGTAAAGCTACAAATATCTGACGGTAAATTGTTCTCAGTGATTATCTTTATTAATCTCGACTGAAATGTCTGATCGATGTTTATCTGGGAGGAGACATTGACAGTTCTGACTTCCCGAGGCTCTGTTGCAGTGCAGAGTCTGGCAGCGAGAGGGTAGTTAGAACAATGATTATATTGGAGGAATTGTAATTCAGAGGCTCAGAGTAATGATCTAGAGAGATGGGGTCAGGTTTATTGCAACTTGGACCACACTCTCCTGGTTAACAAGTTGTCAGAAACCCCACCCATGCTCCTGTTGGCTGGAAAATAGATCTTGACCACTTCCCAGATATTCACCAGATACTCACCAACAGCTCACTTCTTCTGTAATAAATTCCTTCAGCTCATTAAACTTCCACACTCAGTTGAAGTCAGACTCCAGCGCTGAGTTCAAAAACAAAGGGACTCAGTACAAAAAGAGCAGTTCAAGCCAGTTTCCCCAATTAACTATTTCAGTTGCTACCAGCTGATATATTCTATCTCCCAGCTCATGTCCTTTGGATGATACGTATGTTGGAATTTTACTGCCTTGCCCGCTGTGGTATTGGAGCGGGTGTGGGGCAGACAACGGAAATGTCTGTTGACTTTGGGCAGGATTCTCCAGTCTTGTTCTTTTGACGCCATAAAACCTCACCCTAGACTTTAAACAGTACTGACACTTAAATGTTAAATGGTACTTAATGTTAAATATTAAAACAAAGACAAAGAATGGCCAAAATTCACCAAACTCATCCAGAGCTGGAATTATCCAGTCCCACTGTGAGTTCAGACTTGCCTGAGTGCCAAATTCCCTATTCCAACTGGCAGTGGGGGCTGATCACCCGATATCGGAGACTTCAGGTCAAGGTTAGATTTTAGGAAAGATATTTAAATCTCCGTTATCTCAGCAAACATCCACAATCTATTTCAGGTGACATCCAATGCTTGTCTCTAACTAATCTGCTGCCATGAATATCTGCTGTCCATGAGAATAATCAATAGATACTACCTACATTTGGCCAAGTTTCCACTGCCAACTCTCTTTCTCTCTAACACTTTCCCCCCCTCCTCATACCCTGGGTGAGGTTAAGAAACATTGATAATATGAAACTATTTAACATTTTGGTCATTCTAATGATTAAAGCTTTTAAGTTTAAAGTTAAAGCTTTTTTTACTTAGTGTCACAAGTAGGCTTACATTAACACTGCAATGAAGTTACTGTGAAAATACATTAGTGACCTTTTTTTTTCCCACAGAGCCCGTGTCTGTTCCTGAACTCAAATTTCTGTCACCACCAAATGCCTCATGTTCTGGGGGCTCAGTGTCTGTCTCCTGTGAGTCTGTCCAGGGATCACTTCCCATTCAGTACACGTGGTATGAAAAGACCCCGTCTGAAGATTCAAAGATCTCTGACACCAATCAACTGGATCTACATTGTCAATCCTTCACACAGCAACATCATCAATATTACTGCACAGCCTCAAATAACCAGGGAGTAAAATCCAGTGAAATGGTTACAGTGTCAGTGATCCACATTTCAGAGAATGATTGCAGTTATTTAACACAAATCAGCAGCATCGGTAAATATCGCTTTAAGCTTCAAAAAATTAAAATCATGTTTTAAATTAACGTCTGTCTGAATTGTTCACGGGTTTAGATCGGGTAGTTTTTTCACGGGTAGTTCCAAGCAATTTTAATAAAAATAGAATTGCATTTATTTATCACTTTTCACAGCTTCAGGGCAGTTTTAAATTCCGTTCTGATTGATGCTGGAACTGATTCAGAGCCATTGTTGTGATATAGGAAGCTCAGTACTAATTTATGAGCAATGAGCTCCCTCAAAGAACAATGTGATCATGAGCAGACAATCTACTGTCTGAGGATTGCTGTTTGAGATTGCAATTACTCCAGGAGGTGGATCTGAAAGAACTGTGCTTTTATTGTGCAAAGTGAAAATAAGCAATAACAACATACCTGTGCTGAACACAACAAATCCCGACCAGGACTAAAAGATTAATGGAACCTCTCAAGGTCTTGCTTGATAAAGGGCTAATTATTCAATCTCATTATGGTTGTCTAATTATCAATCCTCAGGGAGCACATATTCAGTGAGCCCAATGATATCAAACAGTGAAGTATCTAATTGCATTGCAAGATGCATTGGAGAGATTTCTAAGAACACAGTGGCAAATCCTACTGAAACATATCTGTTTTGAATTAAACAATTATTTTAGTTCAATTTTTGACCTGTTGTCTTTTCAGCACCGAGTGCATTGTGGGCAAAAAATGATGTAACAGGAGTTTTGGGAAGAGCGATCACTATCGATTGTCACTATGACAAATTGTCCCAGTCACATGTGAAATATTGGAGTCGTCAGTGCTCTGTTTTGGTAAAATCAGATGATCCAGATGGACGGCGAGGGAGAATGTCGATCACAGAGAACAAGACACAAGGATTATTTGTTGTTACGATGGAGGATCTTCGCCCAGGAGATGCAGGATGGTACAGCTGTGGTATTGATAAGCCCGGCCTCCTTTCTATATTTCCTATAAAGCTACAAATATCTGATGGTAAATTGTTCTTAGTGATTTTCTTTATTACTCTCAACTGAAATGACTGATCGGTGCTTTATCTGGGAGGAGACAGGTCTGATGTCTGGAGGCTCCGTGGCAGTGCAGAGTCTGGCAGCTAGAGGGCTGTTAGAACAATGATTATGTTGGAGGAATTGTAATTCAGAGGCTCAGAGTAATGATCCAGAGAGATGGGGTCAGATTTATTGCACCTTAGACCACACTCTCCTGGTTAACATGTTGGCAAGGACACCCCCATGCTCCCGATGCCTGGACAATAGATCTTCCCATTTCCCAAATACTCACCAGATACTCACCAACAGCTCAGTTCTTCTCCTGTAGTAAATTCCTTCAGCTCATTAAACCTCCACACTCGGTTGTAGTCAGAAACCAGCACTGAGTTCAAAAACAAAGGGACTCAGTACAAAAAGCACAGTTCAAGCCAGTTTCCCAATTAACTATTTCAGTTGCTACCAGCTGATAGATTCTATCTCCCAGCTCATGTCCTTTGGTTGATACTTACGTTGGAATTTTACTGCCTTGCCCGCCGTGGTATTGGAGCGGTTGTGGGGCAGACAACGGAAATCTCTGTTGACCTTGGGTGGGATTTTCCAGTCTCGCTCATTTGAGACCATAAAACTTCACCCTAGGCTTTAAACAGTACAGGCACTTAAATGTTAAATGGTACTTAATGTTAAATATTAAAACAAATACAAACATGGCCGGAATTCACCAAACTCGTCCAGAGCTGGAATTATCCAATCCCGCCGTGAATGGAGATTTGCCTGAGTACCAAATTCCCTATTCCAACTGGCAGTGGGGGCTGATCACCCGATATCGGAGAATTCAGGTCAAGGTTAGATTTTAGGGAAGGTGTTTAAATCTCCGTTATCTCAGCAAACATCCACAGTCTATTTCAGATCACACTCCAATGCTTGTAACTCACTAATCTGCTATATGAATATCTGCTGTCCATGAGAACAATCAATAGATACTACCTACATTTGACCAAGTTTCTACTGCCAACTCTCTGTCACTCTCTCTAACACTTTCCCTGCCTCCTCATACCCTGGATGAGGTAGAGAAATATTGATAATATGAAACTATTTAACATTTTGGTCATTCTAATGATTAAAGTTTAGAAGTATAAAGTTAAAGCTTTTTTTCTTAGTGTCACAAGTAGACTTACATTAACACTGCAATGAAGTTACTGTGAAAATCCGTTAATTTTTTTTGTTTTCCCACAGAGCCCGTGTCTGTTCCTGAACTTAGATTTCTATCACCACCAAATGTCTCATGTTCTGGGGGCTCAGTGTCCGTCTCCTGTGAGTCTGTCCAGGGATCACTTCCCATTCAGTACACATGGTATGAAAAGACCCCGTCTGAAGATTCAAAGATCTCTGACACCAATAAACTGGACCTACATTGTCAATCCTTCACACAGCAACATCATCAATATTACTGCACAGCCTCAAATAACCAGGGAGACAAATCCAGTGAAATGGTTACAGTGTCAGTGATCCACATTTCCGAGAATGACTGCAGTTATTTAACACAAATCAGCAACATTGGTAAATATCACTTCAAGCTTCAAAAAATTCAACTCATGTTTCAAATTAATGTCTGTCTGAATTACTCACTGGTTTAGTTATATTGGTAGTTCCAAGCAATTTTAATAAAAATAGAATTGCATTTATTTATCAATTTTCACAGCTTCAGGACAGTTTTAAATTCTGTTCTGAACGATGCTGAAACTGATTCAGAGCCATTGTTGTGACGTAGGAAGCTCAGCACCAATTTATGAGCAATGAGCTCCCAGAAAGAGCAATGTGATCATGAGCAGACAATCTGCTGTCTGCTGTTTGAGGATTGCTGTTTGAGATTGCAATAACTCCAAGAGGTGGATCTGAAAGAGCTGTGCTTTTATTGCGCAAAATGAAAATAAGCAATAACAACATGCCTGTGCTGAACATAACAAATCCCAACCAGGACTAAAAGATTAATGGAACCTCTCAAGGTCTTGCTTTATCAAGGGCTTATTATACAATCTCATTATGGTTGTCTAATTATCAATCCTCAGGGAGCACATATTCAATGAGCTGAATGATATCAAACAGGGAAGTATTTCATTGCATTGCAAGATGCATTGGAGAGATTTCTAAGAACACAGTGGTAAATCCTACTGAAACATATCTGTTTTGAATTAAACAACAGTTTTAGTTCAATTTTTGACCTGCTGTCTTTTCAGCTCCGAGTGCATTGTGGGCAAAAAATAATGTAACAGGAGTTTTGGGAAGAGCGATCACTATCGATTGTCACTATGACAAATTGTCCCAGTCACACGTGAAATATTGGAGTCGTCAGTGCTCTGTTTTGGTAAAATCAGGTGATCCAGATGGACGGCGAGGGAGAATGTTGATCACAGATAACAAGACGCGAGGATTATTTGTTGTTACGATGGAGGATCTTAGCCCAGGAGATGCAGGATGGTACAGCTGTGGTATTGATAAGTCCGGGCTACTTTCAATATTTCCTGTCAAGCTACAAATATCTGACGGTAAATGGTTCTCGGTGATTATCTTTATTACTCTCAACTGAAATGACTGATCGGTGCTTTATCTGGGAGGAGACATTGACAGCTCTGATGTCTGGAGGCTCTGCGGCAGTGCAGAGTCTGGCAGCTAGAGGGCAGTTAGAACAATGATTATGTTGGAGGAGTTGTAATTCAGAGGCTCAGAGTAATGATCCAGAGAGATGGGGTCAGATTTATTGCATCTTGGATCACACTCTCCTGGTTAACATGTTGGCAAGGACACCGTCATGCTCCCGATGCCTGGACAATAGACCTTCCCTCTTCCCAAATACCCACCAGATACTCACCAACAGCTCATTTCATCTCCTGTTGTAAATTCCTTCAGCTCATTAAACCTCCACACTCGGTTGAAGTCAGAGTCCAGCGCTGAGTTGAAAAACGAAGGGCCTCAGTACAAAACGACCAGTTCAAGCCAGTTTCTTGAATTAACTATTTCAGCTGCTGCCAGCGGACAGCTTCTATCTCCCAGCTCATGTCCTTTGGGTGAAACTTACATTGGAATTTTACTGAGTGTCCGCTGTGGTATTGGAGCGAGTGTGGGGCAGACAATGGAAATGTCTGTTGACCTTGGGCGGGATTTTTCAGTCTCGCTCATTTGAGACCAAAAGACCCCACCCTTGACTTTAAACAGTACTGACATTTAAATGTTAAATGGTACTTAAATGTTAAATGTTTAATATAAATGCAAACAATGGCCAGAATTGAACAAACTCATCCGCGGCTGGGATTCTCCAGTCCTGCTGCTGTCCTGAGCACCAAATTCCCTATTCCAACTGGCAGTGGGGTCTGATCACCTGATATCGGAGAATTCAGGTCAAGAATAGATTTTTAAGCCTCCGTTATCTCAACAAACATCCACAGTCTATCTCAGGCCACACTCCTATGCTTGTCACTAACTAATTTGCTTTCATGAATATCTGCTGTCCATGAGAGCAACCAATAGATACTACCTGCATTCGGCCAAATTCCTACTGCCATCTCTCTCTCTCTATCGCTTTCCCTTTCCCCTCACAGCCTGGGTGAGGTCTAGAAATATTGGTAATATGACACTATTAAATTTTTTGGTCAATCTGAAGATTAAAGTTTTAAAGTTTAATGTTAAAGCTTTTTTAAATTAGTGTCACAAGTCGGCTTACATTAACACTGCAATGAAGTTACTGTGAAAATCCAGTAATGATTTTTATTTCCACAGAACCCGTCTCTGTTCCTGAACTGAAATTTCTATCACCACCAAATGCTTCATGTTCTGGGGGCTCAGTGTCCATCTCCTGTGAGTCTGTCCGGGGATCACTTCCCATTCAGTACACATGGTATGAAAATGCCCCGTCTGAAGATTCAAAGATCTCTGACACCAATAAACTGGATCTACATTGTCAATCCTTCACACAGCAACATCATCAATATTACTGCACAGCCTCAAATAACCAGGGAGAAAAATCCAGTGAAATGCTTACAGTGTCAGTGATCCACATTTCAGAGAATGACTGCAGTTATTTAACACAAATCAGCAGCGTTGGTAAATATCACTTTAAGCTTCATAAACTGCAACTAATTTTTAATTTTTTCAAAGCAATTGGAATTGAAATATAATTGCATTTATTTGGCACTTTTCACATCTTCAGGACAGTTTTAAAGTCCATTCTGGTCAATGCTGGAACTGATTAAGAGCCATTGTTGTGAGGTAGGAAGCTCAGCACCAATTTGTGAGCAATGAGCCCCCTCAAAGAGCAATGTGATCATGAGCTGACAATCTGCTGTCTGACAATTGCTGTTTGAGAATATAATAACTCCAGGAGCTGGATGGGAATGAAGCGTGCTTTTGATGCACAAAATGAAAATAAACAATAACCACATGCCTGTGGTGAACACAAAGTTCATGGCGAAATGGGGCTGTTTCTAGAACAGCTCCGTTGTATGAAGCAAGACCTTGAGAGGATCGATTAACATTTTAATCCTGGTGGGCACAGAAGACCACGATCGCTTTGGCAGTAGCTGTATGTTCCCTTGCCAAGGACAATCACCTGCGGATATAGCAGAGGAAGAGGGGGAGATCGCCAAATCAGAATACACCCCCCACCCCCTCCCCCCCAAACCAGATTGCCCACTGGACTATTAAGGTTAAGTTTAGCTGGCCCAGGAACAGGTTAACTAGGTCTTCTTTCTTGCTACCCCTCTGGGTGCCCAAAGATCAACAGCATAGGGCAGAAATGCAGTCAAAATCTAATAACGGTTTTTTATGGAAATTGGAAGGGGAGCTTCAGCAAATGCATTCAACATATGTGCGTTCTACAAACTCCACAAGCTGCAGAAAGTGCCCAAGTTATCAACAGCAAAGTCCAGAAACACTAATTAGGCCATCTGTTTTAGTGATAAGTAAGGGTCAGAGAAGTGAAACAACCTCCCTTCTCTGAAACAACCTCCTTGATCTTGTTCAAGGTAATACCATGCAAACTTTCATGCCCACTTGAGAAGACAAGAGAACTTCAGTGTAATGTCTCTCTGAGAATTGACATCTCTAATAGTACTGTACTGGAGTTCCAGCCTAGGTGTTCACTAGAACATTACTTGAACCCACAATCACCTGACTCAGATATGCGAGTGATACCCTTGAGATACAGGTAGCATCATTGAGGACAGTTCTAAGTAATAGTAAGAAATAGATGTACCTTTTAGCTCTCAAGGCATCATATATGTTCCACGGTGTGTCATAATCCTTTTGAAAATAAAAAGAATTGAAGAGATTGCAAAAGCAAAATGCTGCTGATGATAGAATCTGTAACAAAGACAGAAAATGCTCGCAATACCTGGCTGGTTAGGCAAATCCTGTGATTAGAAACAGACTTAAAGTCTCAAGACCTTGAAATCAGGACCGAAATGTTAATGGATCCTCTCAACGTCTTGCTTCATGCAAAGCTTGGTGTATGAGCTCCACATGGTTAGCTATTTATAATTCCCAGGAAGCTCATATTCAATAAGCACAATGGGGAGGTCAATTAATGATTCCCCTTTCAGAGCATGGGGGTTATCACAGAGAAATAAACTTTCCTCAGTCCTTCTTTGGAATACTCTTCTGCTTGTCCACTGGGGGGTCCTGATGTCCATGAGGTGGGGCCTGATATCTTTGGGCAACGCGGGGTGGGGGGGGCAGGATTGTGCATGCATTGTAGTGGAGAATTTGAATGGCAGGTTTGGCATCGAGGCTGTGGGGAGTGGGAGTGGGGATGCTGACAGAGAAGGGCTGATGTTGGGTGGAGTGCCCTGTTCTTTGAGTGGCAGGATGTTGAGGGGAGGTTGACCCTTTATGTGAGGGGTATTCCCCTTGTCCACTGGAGGTCCCAATGTCCATGAGGTAGTGACTGATATCTGTGGGCAACAGGGGGATTCTTTAACTGAACTTTAACTTCAACTTTAAAACTGGTGCCCAATCTCTACGGAGACAGCCTTGCCAGCTCAATCAGGCCCCGCCCCAACTAGAGTGACAACACAAACCACACCCCCTTGTTTTTGACAATGTCAGGAGATCTGGTGAGAAAAGCTGTCTGTCTTTCCGGACTGAAACTCACCGGTTTTCAGTCTCAACCTGACTATTTAATTTTTTTCTGGAAAATTCCACTCATTAAATGAATGTTCCCAACACCTCAAACAAGGAGGTATTCAATTGCATTAGAAGATGTGTTGGACAGATTTCTCTGAACATAATGGTGAATCCCATTGAAATATATCTGTTTGAATTAAACAATTATTTCCAGTTCAATTTTTGACCTGTTGTCTTTTCAGCTCCGAGTGCATTGCGGGCAAAAAATAATGTAACAGGAGTTTTGGGAAGAGCGATCACTATCGATTGTCACTATGACAAATTGTCTCAGTCACATGTGAAATATTGGAGTCGTCAGTGCTCTGTTTTGGTAAAATCAGACGATCCAGATGGACGGAGAGGGAGAATGTCGATCGCAGATAACAAGACACAAGGATTTTTTGTTGTTACGATGGAGGATCTTCGCTCAGGAGATGCAGGATGGTACAGCTGTGGTATTGATAAGCCCGGCCTCCTTTCAATATTTCCTGTAAAGCTACAAATATCTGATGGTAAATTGTTCTCAGTGATTATCTTTATTAATCTCGACTGAAATGCCTGATTGGTGCTTTCTCTGGGAAGAGACATTGACAGCTCCGATGTCTGGATGCTCCGCGGCAGTGCAGAGTCTGGCAGCTAGAGGGCAGTTAGAACAATGATTATGTTGGAGGAATTGTAACTCAGTGCCTCAGTGAAATGATCCAGAGAGATGGGGTCAGATTTATTGCACTTGGGACCACACTCCCCTGGTGAACAAGTTGTCAGAAAACCCACCCATGCTCCTGTTGGCTGGAAAATAGATCTTGACCACTTCCCAGATATTCACCAGATACTCACCAACAGCTCACTTCTTCTGTAATAAATTCCTTCAGCTCATTAAACCTCCACACTCAGTTGAAGTCAGACTCCAGCGCTGAGTTCGAAAACAAAGGGACTCGGTGCAAAAAGGGCAGTTCAAGCCAGTTTCCCCAATTAACTATTTCAGTTGCTGCCAGCTGATAGTTTCTATCTTCCATCTCACGTCCTTTGGATGATATTTACGTTGGAATTTTACTGCCTTGCCCGCCGTGGTATTGGAGTGGGTGTGGGGCAGACAACGGAAATGTCTGTTGACCTTGGGCAGGATCTTCCAGCCTCGTTCATTTGAGACCATAAAACCTCACCCTAGACTTTAAACAGTACTGACACTTAAATGTTAAGTGGTACTTAATGTTAAATGTTAAAACAAATACAAACAATGGCCGGAATTCACCAAACTTGTCCAGAGCTGGAATTATCCAATCCTGCTGTGAATGGAGATTTGCCTGAGCGCCAAATTCCCTATTCCAACTGGCAGTGGGGGCTGATCACCCGATATCGGAGAATTCAGGTCAAGGTTAGATTTTAGGAAAGGTATTTAAATCTCCGTTATCTCAGCAAACATCCACAATCTATTTCAGGTAACATCCAATGCTTGTCTCTAACTAATCTGCTATCATGAATATCTGCTGTCCATGAGAACAATGAATAGATACTACCTGCATTCGGCCAAGTTTCCACTGCCAACTCTCTCTCTCTAACACTTTCCCTTCCTCCTCATACCCTGGGTGAGGTTGAGAAATATTGATAATATGAAACTATTTAACATTTTGGCCATTCTAATGATTAAAGTTTTTAAGTTTAAAGTTAAAGCTTTTTTTACTTAGTGTCACAAGTAGGCTTACATTAAAACTGCAATGAAGTTACTGTGAAAATCCGTTAATGCCAGTTTTTTTTCCCCACAGAACCCGTGTCTGTTCCTGAACTTAAATTTCTATCACCACCAAATGCCTCATGTTCTGGGGGCTCAGTGTCCGTCTCCTGTGAGTCTGTCCAGGGATCACTTCCCATTCAGTACACATGGTATGAAAAGACCCCGTCTGAAGATTCAAAGATCTCTGACACCAATCAACTGGATCTACATTGTCAATCCTTCACACAGCAACATCATCAATATTACTGCACAGCCTCAAATAACCAGGGACAAAATTCCAGTGAAATGGTTACAGTGTCCGTGATCCACATTTCAGAGAATGACTGCAGTTATTTAACACAAATCAGCAACATTGGTAAATATCGCTTTAAGTTTCAAAAAAATCAACTCATGTTTCAAATTAATGTCTGTCTGAATTACTCACTGGTTTGGTTATATTGGTAGTTCCAAGCAATTTTAATAAAAATAGAATTGCACTTATTTATCACTTTTCACAGCTTCACGACAGTTTTACATTCCGCTCTGATCAATGCTGAAACTGATTCAGAGCCATTGTTGTGACGTAGGAAGCTCAGTACTAGTTTATGAACAATGAGCTCCCTCAAAGAGCAATGTGATCATGAGCAGACAATTTGCTGTCTGAGGATTGCTGTTTGAGATTGCAATAACTCCAGGAGGTGGACCTGAAAGAGCTGTGCTTTTATTGCGCAAAATGAAAATAAGCAGTAACAACATGCCTGTGGTGAACACAACAAATCCCAACCAGGACTAAAAGATTAATGGAACCTCTCAAGGTCTTGCTGTGTAAAGGGCTTATCATACAATCTCATTATAGTTGTCTAATTATCAATCCTCAGGGAGCACATATTCAATGAGCCCAATGATATCAAACAGGGAAGTTGTTAATTGCATTGCAAGATGCATTGGAGAGATTTCTAAGAACACAGTGATAAATCCTACTGAAACATATCTGTTTTGAATTAAACAATTATTTTAGTTCTGTTTCTGACCTCTGTCTTTTCAGCTCCGAGTGCATTGTGGGCAAAAAATAAGGTAACAGGAGTTTTAGGAAGAGCGATCACTATCGGTTGTCACTATGACAAATTGTCCCAGTCACATGTGAAATATTGGAGTCGTCAGTGCTCTGTTTTGGTAAAATCAGACGATCCAGATGGACGGCGAGGGAGAATGTCGATCACAGATAACAAGACACAAGGATTATTTGTTGTTACTATGGAGGATCTTCACTCAGGAGATGCAGGATGGTACAGCTGTGGTATTGATAAGCCCAGCCTCCTTTCAATATTTCCTATAAAGCTTCAAATATCTGACGGTAAATTGTTCTTAGTGATTATCTTTATTACTCTTGACTGGAATATCTGATCGGTGCTTTATCTGAGAGGAGACATTGACAACTCCGATGTCTGGAGGCTCTGTGGCAGTGCAGAGTCTGGCAGCTAGAGGGCAGTTAGAACAATGATTATGTTGGAGGAATTGTAATTCAGAGGCTTAGACTAATGATCCAGAGAGATGGGGTCAGATTTACCGCACCTTACACCACACTCTCCTTGTTAACGTGTTGGCAAGAACACCCCTGTGCTCGCGATGCCTGGACAATAGACCTTCCCACTTCCCAAATACTCACCAGATACTCACCAACAGCTCAGTTCTTCTCCTGTAGTAAATTCCTTCAGTTCATTAAACCTCCACACTCGGTTGAAGTCAGACTCCAGCACTGAGTTCAAAAACAAAGGGACTCAGTGCAATAAGAGCAGTTCAAGCCAGCCTCCTAATTCATTATTTCAGTTGCTGCCAGCGGAAAGCTTCTATCTCCCAACTCATGTCGTTTGGATGATACTTACATTGGAATTTTACTGAGTGTCCGCTGTGGTATTGGAGCGAGTGTGGGGCAGACAACGGAAATGTCTGTTGACCTTGGGCGGGATTTTTCAGTCTCGCTCATTTGAGACCAAAAGACCCCACCCTAGACTTTAAACAGTACTGACATTTAAATGTTAAATGGTACTTAAATGTTAAATGTTTAATATAAATGCAAACAATGGCCAGAATTCAACAAACTCATCCGCGGCTGAGATTCTCCAGTCCTGCTGCTGTCCTGAGCACCAAATTCCCTATTCCAACTGGCAGTGGGGTCTGATCACCTGATATCGGAGAATTCAGGTCAAGAATAGATTTTTAAGCCTCCGTTATCTCAACAAGCATCCACAGTCTATCTCAGATCACACTCCTATGCTTGTCACTAACTAATTTGCTACCATGAATATCTGCTGTCCATGAGAACAATCAATAGATACTACCTGCATTCGGCCAAGCTCCCACTGCCATCTCTCTCTCTCTAACACTTTCCCTTCCCCCTCACAGCCTGGGTGAGGTCTAGAAACATTGGTAATATGAAACTATTTAATTTTTTGGTCAATCTAAAGATTAAAGTTTAATGTTAAAGCTTTTTAAAATTAGTGTCACAAGTAGGCTTACATTAACACTGTAATGAAGTTGCTGTGAAAATCCGTTAATCATTTTTATTTCCACAGAACCCGTGTCCGTTCCTGAACTGAAATTTCTATCACCACCAAATGCCTCATGTTCTGGGGGCTCAGTGTCTGTCTCCTGTGAGTCTGTCCAGGGATCACTTCCCACTCAGTACGCATGGTATGAAAAAACCCCGTCTGAAGATTCAAAGATCTCTGACACCAATAAACTGGATCTACATTGTCAATCTTTCACACAGCAACATCATCAATATTACTGCACAGCCTCAAATAACCAGGGAGACAAATCCAGTGAGATGTTTAACATTTCACTGACCAACGGCTTAGGGGAGAATTGCAGTTATGTGGCACAGATCAACAGTGTTGGTAAGTGATAGTGTAAACATACAATGTGGTCAGTGAAATATTTATTGGTGTTTGTCTCTTCTGCACTCCCTCCTTGGCCTTGGAGGGAGTGCAGAGGAGGTTCACCAGGCTGATGCCAGAGATGAGGGGGTTGGCCTATGAAGAGAGACAAAATAGACTGGATCTGTACTCGTTGGAGTTTAGAAGGATGAGAGGGGATCTTATAGAGATGTATAAGATAACAAAGGGGATGGATAGGGTAGAGGTAGAGAGATTCTTCCCGCTTAGAAAGGATAGCAGGACTAGATGGCACAGCCTCAAGATAAGGGGGGGGCAGTCTAGATTAGGGTTGAGGGGGAACTTCTTCACTCAAAGGGTGGTGAATCTCTGGAATGCTCTGCCTGTTGAAGTGGTGGAGGCTACCTCGCTAAATATATTTAAGTCATGGGTAGAAAGGTTTTTGATAGACAGGGGAATTAAGGGTTATGGGGAGAAAGCAGATAAGTGGAACTGATCCACTTCAGATCAGCCATGATCTTATTGAATGGCAGGGCAAGCTCGAAGGGCTAGATGGCCTACTCCTGTTCTGATTTCTTATGTTCTTATGTTTTTATTCTGATTGCTGGTTAGCTTCCTAATGTCTCTCAGAATGACTGCAATGGCAAGATTCACTCTGCTTTGTCCCTCAGCCACTCGGAACAAAGTTACCGATTAAAATAGTAATTGAAAATATCAGGATCATAAAATATTGCCCAAACATATGTAAACGTTGCAGTAAACCCAAGAAAATTAAATAGAACTTGATTGATAAAATCTCCATTAACCATTCCTGTTCCCATTTCTTGGAGATCAAATTGTGAAAAACAATCTTTAGCTGATGTCTCTTGCTTTAGGATGAATGGTAAGGATAGAAAGTTAAAGATTTGATGTGAAATGATCACATCTTAAAAGGTCTCACTTACAAAATGAAAGAATGTCTCACATTTATTTTCACAGTCACCTGACTTCTCAAAGCACTTTACAACAAATGTAATGCTTTTTGAAACACTGTCACTGTTGTGAGGCAGGAAACACAGCAGCCAATTTGCACACAGCAAACTCAAAATAATGAACTGAGAAGCTGTTTTCAATTGAGGGATAAATATCGCTGGGTGATTTGGAGTAACACTTCCGTTTTTCTTCAGGAGATCTGTGCCACAGATCTTATACATCCATAGATTCATAGAATCCATAAAATCCTTCAGTGCAGAAAGAGCCATTTGGCCCATCGAGTCTCTGCCAACAACAATCCCACCCAAGCCTTATCACCATAACCCCATGCATTTACCTGAGCTAGTTCCCCCTGACACTAAGAGGCAATTTAGCTTGGCCAATCCACCTAACCTGCACACCTTTGGCCTGTCGGAGATAACCAGAAAGCCCAGGGGAAATCCACGCAGACACGGGGAGAATGTGCAAACTCTACACAGACAATCACCCGAGGCCAGAATTGAACCCGGGACTCTGGCGCTGTAGGGCAGCAGTGCTAACCACTGTGCTATCCATAGAGCAAGCAGATTGGGGACTCAGTTCAACATCCCATCCGAAAGGCAGCGCCTCCAACTGTGCAGCACTTCCTCAGTACTGCACAGGAGGGTCAGCTTTGATTTTTGAGTCCTAGAGCAGGGCTTGAACACAGAACCTTCTGGCTGCAGACACAAGAGTGCTACCAACAGCTAACACCAGCAGAGACTCATTAGAACAGAAGGAAATGATCTGCTCGATCGATTCAAAATTATTTGACGCTTTGATAAAATAAATTGAGACCAATTATTTCCACTAGTAAGTGAGTGAATAACACAGAGAATACAATTAAGATCATCATAACAAGGACAACAGGAGAAGTTAGGAGAAATTTCTAGATGCAAATGATTATAAAGGTATGGATTGGATTAGAACCAGGATCAACAGTAGCTTTTACAAGGGAAGCAAAAAAAGGAGCAGACATTTAGGACGATTTGGGGAAAAGACACGACAATGGGAGTGTCACTGTAGACTCGATAGGCCAAAGGGCCTCCTTATGCACTGCATAGATTCTATGATTCTGAATGGAAAATTCTTTCATAGCGATGGAGGCCAATGGACCAAATTTCCTTCTTTGCCGTAAAATTCTATCATCACAAAATGCTGCTCAAAATCTCAGAATTCCATGTTCTAAACACTGAATTACTCAGTGTTAACATAAACACTAACTATAGTTTGGAATTAATGAGGACTTTAACCTGTTTGAATGTTTAATATTCAAATATATCAGTGTCAGAAGGGGCTCATTTGGGAGCAGCCTGATTTCTGAAACCAATGGATTGTGAGTTCAAATTCTCCGTCCGAGAAAGGTGTTGATATCACTGTACAGCACGGAGATTGTGCTCTGCTGTTGACGGTGCTATTGTCTAGTTGAACTGCTGACCCCTACATCCTTTGAGCTAAATGTAAATGATTGCACAGTCCTCTTCCAGGCGGAATATGTAAATTTCCCTGGTGCCTTACAGACCCTCATAACATTTAAGAATTATTTAGATGTGCACTCGTGATGCCAAGGCATCAAAGCTATGGGCCACGTGTTGGAAAATCAGATTAGAATAGTCAGGTGGTTTGGCTTTGAGTGGCATAGACGCGATGGGTGCTCCCTCCCTCACAGCACTGTGGATGTACCTACACCACAAGGACTGCAGCGGTTCAAGAGGCATCTCATGACCATCGTCTCAAAGGCAATTAGGGATGGGCAATAATTGCTGGCCTAAACAGTGACACCCACATCCCAAGATGAGATGCTCCCTCAACAAGGTTCCCCCTCAGGTTGTGGTGCCTCTTGACAATGTGACTCTCTTGTTTAACAACAATGAAAATGAGACTGATCTGAATGTTGTTTTCTTGTTTCAGTCGGACCTGAAAATTCTTGTGAAGCTTTAACAGTATCACCAACACATTCCTCAATTCCAGAACCCAAACTTGCTAAAAGGTACGTTGTTTTTATTGTTAGTGTTTAAATTTCATGGCTTCTGTGTGAGTGATTAAATCCTCTTGAACAACTTAGGCACAAGGATGGATATCATTTATTGTCCTGGGTCAGTCACAGAGCAGCAATCATTGTTGGATTGCCATTCCACTCAATGCTTTCCATCCTCGACTCAGCTCCACATTTCTTGTCTGATCTTCCGAGTCCAAATTCTCCAGAACTGTGGAGTGCTGCGTCCCTCGGAGAACTCCATTGCAACTCTGCAGGACAACAGGCGGGTAAGGTGAGAGACGGATAGAGAGGCAGGTGTCTCGATGTGTTGGTAGTTGGAGTCAAGGGTAGTAGGTGGGTGAGGATACAGATGAGTGAGGTCATAGGTGTGTGAGATGGGTGGGATTGCAGAAAGGTGAGGTGATAGATGGGGAGGGTAGCAGTTGAGTGAGATAGTAGGTTGATGAGGTGACAGGAGGGTAGGGTAGCAGTTGGGTGAGGTAGTTGATGAGGTGGTAGATGAATAGTGAATGAATACCACCTCATGGTTGATGAGGTGGTAGATGAATAGTGTGGTAATTGGGTCAGGTTGGCAGGGGCAGCCTGGTTTGAGAGCTAATCAGATTCGGACATTGGGTAATCAAGTGATGGGTGCAAAGGTTAGTCAGAGAGAATAATTGGGTTGGCTTAGGTTGTGGCATAGTCACAAGGTCAGATGGGATAGCTCTGGGTGTGGGGTGATAGTTGGTGTGTCAGGGGGTTCATCAGAGGACTGGGAGGAATTCAGAGGGTCAGTGTGATTATTCGGGGGTCAGTTCTGTGGTTGCCCAGGAATTAAATTTGATTCTTTCAGTCTAACATTTCCTGGGTAACTATCCAGTTAAGTCCCATGGAATTCTTTGAAGTGTCTGACTCATAAGAACATAAGAACATAAGAAATAGGAGCAGGAGTAGGCCATCCAGCCCTTCGAGCCTGCCCTGCCATTCAATAAGATCATGGCTGATCTGTCGTGGCTCAGTTCTACATTCCCGCCCTCTCCCCATAACCCTTAATCCCCTCGCTTATCAAAAACCCATCAACCCGCGTCTTAAAAATATTTAGCGAGGCAGCTTCCACCACTTCAACGGGCAGAGAATTCCAGAGATTCACCACCCTTTGAGTGAAGAAGTTCCTCCTCAATGCCGTTTTCAACCGCCCCCCCTTTATCTTGAGGCTGTGCCCCCTAGTCCTACTGTCCTTTCTGAGCAGGAAGAGTCTCTCCACCTCTATCCTATCCATCCCATTCATCATCTTATACGTCTCAATGAGATCTCCCCTCATTCTTCTAAACTCTAACGAGTACAAGCCTAAACTCTCACCCAGAGCTAAAAATTTTCACAGAGGGATCCAGGGAACAGCAGAATTGTCTGTTGGAAATTCCAATGTCCCAAGCAATGCCCATGGAGGTCATCATGTTGGGTCATCTTCAGGGTTGTGACACACATCTTGGGTCATATGTCCAGTCTCTGATGATCCATGAGACTGGGCATCATTTCTCAATTGCTCTCAGATCAGGAAAGTTGGCGAGATGTTGTTGTATTTGCTTCATAATGAAGGTGCGAGTTTTAAAAAGGATTGATCTGTTGTGACGCCATTAGGGTGTGGGCTTAGGCTGCTGTGTTACTGTCAGTTTTCAACTTGATGCAGTGCAAAGAGCAGCTCTTCATTAAAACCTGTTTTGTGTTTGCTTAAATCTACGTGTGCAAACCAAGTCTTTAATTTTCCTGTTAAAACCCAAAACCCCTAACGTAGTTGGGACATACAGAAAGAACAAATATTAGTGTCCAATGTAAACACGGAGGTTACAATGATGATGAGGAGAAAATACCAACTAAACATCAACATGATGAAAATGCTGCTGGGAACACGCAGCAGGTCACTTCTTATCTACAGAGAAAGCAGACAAGGAGAACCCTGAAGAAATGGTTAATATTGATCTGGTCAAAGTTCACTGCTGTTTCTGAGATTTTGCTGTGTGCAAATTGGTTGCCACATTTCCCATATAACAACAGTGGTGGTTGTTTAGAAGTATTTCCTAGCTTGTAAAGCCCTTTAGACCACCCAAAGGACATGAAAAGTGTGATATAATTTGAAAACCCACTTCTGTAAATAAATGGCCAACAATCAATTATGGCAGGAAACAAAGGATGATTGTTGATGGCTGTTTCTGTGACTGGAAGGCTGGTTCCAATCCTCAGTGCTAGGTCCCCTGCTTTCTCTGGCACATAGTAATGATTTATATGTAATGAAATTTACCAATGCTGTAGATAGCGAGGAAGATTGCTGTTGACTGCAGGTAGATATCAATGGATTGTTCAGGTGGGTAAAAAAGTGGCAAATAGAATTCCACCTAGAAAAGTATGAGGTGATGCATTTGAACAGGCCAAACAAAGCAAATGGTTAGACAATAAATGGGAGGATACTGGGGGATGTAGAGGAAGTGAAAATCCTTGGAGTGAATGTCCACAAGTCCTTGAAGGTAGCAGGACAGGTCGATAAGGCGGTTAAGAAGGCACATGGAATCCTTTCATTTATTAGCCAAGGTATGGAATATAAGGTCAAAAAGATAATGCTGGAACTATATGGGCCAGGAAATGGCAAATAGAATTTAATGTTGGCAATTGTGAGGTGGTCCACTTTGGTAGGAAGAATGGTAGGAAGGACTATTACTTACGTGGCGAAAAACTGCAGCAGGCGACGGTGCAGAGGGACCTCGGGGTCCTTGTGCATGAGTCGCAAAAACCCAGCCTGCAGGTGCAGCAGGTGGTCAGGAAGGCGAATGGGATGCTGGCCTTCATAGCGAGGGGGATTGAATATAAAAGTAGGGAGGTCTTGCTGCAGCTGTATAGGGCATTGGTGAGGCCGCAGCTGGAGTACTGTGTGCAGTTTTGGGTGCCGCACCTGCGCAAGGATATTTTGGCCTTGGAGGGAGTGCAGAGGAGGTTTACTAGGCTGATACCGGAGTTGAGGGGGTTGAGCTATGAGGAGAGGCTGAATAAACTAGGCTTGTACTCGTTAGAGTTTAGAAGAATGAGGGGAGATCTCATTGAGACGTATAAGATGATGAATGGGATGGATAGGATAGAGGTGGAGAGACTCTTCCCGCTCAAAAAAGACAGTAGGACTAGGGGGCACAGCCTCAAGATAAAGGGGGGGCGGTTTAGAACGGAGTTGAGGAGGAACTTCTTCACTCAAAGGGTGGTGAATATCTGGAATTCTCTGCCCATTGAAGTGGTGGAGGCTGCCTCGCTAAATATTTTTAAGACGCGGGTTGATGGGTTTTTGATAAGAGAGGGGATTAAGGGTTATGGGGAGAGGGCGGGAAAGTGGAACTGAGCCACGACAGATCAGCCATGATCTTATTGAATGGCGGGGCAGGCTCGAAGGGCCAGATGGCCTACTCCTGCTCCTATTTCTTATGTTCTTATGTTCTTATATAAGATATTAGTTAGGTCACAACTTGAGTATTGTGTGCAGTTCTGGTCACCTCATGAGAAAAAGGATTTATCAGAGAGGAGACTTACAGGGATATTGCCAGGACTGGAAAATTGCAGCTAAGAAGAAAATTTGGTCGGCTGGGGTTGTTCAGCTTGGTTTAGGGGAGAATTGATTGAGATGTACAGCATTGTAAGGGTCCCAGATTGAATGAACAGGAAGGACCAGTTTATTTTAGCAGAGAGGTCAGTGACTAGGGAGCATAAATTTAAAGAAATTGGTAGAAAGATTTGAGGAGAGATGAGGAAAAGTGTTTTCACCCAGAGGCCTGCAGTTTTCTAACAGGGTGGGAGAGGCAGAAACACTCAACTCATTTCAAAGATGTCTGGATAATCTGCAGAGCAATGGACAAAATGCTGGAGAGTGGGACTACACTGGGGGGGCTGGTTTTTAGACACAACAGATATGATGGACCCAGTGGTCACTTTCTGTGCTGTAAACTTTCTATGATTGTAAATCCAACACTGCTCATTTCCTATTCTCTGTGTCACAGCCTGATTTACATTGTGCTCGGAGTGCTGGGGGCCATTCTTGTGGTGTTTGCTGTTTCTCTACTTTTGTACCGGAGGCAAATTGACAAGGGTGAGTTTCTGTTTCTCCAGAATCATTTTGTTAGATTTCAATAATTTTCTGGAGAATATAAAGAGAACTTAATTTGCTGCAATCAACAAACATCTCTGATTCTGGTATCCTGCACATTCTAATATAGATGTGTTAAACATGGAAGAATATTGAAGTTGTTACTGTCGTTCAGAAACAACAAATAATCCTGCGAACTCTGGAGCAAGTGAAACTCAACATGGGTTTAGAGTGATAGAGATCATAAGACCATCAGAAATAGGAACAGGAGTAGGCCATTCAGCCCATCTGTTCCGCCATTCAATAGGATCATGTAGATTTGTTTATGACCGAGGGCGGAATTATTTTGGCCGTGTATGTCCCAAGATTGGAAATACCCATCCCAGGTCAATGGACCTTTTAAATGGTCCACCAAATTCTCTATCCCGCCTGCTACGATTCACAATGTGGACAGGACGGGAAAATTTCACCCCAAGTCATTTCTTTGCTGAGCTGTGTGAGGGAAATCTTGCAGTGATCTTTCAGTATGACAGCCTAGTTCCCCAACTCCCAAAAATCTATTGATGTCTGACTTGAATGTACTCAATGGTGGAGCATTCACAGCTCTCTGAGGTAGAGAATTCCAAAGATACAGAACCTTCTGTAACCTCATCCAATCTCAGTAAATGGGCCCACACTGTGCCCTGGGACTGTGACAGGTTTAAGGCAGAGATGGATAGATTCATGAGTGGTGAAGGGATCATAGGTTTTGGGGAAAAGGCAAGAAAATGGGGTTGAGAAACTAAACAGACATGATTGAAAGGTGGAGCAGACTCGATAGGCTGAATGCACTAATTCTGCTCCTATATTTAATGCAGTTACGGTCTTATAGAATCTATGTTCTAGATTCCCCAGTGAAAGGAAGCATTTCCTCTGTATCTGCCATATGAAGTCAATTAAGACTTTTTTTTCGATGAGATCATCTCACGTCCAGCTGAACAGCAGAGAATATCGGCTTGGTGTTGTCCCATTGCCCCTTTATTGCACAATCCTTCCGGGGTCATGTGATTGGGCCGTAACCAATAGAATGCAAGTGCACAAGCCTATCGGGAGCCTATCGGGAGTGAGGACATGCAGCCCCAGGGGCTGGAGGCTATTGTTGAAGCCCAGGCATTGTTAGGAGTAGACCTGTATTGTCGTGATGTTAAACACTTCATTATATAGAGTTCTTCTCGATAATAAATCCTTTAGTTTGTGACTTACCACATTGAGTTGCCTCGAGTTATTACACCTGGTCTGTTCAATCTTTCCTCAAAACGCAATTTCCTTCTTGGGAATTAGTGCAGTGAATAGAGAGCGGGTATGTCCTACCTGAAGGTAAAACCTACAAACTGCACTTCAGGGGTGGCCTCACCAATTCCACATTTTATTCACAAACCCATCTGTAACAAAACATAACAACCCATTTGGCTTTCTTTAAATGCTAATCAATGTGGGCTCATGTACCCTGAGGCATTCTAAGCATTATCAACCATTCCAATTAAAGCATTTTCAATGTTAACATTTTCATTTTTCAGATACAAATGACATAAGCCATGGAAGAAACAATGATAATCTTAATGAGAATCAGGTAAGGAGATTAAGTATGAATTTTCTGATTAATGTCTGGAAATTTTCAAACCTGGATGATATAGAATTTACAGTACTGAAACAGGCCATTCAGGCCAACTGGTCCATGCTGGATTTGATGCTCAACACAAGCCTCCTCCCATCCCTCTTTATCCAACCCCAACAGCATAATCTTCTGTTCCTTTCACTCACATTTGCTTCTGTCGATTTGCCTTAAATGTATTGATGCTGTTTGACTGAACTACAGCTTGGATTGGCTCCAATCTTTAATCTCATTGGATGGACACAAAGGGAGACAGACCTTGGCTTTACCGTCAGAAATGAGACCTCGTTAATTATTTCATCCCAACTTTCAATTTGATGACATTTATCAGTTTACGCTCTTGTATATTCCTGTAAAGTCTCAAGTATTACTGCCAAAACAGAACAAAACTTCAGAAAATACTAACAAAAGCCAATGAGTCCACCTGTTCTGTGATGAGAGATTGGCCTTGCTGTAACTTCACCAATCTAATTCCAAAGCTCTGGAATTCTCTCTGACTAATTCATCCCTTCATTATTTCTTTAAGGTGTTCTGTAAAATATCTTTGCCTTAAACCTTTGGAAGATTTTGGTCACCTTCACTCATATCTTCTTCCTTGGTTTATGTTCAGTTTGCACCTGATTCTGCTGCCATGGGTCTGTGTTATTTTACTGTGTTAAAGGCTCCAAATAAATGTTCTTCTTTCTATTAAATATGGACGTTCTATGCTGGTTCTACTGTGAGACAGTAACATGAAAGATGCTGTCATTCTGAAGGGGTTTGCATCATTGAATGCAGTCCTGTTTCCCTGTGAATTAATTACAGCACAGTTCACTGGGAAGCTGCTGTGAAGATGTTTCAGTGCAGTTCCCACAATTACAGATGGGCAGCACACACAAGCTGATCAAAAGACATAAAAAAGAACGCTGATAATCACAAGCCATAACAGCAGGCCTGGATGTTTGGATGGTGTAACCATGTAGGCACACCTCGTTATTCATTAATCATTATAATTAGACAAGCATATAGAGGCTATAACTGGTTAACTACATTCACCTGACATAAATGAAGTTATCAGAATTATTTGCTGTAATTGAATTTCAATGAGTTCTGAACAAATGTGTCCGTGTGACTGGTGTATGAGAATTATATGTAAGATAGAATGGTGCGTGCCATGTACCAATACGCCATCTTGTGGGAGGCAGACCTCCTCGCTAAAGGATGAATGAAGGCTGATTTAAAACCCCAAAAGTTTCATCTGGTCTGTCAAGAATGCGAGGTACAATTTCACTGAATGACAGCAAAATTCCATATCACATTCTTCCTTGGAAAATTTAAAATTTAAAGCTAGATTCAGCAAGCTGGGCCTCTTCTCTGATTAATGATCTGATTGAGATTCAGGTAGAGATAACAAAGATGTTTCCACTTGCAAGCAGTGACCAGAAATCGTGGATAGTCATTAATAACATGGAAGCAGTGGTAATGGTATTGTCATTGGACTAGGAATCCAGAGATCCAGGATCATCTCTCTGGCGACCTCAGTTCAAATCCCACCACAGCAGAACTCAATAAAAATCTGGACTTAAAAGTCACATGAGGACCACAAAATTATTGTCGATTGCTGTAAAAACCCATCCACTAATTCCTTTAGGGACATTTCCCTTTGGAAATCTGCTGCCCATATTTGGTCAGGCCTACACCTGCTCATAAATTTCCCCTGAAATGGCCAAGCAAGTCTCTCAGCTCAATTATGGATGGCAACAAATGTTGACCCAGCCAGCGATGACCACATTCAATGTGTGAATAAAAAAGGTTCATCCAATAGTGAATTCAAGAGAAACATCTTTACCCAGAATGTTCAGAATGTGGAATTTTCCAACACATAAGAACATAAGAACATAAGAAATAGGAGCAGGAGTAGGCCATCTAGCCCTTCGAGCCTGCCCCGCCATTCAATAAGATCATGGCTGATCTGTTGTGGCTCAGTTCCACTTTCCCGCCCTCTCCCCATAACCCTTAATCCCCTCTCTTATCAAGAACCCATCAACCCGCTTCTTAAAAATATTTAGCGAGGCAGCCTCCACCACTTCAACGGGCAGAGAATTCCAGAGATTCACCACCCTTTGAGTGAAGAAGTTCCTCCTCAACTCCGTTCTAAACCGCCTCCCCTTTATCTTGAGGCTGTGCCCCCTAGTCCTACTGTCTTTTTTGAGCGGGAAGAGTCTTTCCACCTCTATCCTATCCATCCCATTCATCATCTTATACGTCTCAATGAGATCTCCCCTCATTCTTCTAAACTCTGACGAGTACAAGCCTAGTTTATTCAGCCTCTCCTCATAGCTCAATCCCCTCAACTCCGGTATCAGCCTAGTAAACCTCCTCTGCACTCCCTCCAGGGCCAAAATATCCTTGCGCAGGTGCGGCGCCCAAAACTGCACACAGTACTCCAGCTGCGGCCTCACCAATGCCCTATACAGCTGCAGCAAGACCTCCCTACTTTTATATTCAATCCCCCTCGCTATGAAGGCCAGCATCCCATTCGCCTTCCTGACCACCTGCTGCACCTGCAAGCTGGGTTTTTGCGACTCATGCACAAGGACCCCGAGGTCCCTCTGCACCGTCGCCTGCTGCAGTTTTTCGCCACGTAAGTAATAGTCCTTCCTACAGTTGAGGCAAATAGCCAAAATACATTCAAATAGAAGCTGGATAAGCACATGGGAAGGGAAGGATTTGAATGTTATTTTGATGAGATTAACTGGACAGGTTTATGTGGAGTCGGGACAAATAATGTGTTTCACCGCTGGAGATAGATTATCAAATGTCGCGATCACTTGTGAACTGATTTGCAATAATCTAGAAATCGATTTCTCCACAAATCACCATTCATGTTAAATGGAAATAAATTGGATCTTTATTTTCTATATTGCAGCAATTAGCAGTTATAGAAGAGAGCATTGAGTTTGCCACTGTAAAGCACAATCAAGGGAACTCAGCAGAAACACACAGCAAGCAAACTGTCCGCTTCACTAACAATGAGGATGGAGTCACATATACAGCACTGCAGATTCAAGAGACTGAAGAGTTAAGAGGTTGAGGCATTCGGTTAACAATGAGGATGTGTCAAAGTTCAATGATAGCTCCCAAAGAACGACACACAAACTTTGATGATTCTGAAATGGCAATATATACTCACATAACTCATTAGGAAAAGTATGCATGAAGAACATGTGATGAATATTACTCCTTCTTAGTTTGCAATTAAATTTCATCTGCAATGAACTGTCCACAAACTTATTTTGTCAATTTATCTGAATACTCTGAGTTATTCCCTCCAGTTTTACTGCCGCTTCCTAATTGGTATCATCGTCGTATTTAATCAGTGAACAATGAGCTTCCGGTTTTTGATATAAATGAAAAATAGCAGTGGTCTCAATATGGAGCTTTCTATCCCACTCAATATCCATCACCCCCACATTCCCAGCCTACCAATAACATAACAGGTACAATTTAGCCACTGTGTTAGTCCTGGGCGCAAATCCCATCATGTCCGCAAAATAACACGAAAGGACAAAAATGGGATTTGCACCTGTTAAATTTCCGATTGGAATCTTCCTGAACCCTCCCTGATGCCGCGATCAGGTCCATGCTCAGGGAGGGTGAGAGCCAAATTTGCATCAATTTGAATGTATTATAACTTCATTAGAGAGGTTAAAGTCGAATCTCAAACCTCATTGAATCTTCCCACCCACCAGCGTGATGTCACGTAGGCACAGATTGCTACTAATTTTTAAAAGAATGAACCAGGACCACAACAGCAAGGCTCACAGTACCTATGGGCTATGATCGGACGCTGCATCTGGATTGTTAAGATGCCTTTCTGCTGCTTTGACAGGTCCAATGAGTCTCTGCAGTACATTCCCCAGAGGATCCCGACAGTACAATCCGCATAGGGTCCCTGCAGTACAATCCCCACGGGGTCCCTGCAGTACATTCCCCAGAGGATCCCTACAGTACAATCCGCACAGGGTCCCTGCAGTACATTCCCCAGACGGTCCCTGTGGTACAGTCCCCAGCGGATCCCTGCTGTACAGTCCCCAGGGGATCCCTGCTGTACAGTCGCCAGAGGGTCTCCCACATGGTGGTGGTCTGCTGTGCTCTGATGTAACTTGGCACAGCAGCAGGATGACATACTTGATAATGGTGACCATTAGGAGCAGAGTGTCCCCCCTGCTGACAAGGAAGTCCAGGGGGACAGGGGAGGGAGCGTTGTGAATAATGATGAATAACAACACTTCACTCACCTGAAGAAGGAGGAATGTTCTGAAAGCTTTTGCTACCAAATAAACCTGTTGTACTTTAACCTGGTGTTGTGAGACTTCTTACAGTCAGTAACAGCCAGAGCTGGACAGTCAGATGATATGTGTCAGTTTCGAAATAGAAAGAGGTTAGACAAAGAGGGGAAAGCTTTGCAGATGACACAAAGCTGGGTGGGAGGGTAAGCTGTGGGGACGATGCAGAGATGCATTATTGTGATTTGGACAAGTTGGGTGAGTGAGCAAATGCATGGCTGATGCAGTGTAATGCGGATCAACGTGAAGTTATCCACTTTGGCAGCAAAAACAGGAAGGCAGATTATTTTCTGAATGGTTATAGATTGGGGAAGGGGAATGTGTAACAAGGCCTGGGTGTCCTTGTACACCAGTCACTGAAAGTAAGCCAGCAGGTGCAGCAAGTGGTAAAGATGGCAAATAGGATGTTGGTTTTTATAGCAAGAGGATTCGAGTACAGGAGCAGCAATTTAAAGTTTATTTATTAGTGTCACAAGCAGGCTTACTTTAACACTGCAATGAAGTTACTGTGAAAAGGAATGTCTTGCTGCTGTTATACAGGGCCTTGATGAGACCATGCCTGGAATACTGTGTGCAGGTTTAGTCTCCTTATCTGAGGAAGGATGCTCTTGTTATGGATGGAGTGCAGTGAAGGTTAACCAGACTGATTGCTGGGGTGGCGGGACTGATAATTAAGGAAAGACGAAATTGGTTAGGATTTTAATAGCTGGAGTTTAGAAGAATGAGGGAGGGAATCTCATAAAAACCTGTAAAATTCTAACATGACTAGACAAGATAAATGCATGAAGGAATTTCCCAATGGTGGGGGTGTCCAAAACCAGGGGTCAGAGTCTAAGGAAAAAGGGTAAACCATTCAGGATGAGGGGGTTAGCCAGCTTAATGTACTCATTGTTTGAAGAAAGTTTCATTCTCCAGTTTCACTCACCAACAACCACGTCTAGGGAAATACACAGCCTCATGTCAGGGAGTTGAGCAGAGATATCCTCACATTCCAATTGAGTCTGCCTCCCAGTTACTCAATCAAAATTTACTTTTGACCAGAGAATTTTCTCTGTGAATTGAGGTCCTTTCCTGCCTGAAATCTGCCTCAATTTGTTTGTGGATCTGATACATGGAGCAGCAAAGGCTGTTCTACTCAATATCAGGTCTCTTCACCCTGACAGAATTGTTGTTCATCACCAACAACAAGATTGAGATTAAGCAAATTAAAACAAATTATCAATGAAACTTTACCTTTAAGTTATTTTCATAAAAGCTGTTGTGGTGCTGTTTTTGCTCAACCCTTTGTCTTGCTGGAGATTTTGTTTCCTTCAAGTAGCCAGACCAGGTTTTGGGGTTCTAAATCAGCTGTTTATTCATAGCTATAGTAAGAGCCCGAGCATGCCAGCTAGAGGTAAGCCAGAGCCCAGAATGCACGAACAGATATACTTCCAGGTGTGATTACAAGTAATTAATACATGCCAATCAGAAGTATGCATTTCTATAGGCATTATCTCTGTCCAGTCACAATTATTGACTTCGGTTACATCATGCATGAGATACAAATGTTAAAAACTAGTCACAGCCTCTGCACACCTGCTTAATCATAACATCCAATCAATGTAAAAGTTTGAATATGCTAGGATATCCTTGCACATTGTCCTTGACACTCAGTTTATGTCTATATTTGTAGATATCAATTATTTCTCCCATGTCCAGATGTCTGACTTAATGAATTCTCTCAGACAATGCATGGGATTTTCTTACTGTGCTCACCTTGAAACTGGCAACTTCCGCCCAAGTTCAACAGACCTTTCCATGGTCCGACCCTTGTTCGCTACGATTCCTGTGACAGGTGGAATGGGAAAATTTGCCTCTATGAGTCTTAGCTAGGTAAACAAACCTAGACTCTAGAGTTGTCTTCCTCAATGCAAGCTGGGGTAGTTCTTTTATTAGATATGGCTAACAAGATTTCTAGATCTTATGGACCAGATTTCATCATCTGGATGGCTGAGCCTTCATGAAATAACTTCCTGCTGTCTTCTTCCCTTTTAAATTCCTTCTGCAACTTATATTCAAGTTTTATTTCAGTGTGAAACACAGGAGCTGGGTTTATGGTGACAAGCACTGATCTGATCTCCAACAGAACAATGTGGATTTTGATTCTCCTCATTTGCTCTCTGCCTGGTGAGTAAAAGCCAGAACTGGACAGTTAGATAATCAGTGTTAGCTTAACTCTAGTTTACAGCTTATATGGCAGAGATATTTAAATATTTGGAGACATGTAAAGGCACAAAAGACGATGTTGTGTTGCAGTGGATAGAGTCTCTGTATCTGAGCCTGAAGCTCCAGGTTCGAATCCTGCTTCTGCTATTGATGGGAATGGAAGGTGGGTTCTAACAAGACCAAACAGCCTGAAAACTGTTACAATATGCTGAAGGCGGGTGGTAAGAAGGAGAGATACTCGGTCAGTCATGTCTTGATGTGGAGTGTTGTCCCTCATGCTATAGTCTCTGACTTCAGGCTTGCGACCAGGTCCAGGAAGAACAAGCTATTAGGAACAGACACACACACATTTGCTTTGTCTGCCTCATGTGTCTCCAGATTTGGGAAGTCTCCTAAGTCTAATGGCACAAAATACTTAGCAAATGTAAATGAATAATATTAATGATGTATTGTATCTTCTCTTGAATGTATTGGTACAACATGCAGACATTCACCAAATAAAGTAAACTGCATTATTAATTGTGGATGGGAAATTAAGGATAATTTAGTTTTTAAAAATCTAGTCAAGCCACATTTTTAAAATGGAAGCTGCCTTTAATTGGTCATTGTTTGAAATTGTGGGGGGAGGTTTTACATTCTCACTTGTCCTGAAATTATAAAATCCCGCCCGAGGTCAATGGAGCTTCTCGCTGTCTGCCCGTCTCCCGCTCCGATTCCCGTGGCGGGCGGGGTGGTAAAATTCCGATTATCTGTGTGCAATACACACTGAAAACTGCAGTGATAATAATCCTGCAAACAGAACATGTCTCTCGTTTGCAATTGTTTCTGTTGTTTAACGTACAGTTGATGAGATATGATTTTATGAAATTCTGTCAGAGGCAATGTTCCTCTATAGTAAACAATTGGTTTATATTAATGCTCCCACTCTTTTTCTTTCAATTCATTAACTTTATTAAACTAGATGTCACTTTTCACTCCTGCCCATTTTAACATTATCTAACACTATCTAACATTATCTATCTGCAATGGAGTTCTTGATCAACATTATCAACTCTCTACTATTTACAACAGATCTATTTTCTAACTAGCAATGTCAAACTCTCAGTCTCATCTTCTCAAGTTTCCCTAAGGAACTGACCCAAAGTTCCTCTCATTATTTAAAACTTTGCACATCCCCCAGAATGTTTTGTGGAATTCAATCATGACTCCCATTGGAAACTGACCACAGCGTTTGATGGAGTTAGGCACAAACAACTCCCAAATGATGTGCCAAGTATCAGTTGATATTTCATTGGACAGGTCACGACATGTTTCAACCTTCTCTGACCTTCATCAGTGTTTCAACACAATTTGTCCAAAATTCCCAGCATGCTTGATTATAGCTCTTAACAAATTCTCATTGCTGTTGCTATTGACCAACCGGCTACCATCCCCCCACTTGATTCTGCAGTGTGAAGCAAATTGGATCACAAACTATGCCCAATTTCCTTCCACAGATCTTAAACAAGTGACATATTATAATTCTTTTATCCTTGCAATTAACTAAATTCTTGCCTATGTAGCATCAATTCCATGTTCAACTGTTGGGTTTCCTCTTTATTCCATTTAACAAACCGAATCATAAATAATATTAAATAAATTCAAGTGCACAATGTTATTAATGCTGCAACATGTGACATTAGGCAAATCCATGGATGAATCTTTATAGGGCAGTCCCATAAATCATTCCACCAGTTAGTTCTTTTGATAGGTCCCTTTTAATCTTTTCAGTCCTTTGAACCACTTTAGTAAAAGTTGGATGGACATTCGCAAACTGTTCCTTAATTTCTATCAGATTGTCTGGTAAAAGTTCAATCATGGTGGCATATTTTTCAACACCCCTTTCAAATCATCTGTAACATTAAAAGAAACATCCTCTCTCTTATATATAGCAATGAATTCCATACAGCCTACTCCAGCTGGTATTTGAGGTTTAAAGCAAAAAGCAATATTGGTAATGTTACATATTAATGTACCAGATCAATATTCCTTCAGTGAGGAGGTAACACAATATTCTCCCCCAGCCTTATGAGCTACCCTTGTCATATTTATATCAAGGCTTTTAGTTTCCACTCTACAATTTAAAACATAGTGGCTCAATTATAGCAAAAGGTAGCCTTCCCCCACCCCATCATAGAACTCTTAGCTGCTCCCCCCAAATTCCACCACACTCCAATTAGATTCAGCATTTGCATCCTCCTATTATGAACCAGCAATCCTTCCCCCACATCATCCCTCAGCAGTCAGTGCTGACACCAATCCCTTCCCCCGAATATCAGACCCTTCCCTACCGCTTCAGCAATCAGTGTTGGCACACTCCCCTTTCCCCGAACATTGGAGCCCTTCCCTCCAACCCTTCCCCACTGAGCCATTGCCGACAAACCAAGCCCCTTGCCACAAACGGCTACTCCAGCTCCCCTGTCCACTCTGGCCCACCTTCACTTGTAAATGAATAACCCCTCCCCCGTGAGACTCCCATTGAGGTCTGCCCCGGAACTGCCACTGATATAGGTTGGCACTGCCAAGTTGGCAACGTTGGGGTGGTATGGTGCCAACTTGGCAGTGCCAACCTGCACCAAGGGAGAGTGCCCGAGGGCATTGCCAGGACACTGCCTGACCATATCCCTCTCGCTCAGGGAGGGGACTCCCAGAGCATGACTGGGTGAACCTGTTGTAAAATGCGCCAATGTGATGTCACATTGCTCCGGTTCGAAAACACAGCGAGGGCTCCATATCTGGGGGGTTGGGGGAGAGGGTGTCTTTAATGATATGGAAATATATGAAAATTTATGTAAATCAGGTTCTTGCCTACTAAGAATATGAAACAAGAAATGTAGACATTTAGTCAACAAACCGATGAATTATTGTCCAGATGTCGATATACAACCTGAAGGTCACATTCACTGTATGGATTTTGATTCCTTCACTAAATTTTTGGTCAAAATCATGTTTGTTGGGTTTTTTTATTCGTGACACAAGGTGGCTTACATTAACAATGCAATGAAGTTACTGTGAAATTCTCCCCGTTGCCATACCCCAGCACCAGTTCAGGTTCACTGAGTGAAAATTCAGCATGGCCAATGCACCCAGACCAGCATGTCTTTCAGACTTCATTTAATATTGAAAAAACATTCTATTATGTAGATTTGTTAAAAGAAATGTTCAAAGCTGGTTGAGGATTGAATATTTGACCAGGATGAAAAATTTCATTGATGTAGATGGAATCCCAGAATCTTCATTTTCCCACTTTGGTCCAACTGTGAGAATTGGATTCATTGAGTGACTGGAAAAGAAAGTCATCGGATTCATTGAGACTGGGAGAAAAATGCATCAATTGACATTTCAGTCTTGAACAGAATTCAGGAAATGGCAACAATTTGGGGCAGTTTCGAGATCACATTGATCATCCATTGCGTGTTCGCTGGGAAACATTTGTTTGTATCCTCATGAAGACACTATGCCCACTATGACCATGAATCTGATGAAGTCACCTGTGCCCTCCAGGTTTTGTCAGATATTGAATCCCCGTCAGCATTCCTTTAGTCCCCCAACCCGGCTCACCATCCTGCCCAGTCGCTGTGTTTACATAATGCTATTGTGTTAGCTTCCTAACAAAGCTGCTGTTTCTGTCAGTGGAAACTCAGACCAAGAATTAAGCATTTTCCGTTTGCCTTCGATGGTGCAGTTTTCATTCTACATGTTGATCACTTCACCATGAACTCAATCTCATGGAGTTGCGCTTGTCACACTCCAGCGATGTCAGTTTTCCTTAACCCTGTGTGTTCTGGAGTATCGCTGACAGGAAAATTGCACTCACTGTCATCTTCTCCTTCTCAGTTGCCCAGTTTAATACGTTGTTCCCAATCTGAGTGGGTTAAACGCCGTCTGCTTCCGGCTGGTTCTGAATTTCCTGTTAGAAGGTGCACTAGAGAATTGTGGGGTGATAAAAACAGAAAGTGCTGGAAAATCTCAGCAGGTCTGGCAGCATCTGTGGAGAGAGTTAATATTGAGTGGAATATGATTCTATTTTGGAACAGTGTGGGATGATGTTATTGGAAGTTTCTTACTCACTGAACAGATATCTCACCATTGTTATATTGCACCAGACAATGTTGCTGTCCCAGTGACCAGTCAATTCATAACATTCTTACTTCGAAGATTTTACTCAGCATTACAGATATACTGAGGAAATTTAATGAAACCAAGCTCCATTTGATCTGTATCTAATCATCATGAAGTTGATCAGTGAAACTCTAGTTGATTGCTCCAGCTAACGTGCCTTGTCTGTGCGGTGCTGCTACAATAGGTCAGAGTGTAAAGAGGAGATTGTTTCAAACATGAAGCTGCCTCATTCCCTTCAAATCATTCTGTATTTCTTCCAGTTTGCTCAGTTCCGTTGTCTGGAATGTGATTCGCTGGGGGCTCTTTACCCTCCTGGTGATTTGTGTTATTTCGGTCACATGGTGCACGAGAAAATCTCAGGTGAGGATTATGGACTTTACAACAATCATTCTGAGCACCTTGTAATTATCACAGATATTGTGTAGAGAGACTTGCATTGATGTCAATGTCCACAGGATTAAACACAGAGGGGAAATTTACCTTTCATTTCAAAGTGTGGCAGGGGCAGGAAAAGAGGCAATGAAGAAATATGACTAAGAACAATGTGTATAAATATTGAAGGGACAGGATGCTGCCCATCCCACCAGAAATTTAGTTATTTAAAGTGCAGAATGATATTTCTGAATGTCACTCTGATGCACCAAAGTTAAAATGGAAATCTGTCCCCTGCTCCCCTTGCACAACCCCATGCACCACCCCTCTCCCCGCATTTCCCCTTCCACACCATTCCCCACCCCCCGCCCTTACATTGCCTCTGGCACTGATCCCTGACACCGCATGGGCACTGCCCTGCCACTGACCCCTGGCAGTGAATGGACACTGCCCCTTGACAGTAACTTTGACTGATGCACTCACCTGACCATCTGCAGTGGGCCTCCCCTCCTGCTACATGCCACGGCCATCAATCATAATGCACACCGGTGTGCCCTCACACTGATCTGACTGGATCATCGTACAGTGGAACTCAGGGCTGGGGGGGTTTGGGGGAATGGGGATTGATCAGGTGCCAGGTCTTGATAATGCATACAAATTGATTATGATGTTCAATGTTGAGAATCCTGTGATGTCAGTGATGGGAGCTGGGGACAATCACAAAGTGACTTCCCATCAAAGTAATAATATGATTTCAGCCTCTCGCGAGACCTTCTGCTCTTGTCTAGCCTCCTCCCTCCCTCCTCCCTCCTCCCTCCCTCATCCCCCACAGAGGAACTTGGATGGAAAGTCCACCCAAAGTATTTTACAGATTATGTGGTTTAGTTTTGAAGTGTTGCTGATGTTATGTCGGAAAGATCAAGGAGATTGTTTGTTTTCGATTGTGTCAACATTCCTGATCCTTGTTACAGCTGCATCCATCCTGAAGTGATCAGCTGTCTTTGTCCAGGGTAATTTCTACTCATAAATGGAAGTTTCACTTTACCACTGGAGGATTTTATAATGCAATGTTGAATTGTTTGTTCTGGATGGTGTCCGAACCACAGGAACAAAATATTGGCCTTGGAAGGGATGCATTGTCTTTTGTTATATTTCACGGGATGTGTCAGATTTTCAATTCTAGATTGATTCATCAATTGAATTTGAATTCATTGCATTTATATTCCACCAGCTACTATGTTGAAGTCATGTTCCCAGCACTTTATCATCAGCCTCTGGATTACTCGCCCAATGACAGTGACACTAAACCACCATCTCTGCAATATCAATACCTCAGAATGATACAGGGAATAATGGAGTAAATTATTTGCAGACATTGCACCAATTTGCTGCACTTCCTCACACTTGGAGGTTGATGGGATAGGTGATTGAAGTTTTTATGGGATTCAGTATGGTGGGTGCAGAGAAACTCTTTGCCCAGTGGGGAGATGGACTACATGGGGCCACAACCTAAAAGTGAGGGCTTAGATACTTAGGAGTGAAATTAGGAAGCATTATTTTCACACAGCTTGTCATGGAAATCTGGAACTGATCCATCCTAAAATCTGTTGACGTTGGGCCAATTAGATTTCTCACAGCTGGGATTCAATAAGACAGGGACCCAGGTTCAATTTTGGCCTCGGGTGACTGTCTGTGTGGAGTTGCAGGTTGGTGTGACAGACTCGAGGGGCTGAATGAGCTGCTCCTGAATGTGCTCCTGTGTAACCCATTCATGAAAGAACTTTTCCACCTTAACATCCAAACTTATTAAACAGTCAATAAAAGGAAAAGGAAGGAAATTGGAAAGGCTATAAAAAGACAACAGTGCTCACTGTGTCTGGACCAAAACTGGAGGAGATTTCAAACTATGCAGAGAGCAGTAAGAGGCTGAGACACCGACCCAATGATGGTGCTGCTGGAAGCACCAACTGGATTGTATAAAATATTTTAGAAACATGGACATAACAATCCATTTCTCCAGTCAACTGTACTTAATCGCAGCTGCAGGGGAACTTTGGTTTTCTGTGGGTAAATAATGTTACATGTCTTCATGAGGATACAAACGAGTGTTTCCCAGCGAACACGCAATGGGTGATCAATGTGATCTCGAAACTGCCCCAAATTGTTATTATTTCCAGAATTCTGTTCAAGACTGAAATGTCAATTGATGCATTGTTCTCCCAGTCTCAATGAATCCGATGATTTTCTTTTCCAGTCACTCAATGAATCCGATTCTCACAATTGGACCAAAATTGGAATATGAAGATTCTGGAATTCCATCTACATTGAAGGAATTTTGCATCCTGGTCAAATATTCAATCCTTGTCCAGCTTTGAACATTTCTTTTTACAAATCTACATGATAGAATGTATTTTCATCATTAAGTGAAGCCTGAATGACGTGCTGTTTAGGGTGCATTGGCCATGCTGAATTCTTGCTCAGTGAACCCAAACCGGTGCTTGTGACCGGGGGATTTTCACTGTAACTTCATTGCAATTATTAAGGAGACAATATCAGGAGCTTTGGAAAGTTATAATGATCAAGCACAGTCAGATTGGATTAATGAAATGGAAATCATATCTGACAAATTTACCAGAGTTCTTTGAGGAGGTACCAGCCAGAGTAGATAGAAGAGAACCAGTTGATGTTGTACATTTGGATTTTCAAAAGGCATTTGATAAGGTACCATACAAAAAGTTGATATGCAAGAAGTTGTTGAAGGGAATATTCTGGCATGAACAGAGGATTGGCTAATGTGACAATACTGTGACTTTAAGGAGTGTATTTGTTATGTTTACTGTGCAGGATCTGTTTGAACAGATTTTTTTTGTTATACATGCTGGTTTGTCCAGCAGGCACGTGTTGTTACTGCAGCAGCATAATTGCTCCTAATTATTAGGATGCTTGTTTTAATCTGGACTAATGCTTTTATGTTTGATTTTCAGTGGCTTCCCTGGCGTTTGGCAGAGTTGGGCTTGATTAGGCTGTGTGACAAGTATCATTGGGTGAAGCTAGGTTTACACAGAAAAATCAAGTCAAATTCTGCTTTGAGTTTTAGAGAGTGGTGCCACTCAGTTTCTCTCTCTGAAACTGGAGACTGGAATTTGCCAGGAAGCAAGTCTCTTTGTCTGAGAAAGTGATGTTTTGAAAGCTGCAGGGTGAGATATCCATTTTCAATTCTGAAGCCTGAAGACTGGGAGTTGCCACAGACTAGGATTACTTCTCTAAAATTCTGCTGTTTGGAAGATATCCTTCTCTAAAAAATGCTGTCCTGATGTTTGTCCAGAGGTATTAAAAGGCTGGACACCAGGGGTTCATGAAGCGTATTTGCTTTCTTTGCTAAATGTTTCTCAAGAAGGGATTTATGTCTCACTGGGGGATGTACTAAATTGGAACATCAGTGATAGCTAGCTTGTAAGAATTATACTTTGTCATGTTAAAGTATTTTAATTGGTAAAAATTATGCTAATTCTTTTTTGTTATACTTTAAGTGTTTCGTAAATAAAGTTAGTTTTGACTAAAGTTTCCTTGTAGGTCACTTGAATCGTAGCTGGAGTAAAACATTTTATGTTCACCCTAATTCCAAAATCAAATCTAAAAGTTTGGGTCTAGGCTAATTTTATGAAACATCTTGGAGTGTCTGGTCTGGTCCTTAATAGAGGGTATGACAGGGTGGATGCTGAGAGACACTACAACTCACGGACACTATTTAAATATAAGGTTTCTCCCATTGAAGACAGAGATGAGAAGATTTATTTTCTCTCAGAGGGTGTGAATTTTTGGAACTCTCTTTCCCAGAGGGTGCTGGAGGCAGGGTCAATGAATATTTTTCAAATAAAGCTTGGAAGATTCTAGACTAACAAGGAAGTCAAAGATTATCAGGGTCGGTGGGATATAAAGTTGAGGTCACAATCAGATCAGCCATGATATTATCAAATGACAGATTAGGCCTGAGAGGCTGAATGGCCTAATTTGTGTGTTTGTATATACTGACTTTGCTTGGCAAAAGCCTCTTTAATGAGTTTCAGCGTATATCTGTCCAGGTGATAAATTTAAAGAGTATTATTCCATATCGCACACGACATATTGTTGTGATACCAGTCGGTGCCCTTCACACATGTGTATGAACTCATTGAGTGGTTCCCAATATCAAAGAATCGCAATAATAAATTCTCAGGCTCTATTTAAATTTCTCCATGGTGTCGTCAGCCCTACAAATGTTTCTGCAAAACTTGTTTTTCCCCAACCGTGGCTTCTCATATGTTTCCAATTCTTCACCAGACCGCTCACAGTAATGTTTGCAATTGCCTAGATTCCAAACTCCAGCAACCTCTCCGTAAAACTGACCAGTCTCTTTGATCTAATCTTTGCCTCAACAACAACACTTGTCTGATGACATTCCTGTAAAATGCCTGAGGAGATTTTATTAGGCAGCATGGTGGCACAGTGGTTAGCTCTGCTGCCTCAGAGTGCCAGGGACTCAGAGTTCAGGTCCGACTGTCAGTTCACACATTCTCCTCTCCATGTCTGCATGGGTTTCTTCCAGGCCCTCCCATTTCATCCCACAATCCAAAGATGTGAGCGTTAGATTAACGGTCCATGATAAATTGCTCCATAAGGCTAGGGGGTTAGGAGGGTAAATATGTGAGGTTATGGGATAGGGCATAAGGTATAGGCTTGATGGACCGAATGGCCTCTATCTGCACTGCAGGATTCTATGATATTGTATTAGGAGCAAGTTATTGCTGTTTTTGTTGATTTCATGAATGAGTTAATAATAAAAAATGAACATGTTTCTCCAACCAAGGCTGTGATCAATGAAGGTTCTAACTTTAGGTTTACTCAGAGTGCAGTTCTTACCCACATGTAACAGTTTGTACTCAGAGTTCTGAATTTTCCAAATGGTTCCAATGTTTGATCATTTTTTATTGAATATAGAATTTTGTGAGTGACGGCTCCATCCTAAATAAGCATCAATTTACAGCAATATTCCATTAACTCCTCAAATTCTTTAATGGTTGATGAGAAAGGCAAAAAGAGAGATTGGCATTGGAGATAAATGTGGGTTCAGGTTTGCTGCAACTTGCAATGTTCATGGTTTGAAACTGCAAGAAAAGTGTGTTGCTGTCCTCAGGGTGTTGTGAGATAGAAACCCTGTGAATGTACAATAGGTGTTAGATACCAAATACAGAGCTGTGTTTGCAGCAGAGAGAAGATCAGCATTAATACGGAATTTGCTACAGACAAACAGCACGGGGAGTTTTGCTGCATTTCTTGCTGTACAAGACAGTGGCAGACCCCCCATCTTGTCAAGGGAAATTAGTGATGAGGAAACATACTGTCTGAGCCAGCAATACTCATTTCCCATGAAAACCAAACAACAATAAAACAAATTTTTAAGTTCCTGAACAAATTTTTAAATCTCCAGTAATGGGCAGGCCACACGGTGGGAAAACTGGGATTTCCCTCTCTCAATGCCAGTGTTGGAGGACAGGATTAGTTGGCATCCTCTGCCCATGGAGCACTGCACAAGTGAAAGGGACCATCTCTGCTTCATGACCCTTCTCCCTCTGTCAATTGTACCCACCATCCTCCCTGGTGCTGGCACTGACTGACTGGCGAGTCCTCCCCATTCAGCTCCTGCTTGGACCTTCATCGTTAGCTCGTTCCAAGACTGACTGCAATCCCTGCAGTGACCATTGCTCGTGTTGGTGCTGCTGTGACTGAAGTGTTGCCAACCCCCTGATTTGCCAACAGGTCTCCTGTCTCTGCTGTAACAGCGCCACAGTGGACAAGGCAAGAAGTGCAACCAGCGGCCCTACACCAAGGGCAGGAACTGGAGGAACAGGTCCGGGGTCCCAGGTCCGGCAGCGGATGGAAGCCATGATGGGTTGTGAGCAGGGTCCAGAGAGGACACTGGGGTCAACGGGGGAGAAGGAGTGACGTCTGCTGAACACCAGGTGACCCGTTTACGAGGGCGAAGGTGGAGGCTCTAGTCAGAGGGAGCTTCTGATTGTGGTGCACATCCAATTCCCAACTCAGATCAAACTTGGATGATTTCCAGCCTTTATCAACAAAGCTCAATGAGAATCTCAGACTAAAACAAGTTATATCTGTTTGGAAAAAAAAATTCTCCGATGACAATGAGTAAAACTATACGCACTTAGAAACAATACCAAGAATTTAAATAGTATTACATGAGATATACTGCACAGAAACAGGCCATTCAGTCCATCTATTTTTCTAATCCACAGCAGCCCACTCTCATTCTACCTTTGGCTTATCTTTCTCATAGAATCCCGATAGTGCAGAAGGAGGCTGGGATTGGTGTCTATAATTCTGCTTCCTCATTCTAATGAGGAGATTGTTGTGAAGCACCCGAAGGAAATCCCTGCAGAACAGGGAGAACGTGCAGTCCCCACACAGACAGTGATCCAAGCCAGGAATTGGACCCAGGGTCCCTGGTGCTGTGAGGCAGCAGCGCTAACCACTGTGCCGCTATGCATCCTCACCTTTCTGTTCCCTTTTCTCTGACAAAATCACCTACTTCACTCTTAAAAGCATCAAAACTATTTACCTCAGTGTCTTGTGGTAGAAATATCCACAGTCTATTATCATTCTCTGAGTCGTGTTATTGCTCCTTATTCCCCTGCTGGATGTATTGGTAACTATTTTGTGTTAATCGTCTCCCAAAAATGGGAGTATTTTCTTCATAAGTACCCAACCTTACTTTTTCAGAATTTTAAAGACCCCTGTCATGTCTCCACTAAATCTTCCCTTTTCTAATGAAAATTACCCTGCCTGTTTAATCGTTCCCTGTGGCTGCACCATCCCCATTCTAAAATATCGTTGTAAATCTTTGTATTTTATCCAATGTTTGTTTATCATTTTTACAGTGCTGACACCAGAGTTGTACAAGGTGCTGTAAGTGCAGTCTAACCAGGGTTGTACATAATTTTGGCTACTTTTGAATTTGATCCCACTGGAATTAAATCTCAATGCTTTGTCAATACTTTTTTTTGCTGACCAGTTGTATTTGTTAACCTGTATCTCGAGATTTTCATGCCCTTCTAACTCATTTCAGAAGCTTATTGTCTAAGGTAGAGATCGTTTATTATTTCAAAGTGCATCATTTTGCATTTATCTGGAGGAATGTTTCTTTGCTACTGACCTACACTTTTCTAATCGATTTCTGTATTATGTTACACTCTGCCTCAGTGATATACTCAATTTTGGCATAACTTGCACGTTTTCATAGGGCTACTTATTCCCAAGTCCTATTATTTATGTACATCATAATGAACAGTGATTTCTGTCCTGATCATTGTAGAATATCACTTTTCATCTTCTTCCAATCTGAACAACTGTTCTTTTCTCATTCCTCCCAAATCTCTGATTTTTATTTTTTTCACCAATTTGTATCTTTTCAGCTATCAGTTGAAAGGCAGTGACATTGTGCTATTGTCCCTGGACTAGTAATCCAGGGACCCTTATCCTAAAAACATGATCCCTAGTTCTGGATTCCCTCACCAATGAGAACATTCTTTCCGAATCTACCCTATCTCACCTTGTTAGAATTTTACAAGCTTCTATGAGATTCTCTGTCACTCTTCTAAACTCCAATGAATATAATCCTAATGGACTTAGCCTCTCCTCACCCGACAGGAGTCAGCCTTTGTTGTACTCTCTCTATCACAAGCGCATCCTTCCACAGATAAGGAAACCAGCACTGCACACACAATGCTCCAGGTGTGGCCTCACCAACACCCTATACAAATGCAGCAAAGCATTCATATTCCTGTATTCAAATCCTCTCGCTCTGAAGGCCAATATACCATTTGCCTTCTTTACTGCCTGCTGTACCTGCGCGCTCACTTTCAGTGACTGATGCATGAGGACATCAAGGTAGTGCTGAGTATCCACCTCTCTCAATTTACACCCATTTGAATAATAACCTGCCTTCCTGTTATAATCCAGGTCAGAAACTCCAAGGTATTTTATGAAGTTGGCTTGGAAATACGTTTTGGATTTCAATTTGGCTAGGGTAAGCGTGAGATGTTTCAATTCAAGTCTGATTCACATGACTCCCTCGGGAGCTTTTATCAAACAAAGTTTATTTAGGAATACAGTTAACACATAGAAAAAAAAGTGATAACTTTTACCCATTACAAACAAAAAGATAACAACCATGGTATTATATCAATCTTAACAATTAAATGCACTATTCCAATTTTAAAAAAATCTCCTTCAAAACATGGACTGCCACAGGTTTAGCACAGAAAATGGGAATGCTCACTTGATGCTGGAACTTAGTCCTTTGGTTAGATTCTGCAATTTTCTTGACACAGCACGGACAAGCTTGAAGCGAGAACGCCTTCTCAAAACACCAGGGAGAGAGAAAGAGAGAATAAAACACCTTCTCACCCAAGACTGAAAGTGAATCCTTGGATTCCCCTGTGGAAGAACCACCTGAATTTTAATTGTCAATCAATATTTCAAAAGTTCATAAAATGCCAGAAAATAAATTAGACCCAGAGTAAAAATAAACAAAACCTCATTTAACCCACTTACGCAGCAATAAAAGCACTTCTAAGCAGGCAGCAAGCGCCACAACAAAAACAAAAGGCCGGCTTGCAAACTGCAGAGAATATGATTTTTTAAGAAAACATTTCCTAAAGGTACAATAGCGTCGCATTTCTATTATTGCTACTGAAGTGGATAACCTCAAATTTATCTACATTATCCTGCATCTGCCATGTCTGTCTAATTACGCTGAAGCATCTCTGCATCCTCCTCACAGTTTACCCTCCCACTCAACTTTGAATCATTTTCACACTTGGAGATAATACATTTAGTACACTCTTCCAAATCGTAAATATATAACATGAATAGTTGGGATTCTCACACAGATCCTTATGGTACCCTACTAATCACTGCCTGCCAATTGGAAAAAAACATTCATTTATGCCAACTGTTTGCTTCCGATTTGCTAACCAGCTTTCTACCCGTCACAATATACTATCCTCAATCTCATGTGCCTTAAGTTTACATAGTAGTCAACTATATGAGACCTCATCAAAATCCTTCTGATAGTCCAAATAAACCACATCTACCCATTCTCCTTTGTCAACTCTAGTAGTTCCATCCTCAAAGAATTCCAATAGATTTGTCAAGTATGATTACCACTTTGTAAATCCATGTTGACTTTGTCTAATTATACCACTGTCTTCCAAATGCTGAGCTGTGAAATGCTGAGCAATGAAATGGACTCACAACTTCCCCAGCACTGACATTAGTCTCAGTGGATATAGTTCGCTGTTTTCTATCTACCTCCCTTTTTGCTGCTTGCATTATCAACCCTCCAATCTGTAGGAACAAGTCCAGAGTCCAACTAATTTTGGGAAACGTTCACCAGTGGATCTTTTATTTCCAGGGAATCGGAACCGGGAGCTCATTGTTAACTGATTAAATATGACAATGAAACCAAATTGGCAGCAGCAGTAAAACTGGAGGGAACAACTCAGAGAGTACAGACGAATTGACAAAATAAGTTTGTGGACAGTTCATCACAGATGAAATTTAATTGCAATCTAAGAAGGAATAATTTTCATCACATGCTCTTCATGAATACTTTTCCTAATGAGTTATGTTAGTATATATTGCCATTTCAGATTCATCAAACTTTGTATGTTGTTCTTTGGGAGCTTTCATGAACTTTGACACATCCTCATTGTTGACCGAGTGCCTCAACCTCTGAACTCATCAGTCTCTTGAATCTGCAGTGCTGCATTTGTGACTCTATCCTCATTGTTAGTGAAGCGGACAGTTTGCTCGCTGTGTGTTTCTGCTGAATTCCCTCGATTGTGCTTTACACTGACATACACAATGTTCTCTTCTACAACTGTCAATTGCTGTAATATAGAAAATAAAGATCCAATTTATTTCCATTTAACTTGAATGATGGTTTGTGGAGAAATCAATTTCTAGATTATTGCAAATCAGTTCACAAGTGATCGCAGCATTCGATAATCTATCTCCAATGGTGAAGCACATCATTTGTCCCAACTCCACATAAACCTGTCCAGTTAATCTCATCAAAATAACATTCAAATCCTTTCCTTCCCATGTGCTTATCCAGCTTCTGTTTGAATGTATTTTGGCTATTTGCCTCAACTGTTCCCTGTGGTGGAAAATTCCACATTCTGAACACTCTGGGTAAAGATGTTTCTCTTGAATTTGCTGTTGGATGAACCTCTATTATTCACACAAGGAATGTGGTCATTGCTGGCTGGGTCAACATTTGTTGCCCATCCATAATTGAACTGAATGGTTTGCTCGGCCATTTCAGGGGGCATTTGTGAGTCGCATGTAGACCAGACCAGGTAAAGGCAGCAGATTTCCTAAGAGAAATGTCCCTAAAGGACATTAGTGAATGGGTTTTTACAGCAATCAGCAATAGTTTTGTGGCCCTCATTAGACTTTTAATTCCAGATTTTTACTGAGTTCTGCTGTGGTGGGATTTGAACCAAGGTCGCCAGACGATGATCCTGGATGTCTGGACTTCCTAGTCCAATGACAATACCATTACCCCACTGCTTCCATGCTATTAATGACTCTCCACGATTTCTGGTCACTGCTTGCAAGTGGAAACGTCTTTGTTATCGCTAACTAAATCTTGAAGATCTCAATCAGATCATTAATCAGAGAAGGGAGGCCCAGCTTGCTGAATCCAACCTTAAATTTTAAGTTTTCCAAGGCAGAATGTGATATGGAATTTTGCTGCCATCCAGTGAAATTGTACCTCATACCCTCGACAGACCTGATGAAACTTTTGGAGTTTTAAATCAGCCTTTATTCATCCTTTAGCGAGGAGGTCTGCCTCCCACAAGGTGGCGTACTGGTACATGGCACGCACTATTATAACTTTGCGTTTCTTACATATAATTCTCATACACCAATCACAAGGACACTTTTGTTCAGAACTCATTGAGATCCAATTACAGCGAATAGTTCTGATAACTTCATTTATGTCAGGTGAATATAGTTAACCAGTTATAGCCTCTATATGTTTGTCTAATTATAATGATTAATGACTAACGAGGTGTGCCTACATGGTTACACCATCAAACATCCATGCCTGCTGTTATGCCTTATGATTATCAGATTTCTTTTTTCTGTCTGTTGAACAGCTTGTGTGTGCTGCCCATCTGTAATTGTGGGAACTGCACTGAAACATCTTCACAGCAGCTTCCCAGTGAACTGTGCTGTAATTAATTCACAGGGGAACAGGGATGCAAACCCCTTCAGAATGATAGCATCTTTCATATTACTATCTCACAGTAGAACCAACAGTGATCCTAAATTAGAATTAGAATTAGCTATGTCCACATTTAATAGAAAGAAGTACATTTATGTGGAGTCTTCAACAGAGTAAAATGCCCCAAGACCCATGGCAGCATCATCAGGTACGAACAGAAACTAAACCAAGGAAGAAGATATTAGTGAAGGTGACCAAAATCTTTCAAAGGTTTAAGGCAAAGATATTTTAAGGAATGCCTTAAAGGAATAATGAAGGGATGAATTGGACAGAGACGATTCCAGAGTTTAGGGACTAAATGGATGAAGTTACAGCAAGGCCAATCTCTCGTCACCGAACGGGGGACTCATTAGCTTTTGTTAGCATTTTCTTATTCTCAATGTTTGTTCTGTTTTGGCAGTAATACTTGAGACTTTACAGGAATATATGAGAGCGTAAACTGACAAATGTCATCAAATCCAAAGTTGGGATGAAAGAATTAACGAGGTCTCATTTCTGACAGTAAAGCCAAGGTCTGTCTCCCTTTGTGTCCATCCAATGAGATTAAAGATTGGAGCCAATCCAAGGTGTAGTTCAGTCAAACAGCATCAATACATTTAAGGCAAATCTACAGAAGCAAATGTGAGTGAAAGGAACAGAAGCTTATACTGTTCGGGTTGGATAAAGAGGGATGGGAGGAGGCTTGTGTTGAGCATCAAATCCAGCATGGACCAGTTGGCCTGAATGGCCTGTTTCAGTACTGTAAATTCTATATCATCCAGGTTTGAAAATTTCCAGACATTCGTCAGAGAATTCATACTGAATCTCCTCACTTGATTGTCATAAAGATTATTGTTGTCTCTTCCATGACCAATGTCATTTTTATCTGAAAAATGAAAATGTTGACATTGAAAAGGCTTTAATCAGAATCTTAGTTATACTTAGAATGTCTCAACTGAATATGTGCTGCAGGGTACATGGCCCCACATTGTTTTGCATTTAAAGAAATGGTTGTTATCTTTTGTTAAAGATGGGTAACAAATGGGGAATTCGTGAGGCCACACCTGGAATGCTGTTTGAAGTTTTTGGCTCCAGGTAGGACGTACCCACCTTCAGTTCACTGCACTGATTCCCAAAAAGGAAGTTGTGTTCTGGTGAGAGACTGAGCTGCCCAAGTGAAATAACCTGAGATGACTCAATATGGTAAAGTAACAAACTAAAGGATTTATTGATTGGAATGAACTCTATACAATGAAGGGTTTAATGACACAATGATACAGATCTACTCCTAACAATGTCCTGGATTCATCAATAGCCTCCATCCCCCGGGGCTGCAGGCTCTCACTCCCGATAGGCTCCCGATAGGCTTGTGCACTTGCACTCTATTGGTTACAGTCCAGTCACATGGCCCCTGAAGGATTGTGCAATACGGGGGCAATGGGACCACACCAAGCCGATATTCTCTGCTGTTCAGCAGGATGTGAGATGATCTCATTGAAAAATTTTTAAAAATCTTAACTGAATTCGTAGGGCAGATATGAGAAAATGTTTCCTCTGACTGGAGAATCGAGAAGACAGAGTCCATAATACCATAAGAGCATATGACATAGGAGCAGAATTAGTGCATTCAGCCCATCGAGTCTGCTCCACCATTCAATCATAGCTGATTAGTTTCTCAACCCCATTCTCCCACCTTTTCCCAAAAATCTATGATCTCTTCACCACTCATGAATCTATCTATCTCTGCCTTAAATCTGTCAGAGTCCCAGAGCACAGTGTGGGCCCATTCACTGGGATTGGATGAGGTTACAGAAAGTTCTGTATCTTTGGAATTCTCTGTTGCAGAGAGCTGTGAATGCCCCACCATTGAGTACATTCAAGTCAGACATCAATAGATTTTTGGGAGCTTGAGGAACTAGGCTGTCAGACTGAAAGATCACTGCAAGATTTCCCTCACACAGCTCAGCAAAGGAATGACTTGGGGCGGAATTTTCCCAGCCTGTCCTCAATGCGAATCGCAGCAGGCGGGACAGAGAATTTGGTGGACCATTTAAAAGGTCCATTGACCTGGGATGGGAACTTCCAATCTTGGAGCGTACTTGGCCGAACAAATCTTGCCCTTGGTCTGACACAAATCTACATGATCCTATTGAATGGCAGAGAAGACTCGATGGGCTGAATGGCCTACTCCTGGTCCTATTTTTTATTGTCTTATGGTCTCTGTCATTCTAACCCATGTTGAGTTTCACTTGCTCCAGAGTTTACAGGGTTATTTGTTGTTTCCAAACAACAGTAACAACTTCAATATTCTTCCCTGTTTAATACAAGTATATTGGAAGGTGCAGGATATCAAAATCAGAGATGCTTGTTGAATGCAGCAAATTAGTCTTCAGAAAATGATTGCAACATAACAAAACGATTCTGGAGAAGAAGAAATTCACCCTTGTTGATTCGTCTCTAGTACAAAAGTAGAGAAACAGCAAACACCACAAGAATGGCCCCCAGCCTCCCGAGCACAATGTAAACCAGACTGTGACACAGAGAATAGGAAATGAGCAGTGCTGGACTTTACAATCATAGAAAGTTTACAGCTCAGAAAGTGACTACTGGGTCCATCATGTCTGTTATGTCTAAAAATCAGCCACCACCCCCAGTGTAGCCCCACTCTCCAGCATTTTGTCCATTGTCCTGCCGATTATCCAGACATCTTTGAAATGAGTTGAGTGTTTCTACCTCTATCACACTTCCAGAAAACTGCAGCCCTCTGGGTGAAAACAGTTTTCCTCATCTCTACTCAAATCTTTCTACCAATTTCTTTAATTTCATGCTCCCTCGTCACTGATCTCTCTGCAAAAGTAAATTAGTCCTTCCTGTCCACTCTATCCAGGCCCTTACAATGCCCTACATCTCAATCAATTCTCCTCTAAATTAAGGAGAACAACCCCAGCCTACCAAATTTTTCTTCTTGGCTGCAATTTTCCAGTCCTGGCAACATCCCTGTAAGTCTCCTTTCTGATAAATCCTTTCTGTCATGAGGTGACTAGAACTGCGCACATTTCTCAAGTTATGGCCTAACTATTAATTTATATAGTTCCAGCATTATCTTTCTGACCTTATATTCCATACCTTGGCTAATAAATGAAAGGATTCCATGTGCCGTCTTAACCACTTTATCGACCTGTCCTGCTACCTTCAAGGACCTGTGGACATTCACTCCAATGTTTCTCACTTCCTTCACATCCCCCTGTATCCTCTCATTTATTGTCTAACCATTTGCTTTGTTTGACCTGCTCAAATGCATCATCTCACACTTCTCTGCATTCAATTCCATTTGCCACTTTTCTGACCACTTGTTCAGTCCATTGGTATCATTTTGTAGCCGATAGCAATCCTCCTCGCTATCTACCGCCTGGGTAATTTTCATGTTGATACTCTCTACTTTATGCCTAAATCATTAATATATGCCACAAAATGCAGGGGATCTCCCACTGAGCATTGGAACAATTCCAGTCACAAAACAGGCGTCAACAATCATCCTTTGTTTCCTGCCACAATTGATTCTTGACCATTTGTTGATGGAAGTGGATTTTGAAATTATAGAGCACTTTTCATGACCTTTGAATGGTCTAAAGAGCTTTACATTCTAGGAAGTACTTTTAAATAACGACCACTGTTGTGATGTAGAAGACGTGGCAACCAATTTGCACACAGCAAAATCTCAAATAGCAGTGAACTTTGATCAGGTCAATATTGGTTATTTCTTCAGGGTTCTCCTTGACTGCTTCCTCTGTAGAGGCTGTTTATTTCCAGCAGCTTTTTCATCATATTGCTGTTTAGTTGGTATTTTCTCCTCATCATCATTGTAACAATTTCAGCTCTTTCTGTATGTCCCAACTATGTGAGGGGTTTTGGGTTTTAACAGAAAAGGAAAAGACTTGGTTTGCACATGTAGATTCAAGCAAACACAAAACATGTTTTAATAAAGAGCTGCTCTCTGCACTGCATGAAGTATAAAACTGTCAGTAACACAGCAGTCTGAGCATGCACTCTAATGACATCACATCAAATCAACCCTTTTTAAAGCTCGCACCTTCATTATAAAGCGAACACAACAGAATCTTGCCAAGGTTCCTGAACTGACAGCTATTGAGAAATGATGCCCAGTCTCCCTAATCGTCAGAGACTGAACATATGACCCAAGATGTGTGTCAGAACCCTGCAGATGACCCAACATGATGACCTCCATGGGAATTGCCTGGGACATTGGAACTTCCAATGGACAATTCTGCTGTTCGCTGGATCCCTCTGTGAAAATCTTTAGCTCTGGGTGAGAACTTCAAACAATTTATTGGGGATTACCTGGATAACGACCCAGGAAATATTAGACCGAAAGAACCAAGTTTAATTTCTGAGTAGACACAGAGGTTGTTCAAGAGGATTTAATCACTCACACAAAAGCCATGTCATTTAAACACAAATAATAAAAGCAACATACCTTTCAGCAAGTTTGGAGTTTGGAGTTGAGGAATCTGTTGGTGATACTGTTGAAACTTCACAAGAATTTTCAGGTCCGACTGAAACAAGATAACAACATTCAGATCAGCCTCATTTTCATTGTCACTAAACAAGAGAGTCACATTGAAAAGTGACACCTTGACCTGAGGGAGAACCTCTTTGAGGGAGCACCTCTTCTTGGGATGTGGATGTCACTGTTTCGGCCAGCAATTATTGTCCATCCCTAACTGCCCTTGAGACAATGCTCATAAGATGCTCTTGAACCGCTGCAGTTCTTGTGGTGTAGGTACATCCACAGTGCTGTGAGGGAGGGAGCACCCATTGCGTCTATGCCACTCAAAGCCAAACCACCTGACTATTCTAATCCCATTTTCCAACACATGGTCCATAGCTTTGTGTGCCTTGGCATCACGAGTGCACATCTAAATAATTCTTAAATCTTATGAGGGATTGTAAGGCACCAGGGAAATTTGCCTATTCCTCCTGGAAGAGGACCGTGCAATCATTTACATTTAGCTCAAAGGATGTATGGGTCAGCAATTCAACCAGACAATAGTACAGTCAACAGCAGAGCACAATCTCCATGCTGTACAGTGATATCAACACCTTTCTCAGAAGGAGAATTTGAACTCACAACCCATTGGTTCCAGAAATCAGGTTGCTACCAACTGAACCCCTTCTGACACTGATATATTTGAATATTAAATATTCAAACAGGTTAAAGTCTTCATTAATTCCGAACTATAGTTAGTGTTTATGTTAACACTGAGTAATTCAGTGTTTAGAACGTGGAATTCTGAGATTTTGAGCAGCATTTTGTGATGATAGAATTTTACGGCAAAGAAGGAAATTTGGTCCATTGCCCTCCATCGCTATGAAAGAATTTGCCATTTCGAATCATAGAATCTATGCAGTGCACAAGGAGGCCATTTGGCCCATCGAGTCTGTAGCGACACTCCCCTTGTCGTGTCTTTTCCCCAAATCGTCCTAAATGTCTGCTCCTTTTTTGCTTCCCCTTGTAAAAGCTATTATTGATCCTGGTTCTAATCCAATCCATACCCTAATAATCATTTGCATCAATAAAATTCTCCTGATTTCTCCTGCTGTACTTGTTGTGATGATCTTAATGTATTCTCTCAAGCATTCACTCACTTACTAGTGGAAATAATTAGTCTCAATTTAACTAATCAAATCCTCTAATAATTTTGAATAGATCGAGCAGATCATTTCCTTCTGTTCTAATGAGTCTCTGCTGGTGTTAGCTGTTGGTAGCACTCTTGTGTCTGCAGCCACAAGGTTCTGTATTCAAGACCTGCTCTAGGACTCAAAAATCAAAGCTGACGCTCCTGTGCAGTACTGAGGAAGTGCTGCACTGTTGGAAGCGCTGCCTTTTGGATGGGATGTTGAACTGAGTCCCCAACCTGCTTGCTCTATGGGCAGCATGGTGGCACAGTGGTTAGCACTGCTGCCTCACAGCGCCAGCGACCCGGGTTCAATTCTGACATCGGGTGACTGCGTGGAGTTTGTACATTTTCCCCGTGTCTGCGTGGGTTTCCTCCAGAGGCCTCGGTTTTCTTCCATAATCCAAAGACGTGCAGGTTAGATGGATTGGCCAAGCAAAATTGCCCCTTAGTGTCAGGGGGAACTAGCTAGGGTAAATGCATGGGGTTATGGGAATAAGGTCTGGGTGCGATCGTCGTTGGCCGAGACTCAATGCACCAAATGGTCGCCTTCTGCACTGTCGGATCCTATGGATTCTTTGAAACTATGGATGTATAAGATCTGTGGCACTCGATCTCCTGAAGAAATGCAGGTGTGTTATCCCAAATCACCCAGAAATATTTATCCCTCAATCAAAAACAGGTTCTCAGTTCATTATTTTGAGTTTGCTGTGTGCAAATTGGCTGCTGTGTTTCCTGCCTCACAACAGTGACAATGTTTCAAAAAGCATTTCATTGGTTGTAAAGTGCTTTGAGAAGTCAGGTGACTGTGAAAATAAATGTGAGACATTCTTTTATTTTGTAAGTGAGACCTTTTAAGATGCGATCATTTCACATCAACTCTTTAACTCTCTATCCTTACCATTCATCCTAAAGCAAGAGACATCAGCCAAAGATTGTTTTTCACAATTTGATCTCCAAGAAATGGGAACAGGAATGGTTAATGGAGATTTTATCAATCAAGTTCTATTTAATTTTAATGGGATTATTGCAACATTTACACGTCTTTGGGGAATATCTTATGATCCAGATATTTTCAATCAATATTTTTATCAATAACTTTGTTCTGAATGGTTGATGGACAAAGAAGATTGAATTTTGTCAGTTGCAAATCATTCAGAGAGACATTAGGAAGCTAACCAGCAACCAGAATCGACAAATACCAATAAATATTTCACTGACCACATTGCACGTTCACACTATCACTTACCAACGGTGTTGATCTGTATCACATAACTGCAATTCTCTCCTGATCTGTTGATCACTGACACTGTAACCATTTGACTGGATTTGTCTCCCTGGTTATTTGAGGCTGTGCAGTAATATTGATGATGTTGCTGTGTGAAGGATTGACAATGTAGATCCAGTTTATTGGTGTCAGAGATCTTTGAATCTTCAGACGGGGTCTTTTCATACCATGTGTACTGAATGGGAAGTGATCCCTGGACAGACTCACAGGAGACGGACACTGAGCCCCCAGAACATGAGGCATTTGGTGGTGATAGAAATTTAAGTTCAGGAACAGATACGGGTTCTGTGGGCAAAAGGCAATCACGAAAGGTTTTTAACAGTATCTTCATTGTACTGTTAATGTAAGCATACTTGTGATACGAAGTAAAAAAATCTTTAACTTTAAACTTTAAATGATTAAGCTTTAGAATGACCAAAAAATTAAATTGTTTCATATTACCAATATTTCAACATCTCATCCAGGATGTGAGGAGGAAAGGAAAGTGTTAGAAAGAGAGAGAGAGAGAGAGAGAGTTGGCAGTGGAAACTTGGCCGAATGCAGGTAGTATCTATTGATTGCTCTCACGGACAGCAGATATTCATGATAGCAGATTAGTTCGTAACAAGCATTGGAGTGTGACCTGAGATGTTTTCTGAGATAACGGAGGCATAGGTATCTTTCCTAAAATCTAATCGTGACCTGAATTCTCTGATATCGAGCAATCCGCCCGTTCCCATTTGGAGTCAGGAATTTGGCACTCAGCCAAATCTTCATTCACAGCAGCAGGACTGGAGGATTCCAGCTGCGGGCTAATTTGCTGAACTCCAGCTATTGTTTGTATTTGTATTTAAAATTCAACAGTAAGTCCCACTGACATTAAGGTGTGAGTACTGTTTGAAGTCTCGGGTGAGGTTTTATGGCCTCAAATGAGCGAGACTGGAAAATCCCGTCCAAGGTCAACAGACATTTCCGTTGTCAGCCCCATACCCGCTCCAATACCATGGCGGGCAAGGCAGTAAATTTTCAAAGTATCATCAAAAGGACATGAGCTGGGAGATAGAAACTATCAGTTGGCAGCAACTGAAATAGTTAATTGGGGAAACTGTCTTGAACTGGTCTTTTTGAACTGAGTCCCTTTGTTTTTAACATATAAAATGAGACATTCTCACTGCAACCAACACTGGACTCTGACTTTAACTGAATGTGGAGGTTTAATGAACTGAAGGAATTTACTACAGGAGAAGGAATGAGCTGTTGATGAGTATCTGGTGAGTATTCAGGAAGTGGTGAAGGTCAAATGTCCAGGCATCGGGAGCATGGGTGGGGTTCTTGCCAACTTGTTAATCAGGAGAGTGTGGTCCAAGGTGCAATAAATCTGATCCCATCTCTCTGGATCATTACTCTGAGCCTCTGAATTACAATTCCTCTAACATAATCATTTGTTCTAACTGCCCTCTAGCTGCCAGACTCTGCACTGCTGCTGAGCCTCGGGATATCAGAGTTGTCAAAGTCTCCTCCCAGATAAAGAATCGATCAGATATTTCAGTTGAGAGTAATAAAGGTAATCACAGAGAACAATTTACCATCAGATATTTGTAGCTTTACAGGAAATATTGAAAGGAGGCCGGACTTAGCAATACCACAGCTGTACCATCCTGCATCTCCTGGGCGAAGATCCTCCATAGTAACAACAAATAATCCTTGTGTCTTGTTATCTGTGATCGACATTCTCCCTCGCCGTCCATCTGGATCGTCTGATTTTACCAAAATAGTGCACCGACGGCTCCAATATTTCACATGTGACTGGGACAATTTGTCATAGTGACAATCGATAGTGATCGCTCTTCCCAAAACTCCTGTTACATTATTTTTTGCCCACAATGCAGTCAGAGCTGAAAAGACAGCAGGTCAAAAATGGGACTGAAAATAATTGTTTAATACAAACAGATGTATTTTAATAGGATATACCACTGTGTTCAGAGAAATCTCTGCAACACATCTTATAATGCTATTGAATACTTTCTTGTTTGAGATCATTGGGCTCATTGAATGTGTGGTCCCCGCGGATTGATAATTAAACAACCATATGGAGATTATATACTGAGCCCTCTATAAAGCAAGACCTTGAGAGGCTTCATGAATATTTTAGTCCTGGTTTGGGCTTGTTGTGTTCACCACAGGTGTGTGTTATTGTTTATTATCATTTGTACAATACAAGCACGGTTTCTTCATATCCACCTCCAGGAGTCAGTGCATTCTCAAACAGTAATTGTCAGACAGCAGACTGTCTGTTCATGATCACATTGCTCTTTGAGGGAGCTTATTGCTCAGAAATTGGCGCTAAGCTTCCTACCTCACAACAATGGCTCTGAATCAGTTCCGGCTTTGTCCAGAACTGACATTAAAACTGTCCTGAATTTGTGAAAAGTGAAAAATAAATGTAATTCTGTTTTTATTAAAACTGCTTCGAATGACCAATAGAACTAAACCCGTGAGCAATTCTGACGGACATTCCTTTAACATTTAATTGAATTTCTGAAGCTTAAAGAGATATTTACCACTGTGGCTGAATTGTGACACATAACTGCAATCATTCTCTGACATGTGGGTCACTGACACTGTAACCATTTCACTGGATTTGTTTCCCTGGTTATTTGAGGCTGTGCAGTAATATTGATGATGTTGCTGTGTGAAGGACTGACAACGTAGATCCAGTTTATTGGTGTCAGAGATCTTTGAATCTTCAGATGGGTTCTTTTCATACCATGTGTACTGAATGGGAAGTGATCCCTGGACAGACTCACAGGAGACGGACACTGAGCCCGAGGCATTTGGTGGTGATAGAAATCTGAGCACAGGAACAGATACGGGTTCTGTGGAAATAAAAATCATTAACAGATTTTCACACTAATTTCATTGCAGTGTTAATGTAAACCTACTTGTGATACCAACAAAAAAAATGTTTAAGCTTAAACTTTAAAAGTTTGATTTTGAAAATGACCAAAATGTTAAATAGTTTCATATTCCCAATATTTCTCCACCTCATCCAGGGTGTGAGGAGGAAGGGAAAGTGTTAGAGAGAGAGAGTTGGCAGTGGGAGCTTGGCCAAATGCAGGTGGTTTCTACTTATTTCTGTCGTGAAGAGCGTATATACATGATAACAAATTAGTTAGTAACAAGCATTGGAGCATGAACTGAGATGAACTGTGGATGTTTGCTGAGGTAACAAAGACTTAAATATGTTTCTAAAAATCTAATTTTGACCTGAATTAACTGATATCGAGTGATCTGCCCCCACTGTCAGTTGGAATGGGGAATTTGGCACTCAGCCAAGTCTCCATTCACAGCAGCGGGATTGGATAATTCCAGCTGCAGACAAGTTTGGTGAATTCCAGCCACTGTTTGTATTTGCATTTAACATTCAACAGTCAGTACCATTCAACATTTCAGTGTGAATACTGCTTCAAGTCTAGTGTGGGGTTTAATGGCGTCAAACGACCAAGACTGGAAAATCCCACCCAAGGTCAGCAGGCATTTCCGTTGTCTGCCCCACACCCGCTCCGATACCACAGCGGGCAAGGCAGTAAAATTCCGATGGAAGTATCATCCAAAGGACATCAGCTGGGAGATAGAAGCTATTAGCTGGCAGCAACTGGAATAGTTAATTGGGGAAAGTGGCACTTTTTGTACTGAGTCCTTTTGTTTTTGAACTCAGCGCTGGAGTCTGACTTCAACAGAGTGTGGAGGTTTAATAAGCTGAAGGAATTTATTACAGGGGAAGAAGTGAGCTGTTGGTGAGTACCCGGGAAGTGGTTAAGGTCTATTGTCCAGGCATTGGGACCATGGGTGGGGTTCTTGCCAACTTGTTGATCAGGAGAGCGCGATTCAAGGTGCAATAAGTCTGACCCCATCTCTCTGGATCATTACTCTGAGCCTCTGAATTACAATTCCTCCAACATAATCATTGTTCTAACTGCCCTCTAGCTGCCAGACTCTGCACTGCTGTGGAGCCTCGGTATATCAGAGCTGTCAATGTCCAGATAAAGCACCGATCAGATATTTCAGTGGAGAATAATAAAGATAATCTCTGAGAGCAATGTACCGTCAGATATTTGTAGCTTTACAGGAAATATTGAAAGGAGGCCATGCTTATCAATACCACAGCTGTACTATCCTGCATCTCCTGGGCGAAGACCCTCCATCGTAACAACAAATAATTCTTGTGTCTTGTTATCTGTGATCGACATTCTCCCTCTTTGGTAGGCCAGTGGTCAGATGGTGATGGGGAGTCGGGATGGCCACTGATTGGGAGACCAGTGGTGGCGGGGCCAGTGCACATGTGCCAATCTCCGCAGTGACAGATTGGTGCGTGTGCAGTGGCCCACTCAGCACTACGCTGGCTGCCTCTCCAGTGGGATTTGGACCCGCTGACCACATTTCAGACTGAATCACTCTGTGTCGGTGAAGCGTTCTGATTGTTGTCAAATGAGCCTCTTCAGACACTGGAATTCCAACACATCAAGGAAGCTGATCAGGAAACGTGTACTCCCTGAGTTGTGGGATTGCCCGTCAGCGAGCTGCTTGTCTCTGTTCATTCCTTTGTCTTGTGGAGCTCAGGGTCTGTGTGGAGGAGGCAGTTGCTGCTATTGATGCTATTGGTCACCTGGGTCCCCATCTGAGGCCCAAAATAAAACAGCCTGAGAACCACCCATGCTGATCTGATAGATACAATCGCCAAAATGTCACCCAGAAATACACATTCCCACCACTGTTGTGAAAGTGAACACCCTGTAAATACTGATATTAAACCTTTCACACAATCCAGTTAGAAATAAGCAGTGAGGTTCCAATGCTTCTTGGCATCTTTCCCAGTCACTTCTTCAGCCTCCCGCATTGCCTCTGTCTTCTGCCCTTGCTCAGTAACCCGAGCAGGCACAGGTAGATTCCACTAATTGCACTGACTGAGCGATTAATAGACTGAAACTGATAACCCGTCTCTCACTGGGGGGAATTGATCACACACTGATTGACACATTTAAGTTTCCTTGAAGCTTTTTATGATCATGTGGAACATTTGGAACATTGTGTCCAATTCTGCTCACAACACAACCAGAAGGACATGGGGGATTTGGAGAGATTGCAGAAAAGGTTTACCAGGATGTTATCTGATGTGGAGGGGATCAACTATGAGGAGAGTTTGAATGAGCTGGGTTTATTCTCCCTGGAAAGACGGAGGCTAAGGGACAACCTGATAGAAACTTATAAAATTATGAAAGTGATAGATAAAGTGAACGGTTGGAAGCTTTTCCCAGCGCAGAAATAACAATTACAAGGTGGCACAATTCAAGATCAGCGGGGACAGGTTCAGTAGAAATGTGCAGGGGAACGTTTTTACACAGATGGTGGGTGGGGACCTGGAACACACTGCCAAGTGAGGTGCAGATACATTAGTCACATTTAAGACTTATCGTGACAGACATATGAACAAACAGGGAGGAGAGGAATATAAGCGCTTGGTCTAGATTGGTAAATGTGATTGGTGCAGGCTTGGAGGGCCGAAGGGCCTGTTCCTGTGCTGTATTGTTCTTTGTTCTTTGATCCCTTTCAGGGGCTTTCACCATTTTGGATTATTTACTTGTTAAATTTGTCAATTTGTTAACTTTTAATCTGTCAGCTTCACCCTGAGTTTTCATTGGTTTATTTGAAAGGAGCACAAACTGACACATTGCGGATACATACGGATGTTGGGAGTTTGACTGGCTTCCCAACATATTGTCAATTTCTGTGTATTTAACCCCTCTGTGCTCCCCCACCCACCCCCACAGCCCCACCATTCAGTGCTAAACCAACAAGGTACAATTACTACCAACTGGCTGCTCACTCCACTTTGTTAATGTCTGACTATTAGATTGATCCGGACTGTAAAAATCTGACAGTGTGATAGTTAATACATTACAGAGACAGGAAAATATTCTGAGCATCGCGGGTAATTTCTTTCACAATATCCCATAGTTAAAGGAATTGTTAGCCTGATAATGTTTGAAGTCTTTGATCAGAATGTTTGACAGGCCACAAATTGAGTTTGTGTCACAAGAGTCGGATTTCCAGATCTCTGCCCTCTAGCTGTCAGACTCGGCATTGCTGCAGAGCCTCGGGATATCGGAGCTGTCAATGTTTCCTTGTGAATAAAACATGGATCAGGCATTTCAGTAATAAAGAAAATCATTGAGAATAATGTACCGTGAGATATTTGCAGCTTCACATTAAACTTTGGATCGATGCCAGTTGTATCAATTCCACAGCTGTACCATCCTGCATCTCCGGAGTGAAGATTCTCCATCGTAACAGCAAATATTCTTTGTGCCTTGTTATCTGTGATCGACATTCTCCCTCGCCGTCCATCTGGATCATTCGTTTTCACTAAATATGAGCAGTGGTCAGTCCAACCATGACACCAATATTTCATGTTTTGTTTGTATATTTCATTATAATGGCAATTTATTGTGATCGCTCTTCCCACAATTCCTGTGGCTCTCTTTTCTGCCCACAATTCACCTGAAACTGAGGAGACAACATTTCAGCAATTGACCAAGTAAATAACTGCTTAATGCAGAGAGAAACATTTTAATAAGATTTACCGCTGTGTACAGAGGAAACTCTCCAATATCTGTATTCATCATTCTCTTTCTAGTTTGTGCTGAATGAAAACATGAATATAGAGCCGTGCTGTCAGTGCCAAAGTACTTCACTGCCAATGATTTCTTGTTAATGTATAGTGGCCATTGTTATTGTGTCACCTTGTCACTCAAGCTTTGCACTGGCGCCTCTGAATGGGTGGATTGCAGGGTCAGGTCCCACTCCAGAGACTGGAGTATAAAATCTACAGGAACATTCCAGTGTAATACTGAGGGACGAGATGGCTCAGATTTTCCTCCCCCAGTCATGTTCACAGAGCTCGGTGATGACTTTCAGGTGAAAGGTTAATCTGACACCCAGGTCTGGAGTGTCCCTGTCATGGAGAAAATCCTGGGAATGGCTGGAATTTCAAAGCCCGAGATTGGGAGTGGGACTGGAATTGGGCTGGCATTCACACAAATGTGATTTGTGGAGGTGGATTGTCATTAAATTCATCATCTGCCTCGACTGAAGTGGGATTTTGTATAATCAGGAGTGTGGAATTCGGAATGTGCAGATTAGAATAGTGAAGAGAAGGTTTGAACTTGGTGGATTCTTATGGACAGCCAGGGTACACCTTCTGGAGAGGGAAGTTACTCTTTGGGAGGGGAAAGTTAATCTTTGAGACAAACTCTGGTGAGTGGTCAGGGCCGGAGTGATTATTTGGTTGTTTAAATGATTTTATTTATGAACCATGGCGCTGGGGCACAGAAACAGGCCTTGTGTCCAGCTCGCCTCCGGGCTGAGCAGCCTGTGGATTTGTTTCCGGGTCGCCCGTCCCAACTCATTTTTTATTGCCTTTCCCGACTCAGTGAACACGGCCCAGGGACGGCAATCTGGGCCTCTGTCTGCCCCACAGGTCAGTGCACCAGGAATGACACATTATTCAGGAAAAATGAAGATTCCCAAGACTGGTTCCTGGGATAAGGGGATGGGATGGGAACAGGTTGAGCCCACAAGGTGCATTTTTCCTGTCAGTTGGAAGAATCAGATTGAATTGAAATGTGTAAAATTCTTAAGGAGCTTGACAGGGTACATTTTGAGCATATATGTACCACCCTCCCAGGGCTGGGCATTCTGCAACACAGGATCACAGTCTCAGAATAAAGTGACAGACACGAAGGATGTGATGAGGAGATTTTTATTCACTCTTTTGAATTCTCCACCCCAGAGAAGTTTAGATGTTCAGTCTTGAAGGATATTAAACACACAGATTTATACAATTTTTGGCACCAACATAATCGAGGGATATGGGGATAGTGTGGGAAATAAGAATTGAGAATGGAGATCAGTCAGGATGTTGCTGAATGATGGAGCCGGCTCAAAGGGACAAATGGCCAACTCCTGCTCCGATTTCTAATGTTCATCTTGAGGAGGAGAGGTGGCAGTATGAATCAAAAATTTCATTGCAGACAACATAATAACATCAGTTTAATATGGGGCTGGTGTGAAAATTTAGATTTACCTTGTGAAATGTCAAGGAATGAAAATAAAATGATTACATCTTGGAAGGTCAAACTAGACCAACCACGGACAAGTGATTGGATGGCACGGTGGTGAAGTGGTGATCACTGCTACCTCACTGCACCAAGGACCTGGGATCAATATTGGCCTCGGCTGACTGTCTGTGTGGAGTTTGCATGTCTTCCTTGTGTCTGCATGGGCTTCCTCCGGATGCTCTGCTTTCCCCCCACACTCCAAGATGTGTGTCTGTGGTTGATTGCCCATGCTTACTTGCCCCTTAGAATAATGGAGATTACCAGGGTAAATTGGCCCTTGGTGTACCAAGATGTACAGGTTAAGAAAATTCATGTAGTAAATACGTGGGGTTATGGGGGTAGGATCTGGTTAGCGTGCTCTGTCAGAGAGCTGGTGCAAACCTGATGGGCCAAATGACCTACTTGTACGCTGCAGGGATTCTATGAAACAAATTCACCAACAAAGCACCATAAAACTACATTTCATCAGTTCTAATTTTAATTGAAACAATTGCAAACTTGAGACCTGTCCTCCTTGAGCAGTTGTTAACTCTGCCGTCTTCAGAGTCAATTCAATGAGCAATAATCTGCAATGGATCACAGGCATCTCTCAACATGAGGGAGAGACAATTGGTTACGTATAGTTGGCGAGGGGCGGTGGGGGGGTGGGGGTGCGCAGTAGCAGAGGGGCACCAATCCACAGGAACGGGGAAAGGTGAGGAGGCAGATTGCCATAAACTACCACAGCAAGTCTGTGGATTGAACCCCTGCCATTGGAATCATTCTGCATTGCACTCCAACAAACTGAGTGAATCAAACCCTCCAGTCTCCAGGATATAGTGAGCATGAAACTACATTAACGAGTTAACTTTTACTGGACTAAAATGTGTCACTTCTGCATTTTAATTATATTAATCACACAGCTTTTTAACAAAAATGAATAGGTTAATTCACATTCATAATCAATAATGCCATTTACTATTTGCTGGGTAAATATTTCTGTGCACAATACTATCAATAAAATAGCGACAAATATCACAAAAACGTCTTTAATTTATTTTTGCTGAATTTTTGTCGCTTTACATGTCTCCAAGTGTTTAAACATTTCTGCGGGATAAACCATGCGCGAGAATTAATCTAACACTCATCATCTCAGAGTCCAGTTTGTCCCTTACTTACCAGGCAGAGAAAAGATTAAAAGAATTAGAAGCCACATTGTTAACTTGGCAATGTTTCAATCAGTATTGATCGTCTGTCACCCAGCTCTCTGTTGTGATGTTGAAAGGCGGTTGTCAGGTCTCAGGAAATTCCACCCTTCAGAAAGCTCCAGAACAGAGGTCCCAGCTGGCCATTGCTATCACTGTGTGTGCCAGCTTGAAAGATCTCTTTTAGCTGCTGATCTCCTTGTTCCAGCAGGCACAGCTCTACATCTGCCTCTTTGGTGACCTGTGGACAGTTACTGTCCGGTTTTGACAATGTCACTCAATGTGGTTGTTGACATCATGGGAGGTGTGATTCACCCTGACACTTCCTGCACTATTGCTGAAAACACAAAGGCCCAGAATTTGCTGAAAATACCACAGTGTGTAAACTGGCCAATGAACAGAGACAATGAAGAGATGTCAAACTAATTACAAGTTACCGGCTGCTTGTTTTGTCTCCTCCATTAGCTTTGAGAAAATGGTGGATCTTTCTAAATAGATCATAGAACCCTACAGTGCAGAAAGAGGCCCTTCGAGTCTGCACCGAACGCAATCCCACCCAGGTCCGACTCCCATATCATACCCAATAATCCCCTCTAACCTACACATCCCTGGAGACTAATGGGCAATTTCTTAGCATGGCCAATCAACCTAACCGACACATCTTTGGACTGTGGGAGGAAAGCAGAGTACCTGGAAGAAACCCACACAGACACGAGGAGAATGTGCAAACTCCACACGGACAGTAACCCAAGCCGGGAATCGAACACAGGACCCTGGAGCTGTGAAGCAGCAATGCAATGCTAACCACTTGCTATCGTGCCGCCCTGACTTGAACGGAATTGTGACATTTGCCAATTAGCTATTCGCTAAACAGGCCACAGAATGTTCAGTCTTGGAACATCAGTCTCCCTGGCCCAGAATGTGAACAATTATAAACCCTGGGGTTTCACTCTCTCCTGGATTGAATTATTGACCTGGATTTTCCAATGAGAGGAATGGCGAAGGCTAACAAACATTCACTGCTATTATGGAGTAAATGAGTTGGTAGAGAGGGTGCGCGTGCAATTAAATTCAGAAATGTACAAGTTGTGGCCCTAATTCCCCAGTTTCCCCAGAGATTGTGTCAATACCTCACTGATAGATGCAGCATGGAAACTGATATAAAGACATGGGTCTGAGTTTCACATTCCACATCACCCTGCCAGCGCGCCCCCCACCCCCGCCACCCCCCAGCAGGTTTTCAGGTGGGGAGAGTGAGTAAAATTGCAGAGACAGGATTATTTCTGGGTTCCTGCTCACTCTGATCTCTCAGTGATTTTACACTGAGGCTGGCAAGGCCATGGCTGTTCCTGGACTTGGCCTCTGTGAGCAGTTCTTCTCCAGCCCACTACAGCACTGTTACAGCAGGGACAGGAGACCTGCTGGCCAATCAGGGGGTTGGCAGCTCTTCAGTCACAGCAGCGCCACCAGGAGCTGTGGTCGCTGCAGGGACTGCAGTCAGTCTCGGAGCGAGCTAATGATGAAGATCCAAGCAGGAGCTGAATGGGGTGGATTCGCCAGGGTCAGTCAGTGCTAGCACCAGAGAGATGGTGGGTACAATTGACAGGGGGAGGCCGGTCATGAATCAGGGGTGGTCCCTCCCACTTGTGAAAATTGAGGATTTGGGAGTGAGTTTGACTATTGTTGAATGAGCCAGATCCGGCACAATGAGCTGAATCAACCCCTTCTATTCTGTAGTTTCTAGAGGGAAGGGGGGGGTGTGATTCTCCATCATGACTCGCAAATTTTGTAGTGGATCGTGCTGGGAGATGCGTGTAGTTGGCATTTTTCAGGGATTTGCACAAGTGCCGGGAACACATGCGCTTCTCCCAGAGCCGGAGAACAGTCGGAGTCCAGGCCACACTGGAAACCGACGGGGAGACGGGTAAGTGATTTGAATCTTTTTCAAATATGTTTTGCATGGGATTATCGGGAATGTCCCAGGACCAATTGAATCTCACATCCCACCAGGAGCAGCTCATTCGGCAGGGTTTAGAATAACTCCCCACGTTCGGGGAACGAGCGGGAGACCCCGCCGTAATGAAAGGGGGGTTTATTGGGGTCCCTCAGGGGGTTCATGCCCGCTGGGAATGGGGACCCCGGCAATGCCAAACTGTGCCCCTGGCATTGCCCAAGCATCAAAGTGCCCATACCCAGGGTCAGTTTGACGCTGTCCACAAGGCATTGGGTAGTGCCAATGGAGTGGGGCTTATTGTGGGCGGGGTTAGGGGCAATCATTGGGGGCGTCCTACTGCCACTCTGCACGGCAATCAATCTGGGCTGGAGGGAGGGAGGCCAGCAATCGGGGCAGGATGGGTGGGTCTTCCAGGAGTGGGGCGCCTGCCTCCCTCCCGGGGGGGGGTCTGACTCCGGGGAGGGGTCAGCAGAAGGGGAGGTCCTGCTGGGTGTGAGGGGTGTGGGGGGATCACCTCTTCTGGGGGGAATGTGCTGGATATCGGGGCGCTCCAGGGTGGGAGGTGTCAGGGCTGGCCTGGGAATTGTCGTGGGTGCCAGGTGCTGGAGGGGCAAAACTGCCAGGGTCCCAGGCAGGGCAGCCATTGGGCTGGACAGCAAATGGGGAGACTGACAGATCAGGACCACTGCACACGCTCAATGTCCCAGAGCTGTCAGACTCCGGTGCATATAGGCCCCGCCCCCAGGTATTTAATAAGATTCCCAATTCTGGCCTCAGCATTGCAGAGTGCAGAGACTTGAGTGAGAAATTACACTGGATAAACAGTCGTGATCTAGAAGTTTTCCCACCAATTCAGCACTTTTAGGAGAATTGCCCCTTGCGTTTCTGATTCTCACTCCCTGATGTCTCTCTCTCTCTCTGGGATAACTTGTCCACACCATGGTGTAACTGATATGATCCCTGGTCATTCCTTCTTCACCCTAATTATCTGATGTTCAATAAATGTCGCAACCCCCATGCTGTTTGCCTGTAACAAATGCTGTGTCAATTCCTTCATTTGAAGCAATTTTTTAAAGTGGCATCTTGGCCTTTTGGTTAAGATGCAAATTAGATCAAACCTTGGAGAAGGAGCTATACCTAATCCAATCAGCTTGGATCATGTAGATCAAGCCCAAGACAGGAGGTGAGAGCCCCGTCTTGTCAGCTTGGATCGGGAATGTCCCAACTTGTTGGGACTCTGAATTGGATTTGATTTGATTGGATTGGATTGGAATCAAGTTTAAAAAAAAATTCTGTATCAATGCTGATCTTCTCGCTCCTGCAAACACAGCTCTGTATTTGGTATCTTACATCTATTGTACATTCACAGGATTTCTATCTCACACCATTCTGGGGACAGTAACACATTTCTCTTGCAGTTTCAAACCATGAACTTTGCAAGTTGCAGCAAACATGAACCTACATTTATTTCCAATGTCAATCTCTCTCTTTGCCTTTCTCATCAACCATTAAAAAATTTGGGAAGTTAATGGAATATTGCTGTAAATTGGTGCTTATTTAGGATGGAGCCGTCACTCACAGAATTCTATACTCAATAAAAAATGATCAAACATTGGAACCATTTGGAAAATCCAGAACTCTGAGTGCAATCTGTTACACGTGGGTAAGAACTTCAGTCTGAGTAAATCTAAAGTTAGAACTCTCATTGACCACAGCCTTGGGTAGAGAAACATGTTCAGTTTTTATTATTAACTCATTGGTGGAATCAACAACAACAGCAATAACTTGCTCTTTATAAAGTGCCTTTCATCATCGAATCCTACAGTGCAGATAGAGGCCATTCGGTCCATCGAGACTGCACAATGCCACCCAGAGCCTATCCCCATTACTCCACATATTTACCCTGCTAATCCCCTGACACAATGGGGCAATTTAACATGGGCAATGAATTATTAACTTATTTATTATTAACTTATTGGTGGAATCAACAACAACAGCAATAACTTGCTCTTTATAAAGTACCTTTCACTCAATAAAACCTCCTCCAGCATTTTACAGTAATGTCATCAGAAAAGTGTTGTTGCTGATGCAAAGATTAGGAGAGATCTGGGGGAAAAGGTTGGGGGGGAGGGTGGAGTGTGGAGTGTGGAGTGTGGAGTGTGGAGTGTGGAGTGTGGAGGACTGCACCATGTGCTGACTGAGGCCTAACCAGAACAAGCAGCTGGTGCTCCAGCCCGGGGTGCTGAGGTTCAGACATGGACTGCATGAAATCTGCTGTCACTGGACACCCATCTGGTGCTGATTTGCCGTCTGTCCCTACCCCGGGACACGGACCAGCAACACCTGCCTGGAACGGATGCTGCAGTTGCACAGAGCAATGGATCAAGGGTGTGCATTGCCCACGGCTGCACACCCACCTGTATAATCTGTGTCAACATTTGTCATGATGGGAATTTCACACAACCTAATCGGCACCATGGATTGTGTGGCGTTGTCAGCTCCCACAATTGGAGATAGCGGCCCAAGTGAGGGATTGGGGTGATGCTGGGTCGATGCAGCCAATGACATTAATCTGTCATTCTTTACTCTTTCCAAACCCCACCGTGCAGATGGACCTTGAACTGAGCGATTTGGATCTGGCCGTTATGGTGGTGGATGAAGAGGAGGAGGAGGCAGCTCAGGAGGTGGAGAGTGTGGGGAGAACACTGCAGGAGCAGCCAATCCAATAGGTCATTTCAGGCACCCAGCAACGACCTCAGTGCTGAAGTAATCAGGGCCTAGTTTTAAGGCCGATTAAATTGGATATTCTAAATTAAAGAATTGGACAAATTAAAATCAAACGCAGTCAAACCTCAGGCAGACCAGACTTGACTGAGATCAAATATACAAATACACAGAAACATGTCTGGGCCTGGCCCATCAATCACCCATCAATGACCATCGCACTGAGACCCAGCAGAAGATCATCGCATCCCATTGAGACACACCGGCCTATTGTTCGAAACCCAGATCGGGCCAGACTTTCTGTCACTGAGAGTTCCTGCAGTTACCTTATCTGGCAACAAGTTCCATGTAAGCAACAGCACGGAGATGGACACCTGGGGGCGGGCCCGAGTGTCCCGTCAGGGGAGGGGATCCCACTGGGTATTGGAACCTCCCTCCCGAGGCCTCATTGACTGTAAGCCAGAGAAGTATCTGGAAAGGTGGAGAGGGAGGGGGATAAAGGAACGCTTCCCAGACACAGCAGCAGCGAAGACTCAACGAGGGAGGTGACTTTAACCATCTGGAAGTTTTGGCTAAGATCAAGTGTAGTTTTGGCATCTTGTTTGAAGCCATGAGGATACACTGAGGCTTCATTTGCAGCAATTTTTAAAGTGGCATCTCAGCCGTTTGGCTAAGATGCAAATGAGAACAAGCCGTGGAGAAGGTGCAACGCCTGCTCCAATCAGCTTGGATCATGTAGATCAAACCCAGGACAGGAAGTGGGATGTCTGTCTTGTCAGCTTGGATTGGGAATGTCCCAACTTGTTGGGACTCTGAATTGGATTTGATTTGATTGAATTAGAATAAAAACCACTTGTTTTATGTGGTAATATACGGGTTAATATTATTATTGTTAATAACGTTATTGAATCTTTACTTGTGTTTGTCTTCTGTCCATCTTGCAAACAAGGGCACCGGGGTAAAACTTTTGAATAAGTAAACTGGCGGAGAGTTGGGGGAGGTAGTCAAGGAGGCAAACGGTATGCTTGCTTTCATAGGCCAGGGAATTGAGTTTAAAAATTGGCAAGTCATGTTGCAGCTTTATAGAACATACAGGGCCCATTTTACCATTGTGTGTTAAAGTCGGGTGTGAGGCCATTAACACGATCTGCGCCAGTGTCAGTGCAGATGACCACTTTACTCAGACCCGGGAATGGCCGCGATCCGATTTGTGCCCGAAACAGGCACAACGGCGATTTAAATACATTTGCGTGGATTTCAATTAAATTAATGAACTGCCCGCCCAACTTTATCAGCATTTCCCCCTTTATCGCCAATCCGAATCGCACCAAAATGGACATGCTGAATTAAAGTCTGAATCGGGCGGTCCAGCTGCTGAAGAGGCGAGTTCCGAGCTTCCAGCGGTTCTCTGACTCAGATCGGAGGTGGGGAAGGGGGGAGGGTGGGGGGGTCGGTGTGGTGGGGCGGGCAGGGGGGGTGAGGTGGGAGGAGGGAGATGTGTTGGGGGGTAGAGGGAGGTGGGTCAGATCATTCTCGGAGGGCAGTGGGGAGTGAGGCCACATTGTTGTCTGGTTGAGGGGAGGGCCGATCGTTGTCTGGTTGGAGGAGGGAAGTGGGTCTGATCATTCTTGGTGAAGGGGTGAGGAAGGAGGAGGAGGAGGAGGTGGGTCAGATGTTCCTCGGGGTGGGGGGGTGGAGTGAGGCCAGATCATTCTAGGGAAGGGGTGAGGAAGGAGGAGGAGGAGGAGGTGGGTCAGATGTTCCTCAGGGTGTGGGGGAGTGAGGCCAGATCATTCTGGGGAAGGGGGAGGAAGGAGGTGGGTAAGATGTATCTTGGGAGGACTGGGGAGGCCCAATCATTCACTGGTGGAGGGGTTTTGATGCCACTCTGTGGCCAATCGGTGGGGGTGGGGTGCAGGGTGTTGTGATTGGCCTGGGTAGTGGGGGGGTTGTGTGGATAAGGGGGACAGTGATGTGTGTGGGGGCCATTGCTCCCACTTCTCGCTGCTTTCTCTGCTTTCAGCGGCCCGGGAGCGATCTAACACAGGCGGACTTCTTCAACATATATAAATGTGTGTTGAGTATTTGTAGCTGAAGTGGTAAATACAGAATGAATTTGTTTAAGGGAAACCATAATCAATCTGCCTTCTGTTACTCACACAGGGGAAATTATCTGAAAGTAAAGTAAATTAAAGCTTATTTATTCGTCACAAGTAGGCTTACATTAACACTGCAATGAAGTTACTGTGATTTTCATGTTGGCATTAAGCGAGCAGAGCTGGAGATAACCGTCGTTGCTGCAGAAAGGCCAACCCAGGCTGGAGTCCACACCAGAACAATGGTGGAGGAGGGGAGGAGGTGGTGGTGGTGGGGGGGCGGGGGGGGGGGGGGGGGGGGGGATGGTGGTGGTGGTGGTGGTGGTGCGGTGTGGGGCGGGGAAGTGGCGGGGGGTGGAGGATAGTCAGGGTCAACACCCTGCCACTGGAGGGTCCAGTCACGGAAGTGGAGGAGATTGCTTCTCTTTATCGACACCTATGGGGTTCGAATCGGAGACCATGACTGCCCCCAGCCTCTCCAGTTTGGGTGTGTGATGCCATATTGGATGGTGCAGGGAGACCCCTGGTAGAAGGTGAGGTGGGAGGCTACCCTATCAAATGCCTTTGAGAAACAGGGAGTTCCTGCACTCCCTTTAACACATCCAGAGATATTGGTTTTTCCTGGTGGAAGCAAGGGATAATTATTTTTAGTGGGTTTACAGGACACTTCCAAGAAAGATTTGAAATGGACTTGGTTGAGTTTAAGTCGGGGACGCAGTTTATTTTCACCTTTTTATTTTAGTACATCTTCCCCGAACAGCAGAGCACATTTTGGGTTCTAATGTTTCAGCAGATGTAATTTGTCTTTTGACCTGTCACATTGTTGTACCTGGTAGATGGCTGATGTGAATGAAACGCCAATACAGATATCCACAGGGACTTACACAGACAGGGTTTGTAGAGTTGGGGAGTTTTGGTTTAAACCTGCCAATATGTCTGATGATAGAACAAAACAAGGGATGATTGCTGAACATGCAACTGCATTTGTGAGGCATAAGCGTGGCTGTGGTCGAATGAGAGCAGAACTAATCATAGAGGGCTCTGAGCCAAAACCTCAAAGGCAGTGTGGCTTCCCTTAAACAAGCTGAAGGGGAGATTACAAAAATAATCACGAGTCTGCTACAACAGGGAGATTTACTACCTGTAGCTTCCACAAACAATTCACCAATTTGGCCAGTTAGGAAACTGGATGGTTCTTGGAGACTGAGTTCTTGGAGTTGATGACAGAGAGTGAAATAAATTAACTCCATTGACTTGAAAAACAGTAACCCCCAGACAACGATGAAACAGACTCCACGAAGCAAGATAATAGCAAAATACTGCGGATGCTGGAATCTGAGACAAAAACAGAAAATTCTGGAAAAGCTCAGCAGGTCTGACAGCATCTGTGGGGAGAGAATAGAGCCAATGTTTCGAGTTGAGACGACACTTCATCAGAGCTAAGAGAAAAGAGATTTATACTATTGGGGTGGGTTGGGGGGGCTGGGGCTGGGTGCAGGGGGTGTGGAATTGGACAATGGACATGTAACTGAGGGTACAGAAGGCTGAGAAAGTGCTAAGAGCATCCATTCAGTGATCAGAATGTGAGAATGACAGAACAGAGGCACAGATTGTTAAAGGACAGCCTGAGGAATGTGGCAGTTTCACTGAAAGGGGTGGGGAGGGTGGACGGGGAAAGAAGGAGAGCTGGAATGGAGCAGTGGAAAAATAGAAGTGAAAAAGAAGGATGATAAAATGGATGAACGAGATGAAATGAAATGGAATAAAGTAAATAGGAAAGGAGTGAAGGTGGAAGGGAGAGTTCATGCCCTGAAGTTGTTGAACTCAATGTTCTGTCCGGAAGGCTGTAAAGTGCCCAATCAGAAGGTGAGGTGCTGTTCCTCCAGTCTGCGTTGGGGTTTCGCTAGAACATTGCCAAAGGCCAAGGACGGACATGTGGACAGGAGAGCAGGGCGGTGTGTTGAAGTGGCAAGTGACAGGAAGGTCAGGGTCCTACTTGCGGATGGACCAAAGGTGTTCAGCAAAGCAGTTCCCCAGTCTGCGTTTGGTCTCTCCAGGGCAGAGTAGACCACATTGAGAGCAGTGAATGTAATGGGCCAGATTGGAGGAGGTGCATGTGAAGCATTGTTTTACCTGAAAGGAGTGTTTAGGACCTGGGACAGTGAGCAGGGAGGAGGTAAAGGGGCAGGTATTGCATCTCATATGATTGCATGGCATGGTGCCGTGGGCAGTGGGTGAGATGTTGGGTGTGACGGAGGAGAGAACCAGTGTGTCCCGGAGAGAGTGATCGCCGCAGAATGCTGATGGCGTTGGGGATGATATGAGGGGAAGGCGTGTTGAGTAGTGGCATCATGCTGGAGTTGGTGGAAATGGCGGAAGATGATACATTGAATGTGGAGGCTCGTGGGGTGAAAAGTGAGGACAAGGGGGACTCTATCCTGGTTCTGGGAAGGATGAGAGGGGGTGAGAGCAGTATCCCAGGGGATGAGCTGGACACGGTTGAGAGCCCTGTCAACCACAGTGGATACAAAAACACAATTGAGGAAGAAGGAAGCGATATTGGCAGCGTTATTTTGGGAAGTGGCATCATCGGAACAGATGAGGCGAAGGTGAAGGAGCTGAGAGAATGGGATGGGCTCCTTCCAGGATGTGGGGTGTGAAAAGCTGAGGTCAACGCAGTCTCCTCGTTCCTTTGCCACATATTCAGTTGTTAAGATCAATCCAATCTGCAAAGCAGTTTGAACTTTAATGCTTCAGGGTCAAGATATTACAGCCAAATGGACTAAATTGCCCAGTTTCTAAGCTGACAATCTAAATTACAGCGGTGAGCCTCCTGAGTGTCAAATAGTGAAAACAAGTGATCCTAAGGAACAATTTCTGCCAAAACAAAAAAGGGAGGAGGATCCGTGAAGCCTGCTCGATCTGGTATATATCTGACATACCTGTGCAGAGGGCAGACACAAAATGGCCTTTGAATATCTTTGTTGCTGGATCCTCTGGTGTGGAGGAATGACAGGGTGTGGGATCTATGTTGAGGTTGATCGAGGAATAGCTCTTGTTGATTTAGCTGTAAAACTATCTAGTGGAATGAGTCCTCAAGCAGCTGAGTTGACTGTTGTGGTTTATGTGGTGAGTCACCCTGGTAAGCTCCCATACCGAGTTGATATATATATATTCTGACAGAATGTATGCCTGCAATAGAGGAACAGATGTCCTGCCGTTGTGGGAAGTGAGTGGTTTGGTTTCAACGGATAGGAAACCTCAACTGTCAGCACCTTTGCGAAAATATATTTTTCATATTGCCCAAGGACGGGAATATGGGAACATTGGGGCACACCACATAACCTCTCCCATTGGGAATTCTTGAGCAGATGAATTAGCAAAACACGGTGCTCAAAAAGGGAGAATCATGGCAGCCTCCAGTAGGAGAACAGATAGTTAAAGTAAAAAGTTTATCTATTTAATAGTGACAAGCAAGGCTTACATTAACACTGCAATGAAGTTACTGTGAAATTCCCTCAGTTGACACACTCCAGCGCCTGTTTGGGTCAATGCACCTCACCAGCTCGTCTTTCAGAATGTGGGAGGAAACCAGGTCACCGGAGGAAACCCCACGCAGACACAGGGAGAACATACCAGCTCCACATAGACAGTGACACAAGCTGGGAATCGAACTCAGGTGCCTGGTACTGTGAGGCAGCAGTGCTAACCACTGTGCCACCGTACCACCCACGATAGATAGATGATGTTACTGTTTGTCAGGTGAGTATGGAGGCTGGAATTGTCCCATCCCACCTGCCACTGGAATTTTAGCGGGCAGGTTGCGGACAATGTGAAACCCCATTGACAGACACGCGGGAATTACTGGCCTTCAGACCCACACAGCCAGAGAATTCCGCCGGAAGATCTTGAACAGGTTCAGTGCAGTGATGATGATTCAGAATAACTACAAGATGGAGCATGCCCTGCTTCTTATGACAAATGGAAAGATAAGTTTCAAAGACAGGATGGGTTTATTCTTTAGAATGGATTGTGTGTGGTACCAACCCAAGATTGTAATCAAATCATTTACCAATATCGTGATGTTCAGGGTCATCAGGGAGCAGAAACAACTGCTGATTGAATTAAAGGGATGCTGATGGCCAAATGTGACTAAAGACAGAAAGCATTATGTAAATAATTATTGAGTATGTCTTCAAAATAACCTTCAAAGTAACAAAGTAAAGGGAAATTGGGGTATACAGGAGTAATTGAAGGGCCATAGACTAATTGCAGATAGATGATGTTGGTCCTTTACCACCATGTCAGGGAGGATACCAATGGATCCTGATAATAACTGACACTTCCAGTCAATGAGTTGAAACATTCCCATCCTTAACAACACAGCTAAAGTGACAGTTAATATCCTGGTCCAGCAAGTGTTTCCCAGATGGGAACTCCCAAGTAGCACTGAATCAGATCAAAACATTTTTTTTTCTTATTTGATTTGATTTGATGTATTTTTGTCACATGTATTGGTATAGAGTGAAAAGTATTGGGTCTCTTGTGCACTATACAGACAAAGCATACCATTTATAGAGAAGGAAACGAGAGACTACAGAATGTAGTGTTACAGTCATAGCTAGGGTGTAGAGAAAGATCAACTTAATGTGAGATAGGTCCATTCAAAAGTCCAATGGCAGCAGGGAAGATGTTCTTCAGTCGGTTGGTACATGAGCTCAGAATTTTGTATCTTTTTCCCGATGAAAGAAGTTGGAAGAGAGAATGCCCAGGGTGCGTGGTGTACTTAATTATGCTGACTGCTTTGCTGAGGCAGTGGGAAGGGTAGACAGAGTCAGTGAATGGGAGGCTGGTTTGCGTGATAGATTGAGCTACATTCGCGACATTTTGTACTTTCTTGCGGTCTTGGGAAGAGCAGGGACCATGCCAAGCTGCAAAACAACCAGAAAAACTGCTTAGTATGGTGCATCTGTAAAAGTTGGTGAGACTCTTGGGGATGTGACAAATTTCCTTAGCCATCTGAGAAAGTGGAGGCGTTGGTAAGCTGCTGCTCATGCCATGCAGGATGTCATGACCTTATTTTGGATCAACCAAAAGTTCTACATTGCCTATCAACCTCAATCGAGTGGGATAGTGGAAAGGATGAATCATCCTTTAAAAACCCTGATTCGGAAAAGTGTAGAGCAAAATCATTCCACATGGGACACATTATTACCCTTTGTTCTGATGATAGCACAAAATACAGTCTCAAATTCAAATGCATTTACTCCACATGTTTTAATGACTGCACATCCCATGAGGAGAATTGAACTTCTTTTAGGATTGAACTTTTCAGAATCTGAAATAATTGCGCTTAGTCATGAGAGAATTGTACAGCAATTGCTGCACAATGTTCAAGCTGCCCAGGTATCAGCCGCTGTTAAAATGGGACATAGAAGGAAGCAGAGTAAGGCTTATTTTGATGATAAAGTGAATCCAATAATGAATAAGGTGGGACAGCAGATTTGTCTCTCCTAGAGATACTGGACTCCATTCCATTATAGATAAAAGTGAGTCCATCTCTGGAAAAGATTCTGGAAAGACTGGATGGTATCATGGAAATCAAATGAAAGTTTCTTGTACTCAGTGTAATACATATGTTTTCAACGTAACATATCAATACTGTGTTATGTTGAAAACATGTGGCCCGTACGCTCATTGCTGTTCTTTTTGGTTTGGTTTTTCTCCATCTGATTCTTCATCAATGCAGACTTTGCAGACAGATAATCAGATAGTCACACGGACAGTCAGTCTGATGTTGCATCAACCCTGTCACAGGGATCAGTGAAGCTCGCTTGGGTACGAGATGAGCAAAATTGTTAGTTAGATTCCTCGATGTGAACAAGGGGACAAGTGATGAGCTAACAGGTGTTCAGATTGTAGAAATTCAGGGCGAGGGAAATCTGGTGAAGAATGATACGGCTGGGCAAGTTCCAAATGATGAGATGATTCCTGTTCAGCAGGATTAATCATTTCTGATGCCCAAGAGCTGATTTTCATTCAGTTTGTTTTGGCATTGAGCGTTTAGCTTTTAGCTTTAGATTTCTAGGGAAAATCTTACAACCTCACCAGAGATGTTATCATCCAAATCCAATTCTTCATAAATATCAAGAAATCCTCCATAAACAATAATATCTCCATAAACTGGTAAACATTGTAAATCAACCATTTCTGGAAATTAAAATAATTCAAATAGGAAACTGGTTGTAGACTGAACAAAATAGCAGGTACTATCTTGATTCCATTATAGAGCGTTTTTAGGTGGAGTTTTTTATGGAAATGGTTCTCTTTGGATCAGTGATCAGTGCGTTATCGTGGAGGTGGTGTTTTGAGATGAACATACTGAAGACCAGTTGGAAAATCTAATATTTACTCTTTGGAGAGTGGCATATTATGAAAATGGACGTTTACAGGTTGAATTTGATGTGTTGGTAATATTCAGGTGAGAATATCAATATGTGGGAGATTCTTTTGTCAGATGGTGAAACAGCTCTGACCGTGACATGATTCAAATCCAATCTGACCCAGATTAAAGTTGTTTTATCTTTTCAGCTCCATCTTGTTTGAGATTGTATGTAAAGCCTGTTTTCCTCAAAATGGGAGGGGTATCACAGAATTCCTGTGGTGCAGAAGGAGGCCATTCAGCCTATCAAGTCTGCACTGACCACATTCCCACACAGGCTCTCTCCCCTTAACCCAGTTAGTCCCCCTGATGACAAGAGGCAATTTAGGATGGCCAACCCACCGAGCCTGAACATCTTTGGACTGTGGGAAGAAACCGAGGCACCCAGAGGAAAGCCATGCAGACACGAGGGGAGAGCCTGCAGAATCTCCATAGGGATGCAAGCTGGGAATTGAACCCAGGTCACTTGCCCTCTGCGTCAGCAGTGCTAAACACTGTGCCACTGTGCCAGTAGCTTTAAACCAGATAATCTGGGGTATTTCTTATGATGATGAACATAGGGATATTTGCAGGGAATCACTTAAAGAAGATGATTATGTTTTTGATCACATAAAGAGAGAAACTAAATCTCCCACTTCAAAACATAGTGTAGCTCCGACAACAATACCTACACCCAGTGTGGACACTAGTCCTAAAGTAACCTCAGGACCACAAAATGGTTTGGTTATGGAGGAAGCTGGTAAAATTCTACATAATAATGTCCATTACGAATTAATATCTGGAGTGTTAGATATAACTGGGATTCAACAAACAGAATAGTTTCCTTCTCTAATTGGGGATCCGTTTCCATTCTGACTCTGAAGTTCTTAGAACAAGAGACAGGGAATAGTGAAAGGGAAGTAAATTTACAATCAAATAGTCAGCAAAATAACAAATTGTTCAATGACTTAGCAACAGCCTGCGGTGTGAGCATTTTGAGTGTTAAAACACTTGATCCAGTCAATTTGGATAATAAACTAAGAATTTTAACACAAAAGATCAAACAGACTTTAACTAACATAAATGCTAATGATCAATTGAACACTAAAGGGGAGTTAGTTGAAAATCGAGTTGATAACTATACGGTTACAATATCAGAAGGACATTCTGAGACTATAAGTCAATGCATTGAAAGAAAAATAACAGATGATGGTACTGGATGATAAAACATCTTCTGTAGCATTTTAAACAAGTTAACCAGGGAAACGTTCCATCTTGGATTAGCAATGAACAGTTAGAATATTTGATTCATGGAGAGAGACATCTGAATATATCGGGTTGTCAATTTTAACCACTGAGGGGTTTGGCTTGAGAACAATTGTAGAGGAGAAGCCTGAGGAATGATGTTGGGGATTCCAAAATTTCCAATAGATGAAGTTGGTTTAAAGTTTTCTGAAGTAGAGTCTGTAGGAATTATTGAAAAGGACATGTGGATAGGGTGTCATAATATCTTCCCATAAGCTGTTGAGAAGGGGGATCGATTTGTAGATACTAATCTGAATAAATGTCAACAAACAGATGAAATAATTACGTGTCCTAACCCATATATTTTAACAAAGAGGTGTTATGTGGTTTTAAAACAGATGTGAATTCAAGTTGCAGAAGAGAAGCTAAAAGTCTTGACAGAAATATTGCAAGAGTAGCTCATAAGAGTAGGGGAGAATATTGTGTTACCTCCTGACTGAAGAAATGTCGCTATGGTACATTGATAAGAAATATTCCCAACACTGGTTTTTGCTTTAATTGCTTCTCGGCCTTTTGGCTAAGATCAAGTGTAGTATCAACTTGCTGCACTTGGTTGAAGTCATTAGGTTACATTTCAGCTTCTTTTGAAGCAACTTTTTAAAGTGGCATTTTGGCTTTTTGGCTCAGATGCAAATGAGATCAAGCCTTGAAGGAGGAGTTACACGTACTCCAATCAGCTTGGATCATGTAGATCAAGCCCAAGACAGGAGGTGAGAGCCCTGTCTTGTCAGCTTGGATCGGGAATGTCCCAACTTGTTGGGACTCTGAATTGGCTTTAATTTGACTTGATTGGATTGGAATAAAGTAAACAAAAAAAATTGATTTTTGCTTTAATCCTCAAATACCAGCTGGAACAGGCTGTATGAAATTCATTGATACTCACAAGAGAGAGGATGTTTCTTTTAATATTACAGATGATCTTTTACCAGAGATCTAATATAAATTAAATTGTAATTTTCTAATGTTCATCAAACATTTACTAAAGTGGTTCAAAGAACTGAAGAAATTAAAAGCGACCAATCAAAACGACTAACTGGTGGAACGATTTATGGGACTGGCATATAAATATGCAGATTCATCCATGGGTCTATCTAATGTCTCATGGTGAAGTGTTAATAACAGTTTGTACTTTAATTAACAGCAATAACAATGAGAATTGTTAAGAGCTACAATCAAGCATGTTGGGAATTTTGGACAAGTTGTGTTGAAACACTGATAAAGGTCAGAGAAGATTGAAACAAGTTGTGACCTGTCCAGTGAGACGTCAACTGACACTTGGTGTGTCATTTGGGAGTTGTTTATGAGAAACTACATCAAACACTGTGATCTGTTTCCAACGGTATTCATGGTTAAATTTCAGAGAATATTCTGGTAAGATGTGCAAAGTTTAAAATAAAAAGAGGAACTTTGAATCATTTCCTGAGAGAAGCTCGAAGGTGGGACTCAGAGTTTGTCATTGCTAGTTAGAAAATAGATCTGTTGTAAATGGTGCAGAGGTGATAATGTTGATCAAGAACTCCATTGCAGTGTAGTGTTAGATAATGTTAAAATGGGCAGGAGTGAAAAGTGAAATCTAGTTTAATAAAGTTAATGAATTGAAAGAAAAAGAGTGGGAGCATTAATATGAATTAATTGTTTACTACAGAGGAACATTGTCTCTGACAGAATTTCATAAGATCATATCTCATTAAATGTACTTTAAACAACAGAAACTGTTGCAAACGAGAGACATGTTCTGTTTGCAGGATTATTATCACTGCAGTTTTCAGTGTGTATTACACACAGATAATCGGGATTTTACCGCCCCGCCTGCCACGGGAATCGGAGCGGGAGACGGGCAGACAGTGAGAAGCTCCATTGACCTCGGGCGGGATTTTATAATTTCAGGACAAGTGAGAATGTAAAACCTCCCCCCACAATTTCAAACAATGACCAATTAAAGGCAGCTTCCATTTTTAAAATGTGGCTTGACTAGATTTTTAAAAATTAAATTTTCCTTAATTTCCCATCCATAATTAATAATGCAGTTTACTTTATTTGGTGAATGTATCAATGTTGTGCTAATACATTCATCAGGAGATACAATACATCATACATATTATTCATTTATATTTGCTAAGTACTTTGTGCCATTAAACTTAGGAGAGTTCCCAAATCTGGAGACACATGAGGCAGACAAAGCAAATGTGTGTGTCTGTTCCCAATAGCTCGTTCTTCCTGGACATGGTCACAAGCCTGAAGTTAGGGACTATAGCATGAGGGACGACACTCTACATCAAGACATTGCTGACTGAGTATCTCTCCCTCTTACCACCCGCCTTCAGCGTATAGGAACAGTTTTCAGGATGATAATCAAAGTATTTGGTCTTGTTAGAACCCACCTTCCATTCTCATCAATAGCAGAAACAGGACTCAAACCTGGAGCTCCAGGCTCAAATACAGAGACTCTACCCACTGCAACACAAAATCGTCTTTTGTGCCTTTACACATCTCCAAATATTTAAACATCTCTGCCGTATAACCTGAAGACTTGAGTTTAACTCACATTACATACGAAATAGGAGCAGGCGTAGGCCATCTAGCCCTTCGAGCCTGCCCCGCCATTCAATAAGACCATGGCTGATTTAAAGTGGATCAGTTCCACTTCCCCGCTTTCTCCCCATGACCCTTAATCCCCCTGTCTATCAGAAACCTATCTATCCATGACTTAAATATATTTAGCGTGGTAGCCTCCACCACTTCAAAGGGGCTGAAAATTCCAGAGATTCACCACCCTTTGAGTGAAGAAGTTCCTCCTTAACTCTGATCTAAACTGCAGCCCCCCCCCCCTTATTTTGAGGCTGTGCCCTCTAGTCCTGCAATCCTTTCTAAGCAGGAGGCATCTCTCTACCTCTACCCTATCCATCCCCTTCATTATCTTTTATGTCTCTACAAGATCCCCCCTCAGCCTTCTTAACTCTAACGAGTCCAGACCCAGTCTATTCAGTCTCTCTTCATAGGCTAACCCCCTCATCTCCGGTATCAGCCTAGTGAACCTTCTCTGTACTCCCTCCAAGGCCAATATATCCTTCCACAAGTGCAACGACCAAAACTGCACACAGTACTCCAGCTGCAGCCTCACCAGTACCCTGTACGGTTGCAGCAAGACCTCCCTGCTTTTATATTCTACCCCCCTCGCTATAAAGGCCAACATTCCATTCGCCTTCATTGATTATCTGACTGTTACTCACCAGGCAGAGAGCAAACGAGGAGAATCAAAATCCACATTGTTCTGTTGGAGATCAGATCAGTGCTTTTCGTCAGTCACCCAGCTCCTGTGTCTCACGCTGAAATAAGACTTGAATATAAATTGTAGAAGGGATTTAAAAGAGGAAGAAGACAGCAGGAAGTTATGTCATGAAGGCTCAGTCATCCAGATGATGAAATCTGGTCCATGAGGTCTAGAAGTTCTGTTAGGCATATCTAATAAAAGAACTACACCAACTTAGGACAGGGGGTTAGCCAGCTTTATGTATTCATTACTACTATCTGGCACACTTGGGCTCTTACGACAGGTACAAATAAACAGCTGATTTAAAACCCCAAAACCTGGTCTGGCTACTTGAATGGAACAAAGTCTCCAGCAAGACAAAGTGTTGAGCAAAGACAGCCCCTCAACAGTTTTATGAAAATAACTTAAATATAAAGTTTCATTGGTAATATGTTTTAATTAAAGCAACAATTCTGTCACGGTGAGGGGATCTGATGTTTAGTAGAACAACCTTCGCTGCTCCATGTATCGGATCCACAAACAAATTTTGTGGCAGATTTTAGACAGAAAAGGACCTCAATTCATAGAGAAAATTCTCTGGTCAAAAGTAAATTGTGATTGAGTAACTGGGAGGCAGAATCAATTCCAATGTGAGGATATCTCTGCTCAACTCCCTGACATGGGGCTGTGTATTTCCCCAGATGTAGTTGGTGGTGAGTGAAGCTGGAGAATGAAACTTTCTTCAAACAATGAGTACATTAAGCTGGCTAACCCCCCCATCCTGAATGGTTTACCCTGTTTCCTTAGACTCTGACCCCTGGTTCTGGACGCCTCCACCATTGGGAAATTCCTTCATACATTTATCTTGTTCAGTCATGTTTGAATTTTATGGGATTTTATGACATTCCCCCCATTCTTCGAAACTCTAGCTATTAGAATCCTAACCAGTTCGGGCTTTCTTCAATTGTCAGTCCTGCCATCCCAGCAATCAGTCTGTTTACCTTCACTGCACTCCATCCATAACAAGAACATTCTTCCTCAGATAAGGAGACTAAACCTGCACACAGTATTCCAGATATGGTCTCATCAAGGCCCTGTATAACAGCAGCAAGACATTCCTTTTCACAGTAACTTAATTGCAGTGTTAAAGTAAGCCTACTTGCCACACTAATAAATAAACTTCAAATTGCTGCTCCTGTACTCGAATCCTCTTGCTATGAAAACCAACATACGATTTGCCATCTTTACCACTTGCTGCACCTGCTGGCTTACTTTCAGCGACTGGTGGACAAGGACACCCAGGTCTTGTTGCACGTTCCCCTTCCCCTATCTATAACCATTCAGATAATAATCTGCCTTCCTGCTTTTGCTACCAAAATGGATAACCTCACATTGATCCACATTACTCTGCATCAGCCATGCATTTGCTCACTCAGTCAACTTGTCCAAATCACAATAATGCATCTCTGCATCCTCCCCACAGCTTACCCTCCCATCCAGCTTTGTGTCATCTGCAAAGCTTTCCCCTCTTTGTCTAACCTCTTTTTATTTCTTTCCACCCACCACAACAATTTATTCAGCTTTCTCTGAATGTGTTTGTGCTATTTCCTTCAATTAACCTTTTATGGTAATGAATTTCAGATAGTGATGCTGTCTTGGTAAAGATGTTTGTCCTGAGTTCCTTATCCCTTCCCTTAAATTGAGTCATTTAGCATTACTGCATTACAGGGAAGGCTAGATAATCACAAAAGGGAGGAAGAGAAGAAGGATTTGCAGATAGTGTGAGATGGAGAGGGGCGGGAGGAGACTCAAATACAGCATAAGACCAGCATTGAGCAGGTGGGCTGAATGGCCTATTCCTGCTGCAAATTCTCAGCAAATTCTCAATCATCCAACTTTGGAAATTTCCAATTGTTCATGTTCATATTTATTATCCTTACCAGGTTATCATGCGGAGTCTTGTCTCCTTGATGACATAGAATGCCAATTGAGACTGAAAAATGACAATATAATTTCTGGCTTGGTGACAGATTCCAGAATTTTCCAGCTGTTCATGTCCTGCCACCGCTGCCAGAGAGAATAGAGAATGTGGCTTCTGACCAATTTCCATTCACTGCAGCGGGACAGGAGAATCTCGGTTTCAAGCAAGGTTGAAGATTCTGCCCCAGAGACTCAACCCACTGAAACACAAAACCTTCTTTTGCACCTTTACATGTCTCAAATATTTAAACATCTCTGCCGTATAAGCTGTAGACTAGAGTTAAACTAACATTGATTATCTGACTGTCCAGCTCAGTCTGTTACTCACTGTAAGAAGTCTCACAACACCAGGTTAAATTCCAACAGGTTTATTTGGAAGCAAAAGCTTTCAGAGCGTTCCTCCTTCTTCAGGTGAGTGAAGAGTTGTTATTCGTCATTATTCACAACTCTCCCTCTACTGTCCCCCTGGACTTCCTTCTCAGTAGAGGGGACACTCTGCTCCTAATGGTCATTATTAACAAGTATGTCATCCTGCTGTTGTGCCAAGTTACATCAGAGCACAGCAGACCACCACCATGTGGGAGACCCTCTGGGGACTGTACTGCAGGGCCCCTCTGGAGACTGTATTGCAGGTCCCCTGTGGAGACTGTACTGCAGAGCCCCATTGGACCTGTCAAGGCAGCAGGAAGGCATCTTAACCATCCCCTTGCAATGTCCGATCATAGCCCATAGGTACTGTGAGCCTTGCTGTCGTGGTCCTGGTTCATTCTTTTAAAAATGAGTAGCAATCTGTGCCTACATGACATCACGCTGGTGGGTGGGAAAATTCAATGAGGTTTGAAGATTTGACTTTAACCTCTAATGAAGTTATAATGCACTGAAATTGATGCAAATCTGGTTCTCACCCTCCCTGGGAATGGACCTGATCGTGGCATCAGGGAGGGTTCGGGAAGATTCTGATCTGAAATCTAACAGGTGCAAATCCCATTTTTGTCCTTTTGTGATATTTTGCGGACACAGTGGGATTTGCTCCCGAAGCCAACACAGTGGCTAAATTGTACCTGTTATGTTATTGGTAGGCTGGGAATGTGGGGGTGATGGATATTGAGTGGGATAGAAAGCTCGATATTGGGACCACTGCTATTTCTCATTTATATCAATAACCAGAAGCTCATTGTTCACTGATTAAATACGATGATGATACCAAATAGGAAGCGGCAGTAAAACTGGAGGGAATAACTCAGAATGTTCAAATAAATTGACAAAATAAGTTTGTGGACAGTTCATAGCAAATGAAATTTAATTGCAAAGTAAGAAGGAGTAATATTCATCACATGCTCTTCATGAATACTTTTCCTAATGAGTTATGTTAGTATATATTGCCATTTCAGATTCATCAAAGTTTGTGTGTTGTTCTTTGGGAGCTACCATTGAACTTTGACACATCCTCATTGTTAACCGAGTGCCTCGACCTCTGAACTCTTCAGGCTTTTGAATCTGCAGTTCTGCATATGTGACTCTATCCTCATTGTTAGTGAAGTGGACAGTTTGCTCGCTGTGTGTTTCTGCTGAGTTCCCTCGATTGTGCTTGACACTGACATACAGAATGTTCTCTTCTACAACTGCTAATTGCTGCAATATAGAAAATAAAGATCCAATTTATTTCCATTTAACTTGAATGGTGATTAGTGGAGAAATCGATTTCTAGATTATTGCAAATCAGTTCACAAGTGATCGCAACATTCAATAATCCATCTCCAGCAGTGAAACACATCATTTGTCCCAACTCCACATAAACCTGTCCAGTTAATCTCATCAAAATAACATTCAAATCCTTCCCTTCCCATGTGCTTATCCAGCTTCTATTTGAACGTATTTCAGCTATTTGCCTCCACTGTTCCCTGTGGTGGAAAATTCCACATTCTGAACACTCTGGGTAAAGTTGTTTCTCTTGAATTCGTTGCTTGATGAACCTTTTTTATTCACACATTGAATGTGGTCGTCACTGGCTGGGTCAACATTTGTTGCCCATCCATAATTGAGCTGAGAGACTTGCTCGGCCATTTCAGGGGGCATTTATGAGCAGATGTCAGCCTGACCAAATATGGGCAGCAGATTTCCAAAGGGAAATGTCCTTAAAGGACATTAGTGGATGGGTTTTTACAGCAATCAGCAATAGTTTTGTGGCCCTCATTAGACTTTTAATTCCAGATTTTTATTCTGCTGTGGTGGAATTTGAACCAAGGTCGCCAGACGATGATCCTGGATCTCTGGATTCCTAGTCCAATGACAATACCATTACCCCAATGCTTCCATGTTATTAATAGCTATCCACGATTTCTGATCACTGCTTGCAAGTGGAAACATCTTTGTTATCTCTAACTGAATCTTGAAGATCTCAATCAGATCATTAATCAGAGAAGGGAGGCCCAGCTTGCTGAATCCAACCTTAAATTTTAAGTTTTCCAAGGCAGAATGTGATATGGAATTTTGCTGCCATCCAGTGAAATTGTACCTCATACCCTCAACAGACCTGATGAAACTTTTGGGGTTTTAAATCAGCCTTTATTCATCCTTCAGCGAGGATGTCTGCCTCCCACAAGGTGGCGTATTGGTACATGGCACGGACTATTATAACATTGCGTATCTTACATATAATTCTCATACACCAATCACAAGGACACTTTTGTTCAGAACTCATTGAGATCCAATTACAGCGAATAGTTCTGATAACTTCATTTATGTCAGGTGAATATAGTTAACCAGTTATAGCCTCTATATGCTTGTCTAATTATAATGATTAATGACTAACGAGGTGTGCTTACATGGTTACACCACCCAAGCATCCATGCCTGCTGTTATGTCTTATGATTATCAGAGTTCTTTGTTCTGTCTTTTGATCAGTTTGTGTGTGCTGCCTATCTGTAATTGTGGGAACTGCACTGAAACATCTTCACAGCAGCTTCCCAGTGAACTGTGCTGTAATTAATTCACAGGGGAACAGGACTGCATTCAATGATTCAAACCCCTTCAGAATGACAGCATCTTTCATATTACTATCTCACAGTAGAACCAACAGTGATCCTAAATGAGATTTAGAATTAGCTATGTCCACATTTAATAGAAAGAAGTACATTTATGTGGAGTCTTCAACATAGTAAAATGCCCCAAGACCCATGGCAGCATAATCAGGTACAAACAGAAACTAAACCAAGGAAGAAGATATGAATGAAGTTGACCAAAATCTTTCAAGGGTTTAAGGCAAAGATATTTTAAGGAATGCTTTAAAGGAATAAAGAAGTGATGAATTGGACAGAAAGTATTCCAGAGCTTGGGGACTAAATGGATGAAGTTACAGCAAGGCCAGTCTCTCATCACCGAACAGGGGGACTCATTAGCTTTTGTTCGCATTTTCTTATTCTCAATGTTTGTTCTGTTTTGGCAGTAATACTTGAGACTTTACAAGAATATACGAGAGCGTAAACTGACAAATGTCATCAAATCCAAAGTTGGGATGAAATAATTAACGAGGTCTCATTTCTGACGGTAAAGCCAAGGTCTGTCTCCCTTTGTGTCCATCCAATGAGATTAAAGATTGGAGCCAATCCAAGGTGTAGTTCAGTCAAACAGCATCAATACATTTAAGGCAAATCTACAGGAGCAAATGTGTGTGAAAGGAACAGAAGCTTATGCTGTTCGGGTTGGATAAAGAGGGATGGGAGGAGGCTTGTTTTGAGCATCAAATCCAGCATGGACCAGTTGGCCTGAATGGCCTGTATCAGTACTGTAAATTCTACATCATCCACGTTTGAAAATTTCCAGACATTTGACAGAGAATTCATACTGAATCTCCTCACCTGATTGTCATAAAGATTATCGTTGTCTCTTCCATGACCAATGTCATTTGTATCTGAAAAATGAAAATGTTGACATTGAAAAGGCTTTAATCAGAATCTTAGTTATACTTAGAATGTCCCAACTGAACATGTGCTGCAGGGTACGTGGCCCCTGCATTGATTTGCATTTAAAGAAAGGTAAATGAGTTGTTATCTTTTGTTACGGATGAGTTACAAATGGGGAATAAGTGAGGCTACACCTGCAGTGCTGTTTGTAGTTTTTGGCTCCAGATTGGACATACCCATCTTCAGTTCACTGCGCTAATTCCCAAGGAGGAAATTGTGTTCTGAGGACAGACTGAGTTGCCCAGGTGTAATAACCTGAGATGAACTGATATGGTTAAATTACAAACTAAAGGATTTATTGATTGGGATGAACTCTATACAATGTAGGGTTTAATGGCACAATGATACAGATCTACTCCTAACAATGTCCTGGATTCATCAATAGCCTCCAGCCCCCGGGGCTGCAGGCTCTCACTCCCAATAGGCTCCCGACAGGCTTGTGCACTTGCACTCTATTGGTTACGGTCCAGTCACATGGCCCCTGAAGGATTGTACAATAAGGGGGCAATGGGACCACACCAAGCCGATATTCTCTGCTGTTCAGCAGGATGTGAGATGATCTCATTGAAAAATTTTTTAAAATCTTAATTGAATTCATAGGGCAGATATGAGAAAATGTTTCCTCTGACTGGAGAATCTAGAAGACAGAGTCCATAATACCATAAGGGCATATGATATTGGAGCAGAATTAGTCCATTCAGCCCATCGAGTCTGCTCCACCATTCAATCAGAGCTGATTAGTTTCTCAACCCCATTCTCCTGTCTTTTCCCCACAACCTTTCATCCCTTCACCACTCATGAATCTATCTATCTCTGCCTTAAACCTGTCACAGTCCCAGAGCACAGTGTGGGCCCATTTACTGAGATTGGATGAGGTTACAGAAGGTTCCGTATCTTTGGAATTCTCTACCGCAGAGAGCTGTGAATGCTCCACCATTGAGTACATTCAAGTCAGACTCAATAGATTTTTGGGAGTTGGGGAACTAGGTTCTCATACTGAAAGATCACTGCAAGATTTCCCTCACACAGCTCAGCAAAGAAATGACTTGGGGCAAAATTTTCCCATCCTGTCCACATTGTGAATCGTAGCGGGCGAGATAGAGAATTTGGTGGACCATTTAAAAGGTCTGCTGACCTGGGATGGGAATTTCCAATCTTGGGGCATATATGGCCAAAAAAATTCCACCCTTGGTCATAAACAAATCTACATGATCCTATTGAATGGTGGAGCAGATGGGCTGAATGGCCTACTCCTGTTCCTATTTCTGATGGTCTTATGATCTCTATCACTCTAAACCCATGTTGAGTTTCACTTGCTCCGGAGTTCACAGGATTATTTGTTGTTTCTGAACAACAGTAACAACTTCAATATTCTTCCATGTTTAACACATCTATATTAGAATGTGCAGGATACCAGAATCAGAGATGTTTGTTGATTGCAGCAAATTAAGTTCTCTTTATATTCTTCAGAAAATTATTGAAATCTAACAAAATGAGTCGGGAGAAACAGAAACTCACCCTTGACAATTCGCCTCCGGTACAAAAGTAGAGAAACAGCAAACACCACAAGAATGGCCCCCAGCCTCCCGAGCACAATGTAAACCAGACTGTGACACAGAGAATAGGAAATGAGCAGTGTTGGACTTTACAATCATGGAAAGTTTACGGCACAGAAAGTGACTACTTAGTCCATCATGTCTGTTGTGTCTAAAAACCAGCACACCGCTCCCCCCCGCCCCACCACCCCCCACCCCGGCAACCACCCCCTCCACCCACCCCCCCCGCCCCCCCAGTGTAGGCCCACTCTCCAGCATTTTGTCCATTGCTCTGCAGATTGTCCAGACATCTTTGAAATGAATTGAGTGTTTATGCCTCTGTCACACTTTCAGAAAACTGCAGCCGTCTGGGGGAAAATACTTTTCCTCATCTCTCCTCAAATCTTTCTACCAATTTCTTTAAATTTATGCTCCCCAGTTCACTGATCTCTCTACAAAAGTAAACTGGTCCTTCCTGTCCACTCGATCCAGGCCCCTGACAATGCCCTACATCTCAATCACTTCTCCACTAAATTAAGGAGAACAACCCCAGACGACCAAAATTTTCTTCTTGGCTGCAATTTTCCAGTCCTGGCAACATCCCTCTAAGTCTCCTTTCTGATAAATCCTTTCTGTCATGAGATGACTCGAACTGCACACAATACTCAAGTTATGGCCTAACTAATATTTTATATATTTCCAGCATTATCTTTCTGACCTTATATTCCATACCTTGGCTAATAAATGAAAGGATTCCATGTGCCTTCTTAACCACCTTATCGATCTGTCCTGCTACCTCCAAGGACATGTGGACATTCACTCCAATGTTTCTCATTTCCTCTACATCGCCCAGTATCCTCCCATTTATCGTCTAACCATTTGCTTTATTTGGTCTGCTCAAATGTATCACCTCACACTTCTTTGGATTCAATTCCATTTGCCACTTTTCTGCCCGCCTGACCAGTCCATTGGTATCATTTTGCAGCCGATAGCAATCCTCCTCGCGATCTACCGCATGGGTAATTTTCATGTTAACACTCCCTACTTTATGTCTAAATCACTAATATGTGCCAGGAAAAGCAGGGGACCTCGCACTGAGCATTGGAACAAATCCAATCACAAAAACAGCCACCAACAATCATCTTTTGTTTCCTGCCACAGTTGATTCTCGGGCACTTGATAAAGGAAGTGGGATTTTGAAATTATATAGCGCTTTTCATGACCTTTGAATGGTCTAAAGCGCTTTACAATCTAGGAAGTACTTTTAAACAACTGCCACTGTTGTTACATGGGAAATGTGGCAACCAATTTGCACACAGCAAAATCTCAGGGACAGCAGTGAGCTTTGACCAGATCAATATTGGCCACTTCTTCAGGGTTCTCCTTGTCTGTTTTCTCTGTAGATAAGCAGTGACTTGCTGTGTATTTCCAGCAGATTTTTCATCATGTTGATCTTTAGTTGGTATTTTCTCCTCATCATCATTGTAGCCTTCATGTTTACATTGGACAACAATATCTGCTCTTTCTGTATGTCCCAACTATGTTAGGGATTGTGGGGGTTTTAACAGAAAACGAAAATACTTGGTTTGCACACACAGATTCAAGCAAACACACAACAGGTTGTAATGAAGAGCTGCTCTCTGCACTCCATCAAGTATAAAACTGACAGTAACACAGCAGCCTGAGCACGCACCCTAATGGTGTCACATCAAATCAACCCTTTTTAAAACTCGCAGATTCATTGTAAAGCGAACACAACAATATTTCGCCAAGGTTCCTGATCTGAGAGCTATTGAGAAATGATGCCCAGTCTCCTGGATCATCAAAGACTGGACATATGGCCCAAGATGTGTGTCAGGACTCTGCAGATGACCCAACATGATGACCTCCATGGGAATTGCCTGGGACATTGGAACTCCCAGTGGACAATTCCGCTGTTCCCTGGATCCCTCTGTGAAAATCTTTAGCCCTGGGTAAGAGCTTCAAACAATTTATTGGGGCTTACCTGGATAATTACCCAGGAAATATTAGACGGAAAGAATCAAGTTTAATTTTTGAGTAGACACAGAACTGACCCCTGAATAATCACACTGACCCTCCTGACCTCCCCCCTATCTTCTGATGAACCTCCTGACATATCACCTATCACCCCACATCTGACTATCACATCTGACCTTGTGACTAAGCCACAACCTGAGCCAATCCGATTATTCTCTGTGACTATCCTTTGCACCCACCACTTGATTACCCAATGTCTAAATCTGATTAGCCTCCAATCCAGGCTACCCCTGCCAACCTGACACAATTACCACACTATTCATCTCCCACCTCATCAACCTACTACCTCACCCAACGGCTTCCCTCCCCATCTATCACCTCACCTATCTGCAACCCCATCAATCTCACATACTTCTGACCTCACTCATCTGTCTTCTCACCCACCTACCACCCTTGCCTCCAACTACCAACACATCTATACACCTGTCTCCCTACCCACCTGTGGTCCTACAGAGTTCCAATGGAGTTCTCCGAGGGGCACTGCACACCACAGTTCTGGAGAACCTAGACTCAGAAAATCAGACAAGAAATGTGGAGCTGAGTCGAGGATGGAAAGCATTGAGTGGAATGGCAATCCAACAACGATTGCTGCTCTGTGACTGACCCAGGACAATAAATGATATCCATCCTTGTGCCTAAGGTGTTAAAGAGGATTTAATCACTCACACAGAATCCATATCATTTAAACACTAACAATAAAAACAATGTACCTTCCAGCAAGTTTGGAGTTTGGAATTGAGGAATGTGTTGGTGATACTGTTGAAACTTCACAAGAATTTTCAGGTCCGACTGAAACAAGAAAACAACATTCAGATCAGCCTCATTTTCATTGTTGTTAAACGAGAGAGTCACATTGTCAAGAGGCATCTCGACCTGAGGGAGAACCTCGTTGAGGGAGCACTTCATCTTGGGATGTGGGTGTCACTGTTTAGGTCAGCAATTATTGCCCATCCCTAATTGCCCTTGAGACAATGGTCATGAGATGCCTCTTGAACCGCTGCAGTCCTTGTGGTGTAGGTACATCCACAGTGCTGTGAGGGAGGGAGCACCCATCGCATCGATGCCACTCAAAGCCAAACCACCTGACTATTCTAATCCCATTTTCCAACACGTGGTCCATAGCTTTGATGCCTTGGCATCACGAGTGCACATCTAAATAATTCTTAAATCTTATGAGGGTCTGTAAGGCACCAGGGAAATTTATCTATTCCTCCTGGAAGAGGACCGTGCATTCATTTACATTTAGCTCAAAGGACGTGTGGGTCAGCAGTTCAACCAGACAATAGTACAGTCAACAGCAGAGCACAATCTCCGTGCTGTACAGTGATATCAACACCTTTCTCGGAAGGAAAATTTGAACTCACAACCCATTGGTTTCAGAAATCAGGCTGCTACCAACTGAGCCCCTTCTGACACTGACATATTTGAATATTAAACATTCAAACAGGTTCAAGTCCTCATTAATTCTGAACTATAGTTAGTGTTTATGTTAACACTGAGTAATTCAGTGTTTAGAACATGGAATTCTGAAATTTTGAGCAACATTTTGTGATGATAGAATTTTACGGCAAAGAAGGAAATTTGGTCCATTGCCCTCCATCGCTATGAAAGAATTTGCCATTTAGAATCATAGAATCCATGCAGTGCACAAGGAGGCCATTTGGCCCATCGAGTCTGCAGTGACACTCCCATTGTCATGTCTTTTTGCCAAATCGTCCTGAATGTCTGCTCCTCTTTTGTTTCCATTGTAAAAGCTATTATTGATCCAGGTTCAAATACAATCCATATCTTAATAATCATTTGCATCAATAAAATTCTCCAAACTTCTCCTCCTGTCCTTGTTGTGGTGATCTTAATGTATTCTCTCCAGTATTTATTCACTCATTACTGGAAATAATTCATAGCCTCAGATAATTTTGAACAGATGTAGCAGATCATTTCCTTCTATTTTAATGAGTCTCTGCCGGTGTCAGCTGTTGGTAGCACTCTTGTGTCTGCGTCCACAAGGTTCTGTGTTCAATCCCTATTCTAGAACTCAGAAATCAAAGCTGACACCCCTGTGCAGTACTGAGAAAGTGCTGCACTGTTGGAGGTGCTGCCTTTTGGATGGGATGTTCAACTGAATCCCCAATCTGCCTGCTCTACGCGCACGTGGTTAGCACTGCTGTCTCACAGCGCCAGAAACCTAGCTTCAATTCTGGCCTCGGGTGAGTGCGTGGAGTTTGCACACTCTCCCTGTATCTGCGTGGGTTTCCTCTGGGTGCTCCAGTTTCCTCCCACAGTCCAAGGATATGCGGGTTAGATGGATTGGCCAAGCTAATTTAGCAATTTTGCTTGGCCAATCCACCTAACCCACATATCCTTGGACTGTGGGAGGAAACTGGAGCACCCAGAGGAAACCCACACAGACAGTTATGGGGATAAGGCTTGAGCGGGATTGTCATTGGCAGAGACTCAATGGGCTGAATGGTTTCCTTCTGTACTGTAGGATTCTTTGGATTCTATGAATCTGTGGATGTATAAGATCTATGGCACTCGATCTCCTGAAGAAAAGACAGGAGCGTTATCCCAGATCACTTGGCGATATTTCTCCCTCAGTCAAAAACAGGTTCTCAGTTCATTATTTTGAGTTTGCTGTGTGCAAATTGGTTGCTGTGTTTCCTGCCTCACAACAGTGACAGTGCTTCAAAAAGCATTTCATTGGTTGTAAAGTGCTTTGAGAAGTCAGGTGACTATGAAAATAAATGTGAGACATTCTTTCATTTTGTAAGTGAGGCCTCTTAAGATGCGATCATTTCACATCAACTTTTTAACTCTCTATCCTTAACATTCATCCTAAAGCAAGAGACATCAGCTAAAGGTTGTTTTTCACAATTTGATCTCCAAGAAATGGGAACAGGAATGGTTAATGAAGATTTTATCAATCAAGTTCTGTTTCATATTAATGGGATTACTGCAACGTTTACACATGTTTGGGGAATATCTTATGATCCTGATTATTTTAATCAATATTTTAATCAGTAACTTTGTTCCGAGTGGTTGAGGGACAAAGCAGAGTGAATTTTGTCATTGCAGTCATTCAGGGAGACTTTAGGAAATAAAGCAGCAACCAGCTTATTTAAACATCAATTAATATTTCACTGGTCACATTGTATGTTTACACTATCACTTACCAACGCTGTTGATCTGTGTCTCATAACTGCAAGTCTCCCCTGATCTGTTGATCACTGACACATTAACCATTTCACTGGATTTGTCTCCCTGGTTATTTGAGGCTGTGCAGTAATATTGATGATGTTGCTGTGTGAAGGATTGACAATGTAGATCCAGTTCATTGGTGTCAGAGATCTTTGAATTTCTAGACGGGGTCTTTTCATACCATGTGTACTGAATGGGAAGTGATCCCTGGACAGACTCACAGGAGACGGATACTGAGCCCCCAGAACATGAGGCATTTGGTGGTGAGAGAAGTTTAAGTTCAGGAACAGAAACAAACATTCAGAAACTGAGTGAACATCTTAAAAATCAAACTCACTGTGAATTTCAGCTCATCAACCTCTCATTCAGGGTCAGTCATGTTTTAATCTCACCAACACATCTCGCTCTCCATATCTCTCCATCCTCCAAGCAGCCTAAACTATAACGTCTACTATTCCATCAGAACATAGCAGCTCTCCAGATCAGACCATCAACCAGGATCTAAAGATTTAAATTAATTGATGAATTGATTCGAGGAGATTTGGGGAGATCGGTTAATTCACTCGGGGGATGTTGAGAGTCTGGAACTCACTGCCTGGAAGAGTGGTAAAGGGTGGGAGAGGCAGATAACCTGATCACCATCAAAATGGATTAAACTTGAGATGCTTCAACCTACGGGGCTTTGGATCAAGAACTGGATGGTGGGATTAGATTGGATTGCTTGTTCAGTCAACCCAGTGTGGCATGGTGGAACAGTGATTAGCACTGCAGCCTCACAGCACCAGGGACCTGGATTCAATTCAAGCATTGGCTGTGTGGTGAGTGTGGAGTTTGCACATTCTCCCCGTGCCTGCGTGGTTTTCCTCTGAGTGCTTCAGTTTCCACTCACAACCAAAAATATGCACATACTCATGGAGAGGCGATAGCCTTGTGGTTTTAGAACATAGAACATAGACATAGAACATCACAGCGCAGTACAGGCCCTTCAGCCCTCGATGTTGCGCCAACCAGTGGAACCAATCTAATGATCCTCTAACCTAAATTATTCCAATATTTTCCACATGCCTATCCACTGACCATTTGAACGCCCTTAAAGTTGGTGAGTCCACAACTGCTGCAGGCAGGGCATTCCATGCCCTTACTACCCTCTGAGTAAAGAACCTACCTCTGACATCCATCCCATAATTATCACCCCTTAATTTAAAGCTATGTCCCCTCATGTTAGCCATCACCATCCAAGGAAAAAGGCTCTCACTGGCCATCCTATCCAATCCTCTGGTCATCTTGTATGCCTCAATTAGGTCACCTCTTAACCTTCTTCTCTCTAACGAAAACAACCTCAAGTCCCTCAGCCTTTCCTCATAAAACCTTCTCACCGTACCAGGCAACATCCTCTGTTTTATCACGGTTAAACCAGAAACTCAGCTAATGTTCAGGGGACCCGGGTTCGAATCCCACCACGGCAGGTGGTGGGTGGAATTTGATTTCAATAAAGAAAGTCTGGAGTTAAGATGACCATGAAACCATTGTCGGTTGTTGGAAAAACCCATCTGGTTCACTAATGCCTGTTAGGGAAGGAAATCTACCATCCTTTCCTGGTCTGGCCTGAAATCTCAACTCTCCTCTGAAATGGTCTCACAAATCTCTCAGGATTGTCAATAAATACCACCCAGCCAGCGATGCCCATGTCCCCAAATGAATGAAAAACAAATATACTGACACCTACCACCAGGCACCAGCCTCTGAGTTACAATTCCTCCAGCATAATCATTGTTCTAACTGCCCTCTAGCTGACAGACTTTGCATTGCTGTGGAGCCTTGGGATATCAGAGCTGTCAATGTTTCCTCCCAGATAAAGCACTGATCAGTCATTTCAGTTGAGAGTAATAAAGATAATCACTGAGAACAATTTACCGTCAGATATTTGTAGCTTTACAGGAAATATTGAAAGTAGCCCGGATTTATCAATACCACAGCTGTACCATCCTGCATCTCCTGGGCGAAGATCCTCCATAGTAACAACAAATAATCCTTGTGTCTTGTTATCTATGATCGACATTCTCCCTCGCCGTCCATCTGGATCGTCTGATTTTACCAAAACAGAGCACTGACGACTCCAATATTTCACATGTGACTGGGACAATTTGTCATAGTGACAATCGATAGTGATCGCTCTTCCCAAAACTCCAGCTACATTATTTTTTGCCCGCAATGCACTCGGAGCTGAAAAGACAACAGGTCAAAAATTGATCCAAAAATAATTGTTCAATACAAACAGATATATTTCAATAGGATTTACCACTGTGTTCAGGGAAATCTCTCCAATACACCTTCTAATGCAATTGAATATCTTCTTGTCTGAATGTAATGGCTGGAATTGCCAGGTTTGATCTGAAATCCGATGAGCTTCTCTCCAGAAAGCTTTGCCCACCAGATCTCCTGACTTTGTCAAAAAAATCAGGTGCCATAGTTTGTGCTGCCACTTTGTCAGGGTGGGGCCTGATTGAGCTGGCAGGGTTGTCTCCATAGATTGGGCAACATCTTTAAAGTTGCCCCCCCCCCCCCCCCACTCCACCTCTCACAGACATCAGGGACCTCAGTGGACAAGGAGGATATCCCTCACGTAGAGGGTCAGTCTCCCCTCAACATCCCACCATTCAAAGATCAGTGTTCTTCTCCTACACCATGCAATCATTAGGGTGACCCTACACCAGCCTATCTGCGCCAGCATTGTGGCATTCCCACTCTCACCCTCTCAGCAATGATGCCCAACCCCCCCATTCACAGACTCCACCCCAATTCATACACAACCTCCCCCTCCCCCATTGCCTACAAACATCAGGTCCCACCCCATGGACACCAGGACCCCACCAGTTTACAAGGGGAACAAAATCCCAAAGAATGTCCGAGGAATTCTCCCCAGTCCTGGGGAAAGTTTTTCTCGCAAACAGCAATTGACAGACAGCAGATTGTCTGCTCATGATCACATTGCTCTTTGAGGGAGCTGATTGCTTATAACTTGTCACTGAGCTTCCTACGTCACAACAATGGCCCTGAATCAGTTCCAGCATTGACCAGAACGGAATTTAAAACTATCCGAAGTTTGAAAAGTGCAAAATAAACTCAATTCTATTTTTATTCCAATTGCTTAGACCAATGGTGGAATTTCACCAGTGAGCAACTCATATTAACTTAAAAAATAGTTGTAGTTGTTGAAGCTTAAAGTGATATTTACCAATGTTGCTGATTTGTGTTAAATAACTGCAGTCTTTCTCTGAAATGTGGATCACTGACACTGTAACCATTTCACTGGATTTGTCTCCCTGGTTATTTGAGGCTGTGCAGTAATATTGATGATGTTGCTGTGTGAAGCGTTGACAATGTAGATCCAGTTTATTGGTGTCAGAGATCTTTGAATCTTCAGACGGGGTCTTTTCATACCATGTGTACTGAATGGGAAGTGATCCCCGGACAGATTCACAGGAGACGGACACTGAGCCCCCAGAACATGAGGCATTTGGTGGTGATAGAAATCTCAGTTGAGGAACAGACACGGGTTCTGTGGGAAAGAAACAAACATTCAGAAACTGAGTGTACATCTAAAAATCAAACACCTTGTGAATTTCAGCTCATCAACCTCTCATTCTGGGTCAGTCACGTTGCAACCTCACCAACACATCTCGCTTTCCATATCTCTCCATCCTCCAAGCAGCCTGAACTACAATGTCTACTATTATATCAGAACATAGCAGCTCTCCAGATCAGACCATGAAGCAGGAGACAAAAATTTAAATTAATTGGTGAATGGATTAGAGAAGATTTGGGACAATGGGTTATATCACTTGGGGGATGTTGAGGGTCCGGAACTCACTGCCTGGAAGAGTGGTAAAGGGTGGGAGAGGCAGATAACCTGATCACATGAAACGAAATGGATTAAACTTGAGATGCTGTAACCTACAGGGCTCTGGATCAAGAACTAGATGGTGGGATTAGATTGGACCCAGTGTGGCACAGTGATTAGCACTGCAGCCTCACGGCGCCAGGGACCCGGATTCAACTCCAGCATTGGCTGTGTGGTCAGTGTGGAGTTTGCATGTTCTGCCCGTGTCTGTGTGGTTTTCCTCTGGGTGCTTCAGTTTCCTCCCACAACCAAAGTTATGCATATACCCATGGGGAGGTGATGGCCTAATAGTGTTATCGCTATCCTATTAATCCGGAATCTCAGTTAATGTTCTGGGGACTGGGTTCGCATCCAGCCACAGCAGGTGGTGGGTGGAATTTGATTTCAATAAAGAAAATCTGGAATTAGGAATCTATTGATGACCATGAAACCATTGTTGGTTGTTGGAAAAACCTATCTGGTTCACTAATGTCTGTTAGGGAAGGAAATCTACCAAACTTTCCTGGTCTGGCCTGAATTCTTAACTGTCCTCTGAAATGGCCTCGCAAATCTCTCAGGATTGTCAATAAATACCACCCAGCCAGCGATGCCCATGTCCCCAAATGAATGAAAAACAAATATACTGACACCTACCACCAGGCGCCAGTGCCAATGCAGGTGACTCTAGGAGGAGGAGGATGTGTGGCATATTGGGGGTTGGGGCCTATTGGGGGTTCAGTGAGTTGGGGGGTTTTCACTGACACTGTGCACTGGGATTGGTGGGAGAGGGAGAGGGGAGGGCGATCAGCACTGGCCATCTCGGTGGGGGGAGATCGGGGCTGGCCCAGGAGAGCTCTGGTAGGCCAGTAGTCGGATGGTGGTGGGGAGTTGATCGGGTGGCCAGCAGTGAGGGGGACCAGTGCTCATGCGCCAATCTCCGAAGTGACAGATCAGTGTGTGTGCAGTGGCCCACTCAGCACTACGCTGCCGGACTCTCCAGTGGGATTTGGACCCGCTGACCACATTTCAGATGGAATGACTCTGTGTCGGAGAATCATTCTGGTTGTTGTCAAATGAGCCTCTTCAGACACTGGAAATCCAACACATCAAGGAAGTTGATCAGGAAACGTGTACTCCCTGTGTTGTGGGATTGCCCGTCAGCGAGCTGCTTGTCTCTGTTCATTCCTTTGTCTTGTGGAGCTCAGGGTCTGTGTGGAGGAGGCAGTTGCTGCTATTGATGCTATTGGTCACCTGGGTCCTCATCTGAGGCCCAAAATAAAACAGTCTGAGAACCACCCATGCTGATCTGATAGATACAATCGCCAAAATGTCACCCAGAAATACACATTCCCACCACTGTTGTGAAAGTCAACACCCTGTAAATACTGATATTAAACCTTTCACACAATCCAGTTAGAAATAAGCAGTGAGGTTCCAATGCCTCTTGGCATCTTTCCCAGTCACTTCTTCAGCCTCCCCCATTGCCTCTGTCTTCTGCCCTTGCTCAGTAACCCGAGCAGGCACAGGTAGATTCCACTAATTGCACTCACTGAGTGATTAATAGACTGAAACTGATAACTCATCTTTCACTGCGGGGATTTGATCACACACTGATTGACACATTTAAAGTTTCCTCGGAGATTTTTATGATCATGTGGAACATTTGGAATATGGTGTCCAATTCTGGTCACAACACAACCAGAAAGATGTGGAGGCTTTGGAGAGATCACAGAAAAGGTTTACCAGGATGTTACCTGGTATGGAGGGGATTAACTATGAGGAGAGTTTGAATGAGCTGGGATTATTCTCCCTGGAAAGACGGAGGCTGAGGGACACCTGATAGAAATTTATAAAATGATGAAAGTTATAGATAGAGTGAACAGTTGGAAGCTTTTCCGAGGGCAGAAATTACAATTACAGTTTCAAGATAAGCGGGGGAGAGGTTCAGTAGAAATGTGCAGGGGAACTTTTTTTACACAGGCTGTGGTGGGGATCTGGAACGCATTGAACATGAGAACATAAGAACTAGGAGCAGGAGTAGGCCATCTAGCCCCTCGAGCCTGCCCCGCCATTCAATAAGATCATGGCTGATCTGAAGTGGCTCAGTTCCACTTTCCCGCTTTCTCCCCATAACCCTTAATCCCCGTGCCTACCAAAAACCTATCTACCCGCGTCTTAAATATATTTAGTGAGATAGCCTCCACCACTTCAACGGGCAGCGAATTCCAGAGATTCACCACCCTTTGAGTGAAGAAGTTCCTCCTCAACTCTGTTCTAAACTGCCCCCCCTTATCTTGAGGCTGTGCCCTCTAGTCCTGCTGTCCTTTCTGAGCAGCAAGAACCTCTCCACCCCTACCCTATCCATCCCCTTCATCATCTTGTACGTCTCAATAAGATCCCCCCTCATCCTTCTAAACTCCAACGAGTACAAGCCCCGTCTATTCAGCCTCTCTTCATAGTTCAACCCCCTCAACTCCGGTATCAGCCTAGTGAACCTCCTCTGCACTCCCTCCAAGGCCAAAATATCCTTGTGCAAGTGCGGCGACCAAAACTGCACACAGCACTCCAACTGCGGCCTCACCAGTGCCCTGTACAGCTGCAGCAAAACCTCCCTACTTTTACATTCAATGCCCCTCGCTATGAAGGCCAGCATCCCATTTGCCTTCCTGACCACCTGCTGCACCTGCAGGCTGGGTTTTTGCGACTCATGCACAAGGACCCCCAGGTCCCTCTGCCAAGTGAGGTGGTTGAGGCAGATACATTAGTCACATTTAAGACTTATCGTGACAGACATATGAACAAACAGGGAGGAGAGGGATACAGACGATTGGTCTAGATAGGTAAATGTGACCGGTGCAGGCTTGGAGGGCCGAAGGGCCTGTTCCTGTGCTGGACTGTTCTTTGTTCTTTGATCCCTTTCAGGGGCTTTCACCATTTTGGATTATTTACTTGTTAAATTTGCCAATTTGTTAACTTTTAATCTGTCAGCTTCACCCTGAGTTTTCACTGGTTTATTTGAAAGAAGCACAAACTGACACATTGCAGATACATACGGATGTTGGGAGTTTGACTGGCTTCCCAACATATTGTCAGTTTCTGTGTATTTAACCCCTCTGTGCTCCCCCACCCACCCCCACAGCCCCACCATTCAGTGCTAAACCAACAAGGTACAATTACTACCAACTGGCTGCTCACTTCACTTTGTTAATGTCTGACTATTAGATTGATCCGGACTGTAAAAATCTGACAGTGTGATATTTAATACATTTCAGAGACAGGAAAATATTCTGAGCATCGCGGGTAATTTCTTTCACAATATCCCATAGTTAAAGGAATTGTTAGCCTGATAATGTTTGAAGTTTTTGATCAGAATGTTGGACAGGCCACAAATTGAGTTTGTGTCACAAGAGTCGGATTTCCAGATCTCTGCCCTCTAGCTGTCAGACTCTGCATTGCTGCAGAGCCTCGGGATATCGGAGCTGTCAATGTTTCCTTGTGAATAAAACATGGATCAGGCATTTCAGTAATAAAGAAAATCATTGAGAATAATGTACCGTGAGATATTTGCAGCTCCACATTAAACTTTGGATCGATGCCAGGTGCATCAATTGCACAGCTGTACCATCCTGCATCTCCGGAGTGAAGATTCTCCATCGTAACAGCAAACATTCCTTGTGCCTTGTTATCTGTGATCGACATTCTCCCTTGCCGTCCATCTGGATTATCCGTTCTCACCAAATATGAGCACTGGTCAGTCCAACCCTTACACCAATATTTCATGTTTTGTTTGTATATTTCATTATAATGGCAATTTATTGTGATCGCTCTTCCCACAATTCCTGTGACTCTCTTTTCTGCCCACAATGCACCTGAAACTGAGGAGACAACATTTCAGCAATTGACCAAGTAAATAACTGCTTAATACTGAGAGGAACATTTTAATAAGATTTACCACTGTGTACAGAGGAAACTCTCCAATATCTGTATTCATCATTCTCTTTCCAGTTTGTGCTGAATGAAAACATGAATATAGAGCCGTGCTGTCAGTGCCAAAGTACTTCACTGCCAATGATTTCTTGTTAATGTATAGTGGCCATTGTTATTGTGTCACCTTGTCACTCAAGCTTTGCACTGGCACCTCTGAATGGGTGGATTGCAGGGTCAGGTCCCACTCCAGAGACTGGGGTATAAAATCTACAGGAACATTCCAGTGTAATACTGAGGGACGAGATGGCTCAGATTTTCCTCCCCCAGTCATGTTCACAGAGCTCGGTGATGACTTTCAGGTGAAAGGTTAATCTGACACCCAGGTCTGGAGGGTCCCTGTCATGGAGAAAATCCTGGGAATGGCTGGAATTTCAAAGTCCCGAGATTAGGAGTGGGACTGGAATTGGGCTGGCATTCACACATACGTGATTTGTGGAGGTGGATTGTCATTAAATTCAACACCTGCCTCGACTGAAGTGAGATTTTGTATAATCAGGAGTGTGGAATCCGGAATGTGCAGATTAGAATAGTTAAGAGAAGGTTTGAACTTGGTGGATTCTTATGGACAGCCAGGGTGCACCTTCTGGAGAGGGAAGTTAGTCTTTGGGAGGGGAAAGTTACTCTTTGGGACAAACTCTGGTGAGTGGTCAGGGCCGGAGTGATTATTTTGTTGTTTAAATGATTTTATTTATGAACCATGGCGCTGGGACACAGAAACAGGCCTTGTGTCCAGCTCGCCTCCGGGCTGAGCAGCCTGTGGATTTGTTCCCGGGTCGCCCGTCCCAACTCATTTTTTATTGTCTTTCCCGACTCAGTGAACACGGCCCAGGGACGGCAATCTGGGCCTCTGTCTGCCCCACAGGTCAGTGCACCGGGAATGACACATTATTCAGGAAAAAGTGCAATGAAGATTCCCAAGACTGGTTCCTGGGATAAGGGGATGGGATGGGAACAGGTTGAGTCCACAAGGTGCACATTTCCTGTCGGTTGGGAGAATCAGAGGTGATTGAATTGAAATGTGTAAAATTCTTAAGGAGATTGACAGGGTACATTTTGAGCATATATGTACCACCCTCCCAGGGCTGGGCATTCTGCAACACAGGATCACAGTCTCAGAATAAAGTGACAGACACGAAGGATGTGATTGGGAGATTTTTATTCACTCACGGTGTTGCGAATCTTTGGAATTCTCCACCCAAGAGAACTTTAGATGTTCAGTCTTGAAGGATATTAAACACAGTGATTTATACAATTTTTTGGTACCAACACAATCAAGGGACAAGGAGATAGTGCGGGAAATAAGAATTGAGAGTGGAGATCAGTCAGGATGTTGCTGAATGATGGAGCCGGCTCAAAGGGACAAATGGCCAACTCCTGCTCCTATTTCTAATGTTCATCTTGAGGACAAGAGGTGGCAGTATGAATCAAAAATTCCATTGCAGACAGCATAATACTATCAGTTTAATATGGGGCTGGTGTGAAAATTTAGATTTACTTTGTGAAATGTCAAAAAATGAAAACAAAATAATTACATCTTGGAAGGTCGAAGTAGACCAACTATGGACAAGTGATTGGACGGCACAGTGGTGCAGTGGTGATCACTGCTACCTCACTGCACCAGGGACTTGGGTTCAATTTCAGCCTCGGCTGACTGTCTATGTGGAGTTTGCATGTCTTCCTTGTGTCTGCATGGACCTTCTCTGGGTGCTCCGCTTTCCTCCCACATTCCAAAGTGTATTCGCTGGTTGTTTGTCCATGCTTAATTACCCCTCAGAGGAAGGGAGATTAGCAGGGTAAATTGGCCCATTGGTGTACCAAGATGTACAGGTTAGGAATATTAGTGAGGTAAGTACGTGGGGTTACGGGGATAGGATCTGGTGAGCATGCTCTGACAGAGAGCTGGTGCAAACCCAAAGGGCCAAATGGCCTACTTGTACACTGTAGGGATTCTATGAAAAAGTCAACAACAAATCATCATAAAGCTATATTTCATCAATGCTAATTTTATTCATAGAAACAATTGCAAACTTGAGGATTATGTTCCTAGAGCCTTTGTTAGCAACTGAGCGAATCAAACACTCCAGTCTCCAGGATATATTGAGCATGATACTACATTAACAAGTTAACTTTTACTGGACTGAAATGTGTTGCTTCTGCATTTTAATTATTTTAATCATGTGGCTTTTTCACAAAAATGAATAGGTTAATTTATATTCATAATCAATAAAGCCATTTACTATTTGCTGGGTAAATATTTCTATGGTACAATACTATCAATAAAATAGCTACAAATATCACAGTAATGTTGTTAATTTATTTTTGCCAAGTTTTTGTATCTTTATATATCTCGAGGTGTTGAGATGTGTTTAGCGAGGGGGGTAGAATATCAAAGTAGGGAGGTCTTGCTGCAACTGTACAGGGCACTGGTGAGGCAGTTTTGGTCACCGCACTTGTGGAAGGATATATTGGCCTTGGAGGGAGTGCAGAGGAGGTTCACTAGGCTGATACCAGAGATGACGGGGTTGGACTATGAAGAGAGACTAAATAGACTAGGTCTGTACTCGTTGGAGTTTAGAAGGATGAGGGGGGATCTTATAGAGACGTATAAGATAATGAAGGGGATGGATAGGGTAGAGGCAGAGAGATCCTTCCTGCTTAGAAAGGATAGCAGGATGAGAGGACACAGCCTCAAGATAAGGTGGGGGGCAGTTTAGATCGGAGTTGAGGAGGAACTTCTTCACTCAAAGGGTGGTGAATCTCTGGAATTCTCTGCTCGTTGAAGTGGTGGAGGCTACTTGGCTAAATATATTTAAGTCACGGGTAGATAGGTTTTTGATAGGTAGGGGAATTAAGGGTTATGGGGAGAAAGTGGGAAAGTGGAACTGATCCACTTTGGATCAGCCATGATCCTATTGAATGGCGCGGCAGGCTCGAAGGGGTAGATGGCCTACTCCTGCTCCTATTTCTAATGTTCTTATGTTCTAAATATCTCTGTGGGATAAACCATGCACTAGAATTAATCTAACACTCATCATCTCGGTATTCAGTTCTGTCCCTTACTCACCAGGCAGAGAACAGATGAAAAGAATCAGAATCCACATTGTTACCTTGGCAATGTTTCGATCAGTATTTATCGTCCGTTATCCAGCTCTTTGTTGTGATGTTGAAAGGTGGAACCAATAAACTCTGACGCGGAATTGAAATAAGATTGAAGAAAGCAGCAAGCCAGGCCTCAGGAAATTCCACCCTTCAGAAAGCTCCAGAACAGAGGTCCCAGCTGGCCATTGCTATCACTGGGTGTGCCAGCTCGAAAGATCCCTTTTAGCTGCTGATCTCCTTGTTCCAGCAGGCACAGCTCTACATCTGACCCTTTGGTGACCTGTGGACAGTTACTGTCCGGCTTTGACAATGTCGCTCAATGTGGTTATTGACATCATGGGAGGTGTGATTCACCCTGACACTTCCTGCACTATTGCTGAAAACAGAAAGGCCCAGAATTTGCTGAAAATACCACAGTGTGTAAACTGGCCAATGAACTGAGACAATGAACAGATGTCAAACTAATTACAAGTTACCGGCTGCTTGTTTTGTCTCCTCCATTAGCTTTGAGAAAATGGTGGATCTCTCTAAAACCCCCCTGACTTTGATGAAATTGTGACATTTGCCAATTAATTATCCGCTAAACAGGCCACAGAATGTTCAGTCTCAGAACATCAGACTCCCTGGCCCAGAATTTGAACAATTATAAACTCTGGGGTTTCACTCTCTCCTGGATTGAATTATTGACCTGGATTTTCCAATGAGAGGAACGGCGAAGGCTAACAAACATTTAGTGTTATTATGGAGTAAATGAGGCGGTCAAGAGGGTGCGCGTGCAATTAAATTCAGAAATGTACAAATTATGCCCTTAATTCCCCAGAGGCTGTGCTATGTTGATTTCCCACTGATAGAGGCAGCATGGAAAGTGATATAAAGACATGGGTCTGAGTTTTATATTCTCCACAGCATCCCCAACCCCCCGCCACCCTCCCACTCCACCACCCAGCAGGTGTTCAGGTGGGGAGAGTGAGTAAAATTGCAGAGACAGGATTATTTCTGGGCTCCTGCCCACTCTGATCTCTCAGTGATTTTACACTGAGGCTGGCAAGGCCATGGCTGTTCCTGGACTTGGCCTCTGTGAGCAGTTCTTCTCCAGCCCACTACAGCACTGTTACAGCAGGGACAGGAGACCTGCTGGCCAATCAGGGGGTTGGCAGCTCTTCAGTCTCAGCAGCGCCACCAGGAGCTGTGGTCGCTGCAGGGACTGCAGTCAGTCTCGGAGCGAGCTAACGATGAAGATCCAAGCAGGAGCTGAATGGGGTGGATTTGCCAGGGTCAGTCAGTGCTAGCACCAGAGAGGATGGTGGGTACAATTGACACGGGGAGGAGGGTCATGAATCAGGGGTGGTCCCTCCCATTTGTGAAAATTGAGGATTTGGGACTGACCTTGACCATTGTTCAGTGAGCCAACTCCAGCACAATGAGCTGAATCAACTCCTTCGGTTCCTTAGTTTCTCAGAGCAGGCGGGGACGGTTGATTCTTCCATCATGACCTGCAATTTTTCCGGCACGTCAGGCTGGGAGTTGTGCGTCATTGGCTTTTTTCCAGCATTTGCACATGTGCCAGTAATGCATGCGCTTCTCCCAGAGCCAGCGAACGCTCAGACCACACTGGAAGACTGGCAAGTGATTTGAATCTTTTTTGAATATGTTTTGCATGCGATTATCAGGAACTTGCTCGGCCCAATTGGATCTCTCATCCCGCCAGGAGTACGTTATTCCGGCGTGGTTTAGGGAAGCTCCCCACATTCAGCCAACTAGTGGGAGACCCCACTGGAATGAAGGGGGCAAAATCAGATCCCCTCAGGGGGTCAGGTGCAGGGGGTGGTGTCCCCTGGGCATGGGCACCCTGACAGTGCCAGCCTGTGCCCCTGGCACTGCCCAAGGTGCAAATTGTCCACGCCCAGGGGGTGCCTTGGCGCTGCCCATCGAGCACTGGGCAATGACAAGGGAACGAGGCCTATTGTGGTTGGGACTTAGGGGTAATCGGTTGGCGCAGTGGGGGAGGGGTGGGTTCCCGCTGCGACTCTCCATAGTTATCAGTCTGGGCAGGAGGGAGGCCAATGGTCAGGGCAGCCTGTGGCAGGGGGTGAGGGGGAGGTTCTTCTGGGTGAGGGAGATGGTTTTCAGGACATTGGCGCACTCTGGAGCGAGGGATGGGTCAGAGCTGGTCTGGGAATCGTCTTGGGGCTGCGATTGAGATGTGTGGGAGGCCTGAGGGACAGCACTGTTGGCGTCCCGCACTGGCCAGCCTTCGAGCTGCCCAGCAAATGGGGAGACTGGCAGATCGGGACCACTGTTCATGCTCAGAGGTCCGGAGCTGTCAGACTCCAACATGAAGAGGCCCCCCCCCCCCCCCCCCCCCCCCCAGGTGTTTAATAGAATTCCCAAATCTGACCTCAGCATTGCACAGAGAGCGGAGACTCGAGTGAGAAGCTGCACTGAAAAAACAGTCATGATCTAGAACAGTTTTCCCACCAATTCAGCACTTTTAGGAGAATTGCCCCATTGATTTCTGATACTCACTCCCTGATGCCTCTCCCTCTGGGATAAATTGCCCACACCATGGTGTAGCTGATATGATCCTGGTCACGCCTCTTCACCCTGCATCATCTGATGTTCAACAAATGTAGCAACACCCATGCTGTTTGCCTGTAACAAATTCTGTATTAATGCTGATCTTCTCGCTGCTGCAAACACAGCTCTGTATTTGGTATCTAACACCTATTGTACATTCACAGGGTTTCTATCTCACACCACCCTGAGGACAGCAACACATTTTTCTTGCAGTTTCAAACCATGAACATTGCAAGTTGTAACAAACATCAACCCACATTTATTTCCAATGTCAATCTCTCTCTTTGCCTTTCTCATCAACCATTAAAGAATTTGGGAAGTTAATGGAATATTGCTGTAAATTGGCGCTTATTTAGGATGGAACCGTCACTCACAGAATTCTATACTCAATAAAAAATGATCAAACATTGGAACCATTTGGAAAATTCAGAACTCTGAGTGCAATCTGTTACACGTGGGTAAGAACTTCAGTCTGAGTAAATCTAAAGTTAGAACTCTCATTGACCACAGCCTTGGGTGGAGAAACATGTTCATTGGTGGAATCAGCAACAACAGCAATAACTTGCTCTTTATAAAGTGCCTTTCATCATAGAATCCTACAGTGCAGATGGAGGCCATTTGGTCCATTGAGATTGCACAATGGAACCCAGAGCCTATCCCCATTATTCCACATATTAAACCTGTTAATTCCCTGACACAATTTAACATGGGCAATGAATCTAACCTTCACATCTTTGGATTGTGGGATGAAACCGGAGCTCCTGGAGGAAATTCACACAGACCACGGGGAGGAAATTGTGCAAATTCCACACTGCCAGTCACCCAATTTCAGAATTGAACCTGGGTACCTGGCACTGTGAGGCAACAGTGCGAACCACTGTGCTACCAAACTGCCCAGTAAAACATCCTCAGGCATTTTCTGACATTAGACAAGTGTTGTTGCCGAGGCAAAGATTAGATCAAAGAGACTGGTCAGTTTTAGGGAGAGGTTGCTGGAGTTTTGAATGTAGACAATTGGAAACATTACTGTTAGCGATGTGGTGAAGAATTGGAAATACTCGAGAAGCCAGAGTTGGAAAAACACAAGATCTGCAGAAACTTTTGTAAAGATAGGGGCTGACGAGACCATGGAGAAATTTGAATAGGAGAAGGAGAATTTAATATTGAGCTTATTTGACATTGGGAACCACTCAATGAGTTCATACACATGAATGAAGGGCACCCGACAGGCATCACAACAATCTGTTATGTATGATATGGAATAATCATAGAATCATAAAAACGCTACCGTGCAAAAGGAGGCCATTCAGCCCATTGAATCTGCACCAACAGCAATCCCACCTTGGCCATATCCTACCCCACTAATGCCTCTAACCTACACATCCTGGAACATTAAGAGGCAATTTAGCATGGCCAAATCTCCTAACCTGCACATCTTTGGACTATGGAAGGAAACCAGAGCACCCAGAGGAAACCCACACAGAAATGGGGATAACGTGCAAACTCCACGCAGACAGTTACCCAAGCCAGGACTCAAATCCAGATTTCTGGCCCTGTGAGGCAGCAATGCTAACCACAATGCCACCACGGCACCTACACTCTTTAAATACTACTTAAATTCATCACCAGGACAGATGTAAGTTGAAACTCATTAAAGGATCTTGTGTCAAGCAAAGTCATTACATACGAACACACAAGTTAGGAACAGGAGTAGGCCATTTGGCCGCTCATGCCTGATCTGTCATTCAATAATATCATGGCCGACCTGATTGTGACCTCAACTTTATAACCCACCTACCCTGATAATCTTTGACTGCCTTGTTAGTCTAGAATCTTTCCATCCCTGCCTTAAAAATATTTATTATTGGTTCCTCCATCGCTGTCTTGGAAAGTGAGTTTCAGCGATTCACAGCGCTCTGAGGGATAAAAGAAATCTTCTAATCTGTGTCTTCAGTGGGAGACCCCTTGTATTTAAATAGTGTCCTCAAGTTGTTGAGTCTTTCACATGGGGAATCGTTATTTCAGTATCCACCCGCTCCTGTCCCCTTAGGATGTTTCATGTTTCATGGGAACAGGGAGCAGGGAGAGGCCATTCAGCCCATTGAGTCTGATCCATCAATCCATATAATCATGAATGAGCATCCAGTTAGGTGCATTTTTCCAACATTAACCCATTTCCCTTTAAGTCACTGGTATTTAGAAATGTGTCAATTTTCAATTCAATGCACTCAGTGACTGAGCTTCCACAGACCTCTGGGGTCAAGAATTCCAAAGGTTCACAGTTCTCTGAGTAAAGAGTTATTGATTTGAATAAGGTCACCCCTCATTCTTGTAACCTGTGTAACCTTTCCTCCTAAGATAACCATGCCGGTCCAGTGAACATTCTCCAAACTGATTCTGACATATTTACATCCTTACTTAAATAAAAAGCCCAAAACTGCACTCGATTCTCTAGATCCAGTCTTAGCAACACCCTACACAACATAACAAAGCATTCCAACTTTTATATTCCATTCCACTCATGATAAATGACAGCGTCCCATTTGCCTCGCTAATCACTTGCTAGACTGGCATTACAACTTTTTCTCATTCATGTAGCAGGACACCCAGATCCCTCTGTAACTCAGAGTTCTGCAATCTCGCTTCATTTAAATTATATGCTACTTTTTTATTCTTAGTAGACAAGTTCTCATTTTCATTCATTGTACTACACTTGACAGTACTTTATTCATTCACTTAGTTCTATTTATGTTCCTTCACAGACTCTCTGTGCTCTTCGCAAATTTCTTTCTGAACTATCTTTGTGACATTCCACAAACTTAGCAACTCTGCACTCAGCTACTTGTTATTTCCTCAAAGAACCCCAAGACATTAACCAAGACAGTATGATTTCCTTTTCATAAAACCATTGAACTTTTTTGAATGCATAACCTCCTTAATAATAATAGAACATAGATCATAGAACAGTGGATGAGTGGAAAAGCAAATTGTGTGGGGGGCGCGGAAAGTCTGCAGAGAGATCTAGATAGGCTGAATGAGTGGGCAAGGACCTGGCAGATGGAGTATAACGTTAGCAAATGTGAGGTTATCCACTTTGGTAGAAATAATAGTAGGAGGGAGTATTATTTAAAGGGTGAAAAGCTGCAGCATGCTACAGTGCAGAGGGACCTGGGGGTCCTTGTGCACGAATCACAAAAACCCAGTCTGCAGGTGCAGCAGGTGATCAAGAAGGTGAATGGAATGTTGGCCTTTATAGCGAGGGGGTTAGAATATAAAAGCAGGGAGGTCTTGCTGTAACTGTACAGGGTACTGGTGAGGCTGCAACTGGAGTACTGTGTGCAGTTTTGGTCCCCGTATTTGCGAAAGGATATATTAGCCTTGGAGGGAGTACAGAGAAGGTTCACCAGGCTGGAACCGGAGATGAGGGGGTTAGCTTATGAGGAGAGATTGAATAGACTGGGTCTGTACTCGTGAGAGTTTAAAACGCTGAGGGGGATCTTATAGAGACTTTCCAGATAATGAAGGGGCTAGATAGGGTAGAGGTAGAGAGATTCTTCTCGCTTAGAAAGGAAAACAGAACTAGAGGGCACAGCCTCAAAATAAGGGGGGGCAGTTTAGAACGGAGTTGAGGAGGAACTTCTTCACTCAAAGGGTGGTGAATCTCTGGAATTCTCTGCCCATTGAAGTGGCGGAGGTCACCTCGTTGAATATACTTAAGTCACGGGTAGATAGATTTCTGATAGACAAGGGAATTAAGGGTTATGGGGAGAAAGCAGGGAAGTGGAACTGATCCACTTCAGATCAGCCATGATCTTATTGACTGGCAGGGCAGGCTCAAAGGGCTAGATGGCCTACTCCTGCTCCTATTTCTAATGTTCTTATGTTCTAGAACAGTACTGCACCATACAGGCCCTTCGGCCCTCAATGTTGTGCCGAGTTATGTCCAAACCCAAGATCAAGCTGTCCCACTCCCTATGTGGAGATGTGGAGTAGAGGTGTGATGTGGAGATGTTGGCGTTGTACTAGGCTGGGTACAGTAAGAAGTCTCACAACACCAGATTAAAGTCCAACACATTTGTTCGGCAACAGGAGCTTTCGGAGCACTGCTCCTTAATCAGGTGAGTGCTGAGTGAAGGAGAAACACACTGAAAGCTCATGATATCAAAAAAACCCATTGGACTTTAACCTGGTGTTGTGAGACTTCTTACTGTGCTCCTTAATAATAGTTTTCAGCAACTTGCCTGCGACAGATGTTAAGCTAACTAACCTGTGGTTTCTTGCCTCCTGTTTCCTTCTCGGGTATGACAGTGACGTTTGCTACTTTCCAATCTGATGGGATCTTTCCTGAATCTAAGGAACCTTAGGAAATTAAAATCAATGCTCCAACTATCTTTGCAACCATTTCTTTTAAGTGGTTAAGAAAAAAATCATGACCTTGGGACTTGTCAGCTTTTAGTTCTAATAGTTTTCACTGTTCCATTGTGATGTTTGTAATTGTTTTAATTTTCTCCCTCACTTTCACCTCTTGATTCGCACTTATTTCTGGAATTTTACTCATATCCTTCACAGCGAAGACATTTGTAAATATCTGTTTGATTCATCTGCCTTTACATTATTTCCATCGTTATGTCTTCATTCCCAACTCTCGAGAAGAGTAACAATCACTTTACTTACACTTTTCCTTTATAAATATCTGTACAAACTCTTACCAGCTGTTTTCATTGGGCTCCATCCTACTGGCGGTTCACGCCCCGCTGCCGCTGCAAGCGAGGATAAAGAACATTGCGCAGTGCCCTGTGGTCGCCTTCCCTGGGGGCATTGCCCCCCACTGCTCCCCCACCAGTGTGAATCTCCTAGCTGGCAGAAAAATGGACAGAGTGGGGGAAGATTTCAGTACTAAACTCGCACAAAAAAGCGGAGTGAAACAGTCAATTTTTCCAATTTGTTTTTGACACTTAGGACAGAATCTCATGGCCGTACACATTGATGGGATTTTCCCATCCTGATTCAGTGAACAGAGATTTGGTTGGGCCCAATGTTCTTCATCTTCGCTCGCAGTGACAGCGGGATGCGAATCGCGGATTCACATCTCCATATGGAGATGTGGAGTGGAGATGTGATGTGGAGATGCTTGTGTTGGACTAGGGTGGGCACAATAAGAAGTCTGTGGCATCGTGATTAGCACTGCTGCCTCACAGCACCAGAAACCTGGATTCGAGCCCCGGCTTGGGTAACTGTCAATGTGGAGTTTGCACGTTCTCCCCATTTCTGTGCGGGTTTCCTCTGGATGCTCCGGTTTCCTTCCATAGTCCAAAAATGTGCAGGTTAGGGCTTTGGCCATGCTAAATTGCCTCGTAATGTTGCAGGATGTGTCTGTTAGAGGCATTAGTAGGGTAACGGGGATATGGCCTAGGTGTGATTGCTGTTGATGCAGACTTGATGGGCCAAATGGCCTCCTTTTGCACGGTAGCGTTTCTATGATTCTATGATTATTCCATATCATACATGACAGATTGTTGCGATGCCTGTCGGGTGCTCTTCATTCATGTGTATGAACTCATCAAATAAGCTCAATAATAAATTCTCATCCTCCTATTCAAATTTCTCCATGGTCTCGTCAGCCCCTATCTTTACAAATGTTTCTGCGAATCTTGTGTTTCCCCAACTATGGCTTCTTATGTTCCCAATTCTTCACCACACCGCTAACAGTAATGTTTCCAATTGTCTACATTCAAACCTCCAGCAACCTCTCCCTAAAACTGACCAGTCTCTTTGATCTAATCTTTATCTCGAATATGTGGAGTTACAGGGATAGGGCCTGGGTGGCATTGTGCAGTCTCGATCGACCGAATGGCCTCTATCTGCACTGTAGGATTCTATGATGAAAGGCACTTTATAAAGAGCAAGTTATTGCTGTTGTTGTTGATTCCACCAATGAGTTAATAATAAAAAATGAACATGTTTCTCCACCCAAGGCTGTGGTCAATGAGAGTTCTAATTTTAGATTTACTCAGACTGAAGTTCTTACCCACGTGTAACAGTTTGCACTCAGAGTTCTGAATTTTCCAAATGGTTCCAATGTTTGATCATTTTTTATTGAGTATAGAATTCTGTGAGTGACTGCTCCATCCTAAATAAGCACGAATTTACAGCAATATTCCACTAACTTCTCAAATTCTTTAATGGTTGGTGAGAAAAGCAAAGAGAGAGATTAACATTGGAAATAAACGTGGGTTCATGTTTGCTGCAACTTGCAATGTTTTGAAACTGCAAGAGAAATGTGTTGTTCTCAGGATGGTGTGAGATAGGAACCCTGTGAATGTACAATAGACGTCAGATACCAAATACAGAGCTGTGTTTGCAGCAGCGAGAAGGTCAGCATTGATATGAAATTTGTTGCAAGCAAACAGCACGGGTGTTGCCACATTTCTTGAGCATCAGATGATGCAGGGTGAAGAGGCATGACCAGGATCAGCTACACCATGGTGTGGACAAATTATCCCAGAGAGAGAGAGGTATCAGAAATCTAGAAATGACAGAAAAGAAGGAATTAATTCAGCTCATTGTTCCAGAGCTGGCTCATTGAGCTGGCTCAAGCTCCATTCCAGATCCACAATTTTGCCCAAAATCCTTCCCTTCATCATTTGGCCAGATGTGAGGATGTTGACTGGTTATAGCACAATGTTCAGATCCATTCTGCAATTCCTAGATACTGGAAAAGTCCGTGTCTATATACGGAGCAAGATCTGGACAGCACTAAGATATGGCCTGATGAATGCCAAGTTACATCAGCACCACTTAATTCTCAGACATAAACCATGGGCAAAATCTTCTGTCCTCCTTTGCGGCTGGGATTTTCCCCTGCCGCTGACAGTGAATGGAGTTTGGGCTGGAATGCCAAATTTTCTGGAGAATCTTATCCCGTGTCAAAATGCAGAGAATCTAACCATCTTCCCTGGTCATTCAGTGGCGTTATCATTGCTGCATCCCTCACTATCAACATCTTGGGGGTTACTGTTGACCATAAACTGAACTGGATCAGCCATATAAATACTATTTATACAAAAACGAGTCCAAAGCTGTGAATGCTTCAACAAGTAACTCACCCCCTGACTCTCTAAGTGCTGATGTGGAGATGCCGGAGTTGGACTGGGGTAAAGACAGTAAGAAGTCTCACAACATCAGATTAAAGTCCAACAGATATATTTGGTAGCACAATGTTCAGAACCATTCAGCAATTGTTTGCTACCAAGTAAACGTGATGAACTTTAATCTGGTTTTGTGAGACTTCTTACTGTCTCTAAGTCCCGTGTAGCATTTGCAAGGCACAAGTCAGGAATGTGATGGAATATTCTCCACTTGACTGGTTGAGTGCAGCTCCAACAGGAGTCAAGGAACCGGCTGGATTTGAAAATCCTTTGACATCATTTCTCTTTGATAAGGTCCCTCATGGCAGAGTGGTGCAGAAGGTAAGTCACATGGGATCAGAGGTGAGCTGGCAATGTGGATACAAAACAGGCTTGGTCAAAGAAGACAAAGGGTAGCAGTGGAAAGGTGTGTTTCTGAATGGAGGGCTGTGACAAGTGGTGTTCCCAGGGATCAGTGCTGGGACCTTTGCTGTTTGCAATGTATATAAATGATTTGGAGAAAAATGTAGCTGGATTGATTAGTAAGTTTGCAGATGACACAAAGGTTGGTGGATTTGTGGATAGCAATGAGAACCATCAGAGGATACAACAGGATATAGATGAGTTTGAGACTTGGGTGGAGAGATGGCAGACAGAGTTTAATCCGGACAAATGTGAGGTAATGCATTTTAGAAGGTCTAATACAGATAGGAATTATACAGTAAATGACAGAACCCTTAAGAGTATTGATAGGCAAAGGGATCTGGGTGTACAGGTACATAGGTCACTGGAAGTGGCAATACAGGAGAAGAAGGTAGTGAAGAAGGCATACAGCATGCTTGCCTTTATCGGACGGGGTATTGAGTTCAAAAATTGACAACTCATGTTGCAGCTTTAAAGAACCTTAGTTAGTCCCAACTTGGAATATAGTGTTCAATTCTGATTGCCACACTACCAAAAGGACGTGGAGGCTTTGGAGAGGGTACAGAAAAGATTTGTCAGGATGTCGCCTAGTATGGAGGGCATTAGCTATGAGGAATGTTTGTAGAAACTTGTTTGTTCTCACTGGAGTGATGGAGGTTGAGGGGTGACCTATAGAAATCATAGAAACCAAATCATAGAAACCATACAGTACAGAAAGAGGCCATTTGTCCCATCGAGTCTGCACTGACCACAATCCCCCCCAAGCCCGAACCCCATATCCATACATATTTTACCCACTAACCCTCTCACCTACGCATCTACGGTCAATTTAGTATGGCCAATCTCTAACTTGCACATCTTTGGACTGTGGGAGGAAACCGGAGCACCCAGAGGAAACCCATGCAGACACGAGGAGAATGTGCAAACACCACACCAACACTGGATAGAAGTCTACAGTATTATGAGGGGCATGGACTGAGTGGATTGATAGAAGCTTGTTCCCAGGGTGGAAGCGACAATTACAAGTGGGCATAGGTTTAAGGTACGAGAGGCAAGGTTTAAAGGAGATGTACAAGGCAGATTTTTTAGACAGAGAGTAGTGGGTGCCTGGAACTCATTGCCAGGGAGGTAGTGGAAGGGGATATGGTAGTTACTTTTAAGGGGCATCTTGACAAGTAATGAATAGGATGGGAATAGAGGGATATGGTCCCTGGAAGGACAGGGGATTTTAGTTAAGTCAGGCAGCATGGTCAGTAAGGCTTGAAGGGCCGAAGGGCCTGTCCCTGTGCTGTAATTTTCTTTGTTCTTTGTTCTTTATTCTTTGAAAACCACGCTACCTCGATTGGTAAGATATTGACAGAGCACAGCCTCTGGGGAAACTGGGGAATTAGGGCCACAACTTGTACATTTCTGAATTTAATTGCACGCGCACCCTCTTTACCGACTTATTTACTCCATAATAACAGTGAAGGTTTGTTAGCCTTCGCCGTTCCTCTCATTGGAAAATCCAGGTCAATAATTCAATCCAGGCGAGAGTGAAACCCCAGAGTTTATAATTGTTCACATTCTGGGCCAGGGAGACTGATGTTCCGAGACTGAACATTCTGAGGCCTGTTTTGCAGATAATTAATTGGCAAATGTCACAATTTCATCAAAATTGTTTAAGAAAGATCCACCATTTTCTCAAAGCTAATGGAGGAGGCGTAACAACAGCCAGTCACTTGTAATTAGTTTGACATCTCTTCATTGTCTCAGTTCATTGGCCAGTTTACACACTGTGGTATTTTCAGCAAATTCTGGGCCTTTCTATTTTCAGCAATAGTGCAGGAAGTGTCAGGGTGAATCACACCTCCCATGATGTCAACAACCACATCGAGCGACATTGTCAAAGCCGGACAGTAACTGTCCACAGGTCACCAAAGAGGCAGATGTAGAGCTGTGCCTGCTGGAACAAGGAGATCAGCAGCTAAAAGGGATCTTTCGAGCTGGCACACCCAGTGATAGCAATGGCCAGCTGGGAGCTCTGTTCTGGAGCTTTCTGAAGGGTGGAATTTCCTGAGGCCTGGTTTGCTGCTTTCTTCAATCTTATTTCAATTCCTTATCAGAGTTTATTGGATCCACCTTTCAACATCGCAACAAAGAGCTGGGTGACAGGCGATAAATACTGATCGAAACATTGCCAAGATAACAATGCGGATTCTGATTCTTTTCATCTTTTCTCTGCCTGGTGAGTAAGGGACAGAACTGGACCTCGAGATGATGAGTGTTAGATTAATTCTAGTGTATGGTTTATCCTGCAGAGATATTTAAACACTTGGAGACATGTAAAGCTATGAAAACTCAGCAAAAATAAAATAATGGCATTTTTGTGATATTTGTAGCTATTTTGTTAATAGTAGTGTACCATAGAAATATTTACCAGCAAATATTAAATGGCATTATTAATTATGAGCAAAGAACAACACAGCACGGGAAACAGGCCCTTCGGCCCAACGAGCCTGCGCCGCCATCTGAACAATGTGTTTTTCCTCCTCCACCCTTGACCCATGTCTATGCTTATGGTACCCCCACTGGAAACCAGATTAAGGGGAGAATAATTTAGGGACAATTTGTCACACCAATCAGCCTAAGAGCACATCTTTGGGGTGTGGGAGGAAACCGGAGCACCCGGAGGAAACCCACGCAACCACAGGGAGAATGCGCAAACTCCCACAGATACTGGCCCAAATCCATGTACCTGCACAGCAAACAGTGATAGTCACTGAGCTGTTGTGGTGCCCATCTGCTGGTCCAGTTTAAGCGTACACAAATGACGCAAAGTACTAGGCTACTCTCGAAACATCCAAGAGCAGCCCACGCACGACCCATCGTGTGCATGCCCCTCGTTAGACAACAAGATAGACCGACGCACCTGTGGAGTAAAAGAGAAAAACATCATCACATGTAACAGTTGATTTCCAGGAACATCCCGAGGCTCTGATCCTTCTTTAAAACAGTGTCCTATAACCCTCCATCCCTATTTCGCTCATGTGTCTATCCAAGTAAACGTTAAACAAGTCCAGGGTGCCTGCCTCCGCCACCTTACTTGGCAGTGCATTCCATATCCCCACGACCCTCTGTGTGAAAAACCTCCCTCTAGCATCCAAATTACACCTCGCCCCCCCCTCACCTTAAGCCTGTGGCCCCTTGTGATATTTGTCTCCAATCTAGGAAAAAGCCTGCCACTGTAGACTCTATCTATACCCTTCATTATCTTATACAACTCTATTAGATCCCCCCTCAATCTCCGTCTTTCTAAGGAAAACAGCCCCAATTTACCCAATCTTTCCTCATAACCCAGTCCTTCCATACCAGGCAGTATCCTGGTAAACCTCCTCTGCACTCTTTCCAGGGTCTCCACGTCCTTCTGGTAGTCAGGTGACCAGACCTGGACCCAGTACTCTAAATGCGGCCTAACCAACGTTCTATACAACTGCAGCATTAGACGCCAGCTCTTGTACTCTATACCCCTTCCTATAAAGGCTAGCACACCGTAAGCTTTCTTTGCAACCTTCTCCACCTGTGTTGTCACTTTCAAAGGCTTGTGCACTTGCACTCCCAGGTCCCTCTGCATTTCTATACTCTTTATAGGTCTACCCTTTATCAGAAAACTCCCCTCTACATTATTCCTTCCAAAATGCATGACCTCGCATTTATCAGGATTAAATTCCAACTGCTACTTATCTGCCCAATATACCAGTCTAACTATATCCTGCTGTGTTGCCTGACACTCCTCCTCACTGTCTGCCAATCCTGCCATCTTTGTGCAAACTTGCTGATCACACCACTTATGCCCTCTTCCAAGTCATTTATCCATATTACGTATAGAAGAGGTCCCAGTACTGAGCCCTGCGGCACACCACTGGTGACAGACCTCCAGCTAGAAAAGGACCCTTCCACTACTACTCTCTGTCTCCTGTTACCTAGCCAGTTTTCAATCCATCTAGATACCTGTCCTTGTATTCCATGAGCCTTAACCTTTTCAACCAATCTACCATGAGGGACTTGGTCAAACGCCTTACTGAAACCCATATAGACGACATCAACGGCTCATTCGTCATCGACTGTTTTTGTCACCTCCTCAAAAAATTCTACCAGATTTGTAAGACAAGACCTCCCCTTAACAAAGCCATGCTGTGTATTCCTAATCAAATGCGTGTACATCCTATCCCTAAGAAATTTTCCAACAACTTTCCTACCACTGACGTCAAACTCACCGGTCTATAATTACCAGGGTTATTCCTACTGCCCTTTTTAAACAGTGGTACCACATTCGCTATCCTCCAGTCCTCTGGGACCTCATCTGTGTCCAAAGAAGAGACAAAGATTTGCAACAGAGGCCCAGCAATTTCATCTCTCACCTCCCTAAGCAGCCTGGGATAAATGCCATCAGGCCCCGGAGATTTATCAGTTTTTATGCTGCCTAAAAACCCTAACACTTCCTCCCTCGTAATGGATATTTCTTTCAACTGGTCTACAGCTCCCTCCAAGACAGTATAAGACACCAAGCCCCTCTCCTTCGTGAATACCGACGCAAAGTATTCATTCAGGATCTCCCCCATTTCCTCAGGCTCTAAGCACAGTTCCCCTCCTCCGTCCCTAAGAGGACCGATTTTCCCTCTAACCACCCTTTTGTTCCGAATATGAGAGTAAAATACCTTTGGATTTCCCTTAATCCTATCCGCCAAAGCCATTTCATGTCCCCTTTTTGCCCTTCTAACTCGCCTTTTGAGCTCCCTCCTGCTCTCTCTATATTCCTCCAGTGCTCTCTCCATTCCCAGTTGCTTAGATCTAACATATGCCTCTCTCTTCTTCCTGACCAAGTCCTCAATATCTCCTGTAATCCACGGCTCTCTAATCCTGCCTTTCCCATCCTTCCTCTTAACCGGCACATGTCTTTCCTGCAACCTTTTCAGTTTTCCCTTGAAAGCCTCCCACTTGCCAAACGTGGACTTACCCACAAACAACCTCTCCCAATCAGTATCCATCAACTCATGCCTAATCCGGCTGTAACTTGCCTTCCCCCAGTTTAGCACCCTCCCCCTCGGACAGCACTCATCTTTTTCCATTATTACCCTAAAGTAGACAGAATTGCGGTCTCTGTTAGCCACATGTTCACCCATAGTTAACCTATTCATTTTTGTTAAAAAGCTGTACGACTGAAATAATTAAAACAACACATTTCAGTCCAGTAAAAGTTAACTTGTTAATGTAGTTTCACGCTCAATATATCTTGGAGACTGGAGGGTTTGGAGTGCAATGCAGAATGATTCCAATGGCAGGGGTTCAATCCTCAGACCGGCTGTGGTAATTTATGGAAAGCTGCCTCCTCACCTTTCCCCGTTCCTATGGAGTGGTGTCCCCCACATTGAATGCAACCAATTCTCTCTCCCTAATGTTGAGATATGCCTGTGATCCAATCCAGATTATTGCTCATTGAATTGACTCTGAAGACTGCAGAGGTAACAAAGGCTCCAGGACAATATTCCTCAATTGTTATAGCTCTAGCTCGTTAGAGGGGTCAGTTTTTGTGCAAAGTGTGCAGGAAGGTTTTTTGACTCAGTATGTAGATAGGCCAACTAGAGGTGAGGCTATATTGGATTTGGTGCTGGGAAATGAGCCAGATCAGGTGTTGGATTTGGAAGTTGGTGTGCATTTTGGTGATAGTGACCACAATTCGGTTACGTTCACCTTAGTGATGGAAAGGGATAGGCATGAACCTCGGGCCAGTGGTTTTAGCTGGGGGAAGGGTAATTATGAGGCTATTAGGAGAGAACTAGGAAACATAGGTTGGACTAGGAGATTACAGGGATTGGGAACGTCCGAAATGTGGAGTTTTTTCAAGGGGCAGCTACTGCGAGTCTGTGATAGGTATGTCCCTGTCAGGCAAGGTGGAATTGGGAAGGCTAAGGAACCGTGGTGCACCAAAAAAGTTGATTCATTGGTTAAAAAGAAAAAGGAGGCTTATGTTCGGATGAGACGTGAGCACTCGGATAGTGCACTAGAGAGCTTTAGATTGGCTAGGAGGGAGTTGAAGAGCGAGCTAAGAAGGGCTAAAAGAGGACATGAGAAGACTTTGGCTGATAGGGTTAAGGAGAATCCTAAGGCGTTCTATAGGTATGTCAAGAACAGAAGGTTGGTTAGGGCAAGGTTAGGGCCAGTTATAGACGGCAGAGGGAAGTTATGTGTGGAACCGGAGGAGATTGGTGAAGCATTGAACCAATATTTCTCTTCGGTGTTCACGCAGGGGGACATGGATGTAGCTGAGGAGGACACTGGGTTGCAGGGGAGTAGAATTGACAGTGTTACAGTTGATAAGGAGGATGTGCTGGATATTCTGGAGGGTCTGAAAATAGATAAGTCCCCTGGTCCAGATGGGATTTACCCCAGGATTCTTTGGGAGGCAAGAGAAGTGATTGCAGAGCCTCTGGCTCTGATCTTCAGGTCGTCGTTGGCCTCTGGTATAGTTCCAGATGATTGGAGGTTAGCGAATGTTGTCCCATTGTTTAAGAAGGGGAACAGAGACTTCCCCGGGAATTATAGACCGGTGAGTCTCACTTCTGTTGTGGGCAAGGTTTTGGAAAAAATTATTAGGGATAGGATTTATAGTTATTTGGAGAGTAATGAGTTGATTGGAGATAGTCAGCATGGTTTTGTGGCGGGTAGGTCGTGCCTTACTAACCTTATTGAGTTTTTTGAGAAAGTGACCAAAGAGGTGGATGGGGGTAAGGCAGTGGACGTGGTGTATATGGATTTTAGTAAGGCGTTTGATAAGGTTCACCATGGTAGGCTTCTGCACAAAATGCAGATGTATGGGATTGGGGGTGATCTAGGGAACTGGATTAGGAATTGGCTAGCGGATAGGAGACAGAGGGTAGTGGTTGACGGTAAATATTCATCATGGAGTTCGGTTACAAGTGGTGTGCCTCAGGGATCTGTGTTGGGGCCACTGCTGTTTGTGATTTTTATTAATGATCTGGATGAGGGTATAGTTGGGTGGATCAGTAAATTTGCTGATGATACCAAAGTCGGAGGTGTGGTAGATAGTGAGGAAGGGTGTCATAGTTTGCAGGAAGACTTAGACAGGTTGCAGAGCTGGGCCGAGAGGTGGCGGATGGAGTTTAATGCAGAGAAATGTGAGGTAATTCACTTTGGTATGAATAACAGATGTGTTGAGTATAGGGCTAACGGGAAGACTTTGAATAGTGTGGAGGAGCAGAGGAATCTAGGTGTATGTGTACATAGATCCCTGAAAGTTGGGAATCAAGTAGATAAGGTTGTTAAGAAGGCATACAGTGTCTTGGCGTTTATTGGTAGGGGGATTGAATTTAGGAGTCGTAGCGTTATGTTGCAACTGTACACAACTCTGGTGCGGCCGCACTTGGAGTATTGTGTGCAGTTCTGGTCCCCACATTACAGGAAGGATGTGGAGGCTTTGGAGAGGGTGCAGAGGAGGTTTACCAGGATGTTGCCTGGTATGGAGGGGAGATCCTATGAGGAGAGGCTGAGGGATTTGGGGTTGTTTTCGCTGGAAAGAAGGCGGCTAAGAGGGGACCTTATTGAAACATATAAGATGATTAGAGGTTTAGATAGGGTGGATAGTGATAGCCTTTTTCCTCTGATGGAAAAATCTAGCACGAGGGGGCATGGCTTTAAACTAAGGGGGGGTAGTTATAGGACAGATGTCAGGGGTAGGTTCTTTACCCAGAGGGTGGTGAGGGATTGGAATGCCCTGCCTGCTGCAGTTGTAAATGCGCCTAGTTTGGGGGCGTTTAAGAGGTCTGTGGACAGGTTTATGGACGAAAAGGGATTGGTTTAGGTTAGTGGGTCGTTGTTGTTTTTTTTTTTAACTGGTCGGCGCAACATCGTGGGCCGAAGGGCCTGTTCTGCGCTGTAATGTTCTATGTTCTATGTTCTATGTTCAAGTTTGCAATAGTTTATATTATTTAAATTACATCTGATGAAAATTTTATCAATCTCTGTCAGTGACTCCATTTCATATAATCCCCACAGTGCACAAGGAGGCCATTCGGCCCATTGAGTCTGTACCAAAGTGTGTGTTACCCATGCCCATAACGCCAAATATTTGCCTCATTAATTTTCTTAACCTATACATCTTGGGGCAATAAGGAGCAATTTAGTGTGTTCAGCCTAACCAGAACATCTTTGCAGTGTGGGAGGAAACTGGATTACCCACAGGAAACCCACATAGATATGGGGAGAAGATGCAAACTCCACACAGACAGTCAGCTGAGGCTGGAATTGAACCCAGGTCCCTGGCGCAGTGAGGTAGCAGTGCTCACCACTGTGTCAACGTGCCACCCAATCACCTGTACATGCTTTGTCTACTTTGTCCACCCAAGATGTAATCATTTTCTTCAAATTTTTTGACATTTCACAAAGTAAATCTAAATTTTCATGCCAAACTAAACTGATGTTATTATGTTGACCGCAATGGAATTTTTGATTCATTCTGCCACCTCTCCTCTTCAAGATGAACATTAGAAATAGGAGCAGGAGTTGGCCATTTGTCCCTTTGAGCCGGCTCCATCATTCAGCAACATCCTGACTGATCTCCATTCTCAATTCTTGTTTCCCGCACTATCCCCATATCCCTTGATTATGTTGGTGCCAAGAAATTGTATAAATCTCTGTGTTTAATATCCTTCAAGACCGAACACCCAAAGCCCTCTGGGGTGGAGAATTCAAAACAGTGAATAAAAATCTCCTCATCACATCCTTCGTGTCTGTCACTTTATTCTGAGACTGTGATCCTGTGTTGCAGAATGCCCAGCCCTGGGAGGGTGGTACATATATGCTCAAAATGTACCCTGTCAATCTCCTTAAGAATTTTACACATTTCAATTCAATCACCTCTGATCCTTCCAATCGACAGGAAATATGCACCTTGTGGGCTCAACCTGTTCCCATCCCATCACCTTATCCCAGGAACCAGTCTTTGGAATCTTCATTGCACTTTTTCCTGAATAATGTGTCATTCCTGGTGCACTGACCTGTGGGACAGACAGAGGCCCAGATTGCCGTCCCTGGGCCGTGTTCACTGAGTCGGGAAAGACAATAAAAAATGAGTTGGGACGGGCGACCCGGGAACAAATCCACAGGCTGCTCAGCCCGGAGGCGAGCTGGACACAAGGCCTGTTTCTGTGCCCCAGCGCCATGGTTCATAAATAAAGTCATTTAAACAACCAAATCATCACTCCGGCCCTGACCACTCACCAGAGTTTGTCTCAAAGAGTAACTCTCCCCTCCCATAGAGTAACTTCCCTCTCCAGAAGGTGCACCCTGGCTGTCCATAAGAACCCACCAAGTTCAGTCCTTTTCTTCACTATTCTAATCTGTACATTTCGGATTCCACACACACTTCTGTTCATCCAAAATCCCACTTCACTTGAGGCAGATAATGAATTTAAGGCAATCCAGAGTTGAATGAATCACATTTGTGTGAATGCCAGCCCGATTCCAGTCCCACTCCCAATCTTAGGCTTTGAAATTCCAGCCATTCCCAGGACTTTCTCCATGACAGGGACCCTCCAGACCTGGGTGTCAGATTAACCTTCCACCTGAAAGTCATCACCGAGCTCTGTGAACATGACTGGGGGAGGAAAATCTGAGCCATCTCGTCCCTCAGTATTACACTGGAATGTTCCTGTAGATTTTATACTCCAGTCTCTGGAGTGGGACCTGACCCTGCAATCCACCCATTCAGAGGCGCCAGTGAAAAGCTTGAGTGACAAGGTGACACAATGACAATGGCCACTATACATTAACAAGAAATCATTGGCAGTGAAGTACTTTGGCACTGACAGCACGGCTCTATATTCATGTTTTCATCCAGCACAAACTAGAAAGAGAATGATGAATACAGATATTGGAGAGTTTCCTCTGAACACAGTGGTAAATCTTATTAAAATGTTCCTCTCAGTATTAAGCAGTTATTTACTTTGTCAATTGCTGAAATGTTGCCTCCTCAGTTTCAGGTGCATTGTGGGCAGAAAAGAGAGTCACAGGAATTGTGGGAAGAGCGATCACAATAAATTGCCATTATAATGAAAAATACAAACAAAGCGTGAAATATTGGTGTAAGGGTTGGACAGACCAGTGCTCATATTCAGTGAGAACGGATGATCCAGATGGACGGCGAGGGAGAATGTCGATCACAGATTACAACACACAAAGAATATTTGCTGTTACGATGGAGAATCTTGACGCCAGAGATGCAGGATGGTACAGCTGTGGAATTGTTACATCTGGCATCGATCCAGCGTTTACTGTGGAGCTGCAAATATCTCTCGGTACATTACTGTCAATGATTTTCTTTATTACTGAAATGCCTGATCCATGTTTTATTCACAAGGAAACATTGACAGCTCCGATATCCCGAGGCTCTGCAGCAATGCAGAGTCTGACAGCTAGAGGGCAGAGATCTGGAAATCCGACTCTTGTGACACAAACTCAATTTGTGGCCTGTCCAACATTCTGATCAAAAACTTCAAACATTATCAGGCTAACAATTCCTTTAACTATGGGATATTGTGAAAGAAATTACCCGCGAGGCTCAGAGTATTTTTCTGTCTCTGAAATGTATTAAATATCACACTGTCAGATTTTTACAGTCTGGATCAATCTAATAGTCAGGCATTAACAAAGTGAAGTGAGCAGCCAGTTGGTAGTAATTGTACCTTGTTGGTTTAGCACTGAATGGTGGGGCTGTGGGGGTGGGTGGGGGAGCACAGAGGGGTTAAATACACAGAAATTGACAATATGTTGGGAAGCCAGTCAAACTCCTAACATCCGTATGTGTCTGCAATGTGTCAGTTTGTGCTTCTTTCAAATAAACCAGTGAAAACTCAGGGTGAAGCTGACAGATTAAAAGTTAAATTGGCAAATTTAACAAGTAAATAATCCAAAATGGTGAAAGCCCCTGAAAGGGATCAAAGAACAAAGAACAGTAGAGCACAGGAACAGGCCCTTTGGCCCTCCAAGCCTGCACCAATCACATTTACCTATCTAGACCAAGCGCTTATATTCCTGTCCTCCCTGTTTGTTCATATGTCTGTCACGATAAGTCTTAAATGTGGCTAATGTATCTGCCTCAACCACCTCACTTGGCAGTGCGTTCCAGATCCCCACCCACCCTCTGGTGGAGAGTTACAGAACAAAGGGATCGGGGAATGCATGTTTACAGCTCCTTGAAAGTGGAGTCACAGGTGAAAAGGCATTCGGCATACTTGGTTTAATTGGTCAGACCGTTGAAAACAGAAGTTGGAATGTCTTGTTGTAGTTATACAAGACATTGGAATACTGTGTGCAATTCTGGTCACCTATTAAAGAAATTATTAATCTAGAAAGAGTGCAGAAAAGATTTATAGGATGCTACCAGGACTTGATGGTTTGAGTTATCAGGAGAGGCCGGATAGTCTGGGACTTTTCTCTCTGGAGCGTAGGAGGCTGAGGGGTGATCTTATAGAGGCCTATAAAATAGTGAGGGGCAAGGACAAGGTAGATAGTCAATATCTTTTCCCAAAGGCAGGGGAGTCTAAACCTAGAGGGCATAGGTTTAAGGTGAGAGGGGAGAGATACAAAAGTGTCCAGAGGGGCAATTTTTTCACACAGAGGGTGGTGAGTGTCTGGAACAAGCTGCCAGAGGTAGTAGTAGAGGCAGGTACAATTTAGTCTTTTTAAAAAGCATTTAGGTAGTTACGTGGTTAAGATAGGTATAGAGGGATATGGGCCAAATGCAGGCAATTGCGATTAGCTTAGGGGTTTTTAAAAAAAGGGTAGCATGAACAAGTTGGGCCGAAGGGCCTGTTTCCATGCTGTAAACCTCTATGGACTCTATGGACTCTGTGTAAAAACGTTCCCCTGCACATTTCTACTGAACCTGTCCCTCCGAGCTTGAACTTGTGTCCCCTTGTAATTGTCATTTCTGCCCTGGGAAAAGCTTCCAACTGTTCACTCTATCTGTAACTTTCATAATTTTCATAATCAGCCTCTGTCAACCCAGGGAGAATAATCTTAGTTCTTTCAAACTCTCCTCATAGCTAATACCCTCCATACCAGGCAACATCCTGTTAAACCTTTTCTGCAATCTCTCCAAAGCCTCCATGTCTTCTGGTTGTGTGGTGACCAGAATTGGACCCAATATTCCAAATGTTCCAAGTGGTCATAAAAATCTCCAAGGAAACTTTAAATGTGTCAATCAGTGTGTGATCAAATCCCCGCAGTTATCAATTGCAATCTAATAATCACTCAGTGAGTGCAATTAGTGGAATCTACCTGCGCCTGCTCAGGTTACTGAGCAAGGGCAGAAGACAGAGGCAATGGGGGAGGCTGAAGAAGTGACTGGGAAAGATGCCAAGAAGCATTGGAACCTCACTGCTTATTTCTAACCGGATTGTGTGAAAGGTTTAATATCAGTATTTACAGGGTGTTAACTTTCAAAACAGTGGTGGGAATGTGTATTTCTGGGTGACATTTTGGCGATTGTATCTATCAGATCAGCATGGGTGGTTCTCAGACTGTTTTATTTTGGGTCTCAGATGGGGACCCAGGTGACCAATAGCATCAATAGCAGCAACTGCCTCCTCCACACAGACCCTGAGCTCCACAAGTCAAAGGAATGAACAGAGACAAGCAGCTCGCTGACGGGCAATCCCACAACACAGGGAGTACACGTTACCTGATCAGCTTCCTTGATGTGTTGGAATTCCAGTGTCTGAAGAGGCTCATTTGACAACAACCAGAACGTTTCACCGACACAGAGTGATTCCATCTGAAATGTGGTCAGCGGGTCCAAATCCCACTGGAGAGTCCGGCAGCGTAGTGCAGAGTGGACCACTGCACACACACTGATCTGTCACTGCAGAGATTGGTGCAGGCGCACTGGCCCCCTCACCGCTGGCCTCCCGATCACTGGCCATCCTGACTCCCCTCACCACCATCCGACCACTGGCCTACCAGAGCTCTCCTGGGCCAGCCCCAATCTCCCCCCACCCAGATGGCCAGTGCTGATCGCCCTTCACATTCCCTGTGAAAACCCCCCAACTCATTGAGCCCCCAACAGACCCCACCCTTCAGTATGCCATTCCCCACTCCTCCCCCCCCAGCACCACCCACATTGGCACTGCCTGGCACCTGTTGGGAGGTGCAAGTATTTGTATTTCATTCATTTGGGGACATGGGCATCGCTGGCTGGATGGCATTTATTGCTCATCCCGAGAGGTTTGCGAGGCCATTTCAGAGGACAGTTAAGAATTAGTCACATTGCTTTGGCTCTGGCATCACATGTAAGCCAGACCAGGAAAGGATGGTAGATTTCATTCCCTAATAGGCATTAGTGAACCAGATGGGTTTTTCCAACAACCGACAATGGTTTCATGGTCATCAGCAGATTCTTAATTCCAGATTTTCTTCATTGAAATCAAATTCCACCAACTGCCGTGGAGGGATTCGAACCCGGGTCCCCAGAACATTAACTGAGATTCTGGATTAATAGGCTAGCAATAATACCACTCGACCACCACCTCCCCATGGATATAGGCATATCTTTGGTTGTGGGAGGAAACTGAAGCACCCAGAGGAAAAAATTGCAGACACGGGGAGAATGTGCAAACTCCACACTGACCACACAGCCAATGCTGGAACTGAATCCGGGTTCCTGGCGCCGTGAGGCTGCAGTGCTAATCACTGTGCCACTGTGCCACACTCGGTTGACTGAACAAGCAATCCAACTAATCCCACCATTTAGTTCTTGATCAAGAACCCTGTCAGTTACAGCATCTCAAATTTAATCCATTTTGTTTGAAATGATTAGATTATCCACATTTCCCACCCTCTGACACTCTTCCAGGCAGTGAGTTCCGGAGTCTCAACATCCCCCGAGTGAAATAACCCATTTCCCCAAATCTCCTCGAATCCATCCACCAATTAATTGAAATTTTTGTCTCCTGCTTCATGGTCTGATCTGGAGAGCTGCTATGTTCTGATATAATAGTAAACATTGTAGTTCAGGCTGCTTGGAGGATGGAGAGATATGGAGAGCTCGATGTGTTGGTGAGATTGCAACGTGACTGACCCTGAATGAGAGGTTGATGAGCTCAAGTTCACAGAGTGTTTGATTTTTAGATGTTCGGTCAGTTTCAGAATAGAACATAGAACATAGAACATAGAACATTACAGCGCAGAACAGGCCCTTCGGCCCACGATGTTGCGCCGACCAGTTACAAAAACAATGACCCACTAGCCTATACCAATCCCTTTTCGTCCATAAACCTATCCAGAGATCTCTTAAACGCCCCCAAACTAGACGCATCTACAACTGCAGCAGGCAGGGCATTCCAATCCCTCACCACCCGCTGGGTAAAGAACCTACCCCTGACATCCGTCCTGTAGCTACCCCCCCTTAATTTAAAGTCATGCCCCCTCGTGCTAGCTTTCTCCATCCGAGGAAAAAGGCTATCACTATCCACCCTATCTAAACCCCTAATCATCTTATATGTTTCAATAAGATCCCCTCTTAGCCGCCTTCTTCCCAACGAAAACAACCCTAGATCCCTCAGTCTCTCCTCATAGGACCTCCCCACCATACCAGGCAACATCCTAGTAAACCTCCTCTGCACCCTCTCCAACGCCTCCACATCCTTCTTGTAATGCGGGGACCAGAACTGCACACAGTACTCCAAGTGCGGCCGCACTAGAGTAGTGTACAGTTGCAACATTACACTGCGACTCCTAAATTCAATCCCCCTACCAATAAACGCCAAGACACCGTACGCCTTCTTGACAACCTTATCTACTTGATTCCCAACTTTCAGGGATCTATGTACACACACACCTAGATCCCTCTGTTCATCCACACTATTCAAAGTCCTCCCGTTAGCCCTATACTCAACACATCTGTTGCTCCTACCAAAGTGAATTACCTCACACTTCTCCGCATTAAATTCCATCCGCCACCTCTCGGCCCAGCTCTGCAACCTATCTAAGTCTCCCTGCAGACTATGACACCCTTCCTCACAATCTACCACACCTCCAACTTTGGTGTCATCAGCAAATTTACTAATCCACCCAACTATACCCTCATCCAGATCATTAATAAAAATTACAAACAACAGTGGCCCCAAAACAGATCCCTGAGGCACACCACTCGTAACTGCACTCCATGATGAATATTTACCATCCACCACCACCCTCTGTCTCCTATCTGATAGCCAATTCCTGATCCAACTTCCTAGATTACCCACAATCCCATACATCTGCATTTTCTGCAGAAGCCTACCATGGTGAACCTTATCGAACGCCTTACTAAAATCCATGTATACCACGTCAACTGCCTTACCCCCATCCACCTCTTTGGTCACCTTCTCAAAAAACTCAATAAGGTTAGTAAGGCACGACCTACCTGCTACAAAACCATGCTGACTATTTCTAATCAATTCATTACACTCCAAATAACTATAAATCCTATCCCTAATAATTTTTTCTAAAACCTTGCCCACAACAGAAGTAAGACTCACCGGTCTATAATTCCCGGCAAAGTCTCTGTTCCCCTTCTTAAACAATGGGACAACATTCGCTATCCTCCAATCCTCCGGGACTACACCAGAGACCAATGACGACCTGAAGATCTGAGCCAGAGGCTCTGCAATCACCTCTCTAGCCTCCCAGAGAATCCTAGGGTAGATCCCATCCGGACCAGGGGACTTATCTATTTTCAGCCCCTCAAGAATTTCCAGCACATCCTCTTTATCAACCGTAATACTTTCTATTTTACACCCCTGCGACCCAATGTCCTCCTCAGCTATATTCATGTCCCCCTGCGTGAACACCGAAGAGAAATATTGGTTCAATACTTCTCCAATCTCCTCCGGTTCCACACACAACTTCCCCCTGCTGTCTGTAACTGGCCCTAATCTTGCCCTGACCAACCTTCTGTTCTTGACATACTTATAGAACGCCTTAGGATTCTCCTTAATCCTATCAGCCAAAGTCTTCTCATGTCCTCTTTTAGCCCTTCTCAACTCACTCTTCAACTCCCTCCTAGCCAATCTAAAGCTTTCTAGTGCACTATCTGAGCCCTCCAATCTCATCCGAACATAAGCCTCCTTTTTCTTTTTAACCATCGACTCAACTCTTTTAGTGCACCACGGTTCCCTAGATCTACCAAATCCACCATGCCTGACAGGGACATACCTATCAAGGACTCGCAGTAGCTGCTCCTTGAAAAAATTCCACATTTCAGATGTTCCCAGTCCCTGCAATCCCCTAATCCAATCCATGCTTCCTAATTCACTCCTGATAGCCTCATAATCGCCCTTACCCCAGCTAAAATTGCTGACCCGAGGTTCACGCCTATCTCTTCCCATCACTAAGGTGAACGTAACCGAATTGTGGTCACTATCACCAAAATGCACACCAACTTCCAAGTCTAGCACCTGGTCTGGCTCATTTCCCAGCACCAAATCCAATATAGCCTCACCTCTAGTTGGCCTGTCTACATACTGAGACAAAAAACCTTCCTGCACGCTTTGTACAAACACTGACCCCTCTAGCGAGCTAGAACTATAGCAACTCCAATCAATATTCGTAAAGTTAAAGTCCCCCATAACAATTACCCTATTACTTTCACTCCTAACCAGGATTGTCTCCGCAATCCTTTCCTCAACCTCTCTAGAACTTTTAGGAGGTCTATAAAAGACTCCCAACAGGGTGACCTCTCCTCTCCTATTTCTAATCTCCGCCCATACTACCTCAACTGACAAGTCCTCATCAAACTTTCTCTCCGACACTGTGATACAGTCCTTGACTAGCAATGCTACCCCACCCCCCCTTCTACCTTCTTCTCTACTCCGACTAAAGCATTTGTACCCCGGAACCTGCAACATCCATTCCTGACCCTGCTCTATCCAAGTCTCAGAAATGGCCACAACATCAAAGTCCCAGGTACTGATCCACGCTGCAAGTTCATCCACTTTATTGCGAATACTCCTCGCATTAAAGTACACGCATTTCAAACCCTGCTCCGCCCCACCCCCACTATGCCGTGCCTTGCATTCCCCAACTATGCCCCCCTCACTTTCACCCCCTTTCCTCACTATCCCTCCCCCCCTCCGAATCAGTTTAAACCTTCCTGCATCGCTTTTGCAAATTTACCCCCCAGGATATTGATTCCCCTCTGGTTCAGGTGTAGACCATCCCTCTTATAGAGGTCCCACCTTCCCCAGAATGAGCCCCAATTGCTCAAGTACCTGAACCCCTCCCTCCTGCACCATCCCCTCAGCCACGAGTTCAAACTTTCCCTCTCCCTATTCCTCTCTAATCTAATGTTTGATTCTTTCCTACAGAACCCGTGTCTGTTCCTGAATTGAAATTTCTATCTCCACCAAATGCCTCATGTTCTGGGGGCTCAGTGTCCGTCTCCTGTGAGTCTGTCCAGGGATCACTTCCCATTCAGTACACATGGTATGAAAAGACACAGTGTGAAGATTCAAAGATCTCCGACACCAATAAACTGGATCTACATTGTCAATCCTTCACACAGCAACATCATCACTATTACTGCACAGCCTCAAATAACCAGGGAGACAAATCCAGTGAAATGGTTACAGTGTCAGTGATCCACATTTCAGAGAATGATTGCAGTTATTTAACACAAATCAGCGACGTTGGTAAGTATCACTTTAAGCTTCAAAAACTACAACTAATTTTTAAATCAATGTCTGTCTGAATTGCTCACAGGTTTAGTTCTATTGGTCATTCAAAGCAATTTAAAAAAAATAAAATTGCATTTATCTGTCAATTTTCATAACTTCAGGATAGTTTTAAATTCTGTTCTGGTCAATGGTGGAACTGATTCAGAGACATTGTTGCGATGTAGGAAGCTCGGTGCCAATTTATGGGCAGTATGCTCCCTCAAAGAGCAATGTGATATGAGCAGACAATTTGATATCTGACAATTGCAGTTTGAGAATATAATAACTCCATGAGCTGGATGTGAAAGAACCATGCTTTTATTATACAAAATGAAAATAAACAGGAACCACACGCCTATGGTGAACAAAACAGCTCCTAACCAGCACTAAAAGATTAATGGAACCCCTCAAGGTCTTGCTTTATTAAGTGCTTAGTATAAAATCTCATATGGTTATCTAATTATTAATCTGCAGGGAGCACATATTCATTTGGCCCAATGATATCAAACAGGAAGTATTCAATTGCATTAAAAGATGTATTGAAGAGATGTCTCTGAATACAGTGGTAAATCCTTCTGAACATATTTGTCTGAATTAAAATAATATTTTCAGTTCAATTTTTGACCTGTTGTCTTTAGCTCCAAGCGCATTGCGGGCAAAAAATAACGTAACAGGAGTTTTGGGAAGAGCGATCACTATCGATTGTCACTATGACAAATTGTCCCAGTCACATGTGAAATATTGGAGTCGTCAGTGCTCTGTTTTGGTAAAATCAGACAATCCAAATGGACGGCGAGGGAGAATGTCGATCATAGATAACAAGACACAAGGAGTATTTGTTGTTACTATGGAGGATCTTCGCCTAGGAGATGCAGGATGGTACAGCTGTGGTATTGATAAGCCCGGCCTCCTTTCGATATTTCCTGTAAAGCTTCAAATATCTGACGGTAAATTGTTCTCAGTGATTATCTTTATTACTCTCTACTGTAATGACTGATTGTTTTTTTATCTGGGAGGAGACATTGACAGCTCCGATGTCTGGAGGCTCCGCAGCAGTGCAGAGTCTGGCAGCTAGAGGACAGTTAGAACAATGATTATGTTGGAGGAATTGTAATTCAGAGGTTCAGAGTAATGATCCAGAGAGATGGGGTCAGATTTATTGCACCTTGGATCACGCTGTATTGAATAACAAGTTGGCAAGGACCCCACCCATGCTCCTAATGGGATAATAGACCTTGACCACTTCCTGGATACTCAACAGAGACTCACCAATAGCTCACTTCTTCTCCTGTAGTAAATTCCTTCAGCTCATTAAACCTTCACACTCAGTTGAAGTCAGACTCCAGCGCTGAGTTCAAAAACAAAGGGTCTCAGAACAAAAGAACATTTCAAGCCAGTTTCCCCAATTAACTATTTCAGTTGCTGCCAACTGATAGCTCTATCTCTGGCTGATGCCCTCGGGAGGATACTTGCTGCATTGCCCGCCGTGGTATCAGAGTGGGTGTGGGACCGACAAAAGAAATGTCTGTTGACCTTGGGCAGAATTTTCCAGTCTCGCTCGTTTGAGGCCAAAAAACTTCACCCTAGACTTGAAATAGTAATCACACTTAAATGTTGAATGATACTTACTGTTGAATGTTAATATAATTACAAACAATGGCTGGAATTTACCAAACTCATCCGCAGCTGGAATTAACCAGTCCCCCTGCTGTCAATGGAGATTTGGCTGAGCGCCAAATTCCCTATTCTAACTGGCAGCGGGGGAGAATCGCTCGATATCGGAGAATTCAGGTTAAGATTAGATTTTAGGAAAGATATTTGAGTCTCCATTACCTCAGCAACATACACAGTCTATCTCAGATCAAACTCCAGTGCTTGTCACTAACTAATCTGCTATCATGAATATCTGCTGTCCGTGAGAGCAATTAATATATATTACCTGCATTCGGCCAAGTTCCCACTGCCATCTCTCTCTCTCTCTCTAACACTTTCTCTTCCTCCTCACATCTTGGGTGAGGTGGAGAAATACTGGAAATATGAAACTATTTAATTTTTTGGTCAAGTTTAAACTTTTAAACTTGAAAGTTCAATCTTTGCTTAATTTGTATCACAAGTAGGTGTACATTAACACTGCAATGAAGTTACTGTGAAAATCCTTTAATGATTGTCTTTTTCCCCACAGAACCTGTGTCTGTTCCTGAATTGAAATTTCTATCACCAGCAAATGCTTCATGTTCTGGGGGCTCAGTGTCCATCTCCTGTGAGTCTGTCCAGGGATCACTTCCTATTCAGTACACATGGTATGAAAAGACACAGTGTGAAGATTCAAAGATCTCCGACACCAATAAACTGGATCTACATTGTCAATCCTTCACACAGCAACATCATCACTATTTCTGCACAGCCTCAAATAACCAGGGAGACAAATCCAGTGAAATGGTTACAGTGTCAGTGATCCACATTTCAGAGAATGATTGCAGTTATTTAACACAAATCAGCGACGTTGGTGAATATCACTTTAAGCTTCAAAAACTACAACTAATTTTTAAATTAATGTCTGTCTGAATTGCTCACGGGTTTAGTTCTATTGGTCATTCAAAGCAATTTAAAAAAAAACTGCATTTATCTGTCAATTTTCATAACTTCAGGATAGTTTTAAATTCTGTTCTGGTCAATGCTGGAACTGATTCAGAGACATTGTTGTGGCGTAGGAAGCTCGGTGCCAATTTATGGGCAGTAAGCTCCCTCAAAGAGCAATGTGATATGAGCAGACAATTTGATATCTGACAATTACTGTTTGAGAATATAATAACTCCATGAGCTGGATGTGAAAGAACCATGCTTTTGTTATACAAAATGAAAATAAACAGGAACCACACGCCTATGGTGAACAAAACAGCTCCTAACCAGCACTAAAAGATTAATGGAACCCCTCAAGGTCTTGCTTGATCAAGCGCTTAGTATAAAATCTTAATACAGTCGTCGAATTATTAATCCGCAGGGAGCACATATTCAATTGGCCCAATGATATCAAACGGGGAAGTATTCAATTGCATTAGAAGATGTATTGAAGAGATTTCTCTGAATACAGTGGTAAATCCTTCTGAACATATTTGTCTGAATTAAAAAAATTATTTTCAGTTCAATTTTTGACCTGTTGTCTTTTCAGCTCCAAGTGCATTGCGGGCAAAAAATAATGTAACAGGAGTTTTGGGAAGAGCGATCACTATCAATTGTCACTATGACAAATTGTCCCAGTCACATGTGAAATATTGGAGTCGTCAGTGCTCTGTTTTGGTAAAATCAGATGATCCAGATGGACAGAGAGGGAGAATGTCGATCACAGATAACAAGGCACAAGGATTATTTGTTGTTACGATGGAGGATCTTCGCCTAGGAGATGCAGGATGGTACAGCTGTGGTATTGATAAGCCCGGCCTCCTTTCAATATTTCCTGTAAAGCTACAAATATCTGACGGTAAATTGTTCTCGGTGATTATCTTTATTACTCTCAACTGAAATGTCTGATTGATGCTTTATCTGGGAGGAGACATTGACAGCTCCGATGTCTGGAGGCCCCGCGGCAGTGCAGAGTCTGGCAGCTAGAGGGCAGTTAGAACAATGATTATGTTGGAGGAATTGTAATTCAGAGGCTCAGAGTAATGATCCAGAGAGATGGGGTCAGATTTATTGCACCTTGGACCACGCTCTACTGAATAGCAAGTTGGCAAGGACCCCACCCATGCTCCCGATGGGATAATAGACCTTGACCACTTCCCGAATACTCAACAGACACTCACCAACAGCTCACTTCTTCTCCTGTAGTAAATTCCTTCAGCTCATTAAACCTTCACACTCAGTTGAAGTCAGATTCCAGTGCTGAGTTCAAAAACAAAAGCACAAGTACAAAAAGAACAGTTTAAGCCAGTTTCCCCAATTAACTATTTCAGTTGCTGCCAGCTGATCGCTTCTACCCCCCAGCTGATGCTCTCTGGATGATGCTAATGCTGGAAATTTACTTCCATGCCTGACATGGTATGGGAGCGGGTGTGGAGCAAACAACAGAGATGTCTGTTGACGTTGGGTGGGATTTTCCAGTCTCGCTTGTTCGAGGCCACAAAACCTCTCCGTAGACTTTAACAGTACTCACACTTAAATGTTGAATGGTACTTACTGTTGAATGTTAAATGCAAATACAAACAATGGCTGGAATTCACAATACTTGTCTGCAGCTGGAATTATCCAGTCCTGCTGCTGTCAATGGAGATTTGGCTGAGTGCCAAATTCCCTATTCTAACTGGCAGTGGGGGCGGGTCGCTCAATATCAGAGAATTTAGGTCAAGATTAGATTTTAGGGAAGATGTTTAAATCTACGTTATATCAGCAAACATACACAGTCTATCTCAGGTCACACTCCTATGCTTGTCACTCACTAATCTGCTATCATGAATATCTGCTGTCCGTGAGGGCAATCAATAGATATTTCCTGCATTCGGCCAAGTTCCCATGTTCTTTGCTCTCTCTCTCTCTAACACTTTCCCTTCCCCCTCACATCCTGGGTGAGGTGGAGAAATATTGGTAATATGAAACTGTGCAATTTTTGGTCATGCTGAAGTTAAATCATTTAAAGTTTAAAGTTAATAAAGTTATAGCTTTTTTTTACTCAGTATCACCAGCAGGCTTACGTTAACACTACAATGAAGCTACTGTGAAAATCCTTTCATGATTGTCTTTTGCCCACAGAACCTGTATCTGTTCCTGTGCTTAGATTTTTATCACCACCAAATGCCTCATGTTCTGGGGGCTCAGTGTCCATCTCCTGTGAGTCTGTCCAGGGATCACTTCCCATTCAGTACACATGGTATGAAAAGACCCCGTCTGAAGATTCAAAGATCTCTGACACCAATAAACTGGATCTACATTGTCAATCCTTCACACAGCAATATCATCAATATTACTGCACAGCCTCAAATAACCAGGGAGACAAATCCAGTGAAATGCTTACAGTGTCAGTGATCTACATTTCAGAGAATGATTGCAGTTATTTAACACAAATCAGCAACATTGGTAAATATCACTTTAACCTTCAAAAATTTCAACTAATTTTTAAATTAATGTCTGTCTGAATTGCTCATAGCTTTAGATCTATTGGTCGTTCAAAGCAATTTTAATAAAAATAGAACTGCATTTATTTTTCACTTTTCACAACTAGAGGACAGTTTTAAAGTCCGTTTTGGTCAATGCTGGAACTGATTCAGAGCCATTGTTGTGAAGTAGGAAGCTCAGCGCCATAGACCGTAGAACCCTACAGTGCAGAAAGACGCCCTTTGGCCCATCGAGTCTGCACTGACCACAATCCCACCCCCATATTTCTACATATTTTACCCTCTAATCCCTCTAACCTACACATCTCAGGACAGTAAGGTGCAATTTCTAGCATGGCCAATCAACCTAACCTGCACATATTTGGACTGTAGGAGGAAACCGGAGCACCCACAGGAAACCCACGCAGACACAAGGAGAATGTGCAAACTCCACACAGACGGTGGCCTGAGCCGGGAATCAATCCCAGGGCCCTGGGGCTGTGAAGCAACAGTGCTAACCACTGTGCTCCCGTGCCACCAATTTATAAGCAATAAGCTCCCTGAAAGAGCAATGTGACCATGAGCAGACAATCTGCTGTCTGACAATTGCTGCTTGAGGATACAATAACTCCAAGAGCTAGATGTGAAGGAACTGTGCTTTCATTGCACAAAATGAAAATAAACAATAACCACATGCCTGTGGTGAACACAACAGGTCCCAACCAGGACGAACAGATTAATGGAACCTCTCAAGGTCTTGCTTTATAAAGGGCTTAGTATACAATCTCAATATGTTTGTCTAATTATCAATCCGTGGGGAGAAAATGCTCAATGATCCCAACGATCTCAAACAAGGAAGTATTTAATTGCATTAGAAGATGTACTGCAGAGATTTCTCTGAACACAGTGGCAAATCCTATTGAAATATATCTGTTTGTATGAAACAACTATTTCCAGTTCAATTTTTGACCTGTTGTCTTTTCAGCTCCGAGTGCATTGCGGGCAAAAAATAATGTAACAGGAGTTTTGGGAAGAGCGATCACTATCGATTGTCACTATGACAAATTGTCCCAGTCACATGTGAAATATTGGAGTCGTCAGTGCTCTGTTTTGGTAAAATCAGACGATCCAGATGGACGGAGAGGGAGAATGTCGATCACAGATAACAAGACACAAGGATTATTTGTTGTTACTATGGAGGGTCTTCGCCCAGGAGATGCAGGATGGTACAGCTGTGGTATTGATAAGTCCGGCCTCCTTTCAATATTTCCTGTAAAGCTTCAAGTATCTGACGGTAAATTGTTCTCGGTGATTATCTTTATTAATCTCAACTGAAATGTAGATCGGTGTTTTATCTGGGAGGAGACATTGACAGCTCCGATGTCTGGAGGCTCCGCGGCAGTGCAGAGTCTGGCAGCTAGAGGGCAGTTAGAACAATGATTATGTTGGAGGAATTGTAATTCAGAGGCTCAGAGTAATGATCCAGAGAGATGGGATCAGATTTATTGCACCTTGGACCTCGCGCTACTGAATAGCAAGTTGGCAATGACCCCACCCATGCTCCCAATGGGATAATAGACCTTGACCACTTCCCGAATACTCAACAGAGACTCACCAACAACTCACTTCTTCTCCTGTAGTAAATTCCTTCAGCTCATTAAACCTCCACACTCGGTTGAAGTCAGACTCCAGCGCTGAACATAGAACATAGAACACTACAGCACAAACAGGCCCTTCGGCCCACGAGTTGCGCCGATCATATCAACACCTACCAATCCATAGACCTATCTATAACCCCCAATCCCATTAAATCCCCTATACTCATCCAGGAGTCTTTTAAAAAACCCCAGCGAGTTCGCCTCCACCACCACTGACGGCAGCCGATTCCATTCACTCACCACCCTCTGAGTGAAAAACTTACCCCTAACATCACTTCTGTACTTGCCTCCCCGCACCTTAAATCTGTGTCCTCTCGTAGCGACCATTTCAACCCGGGGAAATAGCCTCTGAGAATCCACCCTATCTATTCCTCTCAGCATTTTATAAACTTCTATCAGGTCGCCTCTCAACCTTCGTCTCTCCAGGGAAAAGAGTCCCAGCTCCCTCAACCTAACTTCATAAGGCATGCCTCCCAGTCCAGGCAACATCCTTGTAAATCTCCTCTGTACCCTTTCAATAGCTTCTACGTCCTACCTATAGTGAGGCGACCAGAACTGCGCACAGTACTCCAAATGAGGCCTGACAAGGGTCTTATAAAGTTGCAGCATTACCTCCCGATTCCTAAACTCAATCCCTCGATTAATGAAGGCCAGTTCAAAAACAAAAGGACTCAGTACAAAAAGAGCAGTTTAAGCCAGTATCCCCAATTAACTATTTCAGTTGCTGCCAGCTGATAGCTTTTATCTCCCAGCTGATGCTCTCTGGATGATGCTTATGCTAGAAATTTACTTCCATGCCTGATATGGTATGGGAGCGGGTGTGGGGCAAACAACAGTGATGTCTGTTGACATTGGGTGGGATTTTCCAGTCTCGCTTGTTCGAGGCCACAAAACCTTTCCGTAGACTTTAACGGTACTCACACTTAAATGTTGAATGGTACTTACTGTTGAATGGTAAATGCAAATACAAACAATGGCTGGAATTCACAAAACTTGTCTGCAGCTGGAATTATCCAGTCCTGCTGCTGTCAATGGAGATTTGGCTGAGTGCCAAATTCCCTATTCTAACTGGCAGTGGGGGCGGGTCGCTCAATATCGGAGAATTCAGGTCAAGATTAGATTTTAGGGAAGATGTTTAAATCTACGTTATATCAGCAAACATACACAGTCTATCTCAGATCACACTCCAATGCTATCATGAATATCTGCTGTCCGTGAGAGCAATCAATAGATATTTCCTGCATTCGGCCAAGTTCCCACGGTCATCGCTCTCATAAGAACATAAGAAATAGGAGCAGGAGTAGGCCATCTAGCCCTTCGAGCCTGTCCCGCCATTCAACAAGATCATGGCTGATCTGAAGTGGCTCAGTTCCACTTTCCCGCTTTCTCCCCATAACCCTTTATCCCCTTGCCTACCAAAAACCTATCTACCCACGTCTCAAATATATTTAGCGAGGTAGCGTCCACCACTTCAACGGGCAGAGAATTCCAGAGATTCACCACCCTTTGAGTGAAGAAGTTCCTCCTCAACTCTGTTCTAAACTGCCCTCCCCTTATCTTGAGGCTGTGCCCTCTAGTCCTGCTGTCCTTTCTGAGCGGGAAGAACCTCTCCACCTCTACCCTATCCATTCCTTTCATCATCTTATATGTCTCAATGAGATCTCCCCTCATCCTTCTAAACTCTAACAGAAACAAGCCCAGTCAATTCAGCCTCTCCTCATAGCTCAACCCCCTCAACTCCAGTATCAGCCTAATGAACCTCCTCTGCACTCCCTCCAAGGCCAAAATATCCTTGCGCAAGTGCGGCGACCAAAACTGCACACAGTACTCCAGCTGTGGCCTCACCAGTGCCCTGTACAGTTGCAGCAAGACCTCCCTACTTTTATATTCAATCCCCCTCGCTATGAAGGCCAGCATCCCATTCGCCTTCCTGACCACCTGCTGCACCTGCCGGCTGGGTTTTTGCGACTCATGCACAAGGACTCCCAGGTCCCTCTGCACCGTCACCTGCTGCAGATTTTCACCCTGTAAATAATAGTCCTTCCTACTATTATTCCTACCAAAGTGGATAACCTCACTCTTGCCAACATTGTATTCCATCTGCCAGGTCCTCGCCCACTCTCTCTCTCTCTAACAGTTTCCCTTCCTCCTCACATCCTGAGTGAGGTGGAGAAATATTGGGAATATGAAACTCTGCAATTTTTGGTCATTCTGAAGTTAAATCATTTAAAGTTTAAAGTTAAAAAAGTTAAAGCTTTTTTCTTACTCAGTATCACAAGTAGGCTGACGTTAATACTGCAATGAAGCTACTGTGAAAATCCTTTCATGATTGTCTTTTGCCCACAGAACCTGTATCTGTTCCTGTGCTTGGATTTTTATCACCACCAAATGCCTCATGTTCTGGGGGCTCAGTGTCCATCTCCTGTGAGTCTGTCCAGGGATCACTTCCCATTCAGTACACATGGTATGAAAAGACCCCGTCTGAAGATTCAAAGATCTCTGACACCAATAAACTGGATCTACATTGTCAATCCTTCACACAGCAATATCATCAATATTACTGCACAGCCTCAAATAACCAGGGAGACAAATCCAGTGAAATGGTTACAGCGTCAGTGATCTACATTTCAGAGAATGACTGCAGTTATTTAACACAAATCAGCAACATTGGTAAGTATCACATTAACCTTCAAAAATTTCAACTAATTTTTAAATTAATGTCTGTCTGAATCGCTCACAGCTTTAGATCTATTGGTCGTTCAAAGCAATTTTAATAAAAATAGAACTGCATTTATTTTTCACTTTTCACAACTAGAGGACAGTTTTAAAGTCCGTTTTGGTCAATGTTGGAACTGATTCAGAGCCATTGTTGTGAAGTAGGAAGCTCAGCGCCATAGACCGTAGAACCCCACAGTGCAGAAAGAGGTCCTTTGGCCCATCGAGCCTGCACCGACCACAATCCCACCCCCATATCTCTACATATTTTACCCTCTAATCCCTCTAACCTACACATCTCAGGACAGTAAGGTGCAATTTCTAGCATGGCCAATCAACCTAACCTGCACATATTTGGACTGTAGGAGGAAACCGGAGTACCCACAGGAAACCCACGCAGACACAAGGAGAATGTGCAAGCTCCACACAGGCAGTGACCTGAGCTGGGAATTGAACCAAGGGTCCTGGAGCTGTGAAGCAACAGTGCTAACCACTGTGCTCCCGTGCCACCAATTTATAAGCAATAAGCTCCCTGAAAAAGCAATGTGATCATGAGCAGACAATCTGCTGTCTGACAATTGCTGCTTGAGGATACAATAACTCCAAGAGCTAGATGTGAAGGAACTGTGCTTTCATTGTACAAAATGAAAATAAACAATAACCACATGCCTGTGGTGAACACAAGAGATCCCAACCAGGACTAACAGATTAATGGAACCTCTCAAGGTCTTGCTTTATAAAGAGCTGAGTGTACAATCTCAATATGGTTGTCTAATTATCAATCCGTGGGGAGAAAATGTTCAATGATCCCAACGATCTCAAACAAGGAAGTATTTAATTGCATTAGAAGATGTATTGCAGAGATTTCTCTGAACACAGTGGCAAATCCTATTGAAATATATCTGTTTGTGTTAAACAATTATTTTCAGTTCAATTTTTGACCTGTTGTCTTTTTAGCTCCTAGTGCATTGCAGGCAAAAAATAATGTAACAGGAGTTTTGGGAAGAGCGATCACTATCGATTGTCACTATGACAAATTGTCCCAGTCACATGTGAAATATTGGAGTCGTCAGTGCACTGTTTTGGTAAAATCAGACGATCCAGATGGACGGCGAGGGAGAATGTCGATCACAGATAACAAGACACAAGGATTATTTGTTGTTACTATGGAGGATCTTCGCCCAGGAGATGCAGGATGGTACAGCTGTGGTATTGATAAGCCCGGCCTCCTTTTAATATTTCCTGTAAAGCTTCAAATATCTGACGGTAAATTGTTCTCAGTGATTATCTTCATTACTCTTGACTGAAATGACTGATTGGTGCTTTATCTGGGAGGAGACATTGACAGCTCTGATATCTGGAGGCTCTGCGGCAGTGCAGAGTCTGGCAGCTAGAGGGCAGTTAGAACAATGATTATGTTGGAGGAATTGTAACTCAGAGGCTCAGGATAATGATCCAGAGAGATGGGGTCATATCTGTTGCACCATGGACCACGCTCTCTCCTGGTTAACAATTTGGCAAAGTCCCCACCCATGCTCCCGTTGCTTCGTTAATGAACCTTGGCCACTTCTTCTCCTGTAGTAAATTCCTTCAGCTCATTAAACCTTCACACTCGGTTGAAGTCAGACTCCATTGTTGAGTTCAAAAACAAAGGGACTCAGAACAAAAAGAACATTTCAAGCCAGTTTCCCCAATTCACTATTTCAGTTGCTGCCAACTGATAGCTTCTATCTCGGGCTGATGCCCTCAGGAGGATACTTGCTGCATTGCCCGCCGTGGTATCAGAGTGGGTGTGGGACTGAGAAAGGAAATGTCTGTTGACCTTGGGCGGAATTTTCCAGTCTCGCTCGTTTGAGGCCAAAAAACTTCACCCTAGACTTGAAATAGTAATCACACTTAAATGTTGAATGATACTTACTGTTGAATGTTAATATGATTACAAACAATGGCTGGTATTCACCAAACTCATCCGCAGCTGGAATTATCCAGTCCCGCTGCTGTCAGTGGAGATTTGGCTGAGCGCCAAATTCCCTATTCTAACTGGCAGCGGGGGCGGATCTCTCGATATCGGTGAATTCAGGTTAAGATTAGATTTTAGGAAGATATTTAAGTCTCCATTACCTCAGCAAACATACACAGTCTATCTCAGATCACACTCCAGTGCTTGTCACTAACTAATCTGCTATCATGAATGTCTGCTGTTTGTGAGAGAAATCAATAGATACTACCTGCATTCGCCAAGCTCCCACTGCCACCTCTCTCTCTCTCTAACACTTTCTCTTCCTCCTCACATGTTGGGTGAGGTGGACAAATACTGGAAATATGTGACTATTTAATTTTTTGGACAAGTTTAAAGTTTCAAACTTGAAAGTTAAATCTTTACTTAACTTGTGTCACAAGTAGGTGTACATTAACACTGCAATGAACATACTGTGAAAATTCGTTAGTGATTGTCTTTTTCCCCACAGAACCCGTGTCTGTTCCTGAACTGAAATTTCTATCACCAGCAAATGCCTCATGTTCTGGGGGCTCAGTGTCCGTCTCCTGTGAGTCTGTCCAGGGATCACTTCCCATTCAGTACACGTGGTATGAAAAGACCCCGTCTGAAGATTCAAAGATCTCTGACACCAATAAACTGGATCTACATTGTCAATCCTTCACACAGCAACATCATCACTATTACTGCACAGCCTCAAATAACCAGGGAGACAAATCCAGTGAAATGGTTACAGTGTCAGTGATCCACATTTCAGAGAACGATTGCAGTTATTTAACACAAATCAGCAACATTGGTAAATATCACTTTATGCCTCAAAAAATTCAACTAATTTTTAAATCAATGTCTGTCTGAATTGCTCACGGGTTTAGTTCTACTGGTCGTTCAAATTAATTGTAATAGAATTGAATTGGATTTATTTTTCTCTTTTCACAACTTCATGCTAATTTTAAAGTCCATTCTGGTCAATGCTGGAACTGATTCAGAGCCTTTGTTGTGATGTAGGAAGCTCAGCACCAATTTATAATAAATGAGCTCCCTCAAAAGCAATGTGATCATGAGCAGACAATCTGCTGTCTGAGAATTGCTGTTTGAGAATATAATAACTTTTATTGTACAAAATGAAAATAAAAAATAACCACACGCCTGCGTGAATACAACAGATCCCAACCAGGACTAAAAGATTAATGGAACCCCTCAAGGTCTTGCTTTGTAAAGGGCAAAGTATACAACATCAAAATAGTTGTTTAATTTCAATCCACGGGGGAGTACATTTTCAATGAACCCAACGATCTCAAATAAGGAACTATTCAATTACATTAGAAGATGTTTTGCAGACATTTCTCTGAAACAGTGGTAAATCCCATTGAAATATATCTGTATTGAACAATTATTTTCAGTTCAATTTTTGACCTGTTGTCTTTTCAGCTCCGAGTGCACTGTGGGCAAAAGATAATGTAACAGGAGTTTTGGGAAGAGCGATCACTATCGATTGTCACTATGACAAATTGTCCCAGCCACATGTGAAATATTGGAGTCGTCAGTGCTCTGTTTTGGTAAAATCAGACGATCCAGATGGACGGCGAGGGAGAATGTCGATCACAGATAACAAGGCACAAGGATTATTTGTTGTTACTATGGAGGATCTTCACTCAGGAGATGCAGGATGGTACAGCTGTGGTATTGATAAGTCCGGCCTCCTTTCAATATTTCCTGTAAAGCTACAAATATCTGACGGTAAATTGTTCTCAGTGATTATCTTTATTAATCTTGACTGAAATGACCGATCGGTGTTTATCTGGGAGGAGACATTGACAGCTCCGATGCCTGGATGCTCCGCGGCAGTGCAGAGTCTGGCAGCTAGAGGGCAGTTAGAACAATGATTATGTTGGAGGAATTGTAATGATGTGGAGATCCAGTGATGGACTGGGATAAACACAGTAAAAAGTCTCACAACACCAGTTTAAAGTCCAACCAGTTTATTTGGTAGTAAACCCACAACATTTTTGAAACACTGTTCCTTAGTCAGGTGTGTGGAAGGTTCCACATACCTGACGAAGGAACAGTGTTTCTGAAAGCTTATGATTTTACTATCAAATAAACTGGTTGGAATTTAAAATGGTGTTCTGAGACATTTTACAGAGGAATAGTAATTCAGAGGCTCAGAGTAATGACCCAGAGAGATGGGGTCAGATTTATTGCACCTTGGACCACACTCTCCTGGTTAACAAATTGTCAAGGACCTCATCCATGCTTCTGACGCCTGGAGAATAGACCTTGACCACTTTGCGAATATTCACCAGATAGTCACCAACTCCTCAGTTGTTCTCCTGCAGTAAATTCCTTCAGCTCATTAAACCTCCACACTCGGTTGAAGTCAGACTCCAGCGCTGAGTTCAAAACAAAGGGTCTCAGTACAAAAAGAGCAGTTCAAGCCAGTTTCCCCAATTAACTATTTCACTTGCTGCCAGCTGATAGCTTCTATCTCCCAGCTGATGCCCTCTGGATGATACTTACATCAGAATTTTACTGCCTTGCCCGCTGTGGTATCGGAGTGGGTGTGGGGCAGACAACAGAAATGTCTGTTGACCATAGCTGAGATTTTCCACTCTCGCTCTTTGAGACCATAAAGCCCCACTCTAGTCTTTAACAGTACTCACACTTAAATGTTCAATGTTACTTACCATTGAACGTTAACACAAATACAAACAATAGCTGGAATTCACAAAACTCGTTCACAGCTGACATTATCCATTCCTGCTGCTGTGAATGGAGATTTGGTTGAGCGCCAAATTCCCTATTCCAACTGGCAGCGCGGGAGAATCGCTCGATATCGGAGAGTTCAGGTTAAGATTAGATTTTAGGAAAGAGATTTTATTCTCCGTTCTCTCAGCAAACATCCACAGTTTATCTCAGGTCACACTCCGATGCTTGTTGCTAACTAATCTGCTATCATGAATATCTGGTGTCCGTGAGAGCAATCAATAGATACTACCTCAATTTGGCCAAGCTCCCAGTGCTATCTCTCTTTCTCTCAAACACTTTCCTTTCCTCCTCACATCCTGGGTGAGGTGGAGAAATATTGGTAATATGAAACTATTTAATTTTTTGCTCATTCGCAAGTTTAAAGTTTTAAAGTTGAAAGTTCAATCTTTATTTCGTTTGAGTGACAAGTAGGTGTACATTAACACTGCAATGAAATTATTGTGAAAACCCGTTAATGATTGTCTTTTTCCCACAGAACCCGTGTCTATCCCTGAAATTGAATTTTTATCACCACCAAATGCCTCATGTTCTGGGGGCTCAGTGTCCGTCTTCTGTGAGTCTGTCCAGGGATCACTTCCCATTCAGTACACATGGTATGAAAAGTCCCCATCTGAAGATTCAAAGATCTCCGACACCAATAAACTGGATCTACATTGTCAACGCTTCACACAGCAACATCATCAATATTACTGCACAGCCTCAAATAACCAGGGAGAGAAATCCAGTGAAATGGTTACAGTGTCAGTGATCCACATTTCAGAGAATGATTGCAGTTATTTAACACAAATCAGCAACATTGGTAAATATCAATTTAATCCTGAAAAAATTCAACTAATTTTTACATTAATGTCTGTCTGAATTGCTCACGGGTTTAGTTCTATTGGTCGTTCAAATTAATTTTAAGAGAATTGAATTGTAATTATTTTTCCCTTTTCAAAACTTCATGCTAGTTTTAAAGTCTGTCTGGTCAATGCTGGAACTGATTCAGAGCCTTTGTTGTGATGTAGGAAGCTCAGCACCAATTTATAAGGAATGAGCTCCCTCACATAGCAATGTGATCATGAGCAGACAATCTGCTGTTTGACAATTGCAGTTTGAGAATATAATAACTCTGGGAGCTGTGTGTGAAGAAGCCATGTTTTTATTGTACAAAATGAAAATTAACGATAACCACGCACCTGTGGCGAATGCCACAGATCCCAGCCAGGACAAAAAGATTAATGGAACCTCTCAAGGTCTTGCTTTATAAAGGGCTTAGTTTACAACATCAAAATAGTTGTATAATTATCAATCCACGGGGTTCACATTTTCAATGAACCCAATGATCTCAAACAAGGACGTATTCAATTTCATTAGAAGATGTATTGCAGAGATTTCTCTGAAACAGTGGTAAATCCCATTGAAATATATCTATTTGTATTGAACAATTATTTTCAGTTCAATTTTTGACCTGTTGTCTTTTCAGCTCCGAGTGCACTGTGGGCAAAAGATAATGTAACAGGAGTTTTGGGAAGAGCGATCACTATCGATTGTCACTATGACAAATTGTCCCAGCCACATGCGAAATATTGGAGTCGCCAGTGTTCTGTTTTGGTAAAATCAGATGATCCAGATGGACGGAGAGGGAGAATGTCGATCACAGATAACAAGACACAAGGATTATTTGTTGTTACGATGGAGGATCTTCACTCAGGAGATGCAGGATGGTACAGCTGTGGTATTGATAAGCCCGGCCTCCTTTCAATATTTCCTGTGAAGCTACAAATATCTGACGGTAAATTGTTCTCATGATTATCTTTATTAATCTCGACTGAAATGTCTGTTCGGTGTTTTTCTGGGAGGAGACATTGACAGATCCGATGTCTGGAAGCTCCGTGGCAGTGCAGGGTCTGGCAGCTGGAGGGCAGTTAGAACAATGATTATGTTGGAGGAATTGTAATGATGTGGAGAAACTTCCACATACCTGATGAAGGAAGAGTGTTCCTGAAAGCTTATGATTTTACTATCAAATAAACTGGTTGGAATTTAAAATGGTGTTCTGAGACATTTTACAGAGGAATTGTAATTCAGAGGCTCAGAGTAATGATCCAGAGAGATGGGGTCAGATTTATTGCACCTTGGACCACACTCTCCTGATTAACAAATTATCAAGGACCTCATCCATGCTTCCGACGCCTGGAGAATAGACCTTGACCACTTCCCGAATATTCACTAGATAGTCACCAACTCCTCAGTTATTGTCCTGTTGTAAATTCCTTCAGCTCATTAAACCTCCACGCTCGGTTGAAGTCAGACTCCAGTGCTGAGTTCAAAAACAAAGGGACTCAGTACAAAAAGAGCAGTTCAAGCCAGTTTCCCCAATTAATGAGAAGCTGATAGCTTCTATCTCCCAGCTGATGCCCTCTGGATGATACTTACATCGGAATTTTACTGCCTTGCCTGCCATAGTATTGGAGTGGGTGTGGGGCAGAAAACAGGAATGTCTGTTGACCATAGCTGAGATTTTCCGGTCTCGCTCTTTGAGACCATAAAACCCCACCCTAGGCTTGAAATAGTACTCACACTTAAATGTTCAATGTCACTTACCGTTGAACGTTAACACAAATACAAACAATAGCTGGAATTCACAAAACTCTTTTGCAGCTGACATTATCCAGTCCCGCTGCTGTGAATGGAGATTTGGTTGAGCGCCAAATTCCCTATTCCAACTGGCAGCGGTAGAGAATCGCTCGATATCGGAGAATTCAGGTTAAGATTCGATTTTAAGGAAGATATTTAAGTCTCCGTTCTCTCAGCAAACATCCACAGTTTATCTCAGGTCACACTCCAATGCTTGTTGCTAACTAATCTGCTATCATGAATATCTGCTGTCCGTGAGAGCAATCAATAGATACTACCTGAATTTGGCCAAATTTCCACTGCCATCTCTCTTTCTCTCTAACACTTTCCCCTCCTCCTCACATCCTGGGTGAGGTGGAGAAATATTGGTAAAATGAAACTATTTAATTTTTTGACAATTCTAAAGTTTAAAGTTTTAAAGTTGAAACTTCAATCTTTATTTCATTTGAGTGACAAGTAGGTGTACATTAACACTGCAATGAAATTATTGTGAAAACCAGTTAATGATTGTCTTTTTCCCACAGAACCCGTGTCTGTTCCTGAACTTGAATTTTTATCACCAGCAAATGCCTCATGTTCTGGGGGCTCAGTGTCCGTCTCCTGTGAGTCTGTCCAGGGATCACTTCCCACTGAGTACACATGGTATGAAAAGACCCCATCTGAAGATTCAAAGATCTCTGACACCAATAAACTGGATCTACATTGTCAATCCTTCACACAGCAACATCATCGATATTACTGCACAGCCTCAAATAACCAGGGAGAGAAATCCAGTGAAATGGTTACAGTGTCAGTGATCCACATTTCAGAGAATGATTGCAGTTATTTAACACAAATCAGCAGCATTGGTAAATATCAATTTAATCCTGAAAAAATTCAACTAATTTTTAGATTATGTCTGTCTGAATTGCTCATGGGTTTAGTTCTATTGGTCGTTCAAATTAACTTTAATAGAATAGAATTATATTTATTTTTCACTTTTCACAACTTCATGCCAGTTTTAAAGTCCATTCTGGTCAATGCTGGAACTGATTCAGAGCCTTTGTTGTGATGTAGGAAGCTCAGCGCCAATTTATAATAAATGAGTTCCCTCAAAGAGCAATGTGATCATGAGCAGACAATCTGCTGTCTGAGAATTGCTGTTTGAGAATATAATAACTCCAGGAGCTGGATGTGAAGGAACTGTTCTTTTATTGTACAAAATGAAAATAAAAAATAATCACACACCTGTGGTGAATACAGCAGATCCCAGCCAGGACTAAAAGATTAATGGAACCTCTCAAGGTCTTTCTTTATAAAGGGCTTAGTATACAACATCAAAACAGTTGCTTAATTATCAATCTGCGGGGAGCACATTTTCAATGAACCCAACAATCTCAAACAAGGAAGTATTCAATTGCATTAGAAGATGTATTGCAGAAATTTCTCTGAAACAGTGTTAAATCCCATTGAAATGTATCTGTTTGTATTGAACAATTATTTTCAGTTCAATTTTTGACCTGTTGTCTTTTCAGCTCCGAGTGCATTGTGGGCAAAAAATAATGTAACAGGAGTTTTGGGAAGAGCGATCACTATCGATTGTCACTATGACAAATTGTCCCAGTCACATGTGAAATATTGGAGTCATCAGTGCTCTGTTTTGGTAAAATCAGACGATCCAGATGGACAGAGAGGGAGAATGTCGATCACAGATAACAAGACACGAGGATTATTTGTTGTTACGATGGAGGATCTTCGCTCAAGAGATGCAGGATGGTACAGCTGTGGTATTAATAAGTCCGGCCTCCTTTCAATATTTCCTGTGAAACTACAAATATCTGACGGTAAATTGTTCTCAGTGATTATCTTTATTACTCTCAATATGCCTGATTGGTGCTTTATCTGGAAGGAGACATTGACAGTTCCGATATCTGGAGGCTCCATGGCAGTGCAGATTCTGGCAGCTAGAGGGCAGTTCGAACAATTATTATGTTGGAGGAATTGTAATTCAGAGGCTCAGAGTAATGACCCAGAGAGATGGGGTCAGATTTACTGCACCTTGAGCCACACTGCCCTGGTTAACAAGTTGACAAGGGCCCCTCTCATGGTCCCAATGCCTGGAGAATAGACCTTGACCACTTCCTGAAAACTCACCAGATACACCAACAGCTCACTTCTTCCCCTGTGGTAAATTCCTTCAGCTCATTAAACCTTTCTACTCAGTTGAAGTCAGACTCCAGCGCTGAGTTCAAAAACAAAGGAACTGAGTTCAAAACGAGCAATTCAAGCCAGTTTCCCCAATTAACTATTTCAGTTGCTGCCAGCTGATAGCTTCTATCTCCCAAATCATGTCCTTTGGATGATACTTACGTCGGAATTTTACTGCCTTGCCCCTCGTGATATCAGAGCGGGTGTGCGGCAGACAACAGAAATGCCTGTTGTCTTTGGGCGGGAATTTCCAGTCGGGATGTTTGAGGCCATAAAAGCCCACCCTAGACTTTAACAGTACTCACACTTAAATGTTGAATGGTACTCACTTTTGAATGTTAATACAAATCCAAAAATGGCTGGAATTCACAAAACTCGTCCACAGCTGGAATTATCCAGTCCCGCTGCTGCCAATGGAGATTTGGCTGAGCGCCAAATTCCCCATTCCAACTGGCAGCGGGGAAGGATCGCTCGATATTGGAGAATTCAGGTCAAGGTTAGATTTTAAGAAAGATATTTAAGTCTCCGTTCTCTCAGCAAACATCCACAGTTTATCTCAGGTCACATTCCAATGTTTGTTACTAACTAATCTGCTGTCATGAATATCTGCTGTCCGTGAGCAATCAATAGATACTACCTGCATTCAGCTAAGATTCCACTGCCCTCTCTCTTTCTCTCTAACACTTTCCCTTCCTCCTCAAATCCTGGGTGAGGTGGAGAGATATTGGTAATATGAAACTATGCAATTTTTTGTTCGATCTAAAGTTTAAATTTTTAAAGTTGAAAGTTCAATCTTTACTTAATTTGAGTCACAAGCAAACGTACATTAACGCTGCAATGATGTTACTGTGAATATCCATTAATGATTGTCTTTTTCCCACAGAACCCGTGTCTGTTCCTGAACTGAAATTTCTATCACCACCTAATGCCTCATGTTCTGGGGGCTCAGTGTCCGTCTCCTGTGAGTCTGTCCAGGGATCACTTCCCATTCAGTACAGATGGTATGAAAAGACCCTGTCTGAAGATTCAAAGATCTCCGACACCAATAAACTGGATCTACATTGTCAATCCTTCACACAGCAACATCATCAATATTACTGCACAGCCTCAAATAACCATGGAGAAAAATCCAGTGAAATGGTGACAGTGTCAGTGATTCACGTTTCGGAGAATGAGTGCAGTTATTTAACACAAATCAGCAACATTGGTAATTATCAGTTGAAGCTTCAAAATATTCAACTAATATTTAAATTAATATCTGTCTTAATTGCTCACGGGTTTAGTTCTATTGGTCATTCAAAGCAATTTTCATAAAAATAGGAATGCATTTATTTTCACTTTTCACAAATTCAGGACAGTATTAAAGTCTGTTCTGGTCAATGCTGGAACTGATTCAGAGCCATTGTTGTGATGTAGGAAGCTCAGCAGCAATTTATGAGCAGTAAGCTCCCTCAAAGAAGAATGTGATCATGAGCAGACAATCTGCTGTCTGACAATTGCTGTTTGAGAATATCATAACTCCAGGAGCTAGATCGGAAAGAGCCGTGCTTTAATTGTACAAGATAAAAATAAACAGGAACCCCACACCTGTGATGAACAAAACTGATCCCAACCAGGACTAAAAGATTAATGGAACCTCTCGAGGTCTTGCTTTATATAGGGCTTAGTGTACAATCTTAATATTGTTGTCTAATTATCAATCCGTGGGGAGAACATGTTCAATGATCCCAATGATCTCAAACAAGGAAGCCTTGAATTGCACCAGAAGGTGTATTGCAGAGATTTCTCAGAACACAGTAGCATATTCTATTGAAATATATCTGTTTGTATTAAACAATCATTTTCAGTTCAATTTTTGACCTGTTGTCTTTTCAGCTCCAAGTGCATTGCGGGCAAAAAATAATGTAACAGGAGTTTTGGGAAGAGCGATCACTATCGATTGTCACTATGACAAATTGTCCCAGTCACATGTGAAATATTGGAGTCGTCAGTGCTCTGTTTTGGTAAAATCAGATGATCCAGATGGACGGCGAGGGAGGATGTCGATCGCAGATAACAAGACACAAGGATTATTTGTTGTTACTATGGAGGATCTTCGCTCAGGAGATGCAGGATGGTACAGCTGTGGTATTGATAAGCCCGGCCTCCTTTCAATATTTCCTGTAAAGCTTCAAATATCTGATGGTAAATTATTCTTAGTGATTATCTTTATTACTCTCAACTGAAATGTCTGATCGGTGCTTTATGCTGGAGGAATTGTAATTCAGAGGCTCAGAGTAATGATCCAGAGAGATGGGGTCAGATTTATTTCACCTTGGACCATGCTCTCCTAGTTAAAAAAATTGACAAGGACCTCATCCATGTTCCCCATGCCTGGGTAATGGATCTTGATCACTTCCCGAATACTCAACAGATACCAACAGCTGACTTTTTACTCTGTAGTAAATTTCTTCATCTCATTAAACCTTCACACTCGGTTGGAGTTAGACTCCAGCGCTGAGTTCAAAAACAAAGGGACTCAGTACAAAAAGAGCAGTGCAAGCCAGTTTCCCCAATTAACTATTTCAGTTGCTGACAGCGGATAGCTTCTATCTCCCAGCTCATGTCGTTTGGATGATGCTTCTGTCAGAATTTTACTGCCTTGCCCGTCGTGGTATCAGAGCTGGTGTGGGGCAGACAACAGAAATGCCTGTTGACCTTGGGTGGGATTTTCCAGTCCCCTTGATTTGAGGCCATAAAACCCTGCCTTAGACTTGAGACAGTACTCACACTTAAATGTTGAATGGTACTTACTGTTGAATGTTAAATACAAACGCAAACAATGGCTGAAATTCACCAAACATGGTCGCAGCTGGAATTATCCAGTCCCGCTGCTGTGAGTGGGGATTTGCTGAGCGCCAAATTCCCTATTCCAACTGGCAGCGGGGGCGGTTCACTCGATATCGGAGAATTCAGGTCAAGAATAGATATCTAAGTCTCCGTTTTCTCAGCAAACATCCACAGTCTGTCTCAGGTGACACTCCAATGCTTGTAACTAACTAATCTGCTATCATGAATATCTGCTGTCTGTGAGAGAAATAAATAGATACTACCTGCATTTGGCCATGCTTCTACTGCCATCTCTCTCTCTCTAACACTTTCCCTTCCTCCTCACACCCTGGGTGAGGTGGAGAAATATTGGGAATATGAAACTATGTAATTTTTTGGTCATTTTCAAATTCAAACTTTTAAACTTTAAACTTAAACCTTTTTTAGTTAGTGTCACAAGTAGGTTTAAGTTAACACTGCAATGAAGTTACTGTGAAAATCCATTCATAATTTTTATTTCCACAGAACCCGTATCTGTTCCTGAACTTAGATTTCTATCACCACCAAATACCTGGGGCTCAGTGTCCGTCTCCTGTGAATCTGTCCAGGGATCACTTCCCATTCAGTACACATGGTATGAAAAGACCCCGTCTGAAGATTCAAAGATTTCTGACACCAATAAACTGGACCTACATTGTCAATCCTTCACACAGCAACATCATCAATATTACTGCACAGCCTCAAATAACCAGGGAGAAAAATCCAGTGAAATGGTTACAGTGTCAGTGATCCACATTTCAGAGAATGATTGCAGTTACGTGACACAATTCAGCAACAGTGGTAAATATCTCTTTAAGCTTCTGAAATTCAGTTAAGTTTTAAATTAATGTCTGTCTGAATTGCTCATGGGTTTAGTTCTAATGGTCGTTCAAAGCAATTTTTAATAAAAATAGAATTGCATTTATTTCTCACTTTTCACAACTTCAGGACAGTTTTAAAGCCTGTTCTGGTCAATGCTGGAACTGATTCAGAGCCTTTGTTGTGATGTAGGAAGCACAGTGCCAATTTATAATCAATGAGCTCCCTCAAAGTGCAAAGTGATCATGAGCAGACAATTTGCCGTTTGCAATTGCTGTTTGAGAATGCAGTAACTCCTGAAAGCGGATGTGAAGAAATGGTGCTTTTATTGAACAAAATGGAAATAAACAGTAACCACACGCCTGTGGTGAACATAACTAACCCCAACCAGGACTAAGAGATTAATGGTGCCTCTCAAGGTCTCGCTTTAAAAAGGACTTAGTGTGCAACCCCAGTATGGTTGTTTAATTATCAATCCACAGGGAGAACATATTCAATGAGCCCAATGATCTCAATCAAGGGAGTATTCAATTGCATTAGAAGATGTATTGGAGATATTTCTCTGAACACAGTGGTAAATCCTACTGAAACATATCTACTTGAATTAAACAATTATTTTCAGTTCAATTTTTGACCTGTTGTCTTTTCAGCTCTGAGTGCATTGTGGGCAAAAAATGAGGTAACAGGAGTTTTGGGAAGAGCGATCACTATCGATTGTCACTATGACAAATTGTCCCAGTCACATGTGAAATATTGGAGTCGTCGTTGCACTATTTTGATAAAATCAGACGATCCAGATGGACGGCGAGGGAGAGTGTCGATCACAGATAACAAGACACAAGGATTATTTGTTGTTACGATGGAGGATCTTCGCCCAGGAGATGCAGGATGGTACAGCTGTGGTATTGCTAAGTCCGGACTACTTTCAATATTTCCTGTCAAGCTACAAATATCTGACGGTATATTGTTCTCAGTGATTATCTTTATTACTCTCAACTGGAATGACTGATCAGTGCTTTATCAGGGAGGAGACATTGACAGCTCTGATATTCCAAGTGCAGTGCAGAGTCTGGCAGCTAGAGGGCAGTTAGAACAAATGATTATGTTGGAGGAATTGTAATTCAGAGGCTCAGAGTAACGATCCAGCGAGAGGGCGTCAGATTTATTTCACCTTGGACCATGCTCTCCTTGTTAACAATTTGGCAAGGACCCCATCCATGCTCCCGATACCTGGATAATAAAGCTTCACTACTTCCCGAATACTCACCAGATACTCACCAACAGCTCACTTCTTCTCCTGTAGTAAGTTCCTTCAGCTCATTAAACCTCCACAATCGGTTGAGGTCGGATTCTAGTGTTGAGTTCAAAAACAAAGGGACTCAGTACAAAAAGACCAATTCCAGCCAGTTTCCCCAATTAATGAGAAGCTGATAGCTTCTATCTCCCAGCTTATGTCCTTTGGATGATACTTACATCGGAATTTTACTGCCTTGCCTGCCATGGTATCAGAGCGGGTGTGGGGCAAACAATGGAAATGTCTGTTGACCTTGGGTAGGATTTTCCAGTCTCGCTCAGTCCAGGCGATAAAATCTACCCTTCAAACAGTACTCACACCTTAATGTTAGTGGGACTTACTGTTGAATGTTGAATACAAATACAAACAATAGCTGGAGTTCAGCAAAGCCATCCGCAGCTGGAATCCTCCAATCCTGCTGCTGCGAATGAAGGTTTGGCTGAGCGCCAAATTCCCTACTCCAACTGGCATCAGGGGCGGATCGCTCGATATCAGAGAATTCAGGTCAAGGTTAGATTTTAGGAAAGATATTTAAGTCTCCGTAACCTCAGCAAACATCTCAGGTCACACTCCTATGCTTGTTACTAACTAATCAGCTATCATGAATATCTGCTGTCCGTGAGAGCAATCAATAGATACTACCTGCATTCGGCCAAGCTCCCACTGCCATCTCTCTCTCTCTCTCTCTCTAACACTCTCCTTTCCTCTTTCCTCCTCACATCCTGGATGAGGTGTAGAAATATTGGTAATATGAAACTATTTAATTTTTTTGGTCATTCTAAAGCTTGATCATTTACAGATTAAAGTTAAAGCTTTTTCTACTTAGTGTCACAAGTAGGCCTACATTAAGACTACAATGAAGTTACTGTGAAAATCCTTTCATGATTGTCTTTTGCCCACAGAACCTGTATCTGTTCCTGAACTTGAATTTTTGTCACCACCAAATGCCTCATGTTCTGGGGGCTCAGTGTCCGTCTCCTGTGAGTCTGTCCAGGGATCACTTCCCATTCAGTACACATGGTATGAAAAGACCCAGTCTGAAGATTCAAAGATCTCTGACACCAATAAACTGGATCTACATTGTCAATCCTTCACACAGCAACATCATCATTATTACTGCACAGCCTCAAATAACCAGGGAGACAAATCCAGTGAAATGGTTACAGTGTCAGTGATCAACAGATCAGGAGAGAATTGCAGTTATGTGATACAGAACAACAGCGTTGGTAAGTGATAGTGTAAACATACCATGTGGTCAGTGAAATATTTATTGGTATTTGTCTATCCTGGTTGCTGGTTAGCTTCCTAATGTCTCTCTGAATGAGTTGTAACTGACAAAATTCACTCTTCTTTGTCCATCAACCACTCAGAGCAAAGTTACTGATAAAAACTTTGACTGAAAATATCAGGATCATAAGATATTCCCCAAACATGTGTAAACGTTGCTGTAATGCCATTAAAGTTAAATAGAACTTGACTGATAAGGTCTCCATTAACCATTCCTGTTCCCATTTCTTGGAGATCAAATTATGAAAAACAACCTTTAGCTGATGTCTCTTGCTTTAGGATGAATGGTAATGACAGAGAGTTAAAGATTTGATGTGAAATAATCGCATCTTAAGAGGTCCCATTTATAAAACAAAAGAATGTCTCACATTTATTTTCACAGTCACCTGACTTCTCAAAGCACTTTACAACCAATGAAATGCTTTTTGAAGCATTGTCACTGTTGTGAGGCAGGAAACACAGCAGCCAATTTGCACACAGCAAACTCAAAAGAATGAACTGAGAACTTGTTTTTGATTGAGGGATAAATATTGCCGGGTGATTTGGGATAATGCTCCTGCATTTCTTCAGGAGATCGAGTGTCACAGATCTTATACATCCATAGTTCCAAAGAATCCATAGAATTCTACAGTGCAGAAGATGACCATTTGGTGCATTGAGTTTCCGCCAACGATAATTGCACCCAGACCTTATCCCCATAACTCCATGCATTTACCCGAGTTAGTTCTCTCTGACATTAAGGGGCAATTTATCCTGGCTAATCCACCTAACCTGCACACTTTTGGATTATGGGAGGAAACCGGAGCATCTGAAGCCCATAGGCAAGGGGAGAACTTGCAAACTCCACACAGACAGTCACCCGAGGCCAGAATTGAACCCAGGTTGCTGGCACTGTGAGGCAGCAGTGCTAACCACTGTGCCACCATGCCACCCATAGAGCAGGAGATTGGGGACTCAGTTCAACATCCTATCCAAAAAGCAGCACCTCCAACAGTGCAGGACTTCCTCAGTACTGCGCAGGAGTGTCAGCTTTGCTTTTTGAGTCCTCGAGCAGGGCTTGAATACAGAACCTTGTGGTTGCAGACACAAGAGTGCTACCAACAGCTGACACCGGTTGAGAATCATTGCAATACAAAGAAATGATCTGCTAGATCTATTCAAAATTATTAGAGGCTTTGATTAGTTAAATTGAGATTAATTATTTCCAGTAGTAAGTGAGTGAATGCTCGAGAGAATACATTAAGGTCATCACAACAGGGACAGCAGGGGAAATTGGGAGAATTTTATTGATGCAAATGATTATTCGGGTATGGATTGCATTAGAACCTGGATCAATAATAGCTTTTAGAAGGGGAAGCAAAAAAGGAGCAGACATTTAGGAGGATTTGGGGAAAAGACACAACAATGGGAGTGTCGCTGCAGACCCGATGGGCCAAATGGCCACCTTATGCACTGCATAGATTGTATGATTCTAAATGGCAAATTCTTTCATAGCGATGGAGGGCAATGGACCAAATTTCCTTCTTTGCCGTAAAATTCTATCATCACAAAATGCTGCTCAAAATCTCAGAATTCCATGAATTATCCAGTGTTAACATAAACACTAACTATAGTTTGGAATTAATGAGGACTTGAACCTGTTTGAATATTTAATATTCAAATATATCAGTGTCAGAAGGGGTTCAGTTGGTAGCAACCTGATTTCTGAAACCAATGGGTTGTGAGTTCAAATTCTCCTTCTAAGAAAGGTGTTGATATCACTGTACAGCACGGAGATTGTGCTCTGCTGTTGACGGTACTATTGTCTGGTTGAACTGCTGACCCACACGTCCTTTGAGTTAAATGTAAATGATTGCACGGTCCTCTTCCAGGAGGAATAGGCAAATTTTCCTGGTGCCTTACAATCCCTCATAACATTTAAGAATTATTTAGATGTGCACTCGTGATGCCAAGGCACACAAAGCTATGGACCACGTGTTGGAAAATGGGATTAGAATAGTCAGGTGGTTTGGCTTTGAGTGGCATCGATGTGATGGGTGCTCCCTCCCTCACAGCACTGTGGATGGACCTACACCACAAGGACTGCAGCAGTTCAAGAGGCATCTCATGACCGTTGTCTCAAGGGCAATTAGGGATGGACAGTAATTGCTGGCCTAAACAGTGATACCCACATCCCAAGAAGAGACTCTCTTGTTTAACGGCAATGAAAATGAGACTGATCTGAATGTTGTTTCCTTGTTTCAGTCGGACCTAAAAATTCTTGTGAAGCTTTAACAGTATCACCAACACATTCCTCAATTCCAAACTCCAAACTTGCTGAAAGGTACGTTGTTTTTATTGTTGTTGTTTAAATTTCATGGCTTCTGTGTGAGTGATTAAATCCTCTTGAACAACTTCGGCACAAGGATGGATCTCATTTATTGTCCTGGGTCAGTCACAGAGCAGCAATCATTGTTGGATTGCCATTCCACTCAATGCTTTCCACCCTCGACTCAGCTCCACATTTCTTGTCTGATCTTCCGAGTCCAGATTTTCCAGATCTGTGGAGTGCAGTGCCCCTCGGAGAACTCCATCACAATTCTGTAGGACCACAAGTAGGTAGGGTGTAAGCTGGATAGGGAGACAGGTGTATCGATATGTTGGTAGTTGGAGGCAAGGGGGGTAGGTGGGTGAGAAGACAGATGAGCGAGGTCAGAAGTATGTGAGATGGGTGGGGTTGCAGATAGGTGAGGTGGTAGATTGAGAGGGTGGCAGTTGGTTGAGGTAGTAGGTTGATGAGGTAGCAGATGAATAGTGTGGTAACTGTGTCAGGTTGGCAGGGGTAGCCTGGTTTGGGGGTGAACTAGATTTGGACATTGGGTCATCAAATGGTGGGTGCAAGGGATATTCACAGAGAATATTGGATTGTCTCAGGTTGTGACTTTCACAAGGTCAAATGGGATAATTGGAGGTGTGGGGTGATAGTTGATATGTCAGGGAATTCATCAGCAGATTGGGGGAGTTCAGGGGTCAGTGTGATTATTCAGGGGTCAGTTCTGCGTCTAGTCAGAAATAAAACTTGATTCTTTCAGTCTAATATTTCCTGGGTAATTATCCAGGTAAGCCCCAATGAATTGTTTGAAGCTCTTATCCAGAGCTGAAGATTTTCACAGAGGGATCCAGGGAACAGCAGAATTGTCCACTGGAAGTTCCAATGTCCCAGGCAGTTCCCATGGAGGTCATCATGTTGGGTCATCTGCAGGGTCCTGACACACATCTTGGGTCATATGTCCAGTCTCTGATGATCCGGGATACTGTGCATCATTTTTCAATATCTCTCAGATCAGGAATATTGGCCGGATGTTGTTGTGTTCGCCTCATAATAAAGGTGTGAGTTTTAAAAAAGGTTGATTTGATGTGACGTCATTAGGGTGCGTACTCAGGCTGCTGTGTTACTGTCAATTTTGTGCTTGATGGAGTGCAGAGAGCAGCTCTTCATTAAAACCTGTTGTGTGTTTGCTTGAATCTACGTGTGCAAACCAAGTCTTTTCTTTTTCTGTTAAAACCCCCACAACACCTAACATAGTTGGGACATACAGACACAGTTGACAGAGACATACAGAAAGAGCAGATATTGATGTCCAATGTAAACACAGAGGTTACAATGGTGATGAGGAGAAAATACCAACTAAATATCAAAATGATGAAAAAGCTCGTGGAAATATGCAGCAGGTCACTTCTTCTCTGCAGAGAAAGCAGACATGGAGATCTCTAAAGAAATGGCCAATATTGGTCTGGTCAAAGTTCACTGCTGTTTCTGAGATATTGCTGTGTGCAAACTGGTTGCCACATCTCCCATATAACAACAGTGGTGGTTGTTTGAAAGTGCTCCCTGGGTTGTAAAGCTCTTTAGACCATTCAAAGGTCATGAAAAATGCTATATAATTTCAAAATCCACTTCCGTAAACAAATTGGCCAAGAATCAACAGTGGCAGGAAACAAAAGATGATTGTTGACAGCTGTTTTTGTGACTGGAAGGCTGTTTCCAAGGCTCAGTGCGAGGTCCCTTGCTTTTTTCTGGCACATATTAATGATTTAGACCTAAAGTGGGGAGAATTAACATGAAAATTACCCATGCGGTAGATCACGAGGAGGATTGTCATCGGCTGCAAAATGATCCCAATAGACTGGTCAGGCAGGCAGAAAAGTGGCAAATGGAATTGAATGCAGAGAAGTGTGAGGTGATGCACTTGAGCAGGTCAAACAAAGCAAACGGTTAGACAATAAATGGGAGGATACTGGGGGATGTAAAGGAAGTGAGAAACATTGGAGTGAATGTCCACATGTCCTTGAAGGTAGCAGGACAGATCGATAAAGTGGTTAAGACAGCACATGGAATCCTTTCATTTATTAGCCAAGGTGTGGAATATAAGGTCAGAAAGATAATGCTGGAACTAAATAAGATATTACTTAGGCCATAACTTGTATACAGTTCTAGTCACCTCATGACAGAAAGGATTTATCAGAGAGGAGGCTTCCAAGGATGTTGCCAGGACTGGAAAATTGCAGCCAAGAAGAAAAATTTGGTCAGCTGGGGTTGTTCAGCTCGGTTTAGTGGAGAATTGATTGAGATGTAGAGCATTGTAAAGGGCCCAGACAGAGTGGACAGGAAGGACCATTTACTTTTGCAGAGAGATCAGTGACGAGGGAGCATAAATTTAAAGAAATTGGTAGAAAGATTTGAGGAGAGATGAGGAAAAGTGTTTTCACCCAGAGGGCTGCAGTTTTCTGAAAGGGTGGTAGAAGCAGAAACACTCAACTCATTTCAAAGATGCCTGGATAATCTGCAGGGCAATGGACAAAATGTTGGACTTCACTTGGGAGGGCTGGTTTTTAGACACAACAGACATGATGGTCACTTTCCGTGCTGTAAACTTTCTATGATTGTAAAGTCCAACACTGCTCATTTCCTATTCTCTGTGTCACAGCCTGGTTTACATTGTGCTCGGGGCCATTCTTGTGGTGTTTGCTTTTTCTCTACATTTGTACTAGAGGCAAATTCTCTGGAATCATTTTATGTTCCAACCATTTTCTGAAGAATATAAAGAGAATCTAATTTGCTGCAGTCAACAAACATCTCTGATTCTGGTGTCCTGCACCTTCTAATATAGATGTGTTAAACAGGGAAGAATATTGAAGTTGTTACTGTTGTTCAGACACAACAAATAATCCTGTAATCTCTGGAGCAAGTGAAACTCGACATGGGTTTAGAATGATAGAGACCATAAGACAATAAAAGTAGGAACAGGAGTAGGCCATTCAGCCCATCAAGTCTTCTGTGCCATTCAATAGGATCATGGAGATTTGTATAAGACCAAGGGCAAGATTTGTTTGGCCAGGTACACTCCAAGACTGGAAGTTCCCGTCCCAGGTCAATGGATGTTTTAAATGGTCCGCCAAATTTTCCATCCCACCTGCTACGGTTCGCAATGTGGACATTTCTTTGCTTAGCTATGTGAGGGAAAACTTGCAGTGATCTTTCAGTATGACAGCCTAGTTTCCCAAGCTCCCAAAAATCTATTGATGTCTAACTTGAATGTACTGAATTGTGGAGCATTCACAGCTCTTTGCGATACAGAATTCCAAAGATACAGAACCTTCTGTAACCTCATCCAATCTCAGTAAATGGGTCTAAATTGTGCTTTGGGTCAGTGACAGATTTAAGACGGAGGTGGATAGATTGATGAGTGGTGAAGGGATCATAGGTTTTGGGGAAAAGGTGGGGGAATGGGGTTGAGAAACTAATCAGCTCTGATTGAATGGTGGAGCAGACTCGATGGGCTGAATGGACTAATTCTGCTCCAATATCATATGCTCTTATGGTCTTATGGACTCTGTCTTCTCAATTCTCCAGTCAGAGGAAACATTTTCTCATATGTGCCTGATGAAGTCAATTAAGAGTTTTAAAAATTTTTCAATGAGATCATCTCACATCCTGCTGAACAGCAGAGAATATCGGCTTGGTGTGGTCCCATTGGCCCTTTATTGCACAATCCTTCAGGGGCCATGTGACTGGACCATAACCAATAGAGTGCAAGTACAGAAGTCTTTCGAGCGCCTATCGGGAGTGAGAGCCTGCAGCCCCGGAGGTTGGAGGCTATTGATGAATCCAGGACATTGTTAGGGGTAGATCTGTATCATTGTGTCATTAAACCATTCATTGTATAGAGTTCATCCTAATCAATAGATCCTTTAGTTTGTAACTTAACCATATTGAGTCATCTCAGGTTATTTCACCTGGGCAACTCAGTCTCTCCTCAGAACACAATTTCCTTCATGGAAATCAGTGCAGTGAACTGAAGGTGGGTATGTCCTACCTGCAGCCAAAAACTTCAAACAGCATTCCAGGTACGGCCTCACCAATTCCCCATTTGTAACCCATCTGTAACAAAAATGACAACCCATATGCCGTTCTTTAAATGCAAAACGATGCGGGAGACATGCACCCTGCAGCTCATATTCAGTTGAGACATTCTAAGTACAACTATCATTCTGATTAAAGCCTTTTCAATGTTAACATTTTCATTTTTCAGATACAAATGACATTGGTCATGGAAGAGACAACGATAATCTTTATGACAATGAGGTGAGGAGATTCAGTATGAATTCTCTGACGAATGTCTGGGAATTTTCAAACCTGGATGATGTAGAATTTACAGTACTGAAACAGGCCATTCAGGCCAACTGGTCTATGCTGGATTTGATGCTCTACACAAGCCTCCTCCCATCCCTCTTTATCCAACCCGAACAGTATAAGCTTCTGTTCCTTTCACTCACATTTGCTTCTGTGGATTTGCCTTAAATGTATTGATGCTGTTTGACTGAACTACACCTTGGATTGGCTCCAATCTTTAATCTCATTGGATGGACACAAAGGGAGACAGACCTTGGCTTTACCGTCAGAAATGAGACCTCATTAATTATTTCATCCCAACTTTGGATTTGATGACATTTGTCAGTTTACGCTCTCGTATATTCTTGTAAAGTCTCAAGTATTACTGCCAAAACAGAACAAAAATTGAGAATAAGAAAATACTATCAAAAGCTAATGAGCCCACCTGTTCGGTGATGAGAGATTGGCCTTGCTGTAACTACATCCATTTAGTCTCTAAACTCTGGAATCCTCTCTGTCCAGTTCATCCCTTCATTATTCCTTTGAGGCATTCTTTAAAATATCTTTACCTTAAACCTTTGAAAGATTTTGGTCACCTTCATTAATATCTCCTTCCTTGCTTTAGTTTGAGTTTGTACTTGATTATGCTGCCATGGGTCTCGGGGCATTTTCCTATGTTGAAGGCTTCAAATAAATGTTCTTCTTGCCATTAAATATGGACATAGCTAATTCTAATTTAGGTTCGCTGCAGGTTGTACTGTGAGATAGTAATATGAAAGATGTTATCAGTCTGAAGGGGTTTGCATCATTGAATGCAGTCCTGTTCCCCTGTGAATTAATTACAGCACAGTTCACTGGGAAGCTGCTGTGAAGATGTTTCAGTGCAGTTCCCACAATTACAGATGGGCAGCACACACAAGCTGATCAAGTGACAGAGGGAGAGAACTCTGATAATCACAAGCCATAATGGCAGGCGTGGTTATTTAGATGATAGAATCATGTGGTCAAACCTCATTCGTAATGAATCATTATAATTAGACAAGCATATAGGTGGCGGCACTGTAGCAAAATGGTGAGCACTGCTTCTTCACAGCACCAGAGACCTGGGTTCAATTCCCGGCTTGGGCCACTGTCTGTATGGAGTTTGCACATTCTCCCCGCTTCTGTGTGGGTTTCCTCCAGGTGGTCCGACTTCCGCTCACATTATGAAAGATATGCTGGTCCTGTACATTGAACAGAACAGGCGCCGGACTGTGGAGACGAGGAGAATTTCGCAGTAACTTACTTGTGACAAACAAATAAACAAACTTAAAACTTTAAATACAGAGGATATACCTGGTTAACTATGTTCACCTGCCATAAATGAAATAGTCCGAACTATCTGCTGTAATTGGATGTTAATGATTTCTGAACAAACGTATACTTGTGATTGGTGTATGAGAATTATATGTAAAATATGCAAAGTTATAATAGTGCGTGCCCTGTACCAGTACGCCACCTTGTGGGGGGCAGACCTCCTCACTAAAGGGTGAGTAAAGGCTGGTTTATCTGGCCTGCCGAGGATGCGAGGTACAATCCCGCTGAATGGCAGCAAAATTCCTTTTCACATTCTGCCTTGGAAAATTAAAAATTGAAGGCTAGATTCAGCAAGCTGGATTTGTCTGATTAATGAACTGGTTGAGATCTTCAAGATTCAGGTCGAGATAACAAAGATGTTCCCACTTACAGGCAAGACCAAAAACAATGACCGTAAATAGTGGATAGTCATTAATAACAGGTGCTGATGAATTGGTATTAGATTAGTAACCTTGAGATGCAGGATCATCCCCTGGGGACTTGGATTCAAATCCCACCAAGGCAGAACTCAATAAAAGTCTGGAATTAAGGATCTAATGATGATCATAAAACTATTGTTGATTGCAGAAAAAAACCCCATTTGGTTCCCAAATGTCATTTAGGGACATTTCCCTTAGGAAATCTGCTGCCTATACCTGATCTGGTCGACATACAACCCATAAATTCCCCCTGAAATGGCCGAGCAAGCCTCTCAGTTCAATTATGGATGGGCAACAAATGTTGGCCCAGCCAGTGACGACCACATTCCTTGTGTGAATAAAAAAGTTTCATCCAACAGCAAATTCAAGAGAAACATCTTTACCCAGAGTGTTCAGAATGTGGAATTTTCCACCACAGGGAACAGTGGAGGCAAATAGCCGAAATACATTCAAACAGAAGCTGGATAAGCACATGGGAAGGAAAAGATTTGAATGTTATTTTGATGAGATTAACTGGACAGGTTTATGTGGAGTTGGGACAAATGATGTGTTTCACCGCTGGAGATGGATTATCGAATGTTGCAATCACTTGTGAACTGATTTGCAATAATCTAGAAATTGATTTCTCCACAAACCACCATTCAAGTTAAATGGAAATAAATTGGATCTTTATTTTCTATATTGCAGCAATTAGCAGTTGTAGAAGAGAACATTGTGTATGTCAGTGTAAAGCACAATCGAGGGAACTCAGCAGAAACACACAGCAAGCAAACTGTCCACTTCACTATCAATGAGGATAGAGTCACATATGCAGCACTGCAGATTCAAGAGCCTGAAGAGTTAAGAGGTCGAGGCACTCGGTTAACAATGAGGATGTGTCAAGCTTCAATGATAGCTCCCAAAGAACAACACACAAAATTTGATGATTCTGAAATGGCAATAGATACTAACATAACTCATTAGGAAAAGTATTCATGAAGAGCATGTGACAAATATTATTCCTTCTTAGTTTGCAGTTAAATTTCATTTGTTATGAACTGTCCACAAACTTATTTTGTCAATTCGTCTGAACTCTCTGAGTTATTCCCTCCAGTTTTACTGCCGCTTCCTATTTGGTATCATCGTCGTATTTAATCAGTGAACAATGAGCTTCCGGTTATTGATATAAATGAGAAATAGCAGTGGTCTCAATATGGAGCTTTCTATCCCACTCAATATCCATCACCCCCACATTCCCAGCCTACCAATAGCATAACAGGTACAATGTAGCCACTGTGTTGGCTCCGGGCACAAATCCTGTCGAGTCCGCAAAATATCACAAAAGGGCAAAAACTGGATTTGCACCTGTTAGATTTCTGATTGGAATCTTCCCGAGCTCACTCTGATGCCACGGTCAAGTCCATGCCCAGGGAGGGTGAGAATCAGATTTGCGTCAATTTGAGTGCATTATAACTTCATTGGCGAGGATAAAGTCAAATCTTCAAACCTCATTGAATTTTCCCACCCACCAGTGTGATGTCACATGGACGCGAATTGCTACTAATTTTTAAAAGAAGGAACCAGGACCGTGACAACAAGGCTCACATTACCTATGGGTCTGTGATCGGACGCTGCATCAGGATTGTTAAGATGCCTTTCTGCTGCCTTGACAGGTCCAATGGGTCTCTGCAGTACAGTCCCCAGTGGGCCCCTGCAGTACAGTCTCCAGGGGATCCCTGCAGTACAGTCCCCAGACGGTCTCCCACATGGTGGTGGTCTGCTGTGCTCTGATGTAACTTGGCACAGCAGCAGGATGACATACTTGTTAATAATGACCATGGGGAGCAGAGTGTCCCCTCTGCTGAGAAGGAAGTCCAGGGGGACAGTAGAGGGAGAGTTGTGAATAATGATGAAGAACAACTCTTCACTCACCTGAAGAAGGAGGAACGCTCTGAAAGCTTTTGCTACCAAATAAACCTGTTGGACTTTAACCTGGTGTTGTGAGACTTCTTACAGTGAGTAACAGACTGAGCTGGACAGCCAGATAATCAATGTTAGTTTAACTCTAGTCTACAGCTTATACGGCAGAGATGTTTAAATATTTGAGACATGTAAATGTGCAGAAGAAGGTTCAGTGTTGCAGTGGGGTGAGTCTCTGGGGCAGAATCTTCAACCTTGCTTGAAACCGAGATTCTCCTGTCCCGCTGCAGTGAATGGAAATTGGTCAGAAGCCACATTCTCTAATCTCTCTGGCAGCGGTGGCAGGACATGAACAGCTGGAAAATTCTGGAATCTGTCACCAAGTCAGAAATTATATTGTCATTTTCAGTCTCAATTGGCATTCTATGTCATCGAGGAGACAAGCCTCCGCATGATAACCTGGTAAGGATAATAAATATGAACATGAATAATTGGAAATTTCCAAAATTGGATGATAGAGAATTTGCTGAGAATTTGCAGCAGGAATAGGCCATTCAGCCCACCTGCTCAATGCTGGTCTTATGCTGTATTTGAGTCCCCTCCCACCCCTCTCCATCTCACACTATCTGCAAATCCTTCTTCTCTTTCTCCCTTTTGTGATTATCTGGCCTTCCCTGAAATGCAGTAATGCTAAATGACTCAATTTACAGGGGAAGGATAAGGGACTCAGGACAAACATCTTTACCCAAAGGCTATCACTATCTGGAATTCATTACCATAAAAGGTTAATTGAAGGAAATAGCATAAACACATTCAGGGGAAGCTGAATAAATAGTTGAGGGTCGGGGGTGGGGGGGGGAGAAGAAATAGAATGGGGTTAGATAAAGAGGGGAAAGCTTTGCAGATGACACAAAACTGGATGGAAGGGTGAGATGTGAGGAGGATGCAGAAATGCATCACTGTGTTTTGGACAAGTTGAGTGAGTGAGCAAATGCGTGGCTGATGCAGTGTAATGTGGATCAATGTGAGGTTATCCATTTTGGTAGCAAAAACAGGAAAGCAGATTATTATCTGAATGGTTATAGATTGGGGAAAAGGAATGTGCAACAAGACCTGGGTGTCCTTGCACACCAGTTGCTGAAAGTAAGCCAGCAGGTGCAGTAAGTGGTAAAGATGGCAAATAGTATGTTGGTTTTCAAAGCAAGAGGATTCGAATACAGGAGCAGCAATTTAAAGTTTAATGTCTATTTATTAATGTCACAAGTAGGCTTACATTAACACTGCAATGAAGTTACTGTGAAAAGGAATGTCTTACTGCAGTTTTACAGGGCCTTGGTGTGACCTTACCTGGAATACTGTGTGCAGGTTTAGTCTCCTTATCTGAGGAAGAATATTCTTGTTATGGATGGAGTGCAGTGAAGGTTAAACAGACTGATTGCTGGGATGGCGGGACTGACAATTGAATGAAGACCGAATTGGTTAGGATTCTAATAGCTGGAGTTTCAAAGAATAAGGGACGAATCTCATAAAAACCTGTAAAATTCGAACATGACTGGACAAGATGAACGCGTGAAGGAATTTCCCAATGTTGGGGATGTCTAGAACCAGGAGTCAGAGTCTTAGGAAACGGGGTAACCCATTTAGGATGGGGGGGGGGTTAGCCAGCTTAATGTACTCATTGTTTGAAGAAAGTACCATTCTCCTGCTTCACTCATCACCAACTATGTCTAGGGAAATACACATCACCATGTCAGGGAGTTGAGCAGAGATATCCTCACATTGGAATTGAGTCTGCCTCCCAGTTACTCAATCACAATTTACTTTTGACCAGAGAATTTTCTCTGTGAATTGAGGTCCTTTTCTGTCTGAAATTTGCCTCAAAACTTGTTTGTGGATCTGAAACATGGAGCAGCAAAGGCTGTTCTACTCAATATCAGGTCTCCTCACCCTGACAGAATTGTTGTTCATCACCAACAACAAGATTGACATTAAGCAAATTAAAACAAATTATCAATGAAACTTTATATTTAAGTTATTTTCATAAAACTGTTGCGGGGCTGTTTTTGCTCAACTCTTCGTCTTGCTGGAGACTTTGTTCCCTTCAAGTAGCCAGACCAGGTTTTGGGGTTTTAAATCAGCTGTTTATTCGTAGCTATAGTAAGAGCCCTAGCATGCCAGCTAGCGTCAAGCTAGAGCAGTGAATGCACAAACAAATATACTTCCAGATTTGATTATGAGTAATTAACACATACCAATCAGAAGTATCCATTTGTATAGGCATTATCTCTGTCCACTCACAATTATTGATTCAGGTTACATCATGTATGAGATACAAATGTTAAAAACTAGTCACAACCTCTGCACACCTGCTTAATTATAACATCCGATCAGTGTAAATGTTTGAGTATGCTAGGTGACCTTGCACATTGTCCTTAACACCCAGTTTATGTCTATATTTGTGGATATCAATTATCTCTCCCATGTTCAGATGTCTGACTTAATGAATTCTCTCAGACAATGCATGAGATTTTCTGACTGTGCTCACCTTGAAACTGGAAAATCCCACCCGAATTCAACACACTTTTCCCTGGTCCGACTCTTGTCTGTTATGATTCCTGTGACAGGCGGAATGGGAAAATTTGCCTCTATGTGTCTTAGATAAACAAACCTAGACTCTAGAGTTGTCTCCCTCAATGTAAGCTGGTGTAGTTCTTTTATTAGATACGACTAACAGAAGTTCAAGACCTAATGGACCAGATTTCATCATCTGGATGATTGAGCCTTCATGACATAACTTCCTGCTGTCTTCTTCTTCTTTTAAATTACTTCTACAACTTATAGTGAAATCTTATTTCAATGTGAGACACAGGAGCTGGGTAACTGATGACAAGCACTGATCTGATCTCCAACAGGACGATGTGGATTTTGATTCTCCTCATTTGCTCTCTGCCTGGTGAGTAACAGTCGGAGCTGGACAGTCAGATAATCAATGTTAGTTTAACTCTAGTTAACAGCTTATACGGCAGAGATGTTTAAATATTTGGAGATGTGTAAAGGCACAAAAGACGATTTTGTGTTGCAGGGGGTAGAGTTTCTGTATCTGAGCCTGAAGCTCCAGGTTTGAGTCCTGCTGCTGCTACTGATGGGAATGGAAGGTGGGTTCTAACAAGGCCAACCTGATTATCAAAGTGAAAACTGTTACAATAGGCTGAAGGCGGGCAGTAAGAGGGAGAGATACTCAGTCAGCAATGTCTTGATGTGGAGTGTTGTCCCTCATGCTATAGTCTCTGACGCCAGGCTTGTGACCAGGTCCAGGAAGAACAAGCTATTGAGAACAGACACACACATTTGTTTTGTCTGCCTCATGTGTCTCCAGGTTTGGGAAGTCTCCTAAGTCTAATGGCACAAAATACTTAGCAAACATAAACATATTAATGACGTATTGTATCTCCTCATGAATGTATTATCACAACATGCACCAAATAAAGTAAACTGCATTATTAATTATGAATGGGAAATTAAGGATAATTTAATTTTTCAAAATCTAGTCAAGCCACATTTTAAAAATGGAAGCTGCCTTTAATTGGTCATTGTTTGAAATTGTGGGGGGAGGTTTTACATTCTCACTTGTCCTGAAATTATAAAATCCCGCCCGAGGTCAATGGAGCTTCTCACTGTCTGCCCGTCTCCCGCTCCGATTCCCGTGGCGGGCGGGGTGGTAAAATTCCGATTATCTGTGTGTAATACACACTGAAAACTGCAGTGATAATAATCCTGCAAACAGAACATGTCTTTCATTTGCAACAGTTTCTGTTGTTTAACGTACATTTGATGAGATATGATCTTATGAGATTCTGTCAGAGACAATGTTCCTCTATAGTAAACAATTGGTTCATATTAATGCTCCCACCCTTTTTCTTTCAATTCATTAACTTTATTGAACTAGATTTCACTTTTCACTCCTGCCCGTTTTAACATTATCTAACAGTACACTGCAATGGAGTTCTTGATCAACATTATCAACTCTCTACTATTTACAACAGATCTATTTTCTAACCAGCAATAACAAACTCGGAGTCCCACTTTCTCGAGTTTCTCTAAGGAAATGATTCAAAATTCCTCTTTTTATTTTAAACTTTGCACATCTTACTGGAATATTTTCTAAAAGTTAACCGTGAGTACCATTGGAAACTGATCACTAAAGGGGAGTTAGTTGAAAATCGAGTTGGTAACTGTACGGTTCCAATATCAGAAGGACATTCTCAGACTATAAATCAATGCATTGAAAGAAAAATAACAGATGATGTTTGACAGCAGGACAGGACTCTGTGTAGGATTTAATGGTAACTGGGTGACAAAGCAACTTCTGTAGAATCTTACACAAGTTAACCAGGGAAAGGTTCCATCTTGGATTAACAATGAACAGTTAGAATATTTGATTCATGGAGAGAGAAATCCGAATATATCAGGTTGTCAAATTTAACCGCTGAGGGGGTTTAGCTTGAGAACAATTGTAGAGGAAAAGCCTGAGGAATGATGTTAGGGATTCCAAAATTGCAATAGATGAAGTTGGTTTAAAGTTTTCTGAAGTAGAGACTGTCGGAATTATTGAAAAGGACTTATGGATATAGTTATGCATGAACAACTCACAAATGATGCACCAAGTGTCAGCTGATGTCTCACTGGACAGGTCACGACTTGTTTCAATCTTCTCTGACCTTTATCAGTGTTTCAACACAACTTGTCCAAAATTTGCAGCATGCTTGATTGTAGCTCTTAACAATTCTCATTGTTATTGTTGTTAATTAAAGTACAAACTGTTATTAACACTTCACCATGAGACATTAGACAAATCCATGGATGAATCTGCATATTTATATTCCAGTCCCATGAATTGTTCCACCAGTTAGTCATTTTGATTGGTCCTTTTTAATTTCTTCAGTTCTTTGAACCACTTTAGGAAATGTTTGATGGACATTAGCAGTGATCTAATACAAATTTTTAATCTATATTAGATCACTGGTAAAAGTCAAACCATTGTAATAGTTACACAACATCCCTTTAAGATCATCTGTAACATTAAAAGAAACATCTTTGATGTGTACTGATGAATTTCATACAGCCTGTTCCAGCTGGTACCTGAGGTTTAAAGCAAAAATCAGTACTGGTAATATTATTTATTAATGTACCATAACGATATTCCTTCAGACAGGAGGTAACACAATATTTTCCCCTACTCTTACGAGCTACTTTTGTAATATTTGTATCAAGACTTTTAGCTTCTATTCTACAACTTAAATTCACATCTGTTTCCAAACCACATAAAGCCTCTTTGTTAGAATATATGGGGTGAGGACACATAATTATTTCAGCTGTTTGTTGACATTTATTCAGATTAGCATCTCCTAATCAATCCCTCTTCTCAACGGCTTATGGGATGATATTATGACACCCTCTCCACATGTCCTTTTCCATGATTCCTACAGACTCTACTTCAGAAAACTTTAAACCAACTTCATCTATTAGAATTTTTGGAATCCCCAACATCATTCCTCAGGCTTCTCCTCTACAATTGTTCTCAAGCCAAACCCCCTCAGCTGTTAAAATTGACAACCCGATATATTCGGATGTCTCTCTCCATGAATCAAATATTCTAACCGTTCATTGCTAATCCAAGATGGAACCTTTCCCTGGTTAACTTGTTTAAGATTCTACAGAAGTTGCTTTGTCACCTAGTTACCATTAAATCCTACACAGAGTCCTGTCCTACTGTCAAACATCATCTGTTATTTTTCTTTCAATGCATTGATTCATAGTCTGAGAATGTCCTTCTGATATTGTAACCGTATCCTTATCAACTCGATTTTCAACTAACTCCCCTTTAGTGTTCAATTGATCATTCGCATTTATGTTAGTTAAAGTCTGTTTGATCTTTTGTGTTAAAATTCTTAGTTTATTATCCAAATTGACTGGATCAAGTGTTTCAACAGTCGAAATGCTCACACTGCAGGCTGTTGCTAAGTCAGTGAACAATTTGCTATTTTGCTGACTATTTGATTGTAAATTTACTTCCCTTTCACTATTCCCTGTCTCTTGTTCTAACAACTTCAGGGTCAAGATGAAAACGGATCCCCAATTAGAGAAGGACACTATTCTGTTTGTTGAATCCCAGTTATATCGAACACTCCAGATATTAATTCGTAATGGACATTATTGTGTAGAATTTTACCAGCTTTCTCCATAACTAACCCATTTTGTGGTCCTGAGGTTACCTTAGGACAAGCGTTCACTACAAGTGTAGGCATTGTTGTCAGAGTTACATTAGGTTTAGGAGTGGGAGGTTTAGTTTCTCTCTTTATGTGATCAAAAACAAAATAATCATCTTCTTTAAGTGATTCCCTGAAAATACCCCTATGATCATCATCATAAGAAATACCCCAAATTATCCGGTTTAAAGCTACTGGCATGGTGGCACAGTGTTTAACACTGCTGACCCAGACTGCAAGGAGCCTGGGTTCAATTCCCAGCTTGCATCACGATGCGGATTCTACAGGCTCTCCCCCCGTGTCTGCATGGCTTTCCTCTGGGTGCTTTGGTTTCCTCCCACAGTCCAAAGATGTTCAGGCTCGGTGGGTTGGCCATCCTAAATTGCCTCTTATCATCAGGGGGACTAACTGGGGTAAATGCATCGGGTTAAGGGGATGGGGCCTGGGTGGGAATGCGGTTGGTGCAGACTCGATGACCCGAATGGCCTCCTTCTGCACTACAGGAATTCTGTGATACCCCTCCCATTTAGAGGAAAACAGGCTTTACATACAATCTCAAACAAGATGGAGCTGAAAAGATAAAACAACTTTAATCTGAGTCAGATTGGATTTGAATCATGTCACGGTCGGAGCTGTTTTACCATCTGACAAAAGTATCTCCCACATGTTGATATTCTCACCCGAATATTACCAACACATCAAATTCAACCCGTAAACATCCATTTTCATAATATCCCACTCTTCATAGAGTAAAGATTAGATCTCCCAGCTGGTCTTGAGTATGTTCATCTCAAAACACCACCTCCCACGATAATGCACTGATCACTGATCCAAGGAGAATGATTTCCATAAAAAACTCCATCTATAAAAACGCTCCATAATGGAATCAAGACAGTACCTGCTATTTTGTCCAGTCTACAACCAGCTTCTTATTTGAACTGTTTTAATTTCCAGAAATGGTTGATATACAATGTTTACCAGTTTATGGAGATATTAATAAGTTCGATCTTTCTTGATATTTATGAAGAATTGGATTAGGATGATAACATCTCTGGTGAGGCTGTAAGATTTTCCCTAGAAAACTAAAGCTAAAATCTAAATGCTCAATGCCAAAACAAACAGAATGAAAATCACTTCTTGGGCATCAGAAATGATTAATCCTGGCGGACAGGAATCATCTCATCATTTGGAACTTGCCCAACTGTATCATTCTTCACCAGATTCTTCACAACAAAGAATGACTAAGAAAGTGATAAAGAAAGGAAAGGTAGAGTTTGAAGCTAAACTAGCTCTAAATATAAAAAATGATAGTGTAAGTTTTTATAAATATATAAAGAAGAAGGGACAGGCTAGAGTGAATGTTGGACCCTTGGAGGACGAGAGGAGGGATTTAGCAGTGGGTAATGAGAAATGGCTGAGGCTTTAACAAAGTTTTTTGTGTCGGTCTTCACGGAGGACGCAAATAGCTTGCTGAATATTAAAGATAGAAGGATCATAGGAGATGAGGTCCTTGATGCAATTACTGTCACCAGAGAGGTAGTGCTTGGTAGACTAACGGGACTGAAGGTAGACAACTCCCTAGGACCGAATGGAATGCATCCCAGTGTTCTGAAAGAAATGGCAGAGGTGATAGCAGATGCCTTAGTCATTATTTATCAAAATTCGCTGGACTCTGGGGAAATGCCAGAAGATTGGAAAACGGCCCAATGTTTCGCCGCTGTTTAAAAAGTTTAGCAGACAAAAGGTAGGGAATTATAGGCCGGTTAGCTTAACATCTGAAGTTGGAAAAGTGCTAGAATCCATCATCAAAGAAGTAATAGCATGACACCTAGAAAAGAACGGTTTGATCAAGCAGACACAACATGGATTCGTGAAGTGGAAGTCATGTTTAGCGAATTTATTGGATTTCTATGAGGATGTGACTAGTGCGCTAGACAGAGGTGAACTGGAGGATGTGGTGTTTTTAGATGTCTAGAAGGTGTTTGATAAGGTGCCTCACAAAAGGTTGCTGCAAAAGGTTAGGGTGCATGGAATTGGGGGTAAGGTGTTAGCGTGGGTTGAGGATTGGTTGTCTAACAGGAAGCAGAGAGTTGGAATCAATGGGTGCTTTTCTGGTTGGCGGTTGGTGACTACGGGAGTGCCGCAGGGATTGGTGCTGGGGCCTCAACTGTTTACCATTTACATGGATGATCTGGAGGAGGGGCTGAGTGTAGGGTAATGAAATTTGCTCATGACACGAAGATGAGTGGAAAAGCAAATTGGTGGAAGGCGCGGAAAGTCTTCAAAGAGATCTGGATAGGCTGAATGAGTGGGCGAGGACCTGGCAGATGGAGTATAACGTTAGCAAATGTGAAGTTATCCACTTTGGTAGAAATAATAGTAGGAAGGATTATTATTTAAAGGGCAAAAAGCTGCAGCGTGCTAGGTGCAAAGGGGCCTGGGGGTCCTTGTGCACGAATCGCAAAAACCCAGTTTGCAGGTGCAGCAGGTGATCAAGAAGGCGAATGTTGGCCTTTATAGCGAGGGGGATAGAATATAAAAGCAAGGAGGTCTTGCTGCAACTGTACAGGGCACTGGTGAGGCCGCAACTGGAGTACTGTGTGCAGTTTTGGTCCCCGCATTTGAGAAAGAATATATTGGCCTTGGAGGGAGTACAGGGAAGGTTCCCCAGGCTGATACCGGAGATGAGGGGGTTAGCTTATGAAGAAAGATTGAGTAGACTGGGTCTGTACTCGTTGGAGTTTAGAAGGCTGAGGGGGGATCTTACAGAGACTTACAAGATAATGAAGGGGCTAGATAGGGTAGAGGTAGAGAGATTCTTCCCGCTTAGAAAGGATAGCAGAATGAGATGGCACAGCCTCAAAATAAGGCGGGGGGGGTGGAATTTAGATCGGAGTTGAAGAGGAACTTCTTCACTCAAAGGGTGGTGGGTCTCTGGAATTCTCTGCCTGTTGACGGGGTAGAGGCTACCTCGCTGACTATATCTAAGTCACAGGTGGATAGATTTCTGATAGACAAGGGAATTAAGGGTTATGGGGAAAAAACAGGAAAGTGGAACTGATCCACTTCAGATCAGTCATGATCTTATTGAATGGCGGGGCAGGCTTGAAGGGCTAGATGGCCTACTCCTGCTCCTATTTCTTATGTTCTTATGTTCTTAGATTTCCCTTGTCCTGTATTTCTATAATCTGAACACCTGTTAGCTCGTCACTTGTCCCCTTGTTCACATCAAGGAATCTAACTAAACGGTTTTACTCTTCTCATACCCAAACGAGCTTCACTGATCCCTGTGACAAGGTTGATGCAATATTAGACTGACTGTCTGTCTGACTATCTGATTATCTGTCTGCAAAGTCTGCATTGATGAAGAATCAGATGGAGAAGAACCAAACCAAAAGGAAAGGAATGAGCGTACGGGGCCATAATCCGATACTGATGATTATACTGAGTACTATATGCTGTCATTTGATTTACATGATACCATCCAGCCTTTCCAGAGTCCATTAACAACTTGTACAGAGATGGACTCACTTAATCGCCAATGGAATGGAGTCCAGAATCTCCATAAGAGAAGAATGCAACTGGTTGATAAATCTGTTGTCCCACCTTATTCATTATGGATTCACTTTACCATCAAAATAAGCCTTACTCTGCTTCCTTCTATATCCCATTTTAACAGCTTGAACATTGTGCACCAGTTGCTGTACAATTCTCTCATGACTAAGGGCAATTATTTCAGGTTCAGAAAAGTTCAATCCTAAAAGAAGTTCAATTCTCCTCATGGGATGTGCAGTCATTAAAACATGTGGAGTAAATGCATTTGAATTTGAGACTGTATTTCATGCTATCATCAGAACAAAGGGTAATAATGTGTTCCACGTGGAATGATTTTGCTCTACACTTTTCCAAATCAGGGTTTTTAAAGGATGATTCATCCTTTCCACTATCCCACTCGAACAAGGTTGATAGGCAATGTGGAACTTTTGGCTGATCCAAATTAAGGTCATGACATCCTGAATGCTTTGAGCAGTAGCTCACCAACACCTCTACTTCCTCAGATGGCTAAGGAAATTTGACACATCTCCAAGACTCCCACCAAATTTTACAGATGAACCATAGAAAGCAGTTTTTCTGGTTGTTTCACAGCTTGGCATGGGCCCTGCTCTTCCCAAGACCACAAGAAACTACAAAATGTCGCGAATGTAGCTCAATCTATCATGCAAACCAGCCTCCCATTCATTGACTCTGACTACACTTCCCACTGCCTCAGCAAAGCAGTCAGCATAATTAAGGACACCACACACCCTGGACATTCTCTCTTCCACCAGGAAAAAAATACAAAATTCTGAGGCCAACTGACTGAAGAACATCTTCCCTGCTGCCATTAGACTTTGGAATGAACCTATCTTACATTTAGTTGATCTTTCTCTACACCTTAGCTATGACTGTAACACGACATTCTGTAGTCTCTCGTTTCCTTCTCTATAAATGGTATGCTTTGTCTGTATAGGGCACAAGAGACCCAATACTTTTTCACTCCATAACAATACATGTGACAATAATAAATCAAATCAAATCAAATAGGAAAAAGAATGCTTTGATCTGATTCGGGAGTATCCATCTGGTAAATACTTGCTGTACCAGAATATCAGCTGTCACTTTAGCTGTGTTACTATGGGGAGTGAATACTTCAACTCAGTGACTGGAAGTGTCAGTTATTATCAGGATACATTGGTATCCTCCCTGACATGGTGGTAAAGGACCAACATCATCTATCTGCAATTAGTCTCTAGCCTTTCAATTGCTCCTGTATGCTTCAATTTCCCTTTACTTTGTTACTTTGAAGGTTATTTTGAAGACATACTCAATAATTATTTACATAATGCTTTACGTCTTTAGTCACATTTGGCCACCTTAAATAAATCAGCAGTTGTTTCTGCTCCCTGATGACCCTGAACATCACGATATTTTTAAATGATTTAATTACGATCTTGGGTTGGTACCACATACAATCCATTCTTAAGAATAAACCCAACCTGTAGTTGAAACTTATCTTTCCATTTGTCATAAGAAGCAGGCGTGCTCCATCTTGTAGCTATTCTAAATCATCATCGCTGCACTGAACCTGTTTAAGATCTTCCGGCGGAATTCTCTGGCTGTGCGGGTCTGAAGGCCGGTAATTCCCGCCTGTCTGTCAATGGGGTTTCACATTGTCCGCAACCTGCCCGCTAAAATTCCAGTCGGGATGGGTTGGGAGAATTCCAACCTCCATAATCTCCTGACAAACAGTAACAGCATCTATCTATTGTGGGTGACACAATGATTGGCACTGCTGTCTTGATTGTCTCAGGGACCTGAGTTCGATTCCCAGCTTGTGTCACTGTCTGTGTGGAGCTTGTATGTTCTCCCTGTGTCTGCGTGGGGTTTCCTCCGGGTGATTCGGTTTCCTCCCACATTCTGAAAGAGGTGCTGGTTAGGTGCATTGACCCAGACTGGTGCCGGAGGGTGTCAACTGGGGGAATTTCACAGTAACTTCATTGCAGTGTTAATGCAAATCTTGTTTGTGACTAATAAATAAATAATCTTTTTACTTTAACTATCTGTTCACCTCCTGGAGGCTGCCATGATTCTCCCTTTTCGAGCACCATGTTTTGCCATTTCATCTGCTCAAGAATTCCCAATGGGAGAGGTTGTGTGATGTGCCCCAATGTTCCCATATTCCCATCCTTGGGCAAAATGAAAAATATATTTCAGTAAAGGTGCTGACAGTTGAGGTTTCCCATCTGCTGAAACCAAACCTCTCACTTCCCACAATGGCAGGAAGTCAGTTCCACTATTGCAGACATACATGCTGTCAGAATATATATATATCAGCTTGTGGTAGAAACTTACCAGGGTGACTAACCACATAAACCACAACAGTCAACTCAGCTGCTTGAGCACTCATCCCACTAGATAGTTTTACAGCTAACTCAACAAGAGCTATTCCTCTGTCAACCTCAACATAGATCCCACACCCTGTCATTCCTCCACACCAGAGGATCCAGCAACAAAAATATTCAAAGGCCATTTTATGTCTGCCCTCTGCACAGGTATGTCAGATAGATACCAGATCGAGCAGGCTTCACGGATCCTCCTCCCTTTTTTGTTTTGGCAGAAATGGTTCCTTGGGATCACTTGTTGCCACTATTTGACACTCATGAGGCTCACCGCTGTAATTTAGATGGTCAGCTAAGAAACTGGGCAATTTAGACCATTTGGCTGTAATATCTTGACCCTGAATCATTAGAGTCCAATGTGCTTTGAAGATTGGACTGATCTTAACAACTTAATGGGAGTATGTGGCAAAGGAACGAGAAGGCCATGTTGACTACAGCTCTTCACACTCCACATCCTGGAAGGAGCCCATCCCATTCTCTCAGATCCTTCGTCTCCACCTCATCTATTCAGATGATACCACTTGCCAAAATAGACCTGCGAAAATGTCTTCCTTCTTCCTCAATCGCATTTTCCCACCTACTGTGGTTGACAGGGCTCTCAACCATGTCCAGCTCATCCCCTGGGCTACTGTTCTCACCCCCTCCCATCCCTCCCAGAACCAGGATAGAGTCCCCCTTGTTCTCACTTTTCGTTCTACCAGTCTCCGCATTCAAAGGATCATCCTCCGCCATTTCCGCCAACTCCAGCATTATGCCACTACCCAACACATCTTACCTTCACCCACCACCAACCGCCCCCCCCACCCGCCCCACCGTCAGCATTCCGCAGGGACCATTCTCTCTGAGACACCCTTGTCCACTCCTCCATCACACCCAATACCTCACCTGCTGCCCACGGCAACATATCATGCAATCATATGAGATGCAACACCTGCCCCTTTACCTCCTCCCTGCTCACTGTCCTAGGTCCTAAACATCCCTTTCAGGTGTGGCAGTACTTCACAAGCACCTCCTCCAATCTGGTCTATTGCATTCACTGCTCTCAATGCGGTCTTACGTTGGAGAGACCAAACGCAGACTAGGGGAACTGCTTTGCTGAGTACCTTAGGTCCATCCGCAAGTAGAACCCTGATCTTCCTGTCACTTGGCAATGTTCTAGCAAATCCCAAAATAGCAAACATAAATTGGAATGTTGTGCCTGCCGTACAGCCTGTTTTAACCCTTATACAGTGGAGAAAGAAGTAGAATCACGTGAGTAGACCTCTTGTTAGTACAACCAATATTTATTTAAAACTCACAATCAATAATCACCCACCCGACCAACAATAAGTTATCTTACAGAAAATACTAAAGTTCAAGTCCAATACAAGATTTAACTTTGCGTGACTGGGTGTACCCAAGCAGATATTGGCCTTTATCTGTGTGTTGGTCTCGGTTGTCCTCTGCGTAGTCTGGTCCTTTGGTCTGGTCTGGCACTCTGGCTCTGGTCTTCCTTCCTTCTCGGGCGTGGTGGCTCTTCTCATGCTGGTCGCCACTAGCAACGGTCACCATTGTTGTAGCTCATTCGTTGGGTCAGAGAGAGAGAGGAATTCGTTTGTTGCGCAGCACCTTTTATACCCCGTTCGGTTTCGCACCCCTTTTGGCCATTGCCAATCAATCTACCAGGACTTGATCACCCTGATCGATAAAGTCCAATTGGGTGCTGCCACACCAATCACTGGGTGTGTCCCCAACAGCCATGTCTGCAGGTGCTGGGGGCACATAGAATACACACCATCCTCCCAAATAAGGGATTACAGTGCCCCTATGTCTGCTAAAAAACACGGTTTGACCAATAAGTCTCTTTTATCCTGGAGATGGCCCATATCCTGTGTATTCATTCGTCAGGGTTACAGCGTTTTTGCCTCTGTCTGTTAGCCGGCAGCCTGTCACTTTAGTTCTTGGCCAATTGTCCCAGAGTGCTTTACAAATCACCGTTTTAGATGGCCCATTTGGCACAGGAGGAACAGCACCTCATCTTCCAATTGGGCACTTTACAGCCTTCCAGATAGAACATTGAGTTCAACAACTTCAGGCTGTAAGGTGCCCATTTGGCACAGGAGGAACAGCACCTCATCTTCCAATTGGGCACCTTACAGCCTGAAGTTGTTGAACATTGAGTTCAACAACTTCAGGGCATGAACTGTCCCCTCCACCTTCACTCCTTTCCTATTTACTTTATTCCATTTCATTTTGTTTCATTCATCCATTTGATCATCCTTCTTTTTCACTTCTATTTTTCCACTGCTCCATTCCAGCTCTCCCTCTTTCCCCGTCCACCCCCCCCCACCCCTTTCAGTGAAACTGTCACATTCCTCAGGCTGTCCTTTAACAATCTGTGCCTCTGTTCTGCCATTCTCGCATTCTGATCACTTAAGGGAAGCTCTTAGCACTTTCTCAGCCTTCTGTACCCTCAGTTACATGTCCATTGTCCCATTCCACACCCCCTGCCCCCACCCACCCAACCCACCCAAACAGAATAAATCTCTGCTGTTTCTCTTTTCTCTTAGCCCTGATGAAGTGTCATCTGAACGCAAAACATTGGCTCCATTCTCTCCCCGTAAGAAGTCTCACAACACTAGGTTAAAGTCCAACAGGTTTATTTGGTAGCACAAGCCGCCAGCTTTCAGAGCACCTCCACTTCATCAGGCAATTGGGTGTTCTGCTCACAAACAGGGCATATAAAGACACAAACTCAATTTGCAAAATAATGGTTGGAATGCAAGTCTTTACAGGTAATCAAGTCTTAAAAGTACAGACAATGTGAGTGGAGAGAGGGTTAAGCACAAGTTAAAGAGATGTGTATTGTCTCCAGCCAGGGCAGTTAGTGAGATTTTGTAAACCCTGGCACGTCATGGGGGTTATAAATAGTGTGACATGAACCCAAGATCCTGGTTGAGGCCTTCCTCATGTATGCAGAACTTGACTGTCAGTCTCTGCTCACGGACTCTGCGTTGTTGTGTGTTGTGAAGGCCGCTGTGGAGAACGGTTACCCAAAGATCAGAGGCCGAATGCCCATGACTGCTGAAGTGTTCTCCAACAGAAAGAGAACATTCTTGCCTGGTGATTGTCGAGCAGTGTTCATTCATTCGTTGTCGTAGCATCTGGACGGTCTCCCCAATGTACTCGGAACATCCTTTCCTGCAGCGTATCAGGTAGACAACTTTAGCTGAGATGCAAGTGTATGTACAGTGTACCTGGTGGATGGTGTTCTCATGTGAGATGATGGCATCCGTGTCGATGATCCGGCACGTCTTGCAAAGGTTGCTAAGGCAGGGTTGTGTGGTGTCGTGGTCACTGTTCTCCTGAAGGCTGGGTAGTTTGCTGCAGACAATTGTTTGTTTGAGGTTGTGCGGTTGTTTGAAGGCAAGAGGTGAGGATGTGGGGATGGCCTTGGTGAGATGTTTGCCTTCATCAATGACATGTTGAAGGTTCCGGAGAAGATGTCGTAGCTTTTCCACTCCAGGGGAGTACCGGTAGTGCTGGGTTGTGGCTTGTGCTACCAAAGAAATCTGTTGGATTTTAACCTGGTGTTGTGAGACTTCTTACTGTGTTTACCCCAGTCCAATGTCAGCATCTCCACATCAATTCTCTCCCCACAGATGCTGTCAGACCTGCCAAGATTTTCTAGAATATTCTGTTTTTGTTTCAGATTCCAGCACCCCCAGTATTTTGCTTTTATCTTGTTTTGTGGAGTCTGTTTCATCATTGTCTGGGGATTACTGTTTTTCAAGTCAATGGAGTTCATTTATTTAAATCTCTGTCGTCAACTGTCAGTCTCCAAGAACCATCCGGTTTCCTAACTGGCCAAATTGATGAACTGTTAGTGGAAACTACAGGTCGTAAACCTCCCTGTTGTAGCAGACTCGTGATTACTTTTGTAATTTCCCCTTCAGCTTGTTTAAGGGAAGCCACACTGCCTTTGAGGTTTTGACTCAGAGCCCTCTATGATTAGTTCTGCTCTCGTTCGACCACAGTGACGCTTACGCATCACAAATGCAGTTGCATGTTCAGCAATCATCTCTTGCTTTGTTCTATCATCAGACATATTGGCAGGTTTAAATCAAAACTCCCCAACTCTACAAATCCTGTCTGCATAAGTCCCTGTGGATATCTGTACTGGCGTTTCATTCACATCAGCCATCTACCAGATACAACAATGTGACAAGTCAAAAGACAGATTACATCTGCTGAAACAATAGAACCCAAAATGTGCTCTGCCATTCGGGGAAGATGTACTAAAATAAAAAGGTGAAAATAAACTGTGTCCCCGACTTAAACCCAATTGAGTCCATTTCAAATCTTTCTTGGAAATGTCCTGTAAACCCACTCAAAATAATTATCCCTTGCTTCCACCAGGAAAAATCAATATCTCTGGATGTGTTAAAGGGAGTGCAGGAACTCCCAGTTTCTCAAAGGCATTTGATAGGGTAGCCTCCCACGTCACCTTCTGCCAGGAGTCTCCCTACACCATTCCACTTGGCATCACACACCCACACTGGAGAGACTGGAGGCAGTTATGGTCTCCGATTCGAACCCCATAGTTGTCGATAAAGAGAAGAAATCTCCTCCACTTCCCTGCCTGGACCCTCCAGTGGCAGGGTGTTGACCCTAACTATCGCACACCCCATCCCCCCGCTCCTCCTGCACCATTGTTCTGGTGTGGCCTCCAGCCTGGGAAGGTCTTGCCGGAGCAACAATGGTTATCACCAGCTCTGCTTGCTTAATGCCAACATGAAAATCACAGTAACTTCATTGCAGTTTAATATAAGCCTACTTGTGACTAACAAATAAACTTTACTTTAAGACAATTTCCTCTGAGTGACTGTCAAAAGGCAGATTGATTACAGTTTCCCTTAAACAAACTCATTCTTCATTTATCACTTCAGGTACAAATGCTCAACATAAATATACATTAGTTGCAACAATTACTTTAGCTTACTGTGAAATTCCCCTGGTTGCCACACTCTGGAGACTGTTCGGGTCAATACACCGAACCAGCACCTCTATCAGACTCAGGGAGGAAACCCACGCAGACATGGGGAGAACGTGCAAACTCCACACAGACTGTGACCCAAGCTGGGACCCGGGTCCCTGGCTCTGTGCCACAGGAGTACTAACCACTGTGTCACCCTACTGCCCCACTAGTTGTGATTTAGATCTTCAATCCTGCGCAGGCATTTGGAGTGGTCTGTTGCACGGGCAGTATTTTCTTTTCCTGCTTGGAGTAAAACTTTTACTGCAGCCTGCAGATCGCTGCATTTATGTTTAACATCCTCTACCTGTCGCAGCGTGGCCTCTCTCTCACTCTCTCAGCATGCTGTGCCTTGTGGTAGGCTTTATCACATTGAATCTGGAACTGGTGCATGTGTATCATATTAATTTGGTTCATTTTCTCTCGTGTGCCTACCTCCACTGGCGTGGTAGCACTCATTCAATCCTGCTTTTGGTGGGTTACCTGGGCTTATCTGTCCCTTTTAATTCAGATCATCTCCGCTTCCCTACCACGGAGCTGTTCTAGACAACTGGCAATCGCAATCGTCTTACGAAGCTTGGGAGCCTTTAAACACACTTCCTTATGGGCATGACTCCAACAATTCTCTCCCCCAGATCCCAGATCCGGTTTCAGGGCATCACGCCACTGCATCCATATGGGCCACATTGTTCAAATATGTACAGAGGACCTCATCCCAATAGGCAAGACTGACCATAATTATTTCCTTTTTGGGTTCGTCACATGGGAACTGTGGAACCATGCCCCCCGTAAAGATTAGTGTCGGGGTCTGGTTTTCACGGAATTCCTTCCAGTAGATGTAACCCAATCTCCTTGGGCTAACCTAGTTCGAACTATACAGTTTGTCCACCTGATGTTATAGACACTGAGTTTATGGCCCAATTTATTGATCAAATCTGTATTAGTCCTTCACTCACTTAAGACTGGCCGTCACGTGGGGTAACCTGCCCTCTTAATTCAGGGTCATACAGAGTGTTGGCGAATATGGGGCTGAAGGTTCAACTTCGGGGCAACGTATCACTTCTTATCGAAAGACCATCTGGAATGTTAAATGTTGTCCCTGTAAAACCTCAGATAAGCACAAAACAACGAACAAAGAAAATTACAGCACAGGAACAGGCCATTCGGCCCTCCAAGCCTGCACCGACCATGCTGCCCGACTTATCAAAAACCCCCTACCCTTCTGGGGACCATATCCCTCTATTCCTATCTTATTCATGTATTTATCTAGATGCCCCTTAAAATGCACTATTGTATCTGCTTCCACTACCTCCCCAGGCAGCGAGTTCCAGGCACCCACCACCCAGCTACCTCGTGTATCTCCATTAAATCTTGTTCCTCACACCTTAAACTTGTGCCCCCTAGTAATTGACTTTTACATCCTGGGAAAAAGCTTCTGACTATTCACTCTGTCCATGCCCTTCATAGACTTGTAGATTTCTATCAAGTCGCCCCCTTAACCTCTGTCGTTCCAGTCAGAACAAACCAAGTTTTTCCAACCTCATAGTTAGTGCCCTGCATACCAGGCAACATCCTGATTAATCTTTTCTGTACTTTCTCCAAAGCCTCCACATCTTTCTGGTAGTGTGGCGACCAGAACTGAACACTATGGGCCTGATTTTACCATCTTCATTCTAAGTGCTGAATCTGGGCGCAATTTAGATCCGACTTGGGAATCTGCTTTCAGGTGCCCCCATACACACTCATCCTGAAAGAAAAACGGTGAATCCCATTCGTGCTGTGGGTGGGGTTTATCGTGCCTAAAACAATCGGAGCTCTGAGAAAATAAGTTGAAAAAACGTGCCCATGTTAGATCGCTCCCAGGCCGCAGAAAGCAGAGAAAGCAGCGAAAAGTGGGAGCAACGGCCCCCACACACATCACTGTCCCCCTTATCCACACAATCCCCCCACTATCCAGGCCGATCACAACCCCCTGCACCACGCCCCCACCGATAGCCTGCAGAGTGGTAGCGGACTCTCCCCCCCCCATCCACCACAAGTGAGCGATCAGGCCTCCCCAACCCCCCCAAGATATATCTTACATGCTTCCTTCCTCCCCCCTCCCCATAACGATCTGGCCTCACTCTACCACCCACCACCCTGCCCCCCCCCCGCCCCGAGGAACATCTGACCCACCTCCTCCTCCCTCCTCACCAGAGAATGATCAGGCGCACCTCCCTCCCCCAACCAGACGACGGTCGCCTCCCCCCCACCATCCCCCCCCGCCGCGCCTCCCCACAACCAGACAATGATTTGGCCTCACTCCCCTCTCCGTGCCTCCTCGAGAATGATCTGACCCATGTCCCTCCTCTCCTCCGCCACCATCTCCACCACTGATCTGAGTCAGGGAGCCGCTGGCAGCTCGGAACTCGCCTCTTCAGCAGCTGGCATGCCCGATTCAGACTTTTATTCAGCATGTCCATTTTGGTGCGATTCGGATTGGTGATAAATGCTGATAAAGTTGGGCGGGCAGTTCATTAATTCACTTGAAATCCATGCAAATGTATTTAAATCGCCGTTGTGCCTGTTTCGGGCACGAATTGGATCGCGGCCATTCCCGGGTCTGAGTAAAGTGGTCATCTGCACTGACACTGGCGCAGATCGTGTTAATGGCCTCACACCCGACTTTAACACACAATGGTAAAATGGGCCCTATATGTTCTATAAAGCTGCAACATGACTTGCCAATTTTTAATCTCAATGCCCTGGCCGATGAAAGCAAGCATACCGTTTGTCTTCTTAACTACCTTCCCCACCTTACAACTAGTTTACTTACTCAAATACTTTACCCTGGTGCCCTTATTTGCAAGATGGGCAAAAGACAAACACAAGCAAAGGTTCAATAAGTTTATTCATAATAATGTGATTAACCCTTAAATTATCCACAAAACAACATAACTAAAAATTACAGACAGAGCCCCAGATTCAAGTGCACTACCCACAAAGATGGTTCGGTTGAAGTACAGGTCCGATTCCCTGAGTATCTCTGGTCCATCGTCACAAAGGTGAGTCTTGATGGCAGCTTCTTCCTTCCCTCCTTCTCTGGTCAGTCTTTTTTGGTTGTTTTTATCCAATTCAATCCAATCAAAGTCCGGTTCAAAGTCTCAACAAGTGAGACATTCCTGATCCAAGCTGACAAGACAGACATCCCACTTCCTGTCCTGGGCTTGATCTACATGATCCAAGCTGATTGGAGCAGGCGTTGCACCTTCTCCATGGCTTGATCTCATTTGCATCTTAGCCAAAAGGCCGAGATGTCACTTTAAAAATTGTTGCAAATGAAGCCTCAGTGTAACCTCATGACTTCAAACAAGTGCAAGATGCCAAAACTACACTTGATCTTAGCCAAAACTTCCAGAAGGTTAAGATCACCTCCCTCACCAAGTCTTCGCTGCTGCTGTGTCTGGGAAGCGTTCCTTTATCCCCCTCCCTCTCCACCTTTCCAGATACTTCTCTGGCTTACAGTCAATGAGGTCTCGGGAGGGAGGTTCCAATATCCAGTGGGACCCCCTCCCCTGACAGGACACTCGGGCCCGCCCCCAGGTGTCCATCTCCGTGCTGTTGCTCACATGGAACTTGTTGCCAGATAAGGTAACTGCAGGAACTCTCAGTGACAGAAAGTCTGGCCCGATCTGAGTTTCTAACAATAGGCCGGTGTGTCTGAATGGGATGCGATGATCTCCTGCTGGGTCTCAGTGCGATGATCATTGATGGGTGATTGATGGGCCAGGCCCAGACATGTTTCTGTGTATTTGTATATTTGACCTCAGTCAAGTCTGGTCTGCCTGAGGTTTGACTGTGTTTGATTTTAATTTGCCCAATTCTTTAATTTAGAATATCCAATTTAATCGGCCTTAAAACTAGGCCCTGATTACTTCAGCACTGAGGTCGCTGCTGGGTGCCTGAAATGACCCAGATGTAAAAAGGTTGAGGGCAGCCGTCACCTTAACTTCCACAGGGAGCGGGTGGCTGCCCCTTCCCTGAGGTGCCAGGTGTGTGGGCACCTCACATAGGTGCCGCTCCGTGCTCTTGGAGAGCTGCAGCTGGTGATGACACATCACCTCCGAGAGGGCCTCAAATGAATTCCGGGGCCTGCACCTCCTTGCCCTCTGCACCCTCCACCTTCTGTGCACCCGTTTGGGAGACTGCTCACCCACCTCCTGGCCCTCAGCGGCAGCCCCCTGCCCTCCTTCCTGAGGGACTGGGATTGGCTGCTCCTGCAGTGTTCTCCCCACACTCTCCACCTCCTGAGCTGCCTCCTCCTCCTCTTCATCCACCACCATAACGGCCAGATCCAAATCGCTCAGTTCAAGGTCCATCTGCACAGTGGGGTTTGGAAAGAGTAAAGAATGACAGATTAATGTCATTGGCTGCATCGACCCAGCATCACCCCAATCCCTCACTTGGGCCGCTATCTCCAATTGTGGGAGCTGACAACACCACACAATCCATGGTGCCGATTAGGTTGTGTGAAATTCCCATCATGACAAATGTTGACACAGATTATACAGGTGGGTGTGCAGCCGTGGGCAATGCACACCCTTGATCCATTGCTCTGTGCAACTGCAGCATCCGTTCCAGGCAGGTGTTGCTGGTCCGTGTCCCGGGGTAGGGACAGACGGCAAATCAGCACCAGATGGGTGTCCAGTGACAGCAGATTTCTTGCAGTTCATGTCTGAACTTCAGCACCCCGGGCTGGAGCACCAGCTGCTTGTTCTGGTTAGGCCTCAGTCAGCACATGGTGCAGTCCTCCACACTCCCACACTCCACACTCCACACTCCACACTCCACGCCACCCCCCCCCACCTTTTCCCCCGGAACACCCTAATCTTTGCCTCAGCAACAACAGTTTTCTGAGGACATTACTGTAAAATGCTGGAGGAGGTTTTATTGAGTGAAAGGTACTTTATAAAGAGCAAGTTATTGCTGTTGTTGTTGATTCAACCAATGAGTTAATAATAAATAAGTTAATAATTCACTGCCCCATTGTGTCAGGGGATTAGCAGGTAAATATGTGAAGTAATGGGGATAGGCTCTGGGTGGCATTGTGCAGTCTCGATGGACCGAATGGCCTCTGTCTGCACTGTAGGATTCTATGATGAAAGGCACTTTAAAAAGAGCAAGTTATTGCTGTTGTTGTTGATTCCACCAATGAGTTAATAGTAAAAAATGAACATGTTTCTCCACCCAAGGCTGTGGTCAATGAGAGTTCCAATTTTAGATTTACTCAGAGTGAAGTTCTGACCCACGTGTAACAGATTGCACTCAGAGTTCTGAATTTTCCAATTGGTTCCAATGTTTGATCATTTTTTATTGAGTATAGAATTCTGTGAGTGACGGCTCCATCCTAAATAAGCACCAATTTACAGCAATATTCCATTAACTCCTCAAATTCTTCAATGGTTGATGAGAAAGGCAAAGAGAGAGATTGACATTGGAAATAAATGTGGGTTCATGTTTGCTGCAACTTGCAATGTTCATGATTTGAAACTGCAAGAAAAATGTGTTGCTGTCCTCAGGGTGGTGTGAGATAGAAACCCTGTGAATGTACACTGGGTGTCAGTTACCAAATACAGAGCTGTGTTTGCAACAGCGAGAAGATCAGCATTGATACAGCATTTGATACAGGCAAACAGCATGGGGGTTGCTACATTTGTTGAACATCAGATGATGCAGGGTGAAGAAGAATGGCCAGGGATCTTATCAGCTACACCATGGTGTGGGCAAGTTATCCCAGAGAGACAGAGAGACATCAGGGAGTGAGTATCAGAAATCCAAGGGACGATTCTCCCAAAATTCTGAATTGGTGGGAAAACTGTTTTAGATCACCATTTTTTTTTAGTGTAGCTTCTCACTCGAGTCTCCGCACTCTGTGCAATGCTGAGATCAGAATCGGGAATCTTATTGAACACCCGGGGGGCGGGGGCAGGGCCCTCCAGCCCCCTGCACGCCCCATGACCCGATCATGGCTCCCATGACAATTCCCAGACCAGCCCTGACCTCACCCGCCCTGGAGTGCCCCGATATCCAGCACGTCCCCCCCAGGAGTGGCAATCCCCTGACACCCCTCACCCCAGCAGAAACCACCCCCCCGGCCCCTCTGCTGACACCTTCCCGGAGTCAGACCACCCCCCCCACCAGGGAGGCAGACGCCCCACCCCTGGAAGACCCCTCCGCCAGCCCACCCCGATCGCTGGCCTCCCTCCCTCCCTCCAGCCCAGATCGATCGCCATGCAGAGCGGCAGTAGGACCACCCCCACTGACTGCCCCTAAGCCCCACCCACAATAGGCCCCGCTCCCTTGGCACTGCCCGATGCCCCTCTGGGCTGTGTCAAAGTGCCCCTGGGTATGGGCACTTTGACACTTGGCCAGAGCCAGGGGCACAGGTTGGCATTGCCAGGGTGCCCATGCCTTGGGGGCATGAACCCCCTGCTGACTGACTCCTCGGGGGGGGGCCCCAGTGGCCCCCTCCTCATTATGGTGGGGTCTTCCACTCGTTCCCTGAACGTGGGGATTTATTCCAAATCCTGCTGAATGAAGTGCTCCTGCTGGGATGTGAGATTCCATCGGGCCCGAGTCGGGATGGACGACCTGGGAACAAATCCGCAAGTTGCTCAGCCGAGAGGCGAGCTGGACACAAGGCCTGTTTCTGTGCCCCAGCGCCATGGTTCATAAGTAAAATCATTTAAACAACCAAATCATTACTCCAGCCCTGACCATGAATCTGCACATTCTGGATTCCAGACACATTTCTGTTCAATCAAAATCCCACTTCAGTCGAGACAGGTGTTGAATTTAATGTCACGAATTGCATATTTGGAATGCCAACTGATTCTAGTACCACTCCCGCTCTTGGGGCTTGGAAATTTCAGCCATTCCTGGGATTTTCTCCATCACAGAGAACCTCCATCTGGGGGAGGAAAATCTGAGCCATCTCGTCCCTCAGTATTACACTGGAATGTTCCTGTAGATTTCATACTCCAGTCTCTGGAGTGGGACCTGACCCTGCAATCCACCCATTCAGAGGCGCCAGTGCAAAGCTTGAGTGACAAGGTGACACAATAACAATGGCCACTATACATCAACAAGAAATCATTGGCAGTGAAGTACTTTGGCACTGACAGCACGGCTCGATATTCATGTTTTCATTCAGCACAAACTAGAAAGAGAATGATGAATACAGATATTGGAGAGTTTCCTCTGTACACAGTGGTAAATCTTATTAAAATGTTCCTCTCAGTATGAAGCAGTTATTTACTTTGTCAATTGCTGAAATGTTGTCTCCTCAGTTTCAGGTGCATTGTGGGCAGAAAAGAGAGTCACAGGAATTGTGGGAAGAGCGATCACAATAAATTGCCATTATAATGAAATATACAAAAACAATATGAAATATTGGTGTCACGGTTGGACTAACCAGTGCTCATATTTAGTGAGAACGGATGATACAGATGGACGGCGAGGGAGAATGTCAATCACAGATAACAAGGCACAAAGAATATTTGTTGTTACGATGGAGAATCTTAACTCCGGAGATGCAGGATGGTATCGCTGTGGAATTGATACATCTGGCAAAGATCCAAAGTTTACTGTGGAGCTGCAAATATCTCACGGTACATTACTGTCAATGATTTTCTTTATTACTGAAATGTCTGATCCATGTTTTATTTACAAGGAAACATTGACAGCTCCGATATCCCGAGGCTCTGCAGCAATGCAGAGTCTGACAGCTAGAGGGCAGAGATCTGGAAATCCGACTCTTGTGACACAAACTCAATTTGTGGCCTGTCCAACATTCTGATCAAAAACTTCAAACATTATCAGGCTAACAATTCCTTTAACTATGGGATATTGTGAAAGAAATTACCCGTGATGCTCAGAATATTTTCCTGTCTCTGAAATGTATTAAATATCACACTGTCAGATTTTTACAGTCCGGATCAATCTAATAGTCAGGCATTAACAAAGTGAAGTGAGCAGCCAGTTGGTAGTAATTGTACCTTGTTGGTTTAGCACTGAATGGTGGGGCTGTGGGGGTGGCTGGGGGAGCACAGAGGGGTTAAATACACAGAAATTGACAATATGTTGGGAAGCCAGTCAAACTCCCAACATCCGTATGTATCCACAATGTGTCAGTTTGTGCTTCTTTCAAATAAACCAGTGAAAACTCAGGGTGAAGCTGACAGATTAGAAGTTAAATTGGCAAATTTAACAATTAAATAATCCAGTATGGTGAAAGCCCCTGAAAGGGATCAAAGAACAAAGAACAGTAGAGCACAGGAACAGGCCCTTCAGCCCTCCAAGCCTGCACCAATCACATTTACCTATCTAGACCAAGTGCTTATATCCCTCTCCTCCCTATTTGTTCATATGTCTGTCAGGATAAGTCTTAAATGTGGCTAATGTATCTGCCTCAACCACCTCACTTGGCAGTGCGTTCCAGATCCCCACTCACCATCTGTGTAAAAATGTTCCCCAGCACATTTCTACTGAACCTGTCCCTCCGAGCTTGAACTTGTGCCCCCTTGTAATTGTCATTTCTGCCCTGGGAAAAGCTTCCAACTGTTCACTCTATCTGTAACTTTCATAATTTTATAAATTTCTATCAGGTTGCTCCTCAGCCTCAGTCTTTCCAGGGAGAATAATCCCAATTCTTTCAAACTCTCCTCATAGTTAATACCCTCCATACCAGGCAACAACCTGAAAAATCTTTTCTGCAATCACTCTAAAGCTTCTACGTCCTCCTGGTTGTGTGGTGACCTGAATTGGACACCATATTCCAAATTTTCCACATGATCATAAAAATCTCCATGGAAACTTTAAATGTGTCAATCAGTGTGTGATCAAATCCCCCCAGTGAGAGACGGGTTATCAGTTTCAATCTATTAATCGCTCAGTCAGTGCAATTAGTGGAATCTACCTGTGCCTGCTCGGGTTACTGAGCAAGGGCAGAAGACAGAGGCAATGAGGGAGGCTGAAGAAGTGACTGGGAAAGATGCCAAGAGGCATTGGAACCTCACTGCTTATTTCTAATTGGATTGTGTGAAAGGTTTATTATCAGTATTTACAGGGTGTTAACTTTCACAACAGTGGTGGGAATGTGTATTTCTGGGTGACATTTTGGCGATTGTATCTATCAGATCAGCATGGGTGGTTCTCAGACTGTTTTATTTTGGGCCTCAGATGGGGACCCAGGTGACCAATAGCATCAATAGCAGCAACTGCCTCCTCCACACAGACCCTGAGCTCCACAAGACAAAGGAATGAACAGAGACAAGCAGCTCGCTGACGGGCAATCCCACAACACAGGGAGTACACGTTTCCTGATCAGCTTCCTTGATGTGTTGGAATTCCAGTGTCTGAAGATGCTCATTTGACAACAATCAGAACGATTCACCGACACAGAGTGATTCCGTCTGAAATGTGGTCAGCGGTTCCAAATCCCTGTAGAGAGTCTGGCAGCGTAGTGCTGAGTGGACCACTACACACACAATCTGTCACTGCGGATATTGGCGCATGTGCACCGGTCCCCTCGTCGTTGGCCTCCCAATGGCTGGCCATCTCGATCTCCTCCACCATCTGACCACTGGCCTACCAGAGCTCTCCTGGGCCAGCCCTGATTTCCCCTCACTCAGATGGCCAGCACCAATCTCCCCTCCGACCCAGATGGCCAGCTCGGATCTCTTCCCACGGAGATGGCCAACGCCGTTCACCCTCCCCTTTCCCTCTCCTACCGATCCCAGTACACAGTGTCAGTGAAAACTCATTGAGCCCCGAATAGGCCCCACCCTCCAGTATGTCACCACCCCCCCCCAACCCCCCAGCACCACCCACATTGGCACTGGTCCTGATGGGAGGTGCAAGTATTTGTTTTGCATTCATTTGGGGACATGGGCATCGCTGGCTGGATGGCATTTATTGTCCATCCTGAAAGGTTTGAGAATCCATTTCAGAGGACAGTTATGAATTAACCACATTGTTTTGGCTCTGGCATCACATGTAGGCCAGACCAGGGAAGGATGGTAGATTTCATTCCCTAATAGGCATTAGTGAACCAGATGGGTTTTTCCAACAACTGACAATGGTTTCATGGTCATCAGTAGGTTCTTAATTCCAGATTTTCTTTATTGAAATCAAATTCCACCAACTGCCGTGGTGGGATTTGAAGACGGGTCCCCAGAACATTAACTGAGATTCTGGATTATTCGGCTTGCGAGAACACCACAAGGCCATCACCTCCCCATGGATATGTGCATATCTTTGGTTGTGGGAGGAAACTGAAGCACCCAGAGGAAAAAACGCAGGCACGGAGAGAACATGCAAACTCCACACTGACCACACAGCCAATGCTGGAATTGAATCCGTGTCCCATGTGTGTGAGGCTGCAGTGCCAATCACTGTGCCACCATGCCACACTGGGTTGACTGAACAAGCAATCCAATCTAATCCCACCATCCAGTTCTTGATCCAGAGCCCTGTAGATTACAGCATCTCACGGTTAATCCATTTTGTTTTACGTGATCAGGTTATCCACCTCTCCCACCCTCTCCCACTCTTCCAGGCAGTGAGTTCCAGACCCTCAACATCCCCCGACCGAAATAATACATTGCTCCAAGTCTCCTCTAATCCGTTCACCAATTAATTTAAATCTTTAGCTCATGCTTCATGGTCTGATCTGGAGAGCTGCTATGGTCTGATATAATAGTAGACATTGTAGTTCAGGCTGCTTGGAGGATGGAGAGATATGGAGAGCGAGATGTGTTGGCGAGATTGCAACGTGACTGACCCTGAATGAGAGGTTGATGAGCTGAAATTCACAGAGTGTTTGATTTTCAGATGTTCAGTCAGTTTCTGAATGTTTGTTTCTTTCCCACAGAACGGGTCTCTGTTCCTGAACTCAGATTTTTAACACCACCAAAAGCCTCATGTTCTGGGGGCTCAGTGTCCGTCTCCTGTGAGTCTGTCCAGGGATCACTTCCCATTCGATACACATGGTATGAAAAGACCCCGTCTAGAAATTCAAAGATCTCTGACACCAATAAACTGAATCTACATTGTCAATCTTTCACACAGCAACATCATCAATATTACTGCACAGCCTCAAATAACCAGGGAGAAAAATCCAGTAAAATGGTTACAGTGTCAGTGATCCACATTTCAGAGAATGACTGCAGTTATTTAACACAAATCAGCAACATTGGTAAATATCACTTTAAGCTTCAAAAACTACAACTAATTTTTAAAGCCTGAATTGCTCACAGTTTAAGTTCTATCAATCGCTCAAAGCAATTGAAATTGAAATATAATTGCATTTATTTGGCACTTTTCACATCTTCAGGACAGTTTTAAAGTTCATTCTGGTCAATGCTGGAACTGATTCAGAGCCATTGTTGTGATGTAGGAAGCTCAGCACCAATTTATAAGCAATGAGCTCCCTCAAAGAGCAATGTGATCATGAGCAGATAATATGCTGTCTGACAGTTGCTGTTTGAGAATATAATAATTCCAGGAGCTGGATGTGCATGAAGCGTGCTTTTGATGCACAAAATGAAAATAAACGATAACCACATGCCTGTGGTGAACACAAAGTTCATGGCGAAATGGGGCTGTTCATAGAACAGCTCCATTGTATGAAGCAAGACCTTGAGAGGATCGATGAACATTTTAATCCTGGTGGGCACAGAAGACCTCGATCGCTTTGGCAGTAGCTGTATGTTCCCTTGCCAAGGACACCCATCTGCGAATATAGCAGAGGAAGAGGGCATCAAGGCTGTGGGGAGTGGGAGTGGGGATGCTGACAGAGAAGGGCTGATGTTGGGTTGAGTGCCCTGTTCTTTGAGTGGCAGGATGTTGAGGGGAGGTTGACCCTTTATGTGAGGGACTTTCCCCTTGTCCACTGGAGGTCCCAATGTCCATGAGGTAGAGCCTGATATCTGTGGGCAACAGGGGGATTCTTTAACTTAACTTTAGCTTCAACTTTAAAAATGGTGCCCGATCTCTATGGAGACAGCCTTGCCAGCTCAATCAGGCCCCGCCCCAACTAGAGTGACAACACAAACCACACCCCCTGATTTTTTTTTGACAATGTCAGGAGATCTGGTGGGAAAAGCTGTCTGTCTTTCCGGACAGAAACTCACCGGTTTTCAGTCTCAACCTGACAATTTGAATTTTTTCTGGAAAATTCCACTCATTAAATGAATGTACCCAACACCTCAAACAAGGAGGTATTCAATTGCATTGGAAGATGTGTTGGACAGATTTCTCTGAACATAATGGTGAATCCCATTGAAATATATCTGTTTGTATGAAACAACTATTTCCAGTTCAATTTTTGACCTGTTGTCTTTTCAGCTCCAAGTGCATTGCGGGCAAAAAATAAGGTAACAGGAGTTTTGGGAAGAGCGATCACTATCGATTGTCACTATGACAAAAAGTCCCAGTCATATGTGAAATATTGGAGTCGTCAGTGCTCTGTTTTGGTAAAATCAGACGACCCAGATGGACGGCGAGGGAGAATGTCGATCACAGATAACAAGTCACAAGGATTATTTGTTGTTACTATGGAGGATCTTCGCCCAGGAGATGCAGGATGGTACAGCTGTGGTATTGATAAGTCCGGCCTCCTTTCAATATTTCCTGTAAAGCTTCAAATATCTGATGGTAAATTGTTCTCAGTGATTATCTTTATTAATCTTGACTGAAATGACTGATCGGTGTTTATCTGGGAGGAGACATTGACAGCTCTGATACCCGGAGGCTCTGCGGCAGTGCAGTGTGTGGCAGCGAGAGGGCAGTTAGAACAATGATTATGTTGGAGGAATTGTAATTCAGAGGCTCAGAGTAATGATCCAGAGAGATGTGGCCAGATTTATTACACCTTGGACCACACTCCCCTTGTGAGCAATAGGTAAAGATGTTGTTAACACATATATTTGTAGAGCATAGAGAAATAGCTTAAAGTTAAATAGATTGGATATAGTTAGGCATATTGATAACCCACTTTATGGAAACAACTGTGAGTTTAGTCACAAACATAGGACATAAGGTTTGATGCTGCTAACACAGCAATACTTAGGGATAACAAAAAGACTGCCTGTAATGTAGAGATAACATCAGAGATGTGATGTGCAGTGAAGCATACACCACATCCTGCAGGAATGTAAGAGGCCCACGTTATAAAAAGCAAATGGTCTGCAAGATGTGTTGTTTATACAACTAACCATAAAAGGGGGAAGGGGTCACTGAGATAGTCGGGACAGCAGTGATTAAGTTGGCAAAGGATTGATTACTGCCAATCTGAACTGGACATGTAACAGTATTGGATAAGATGGATGAGTTTGCTAATGCACTCTTGTGATAACAGGAGACATTGTTAGATGGGGAGTAGAGGTGATAGGAACTTAGGGCACCTCGAGCCAATAGGGGAATGTCAACACATAGATGGGACAGGGACCACGAATTAGGGGAGAACATCACATTGCAAAGCCATCACAATGCTTGTAAAAAAGGTATAAAATGTGCTGCAAATCTATGTGAGGTGTGCCTATTTCGCTAGACACCCGGTCTTGCAAGAACGTCAAATAAAATCTTGCTCCTTCAGAACTTGACTTGACTAAATTGTTTAACTGTGAGCTGTGTTTCTCACACCCTGGTTAACAAGTTGGCAGAAAACCCACCCATGGACTTGTTGGCTAGAAAATAGATCTTGACCACTTACCAGTTATTCACCAGATACTCACCAACAGCTCACCTCTCCTGTAATAAATTCCTTCAGCTCATTAAACCTTCACACTCAGCTGAAGTCAGACTCCAGCGCTGAGTTCAAAAACAAAGGGACTCAGTACAAAATGAGCAGTTCAAGCCAGTTTCCCGAATTAACTATTTCAGTTGCTGCCAGCTGATAGTTTCTATCTTCCACCTCACGTCCTTTGGATGATATTTACGTTGGAATTTTACTGCCTTGCCTGCCGTGGTATTGGAGTGGGTGTGGGGCAGACAACAGAAATGTCTGTTGACCTTGGGCAGGATTTTCCAGTCTCGCTCATTTGAGGCCATAAGACCTCACCCTCGACTTTAAACAGTACTGACACTTAAATGTTAAATGGGACTTACTGTTAAATGTTAAAACAAATGCAAACAATGGCTGGAATTCACCAAACTCATCCAGAGCTGGAATTATCCACTCCCACTGTGAATGCAGATTTGCCTAAGCGCCAAATTCCCTATTCCAACAGGCAGTGGGGGCTGATCACCCGATATCGGAGAATTCAGGTCAAGGTTAGATTTTAGGAAAGGAATTTAAATCTCCGTTATCTCAGCAAACATCCACAGTCTATTTCAGGCAACATCCAATGCTTGTCTCTAACTAATCTGCTATCACGAATATCTGCTGTCCATGAGAACAATGAATAGATACGACCTGCATTCGACCAAGTTCCCACTGCCAACTCTCTCTCTCTCTCTAACACTTTCCCTTCCTCCTCAAGTCCTGGGTGAGGTTGAGAAATATTGATAATATGAAACTATTTAACATTTTGGTCATTCTAATGATTAAAGTTTTTACATTTAAAGTTAATGCTTTTTTTACTTAGTGTCAAAAGTAGGCTTACATTAACACGGCAATGAAGTTACTGTGAAAATCCGTTAATGCCAGCTTTTTTTTCCCACAGAGCCCGTGTCTGTTCCTGAACTTAAATTTCTATCACCACCAAATGCCTCATGTTCTGGGGGCTCAGTGTCCGTCTCCTGTGAGTCTGTCAGGGGATCATTTCCCATTCAGTACACATGGCATGAAAAGACCCCGTCTGAAGATTCAAAGATCTCTGATACCAATAAACTGGATCTACATTGTCAATCCTTCACAAAGCAACATCATCAATATTACTGCACGGCCTCAAATAACCAGGGACAAAAATCCAGTGAAATGCTTACAGTGTCAGTGATTCACATTTCAGAGAATGACTGCAGTTATTTAACACAAATCAGCAGCATTGGTAAATATTGCTTTAAGCTTCAAAAAATTAAACTCATGTTTTAAATTAATGTCTGTCTGAATTGCTCACAGGTTTAGATCTATTGGTAGTTCCAAGCAATTTTAATAAAAATAGAATTGCATTTATTTATCACTTTTCACAGCTTCAGGATAGTTTTAAATTCCGTTCTGATTGATGCTGGAACTGATTCAGAGCCATTGTTGTGATGTAGGAAGCTTAGCACTAATTTATGAGCAACGAGCTTCCTCAAAGAGCAATGTGATCATGAGCAGACAATCTGCTGTGTGAGGGTTGCTGTTTGAGAATGCAATAACTCCAGGAGGTGGATCTGAAAGAGCTGTGCTTTTATTGCGCAAAATGAAAATAAGCAATAACAACATGCCTGTGCTGTACACAACAAATCCCAACCAGGACTAAAAGATTAATGGAACCTCTCAAGGTCTTGCTTTATCAAGGGCTAATAATTCAATCTCATTATGGTTGTCTAATTATCAATCCTCAGGGAGCACATATTCAATGAGCCGAATGATATCAAACAGGGAAGTATTTAATTGCATTGCAAGATGCATTGGAGAGATTTCTAAGAACACAGTGGTAAATCCTACTGAAACATGTCTGTTTTGAATTAAACAATCATTTTAGTTCAATTTTTGACCTGTTGTCTTTTCAGCTCCGAGTGCATTGTGGGCAAAAAATAATGTAACAGGAGTTTTGGGAAGAGCGATCACTATCGATTGTCACTATGACAAATTGTCCCAGTCACATGTGAAATATTGGAGTCGTCAGTGCTCTGTTTTGGTAAAATCAGACGATCCAGATGGACGGAGAGGGAGAATGTCGATCACAGATAACAAGACACAAGGATTATTTGTTGTTACTATGGAGGATCTTCGCTCACTAGATGCAGGATGGTACAGCTGTGGTATTGATAAGTCCGGCCTCCTTTCAATATTTCCTATAAAGCTACAAATATCTGACGGTAAATGGTTCTCAGTGATTATCTTTATTACTCTCAACTGAAATGTCTGATCGGTGCATTTTCTGGGAGGAGACATTGACATCTCCGATGCCTGGAGGCTCTGTGGCAGTGCAGGGTCTGTCAGCTAGAGGGCAGTTAGAACAATGATTATGTTGGAGGAATTGTAATTCAGAGGCTCAGAGTAATGATCCAGAGAGATGGGGTCAGATTTATTGCACCCTAGACCACACTCTCCTGGTTAACATGTTGGCAAGGACACCCCCATGCTCCCGATGCCTGGACAATAGACCGTCCCACTTCCCAAATACTCACCAGGTACTCACCAACAGGTAATTTCTTCTCCTGTAGTAAATTCCTTCAGCTCATTAAACCTCCACACTCGGTTGAGGTCAGAGTCCAACGCTGAGTTCAAAAACAAAGGGACTCAGTACAAAAAGAGCAGTTCAAGCCAGTTTCTCCAGTTAACTATTTCAGTTGCTGCCAGCTGATAGCTTCTATCTCCCAACTTCTGTCCTTTGGATGATACTTACGTTGGAATTTTACTTAGTGTCCGCTGTGGTATCGGAGCGGGTGTAGGGCAGACAATGGAAATGTCTGTTGACCTTGGGTGAGATTTTTCAGTCTTGCTCATTTGAGGCCAAAAGACCCCACCCTAGACTTTTAACAGTACTGACATTTAAATGTTAAATGGTACTTAAAGTTTAAATGTTAAATATAAATGCAAACAATTGCCAGAATTCAACAAACTCATCCACAGCTGAGATTCTCCAGTCCTGCTGCTTTGAATGGAGATTTGCCTGAGCACCAAATTCCCTATTCCAACTGGCAGTGGGGCCGGATCACCTGATATGGGAGAATTCAGGTCAAGAATGGATTTTTAAGCCTCTGTTATCTCGGCAAACATCCACAGTCTATCTCAGATCACACTCCTATGCTTGTCACTAACTAATGTGCTATCATGAATATCTGCTGTCCATGAAAGCAATCAATAGATACTACCTGCATTCGGCCAAGTTCCCACTGTCACCTCTCTCTCTAACACTTTCCCTTCCCCCTCACAGCCTGTGTGAGGTCGAGAAATATTGGTAATATGAAACGATTTAATTTTTTGGTGAATCTGAAGATTAAAGTTTCAAAGTTTAATGTTAAAGCTTTTTGAAATTAGTTTCACAAATAGGCTTACATTAACACTGCAGTGAAGTTACTGTGAAAATCCGTTAATGATTTTTATTTCCACAGAACCCGTGTCCGTTCCTGAACTGAAATTTCTATCACCACCAAATGCCTCATGTTCTGGGAGCTCATTGTCCGTCTCCTGTGAATCTGTCCAGGGATCATTTCCCATTCAGTACACATGGTATGAAAAGACCCCGTCTGAAGATTCAAAGATCTCTGACACCAATAAACTGGATCTACATTGTCAATCCTTCACACAGCAACATCATCAATATTACTGCACAGCCTCAAATAACCAGGGAGAAAAATCCAGTGAAATGGTTACAGTTTCAGTGATCCACACTTCAGAGAATGATTGCAGCTATTTAACACAAATCAGCAGCGTTGGTAAATATCACTTAATTTCACTCATTAAATGAATGTTCCCAACACCTCAAACAAGGAGGTATTTAATTGGATTAGAAGATGCGTTGGACAGATTTCTCTGAACATAGTGGTAAATCCTATTGAAATGTATCTGTTTGTATTAAACAACTATTTCCAGTTCAATTTTTGACCTGTTGTCTTTTCAGCTCCGAGTGCATTGTGGGCAAAAAATAATGTAACAGGAGTTTTGGGAAGAGCGATCACTATCGATTGTCACTATGACAAAAAGTCCCAGTCACATGTGAAATATTGGAGTCGTCAGTGCTCTGTTTTGGTAAAATCAGACGATCCAGATGGACGGAGAGGGAGAATGTCGATCACAGAGAACAAGACGCAAGGATTATTTGTTGTTACGATGGAGGATCTTCGCTCAGGAGATGCAGGATGGTACAGCTGTGGTATTGATAAGCCTGGCCTCCTTTCAATATTTCCTGTAAAACTACAAATATATGACGGTAAATTGTTCTCAGTGATTATCTTCATTAATCTCGACTGAAATGACTGATCGGTGTTTATCTGGGAGGAGACATTGACAGCTCCGATATCTGGAGGCTCCGCGGCAGTGCAGAGTCTGGCGGCTCGAGGGCAGTTAGGAAAATGATTATGTTGGAGGAATTGTAATTCAGAGGTTCAGAGTAATGATCCAGAGAATGGGGTCAGATTTATTGCACCTTGGACCACGCTTCCCTGGTTAACAAGTTGGCAGAAACCCCAACCATGGACCTGTTGGCTAGAAAATACATGTTGACCACTTCCCAGATATTCACTAGATACTCACCAACAGCTCACTTCTCCTGTCATAAATTCCTTCAGCTCATTAAACCTCCACACTTGGTTGAAACCAGACCCCCGTGCAGAGTTCAAAAACAAAGGGACTCAGTACAAAAAGAGCAGTTCAAGCCAGTTTCCCAAGAAACTATTTCAGTTGCTCCCAGCTGATAGCTTCTATCTAACAGCTCTTGTCCTTTGGATGATAATTAACGTTGGAATTTTACTGCCTTGTCCGCCGTGGTATCGGAGCGGATGTGGGGCAGACAGCGGAAATGTCTGTTGACCTTGGGCAGGATTCTCCAGTCTCGCTCATTTGAGGCCAGAAAACCTCACGCTAGGCTTTAAACAGTCCTGACACTTAAATGTTAAATGGTACTTAATGTTAAATATTAAAACAAATACAAACAATGGCCGGAATTCACCAAACTGTTCCAGAGCTGGAATTATCCTGTCCCGCTGTGAATGCAGATTTGCCTGATTGCCAAATTCCCTATTCCAACTGGCAATGGGAGCTGATCACCCGATATCGGAGAATTCAGGTGAAGGTTAGATTTTAGGAAAGGTATTTAAATCTCCGTTATCTCAGCAACATCCACAATCTATTTCAGGTGACATCCAATGCTTGTCACTAACTAATCTGCTGCCATGAAGACCTGCTGTCCATGAGAACAATCAATAGATACTACCGACATTCGACCCAGTTCCCACTGCCAACTCTCTCTCTCTCTAACATTTTCCCTTCCTCCTCATATCCTGGGTGAGGTTGAGAAATATTGATAATATGAAACTATTTAACATTTTGGTCATTCTAATGATTAAAGCTTTTACGTTTAAAGTTAATGCTTTTTTACTTAGTGTCACAAGTAGGCTTACATTAACACTGCAATGAAGTTACTGTGAAAATCCATTAATGACTGTTTTTTTTTCCCACAGAGCCCGTGTCTGTTCCTGAACTTAAATTTCTATCACCACCAAATGCCTCATGTTCTGGGGGCTCAGTGTCCGTCTCCTGTGAGTCTGTCCAGGGATCACTTCCCATTCAGTACACATGGTATGAAAAGACCCCATGTGGAGATTCAACAATCTCTGACACCAATAAACTGGATCTACATTGTCAATCCTTCACAAAGCAACATCATCAATATTACTGCACAGCTTCAAATAACCAGGGAGAAAAATACAGTGAAATGGTTACAGTGTCAGTGATCCACATTTCAGAGAATGATTGCAGTTATTTAACACAAATCAGCAGCATTGGTAAATATCGCGTTAAGCTTCAAAAAATTAAACTCATGTTTTAAATTAATGTCTGTCTGAATTACTCACGGGTTTAGATCTATTGGAAGTTCCAAGCAATTTTAATAAAAATAGAATTGCATTTATTTATCACTTTTCACATCTACAGGACAGTTTTAAATTCCGTTCTGATTGATGCTGGAACTGATTCAGAGCCTTTGTTGTGACGTAGGAAGCTCAGTACTAATTTATGAGCAATGAGCTCCCTCAATGAGCAATGTGATCATGAGCAGACAATTTGCTGTCTGAGGATTGCTGTTTGAGAATGCAACAACTCCAGGAGGTGGATCTGAAAGAGCTGTGCTTTTATTGCGCAAAATGAAAATAAGCAACAACAACATGCCTGTGCTGAACTCAACAAACCCCAACCAGGACTAAAAGATTAATGGAACCTCTCAAGGTCTTGCTTTAATAAGGGCTAATTATTCAATCTCATTATGGTTGTCTAATTATCAATCTTCAGGGAGCACATATTCAATGAGCTGAATGATATCAAACAGGGAAGTATTTAATTGCATTGCAAGATGCATTGGAGATATTTCTAAGAACACAGTGGTAAATCCTACTGAAACATATCTGTTTTGAATTAAACAACTATTTTAGTTCAATTTTTGACCTGCTGTCTTTTCAGCTCCGAGTGCATTGTGGGCAAAAAATAATGTAACAGGAGTTTTGGGAAGAGCGATCACTATCGATTGTCACTATGACAAATTGTCCCAGTCACATGTGAAATATTGGAGTCGTCAGTGCTCTGTTTTGGTAAAATCAGATGATCCAGATGGACGGAGAGGGAGAATGTCGATCACAGATAACAAGACACAAGGATTATTTGTTGTTACGATGGAGGATCTTCGCCCAGGAGATGCAGGATGGTACAGCTGTGGTATTGATAAGCCCGGCTTCCTTTCAATATTTCCTGTAAAGCTACAAATATCTGACGGTAAATGGTCCTCAGTGATTATCTTTATTACTCTCAACTGAAATGTCTGATTGGTGCTTTATCTGGGAGGAGACATTGACAGCTCCGATGCCTGGGGGGTCTGTGGCAGTGCAGGGTCTGTCAGCTAGAGGGCAGTTAAAACAATGATTATGTTGGAGGAATTGTAATTCAGAAGCTCAGAGTTATGATCCAGAGAGATGGAATCAGATTTATTGCACCTTGGACCACACTCTCCTGGTTAACATGTTGGCAAGGGCACTCCCATGCTCCCGATGCCTGGACAATAGACCTTCCCACTTCCCAAATACTCACCAGATACTCACCAACAGCTCACTTCTTCTCCTGTAGTAAATTCCTTCAGCTCATTAAACCTCCACACTCGGTTGAAGTCAGACTCCAGCGCTGAGTTCAAAAACAAAGGGACTCAGTACAAAAAGAGCAGTTCAAGCCAGTTTCCCCAATTAACTATTTCAGTTGCTGCCAGCTGATAGCTTCTATCTCCCAGCTCACGTCATTTGGATGATACTGACGTCGGACTTTTACTGAGTGTCCGCTGTGGTATCGGAGCGGGTGTAGGGCTGACAACGAAAATGTCTGTTGAGCTTGGGCAGGATTTTTCAGTCTTGCTCATTTGAGGCCAAAAGACCCCACCCTAGGTTTTAAACAGTACTGACACTTAAATGTTAAATGGTACTTAAAGTTTAAATGTTAAATATAAATGCAAACAATTGCCAGAATTCAACAAACTCATCCACAGCTGAGATTCTCCAGTCCTGCTGCTTTGAATGGAGATTTGCCTGAGCACCAAATTCCCTATTCCAACTGGCAGTGGGGCCGGATCACCTGATATGGGAGAATTCAGGTCAAGAATGGATTTTTAAGCCTCTGTTATCTCGGCAAACATCCACAGTCTATCTCAGATCACACTCCTATGCTTGTCACTAACTAATGTGCTATCATGAATATCTGCTGTCCATGAGAACAATCAATAGATACTACCTGCATTCGGCCAAGTTCCCACTGCCATCTCTCTCTCTAACACTTTCCCTTCCTCCTCACAGCCTGGGTGAGGTCTAGAAATATTGGTAATATGAAACGAATTAATTTTTTGGTCAATCTGAAGATTAAAGTTTTAAAGTTTAATGTTAAAGACTTTTAGAATTAGTTTCACAAGTAGGCTTACATTAACACTGCAATGAAATTACTGTGAAAATCCATTAATGATTTTTATCTCCACAGAACCTGCCTCTGTTCCTGAACTGAAATTTCTATCACCGCCAGATGCCTCATGTTCTGGGGGCTCAGTGTCCGTCTCCTGTGAGTCTGTCCAGGGATCACTTCCCATTCAGTACGCATGGTATGAAAAGACCCCATCTGAAGGTTCAAAGATCTCTGACACCAATAAACTGGATCTACATTGTCAATCCTTCACACGGCAACATCATCAATATTACTGCACAGCCTCAAATAACCAGGGAGAAAAATCCAGTGAAATGGTTACAGTGTCAGTGATCCACATTTCAGAGAACGACTGCAGTTATTTAACACAAATCAGCAGCATTGGTAAATATCACTTTAAGCTTCAAAAACTACAACTAATTTTTAATTTTTTCAAAGCAATTGGAATTGAAATATAATTGCATTTATTTGGCACTTTTCACATCTTCAGGACAGTTTTAGAGACCGTTCTAGTCAATGCTGGAACTGAATCAGAGCCATTGTTGTGATGTAGGAAGCTCAGTGACAATTTATGAGCAAAGAGCTCCCTCAAAGAGCAGTGTGATCATGAGCAGACAATCTGCTGTCTGACAGTTGCTGTTTGAGAATATAATAACTCCAGGAGCTGGATGGGAATGAAGCGTGCTTTTGATGCACAAAATGAAAATAAACGATAACCACATGCCTGTGGTGAACACAAAGTTCATGGCAAAATGGGGCTGTTCATAGAACAGCTCCATCGTACGAAGCAAGATCTTGAGAGGATCAATTAACATTTTAATCCTGGTGGGTACAGAAGACCTCGATCACTTTGGCAGCAGCTGTATGTTCCCTTGCCAAGGACACCCATCTGCGAATATAGCAGAGGAAGAGAGTTAGATCGCCAAATCTGAATACACCTCCCTTCCCCCTCCCCCCCCAACCAGATTGCCCACTGGACTATTAAAGTCAAGTTTAGCCTGACCGAGGAACAGGTTAACTAGGTCTTCCTTCTTGCTCCCCCTCTGGGTGCCCAAAGATCAACAGCATAGGGCAGAAATGCAGTCATAATCTAATAATGGTTTTTTATGGAAATTGGAAGGGGAGATTCAGCAAATGCAGTCAACATATGCGTGTTCTACAAACTCCACAAGCTGCAGAAAGTGCCCAAGTTATCAACAGCAAAGTCCAGAAACACTAATTAGGCCATCTGTTTTAGTGATAAGTATGGGTCAGAGAAGTGAAACAACCTCCCTTCTCTGAAACAACCTCCTTGATCTTGTTCAAGGTAATACCATGCAAATGTGACCTTTCATGGCCACTTGAGAAGACAAGAGAACTCCAGTGTAATGTCTCTCTGAGCATTGACATCTCTAATAGTACTGTACTGGAGTTCCAGCCTAGATGTTCACGAGAACAGGACTTGAACCCACAATCACCTGACTCAGATATGCGAGTGATACCCTTGAGTTACAGTTAGCATTATTGAGTACAGTTCTAAGTAATAGTAAGAAATAAATGTACCTTTTAGCCCTCAAGGCATCATATATGTTCCACGGTGTGTCATAATCCTTTTGAAAATAAAAAGAATTGAAGAGATTGCAAAAGCAAAATGCTGCTGATGATAGAATCTGTAACAAAGACAGAAAATGCTGGCAATCCCTAGCTGGTTAGGCAATTTCTGTGGATAGAAACAGAGTTAAAGTTTCAAGACCTTGAAACCAGGGCCAAAATGTTAATGGATCCTCTCAAAGTCTTGCTTCATACAAAGCTTGGTGTATGTGCTCCACATGGTTAGCTATTTATCATTCCCAGGGAGCTCACATTCAATAAGCACAATGGGGAGGTCAATTAGTGATTCCTCTTTCAGATCATGGGCTTTATCTCAAAGAAATAAACTTTGCGCAGACCTCCTTTGGAATACTCTTCTGCTTGTCCACTGGGGGGTCCTGATGTCCATGAGGTGGGGCCTGATATCTTTGAGCAACGCGGGGTGGGGGGAGGCAGGATTGTGCATGCATTGTAGTGGAGAATTTGAATGGCAGGTTTGGCATCGAGGCTGTGGGGAGTGGGAGTGGGGATGCTGACAGAGAAGGGCTGATGTTGGGTGGAGTGCCCTGTTCTTTGAGTGGCAGGATGTTGAGGGGAGGTTGACCCTTTGTGTGAGGGGTATTCCCCTTGTCCACTGGAGGTCCCAATGTCCATGAGGTAGTGACTGATATCTGTGGGCAACAGGGGGATTCTTTAACTTAACTTTAACTTCAACTTTAAAACTGGTGCCCAATCTCTACAGAGACAGCCGAGCCAGCTCAATCAGGCCCCGCCCCAACTAGAGTGACAACACAAACCACACCCCCTTTTTTTGACAATGTCAGGAGATCTGGTGGGAAAAGCTGTCTGTCTGTCTGGACAGAAACTCACCGGTTTTCATTCTCAACCTGACAATTTGAATTTTTTCTGGAAAATTCCATTCATTAAATGAATGTACCCAACACCTCAAACAAGGAGGCATTCAATTGCATTAGAAGATGTGTTGGACAGATTTCTCTGAACATAATGGTAAATCCCATTGAAATATATCTGTTTGTATTAAAAAACTCTTTCCAGTTCAGTTTTTGACTTGTTGTCTTTTCAGCTCCGAGTCCATTGCAGGCAAAAAATAATGTAACAGGAGTTTTGGGAAGACCGATCACTATCGATTGTCACTATGACAAATTGTCCCAGTCACATGTGAAATATTGGAGTCGTCAGTGCTCTGTTTTGGTAAAATCAGATGATCCAGATGGACGAAGAGGGAGAATGTCGATCACAGATAACAAGACACAAGGATTATTTGTTGTTACTATGGAGGATCTTCGCCCAGGAGATGCAGGATGGTACAGCTGTGGTATTGATAAGCCCGGCCTCCTTTCAATATTTCCTGTAAAGCTACAAATATCTGATGGTAAATTGTTCTCAGTGATTATCTTTATTAATCTCGACTGAAATGACTGATCGGTGTTTATCTGGGAGGAGACATTGACAGCTCTGACTTCCCGAGGCTCTGTTGCAGTGCAGAGTCTGGCAGCGAGAGGGTAGTTAGAACAATGATTATATTGGAGGAATTGTAATTCAGAGGCTCAGAGAAATGATCCAGAGAGATGGGGTCAGGTTTATTGCAACTTGGACCACACTCTCCTGGTTAACAAGTTGTCAGAAACCCCACCCACGGACCTGTTGGCTGGAAAATAGATCTTGACCACTTCCCAGATATTCACCAGATACTCACCAACAGCTCACTTCTCCTGTAATAAATTCCTTCAGCTCATTAAACCTCCACACTCAGTTGAAGTCAGACTCCAGCGCTGAGTTCAAAAACAAAGGGACTCAATACAAAAAGAGCAGCTCAAGCCAGTTTCCCGAATTAACTATTTCAGTTGCTGCCAGCTGATAGCTTCTATCTCCCAGCTCATGTCCTTTGGATGATATTTACGTTGGAATTTTACTGCCTTGCCCGCCGTGGTATTGGAGCGGGTGTGGGGCAGACAACGGAAATGTCTGTTGACTTTGGGCGGGATTCTCCAGACTTGTTCTTTTGAGGCCATAAAACCTCACCCTAGACTTTAAACAGTACTGACACTTAAATGTTAAATGGTACTTAATGTTAAATATTAAAACAAAGACAAAGAATGGCCGAAATTCACCAAACTCATCCAGAGCTGGAATTATCCAGTCCCACTGTGAGTGCAGACTTGCCTGAGTGCCAAATTCCCTATTCCAACTGGCAGTGGGGGCTGATCACCCGATATCGGAGAATTCAGGTCAAGGTTAGATTTTAGGGAAGGTATTTAAATCTCCGTTATCTCAGCAAACATCCACAATCTATTTCAGGTGACATCCAATGCTTGTCTCTAACTAATGTGCTACCATGAATATCTGCTGTCCATGAGAACAATGAATAGATACTACCTGCATTCGGCCAAGTTTCCACTGCCAACTCTCTCTCTCTAACACTTTCCCTTCCTCCTCATACCCTGGGTGAGATTGAGAAATATTGATAATATGAAACTATTTAACATTTTGGCCATGCTAATGATTAAAGTTTTTAAGTTTAAAGTTAAAGCTTTTTTTACTTAGTGTCACAAGTAGGCTTACATTAACACTGCAATGAAGTTACTGTGAAAATCCGTTAATGACTTTTTTTTTTCCCACAGAGCCCGTGTCTGTTCCTGAACTCAAATTTCTATCACCACCAAATGCCTCATGTTCTGGGGGCTCAGTGTCCGTCTCCTGTGAGTCTGTCCAGGGATCACTTCCCATTCAGTACACGTGGTATGAAAAGGCCCCATCTGAAGATTCAAAGATCTCTGACACCAATCAACTGGATCTACGTTGTCAATCCTTCACACAGCAACATCATCAATATTACTGCACAGCCTCAAATAACCAGGGAGACAAATCCAGTGAAATGGTTACAGTGTCAGTGATCCACACTTCAGGGAATGATTGCAGTTATTTAACACAAATCAGCAGCATTGGTAAATATCACTTTAAGCTTCAAAAACTTAAAATCATGTTTTAAATTAATGTCTGTCTGAATTGTTCACGGGTTTAGATCAGGTAGTTTTTTCACGGGTAGTTCCAAGCAATTTTAATAAAAATAGAATTGTATTTATTTATCACATTTCACAGCTTCAGGGCAGTTTTAAATTCCGTTCTGATTGATGCTGGAACTGATTCAGAGCCATTGTTGTGATATAGGAAGCTCAGTGCTAATTTATGAGCAATGAGCTCCCTCAAAGAACAATGTGATCATGAGCAGACAATCTGCTGTCTGAGGATTGCTGTTTGAGATTGCAAATTACTCCAGGACGTGGATCTGAAAGAACTGTGCTTTTATTGTGCAAAGTGAAAATAAGCAATAACAACATACCTGTGCTGAACACAACAAATACCAACCAGGACTAAAAGATTAATGGAACCTCTCAAGGTCTTGCTTTATCAAAGGCTTATTATACAATCTCATTATGGTTGTCTAATTATCAATCCTCGGGGAGCACATACTCAATGAGCCCAATGATATCAAACAGTGAAGTATTTAATTGCATTGCAAGATGCATTGGAGATATTTCTAAGAACAAAGTGATAAATCCTACTGAAACATATCTGTTTTGAATTAAACAATTATTTATTTTAGTTCAATTTTTGACCTGTTGTCTTTTCAGCTCCGAGTGCATTGTGGGCAAAAAATAATGTAACAGGAGTTTTGGGAAGAGCGATCACTATCGATTGTCACTATGACAAATTGTCCCAGTCACATGTGAAATATTGGAGTCGTCAGTGCTCTGTTTTGGTAAAATCAGACGATCCAGATGGACGGCAAGGGAGAATGTCAATCACAGATAACAAGACACAAGGATTATTTGTTGTTACTATGGAGGGTCTTCGCCCAGGAGATGCAGGATGGTACAGCTGTGGTATTGATAAGTCCGGCCTCCTTTCAATATTTCCTATAAAGCTACAAATATCTGATGGTAAATTGTTCTCAGTGATTTTCTTTATTACTCTGAACTGAAATGACTGATCGGTGCTTTATCTGGGAGGAGACAGGTCTGATGTCTGGAGGCTCCGCGGCAGTGCAGAGTCTGGCAGCTAGAGGGCTGTTAGAACAATGATTATGTTGGAGGAATTGTAATTCAGAGGCTCAGAGTAACGATCCAGAGAGATGGGGTCAGATTTATTGCACCTTAGTCCACACTCTCCTGGTTAACATGTTGGCAAGGACACCCCCATGCTCCCGATGCCTGGAAAATAGATCTTCCCACTTCCCAAATACTCACCAGATACTCACCAACAGCTCAGTTCTTCTCCTGTAGTAAATTCCTTCAGCTCATTAAACCTTTCTACTCGGTTGAAGTCAGACTCCAGCACTGAGTTCAAAAACAAAGGGGCTCAGTACAAAAAGAACAGTTCAAGCCAGTTTCCCAATTAACTATTTCAGTTGCTGCCAGCTGATGGTTTCTATCTCACAGCTCATGTCCTTTAGATGATACTTATGTTGGAATTTTACTGCCTTGCCCGCCATGGTATCAGAGCGGGCTTGGGGCAGACAACGGAAATGTCTGTTGATCTTGGGCAGGATTCTCCAGTCTCATTCATTTGAGGCCAAAAGACCCCACCCTCGGCTTTAAACAGTACTGACACTTAAATGTTAAATGGTACTTAATGTTAAATATTAAAACAAATACAAACAATGGCCAGAATTCACCAAACTCGTCCAGAGTTGGAATTATCCAATCCCGCTGTGAATGGAGATTTGCCTGAGCGCCAAATTCCCTATTCCAACTGGCAGTGGGGGCTGATCACCCGATATCGGAGAATTCAGGTCAATGCGGAGAAGTGTGAGGTAATTCACTTTGGTAGGAGCAACAGATGTGTCGAGTATAGGGCTAACGGGAGGACTTTGAATAGTGTGGATGTACAGAGGGATCTAGGTGTGTGTGTACATAGATCCCTGAAAGTTGGGAATCAAGTAGATAAGGTTGTCAAGAAGGCGTACGGTGTCTTGGCGTTTATTGGTAGGGGGATTGAATTTAGGAGTCGCAGTGTAATGTTGCAACTGTACACTACTCTAGTGCGGCCGCACTTGGAGTACTGTGTGCAGTTCTGGTCCCCGCATTACAAGAAGGATGTGGAGGCGTTGGAGAGGGTGCAGAGGAGGTTTACTAGGATGTTGCCTGGTATGGTGGGGAGGTCCTATGAGGAGAGACTGAGGGATCTAGGGTTGTTTTCGTTGGAAAGAAGGCGGCTAAGAGGGGATCTTATTGAAACATATAAGATGATTAGAGGTTTAGATAGGGTGGATAGTGATAGCCTTTTTCCTCGGATGGAGAAAGCTAGCACGAGGGGGCATGGCTTTAAATTAAGGGGGGGTAGCTACAGGACGGATGTCAGGGGTAGGTTCTTTACCCAGCGGGTGGTGAGGGATTGGAATGCCCTGCCTGCTGCAGTTGTAAATGCGTCTAGTTTGGGGGCGTTTAAGAGATCTCTGGATAGGTTTATGGACGAAAAGGGATTGGTATAGGCTAGTGGGTCATTGTTTTTGTAACTGGTCGGCGCAACATCGTGGGCCGAAGGGCCTGTTCTGCGCTGTAATGTTCTATGTTCTATGTTCTATGTTCTATGTTAGACTTTAGGAAAGGTATTTAAATCTCCGTTATCTCAGCAAACATACACAGTCTATTTCAGGTCACACTCCAACGCTTGTAACTCACTAATCTGCTTTCATGAATATCTGCTGTCCATGAGAGCAATCAATAGATACTACCTGCATTTGACCAAGTTTCCACTGCCAACTCTCTCTCACACTCTCTAACACTTTCCCTTCCTCCTCATACCCTGGATGAGGTAGAGAAATATTGATAATATGAAACTATTTAACATTTTGGTCATTCTAATGATTAAAGTTTATCAGTTTAAAGTTGAAGCTTTTTTTACTTAGTGTCACAAGTAGGCTTACAGTAACACTGCAATGAAGTTACTGTGAAAATCCGTTAATGACTGTTCTTTTTCCCCACAGAACCCGTGTCTGTTCCTGAACTTAAATTTCTATCACCACCAAATGCCTCATGTTCTGGGGGCTCAGTGTCCGTCTCCTGTGAGTCTGTCCAGGGATCACTTCCCATTCAGTACACATGGTATGAAAAGACCCCATCTGAAGATTCAAAGATCTCTGACACCAATCAACTGGATCTACATTGTCAATCCTTCACACAGCAACATCATCAATATTACTGCACAGCCTCAAATAACCAGGGAGACAAATCCAGTGAAATGGTTACAGTGTCAGTGATCCATATTTCAGAGAATGACTGCAGTTATTTAACACAAATCAGCAACATTGGTAAATATCGCTTTAAGCTCCAAAAAATTCAACTCATGTTTCAAATTAATGTCTCTCTGAATTACTCACTGGTTTAGTTATATTGGTAGTTCCAAGCAATTTTAATAAAAATAGAATTGCATTTATTTATCACTTTTCACAGCTTCAGGACAGTTTTAAATTCTGTTCTGAACGATGCTGAAACTGATTCAGAGCCATTGTTGTGACGTAGGAAGCTCAGCACCAATTTATGAGCAATGAGCTCCCTGAAAGAGCAATGTGATCATGAGCAGACAATCTGCTGTCTGCTGTTCAAGGATTGCTGTCTGAGATTGCAATAACTCCAAGAGGTGGATCTGAAAGAGCTGTGCTTTTATTGCGCAAAATGAAAATAAGCAATAACAACATGCCTGTGCTGAACATAACAAATCCCAACCAGGACTAAAAGATTAATGGAACCTCTCAAGGTCTTGCTTTATCAAGGGCTTATTATACAATCTCATTATGGTTGTCTAATTATCAATCCTCAGGGAGCACATATTCAATGAGCCCAATGATATCAAACAGGGAAGTATTTCATTGCATTGCAAGATGCATTGGAGAGATTTCTAAGAACACAGTGGTAAATCCTACTGAAACATATCTGTTTTGAATTAAACAACAGTTTTAGTTCAATTTTTGACCTGCTGTCTTTTCAGCTCCGAGTGCATTGTGGGCAAAAAATAATGTAACAGGAGTTTTGGGAAGAGCGATCAGTATCGATTGTCACTATGACAAATTGTCCCAGTCACATGTGAAATATTGGAGTCGTCAGTGCTCTGTTTTGGTAAAATCAGATGATCCAGATGGACGGCGAGGGAGAATGTCGATCACAGATAACAAGACACAAGGATTATTTGTTGTTACGATGGAGGATCTTCACTCAGGAGATGCAGGATGGTACAGCTGTGGCATTGATAAGTCCGGCCTCCTTTCAATATTTCCTGTAAAGCTTCAAATATCTGACGGTAAATTGTTCTCAGTGATTATATTTATTACTCTCAACTGAAATGTCTGATTGATGCTTTATCTGGGAGGAGACATTGACAGCTCCGATGTCTGGAGGCTCCGCGGCAGTGCAGAGTCTGGCAGCTAGAGGGCAGTTAGAACAATGATTATGTTGGAGGAATTGTAATTCAGAGGTTCAGAGTAATGATCCAGAGAGATGGGGTCAGATTTATTGCATCTTGGATCACACTCTCCTGGTTAACATGTTGGCAAGGACACCGCCATGCTCCCGATGCCTGGGCAATAGACCTTCCCTCTTCCCAAATACCCACCAGAGACTCACCAACAGCTCACTTCATCTCCTGTAGTAAATTCCTTCAGCTCATTAAACCTCCACACTCAGTTGAAGTCAGACTCCAGCACTGAGTTCAAAAACAAAGGGCCTCAGTACAAAATGACCAGTTCAAGCCAGTTTCTCGAATTAACTATTTCAGCTGCTGCCAGCGGATAGCTTCTATCTCCCAGCTCATGTCCTTTGGGTGAAACTTACATTGGAATTTTACTGAGTGTCCGCTGTGGTATTGGAGCGAGTGTGGGGCAGACAACGGAAATGTCTGTTGACCTTGGGCGGGATTTTTCAGTCTTGTTCATTTGAGACCTAAAGACCCCACCCTTGACTTTAAACAGTACTGACATTTAAATGTTAAATGGTACTTAAATGTTAAATGTTAAATATAAATGCAAACAATGGCCAGAATTCAACAAACTCATCCGCGGCTGAGATTCTGCAGTCCTGCTGCTGTCCTGAGCACCAAATTCCCTATTCCAACTGGCAGTGGGGTCTGATCACCTGATATTGGAGAATTCAAGTCAAGAATAGATTTTTAAGCCTCCGTTATCTCAACAAACATCCACAGTCTATCTCAGGTCACACTCCTATGCTTGTCACTAACTAATGTGCGATCATGAATATCTGCTGTCCATGCGAGCAATCAATAGATACTACCTGCATTCGGCCAAGTTCCCACTGCCATCTCTCTCTCTCTAACACTTTCCCTTCCCCCTCACAGCCTGGGTGAAGTCTAGAAATATTGGTAATATGACACTATTAAATTTTTTGGTCAATCTGAAGATTAAAGTTTTAAAGTTTAATGTTAAAGCTTTTTTAAATTAGTGTCACAAGTCGGCTTACATTAACACTGCAATGAAGTTACAGTGAAAATCCAGTAATGATTTTTATTTCCACAGAACCCGTCTCTGTTCCTGAACTGAAATTTCTATCACCACCAAATGCTTCATGTTCTGGGGGCTCAGTGTCCATCTCCTGTGAATCTGTCCGGGGATCACTTCCCATTCAGTACACATGGTATGAAAAGACCCCATCTGAAGATTCAAAGATCTCTGACACCAGTAAACTGGATCTACATTGTCAATCCTTCACACAGCAACATCATCAATATTACTGCACAGCCTCAAATAACCAGGGAGAAAAATCCAGTGAAATGGTTACAGTGTCAGTGATCCACATTTCAGAGAATGACTGCAGTTATTTAACACAAATCAGCAGCGTTGGTAAATATCACTTTAAGCTTCAAAAACTACAACTAATTTTTAATTTTTTCGATGCAATTGGAATTGAAATATAATTGCATTTATTTGGCACTTTTCACATCTTCAGGACAGTTTTAGAGACCGTTCTAGTCAATGCTGGAACTGAATCAGAGCCATTGTTGTGATGTAGGAAGCTCAGTGACAATTTATGAGCAACGAGCTCCCTCAAAGAGCAGTGTGATCATGAGCAGACAATCTGCTCTCTGACAATTGCTGTTTGAGAATATAATAACTCCAGGAGCTGGATGTGAAAGATGCGTGCTTTTGATGCACAAAATGAAAATAAACGATAATCAGATGCCTGTGGTGAACACAAAGTTCATGGCAAAATGGGGCTGTTCATAGAACAGCTCCATCGTATGAAGCAAGATCTTGAGAGGATCAATTAACATTTTAATCCTGGTGGGCACAGAAGATCTCGATCACTTTGGCAGTAGCTGTATGTTCCCTTGCCAAGGACACCCATCTGCGAATATAGCAGAGGAAGAGAGTTAGATCGCCAAATCTGAAGACACCTCCCCTCCCCCTCCCCCCCCAACCAGATTGCCCACTGGACTATTAAAGTCAAGTTTAGCCTGACCGAGGAACAGGTTAACTAGGTCTTCCTTCTTGCTACCCCTCTGGGTGCCCAAAGATCAACAGCATAGGGCAGAAATGCAGTCATAATCTAATAATGGTTTTTTATGGAAATTGGAAGGGGAGATTCAGCAAATGCAGTCAACATATGCGTGTTCTACAAACTCCACACGCTGCAGAAAGTGCCCAAGTTATCAACAGCAAAGTCCACAAACACTAATTAGGCCATCTGTTTTAGTGATAAGTATGGGTCAGAGAAGTGAAACAACCTCCCTTCTCTGAAACAACCTCCTTGATCTTGTTCAAGGTAATACCATGCAAATGTGACCTTTCATGCCCACTTGAGAAGACAAGAGAACTCCAGTGTAATGTCTCTCTGAGCATTGACATCTCTAATAGTACTGTACTGGAGTTCCAGCCTAGATGTTCACGAGAACAGGACTTGAACCCACAATCACCTGACTCAGATATGCAAGCGATACCCTTGAGTTACAGTTAGCATCATTGAGGACAGTTCTAAGTAATAGTAAGAAATAAATGTACCTTTTAGCCCTCAAGGCATCATATATGTTCCACGGTATGTCATAATCCTTTTGAAAATAAAAAGAATTGAAGAGATTGCAAAAGCAAAATGCTGCTGATGATAGAATCTGTAACAAAGACAGAAAATGCTGGCAATCCCTAGCTGGTTAGGCAATTTCTGTGGATAGAAACAGAGTTAAAGTTTCAAGACCTTGAAACCAGGGCCAAAATGTTAATGGATCCTCTCAAAGTCTTGCTTCATACAAAGCTGGGTGTATGTGCTCCACATGGTTAGCTATTTATCATTCCCAGGGAGCTCACATTCAATAAGCACAATGGGGAGGTCAATTAATGATTCCTCTTTCAGATCATGGGCTTTATCTCAGAGAAATAAACTTTGTGCAGACCTCCTTTGGAATACTCTTCTGCTTGTCCACTGGGGGGTCCTGATGTCCATGAGGTGGGGCCTGATATCTTTGGGCAACGCGGGGTGGGGGGGGCAGGATTGTGCATGCATTGTAGTGGAGAATTTGAATGGCAGGTTTGGCATCGAGGCTGTGGGGAGTGGGAGTGGGGATGCTGACAGAGAAGGGCTGATGTTGGGTGGAGTGCCCTGTTCTTTGAGTGGCAGGATGTTGAGGGGAGGTTGACCCTTTATGTGAGGGGTATTCCCCTTGCCCACTGGAGGTTCCAATGTCCATGAGGTAGTGACTGATATCTGTGGGCAACAGGGGGATTCTTTAACTTAACTTTAACTTCAACTTTAAAACTGGTGCCCAATCTCTACGGAGACAGCCTTGCCAGCTCAATCAGGCCCCGCCCCAACTAGAGTGACAACACAAACCACACCCCTTTTTTTTGACAATGTCAGGAGATCTGGTGGGAAAAGCTGTCTGTCTGTCTGGACAGAAACTCACCGGTTTTCATTCTCAACCTGACAATTTGAATTTTTTCTGGAAAATTCCATTCATTAAATGAATGTACCCAACACCTCAAGCAAGGAGGCATTCAATTGCATTAGAAGATGTGTTGGACAGATTTCTCTGAACATAATGGTAAATCCCATTGAAATATATCTGTTTGTATTAAAAAACTCTTTCCAGTTCAGCTTTTGACTTGTTGTCTTTTCAGCTCCGAGTCCATTGCAGGCAAAAAATAATGTAACAGGAGTTTTGGGAAGAGCGATCACTATCGATTGTCACTATGACAAATTGTCCCAGTCACATGTGAAATATTGGAGTCGTCAGTGCTCTGTTTTGGTAAAATCAGATGATCTTGATGGACGGAGAGGGAGAATGTCGATCACAGATAACAAGACACAAGGATTATTTGTTGTTACGATGGAGGATCTTCGCCCAGGAGATGCAGGATGGTACAGCTGTGGTATTGATAAGCCCGGCCTCCTTTCAATATTTCCTGTAAAGCTACAAATATCTGACGGTAAATTGTTCTCAGTGATTATCTTTATTAATCTCGACTGAAATGTCTGATCGATGTTTATCTGGGAGGAGACATTGACAGTTCTGACTTCCCGAGGCTCTGTTGCAGTGCAGAGTCTGGCAGCGAGAGGGTAGTTAGAACATTGATTATATTGGAGGAATTGTAATTCAGAGGCTCAGAGTAATGATCTAGAGAGATGGGGTCAGGTTTATTGCAACTTGGACCACACTCTCCTGGTTAACAAGTTGTCAGAAACCCCACCCATGCTCCTGTTGGCTGGAAAATAGATCTTGACCACTTCCCAGATATTCACCAGATACTCACCAACAGCTCACTTCTTCTGTAATAAATCCCTTCAGCTCATTAAACCTCCACACTCAGTTGAAGTCAGACTCCAGCGCTGAGTTCAAAAACAAAGGGACTCAGTACAAAAAGAGCAGTTCAAGCCAGTTTCCCAATTAACTATTTCAGTTGCTACCAGCTGATATATTCTATCTCCCAGCTCACGTCCTTTGGATGATATTTACGTTGGAATTTTACTGCCTTGCCCGCCGTGGTATTGGAGCGGGTGTGGGGCAGACAACGGAAATGTCTGTTGACCTTGGGCAGGATTCTCCAGTCTTGTTCTTTTGAGGCCAGAAAACCTCACCCTAGACTTTAAACAGTACTGACACTTAAATGTTAAATAGTACTTAATGTTAAATATTAAAACAAAGACAAAGAATGGCCGAAATTCACCAAACTCATCCAGAGCTGGAATTATCCAGTCCCACTGTGAGTGCAGACTTGCCTGAGTGCCAAATTCCCTATTCCAACTGGCAGTGGGGGCTGATCACCCGATATCGGAGACTTCAGGTCAAGGTTAGATTTTAGGAAAGGTATTTAAATCTCCGTTATCTCAGCAAACATCCACAATCTATTTCAGGTGACATCCAATGCTTGTCTCTAACTAATCTGCTGCCATGAATATCTGCTGTCCATGAGAATAATCAATAGATACTACCTGCATTTGGCCAAGTTTCCACTGCCAACTCTCTTTCTCTCTAACACTTTCCCCCCCTCCTCGTACCCTGGGTGAGGTTGAGAAATATTGATAATATGAAACTATTTAACATTTTGGTCATTCTAATGATTAAAGCTTTTAAGTTTAAAGTTAAAGCTTTTTTTTACTTAGTGTCACAAGTAGGCTTACATTAACAATGCAATGAAGTTACTGTGAAAATCCATTAGTGACCTTTTATTTTCCCACAGAGCCCGTGTCTGTTCCTGAACTCAAATTTCTGTCACCACCAAATGCCTCATGTTCTGGGGGCTCAGTGTCCGTCTCCTGTGAGTCTGTCCAGGGATCACTTCCCATTCAGTACACGTGGTATGAAAAGACCCCATCTGAAGATTCAAAGATCTCTGACACCAATCAACTGTATCTACATTGTCAATCCTTCACACAGCAACATCATCAATATTACTGCACAGCCTCAAATAACCAGGGAGTAAAATCCAGTGAAATGGTTACAGTGTCAGTGATCCACATTTCAGAGAATGATTGCAGTTATTTAACACAAATCAGCAGCATTGGTAAATATCGCTTTAAGCTTCAAAAAATTAAAATCATGTTTTAAATTAATGTCTGTCTGAATTGTTCACGGGTTTAGATCAGGTAGTTTTTTCACGGGTAGTTCCAAGCAATTTTAATAAAAATAGAATTGCATTTATTTATCACTTTTCACAGCTTCAGGATAGTTTTAAATTCTGTTCTGATTGATGCTGGAACTGATTCAGAGCCATTGTTGTGATATAGGAAGCTCAGTGCTAATTTATGAGCAATGAGCTCCCTCAAAGAACAATGTGATCATGAGCAGACAATCTACTGTCTGAGGATTGCTGTTTGAGATTGCAATTACTCCAGGAGGTGGATCTGAAAGAGCTGTGCTTTTATTGTGCAAAGTGAAAATAAGCAATAACAACATACCTGTGCTGAACACAACAAATCCCGACCAGGACTAAAAGATTAATGGAACCTCTCAAGGTCTTGCTTGATAAAGGGCTAATTATTCAATCTCATTATGGTTGTCTAATTATCAATCCTCAGGGAGCACATATTCAGTGAGCCCAATGATATCAAACAGTGAAGTATCTAATTGCATTGCAAGATGCATTGGAGAGATTTCTAAGAACACAGTGGTAAATCCTACTGAAAAATATCTGTTTTGAATTAAACAATTATTTTAGTTCAATTTTTGACCTGTTGTCTTTTCAGCTCCAAGTGCATTGTGGGCAAAAAATAATGTGACAGGAGTTTTGGGAAGAGCGATCACTATCGATTGTCACTATGACAAATTGTCCCAGTCACATGTGAAATATTGGAGTCGTCAGTGCTCTGTTTTGGTAAAATCAGATGATCCAGATGGACGGCGAGGGAGAATGTCGATCACAGAGAACAAGACACAAGGATTATTTGTTGTTTCTATGGAGGATCTTCGCCTAGGAGATGCAGGATGGTACAGCTGTGGTATTGATAAGCCCGGCCTCCTTTCAATATTTCCTATAAAGCTACAAATATCTGATGGTAAATTGTTCTTAGTGATTATCTTTATTACTCTCAACTGAAATGACTGATCAGTGCTTTATCTGGGAGGAGTCAGGTCTGATATCTGGAGGCTCCGTGGCAGTGCAGAGTGTGGCAGCTAGAGGGCAGTTAGAACAATGATTATGTTGGAGGAATTGTAATTCAGAGGCTCAGAGTAATGATCCAGAGAGATGGGGTCAGATTTATTGCACCTTAGACCACACTCCCCTGGTTAACATGTTGGCAAGGACACCCCCATGCTCCCGATGCCTGGAAAATAGATCTTCCCATTTCCCAAATACTCACCAGATACTCACCAACAGCTCACTTCTTCTCCTGTAGTAAATTCCTTCAGCTCATTAAACCTCCACACTCGGTTGAAGTCAGACTCCAGCGCTGAGTTCAAAAACAAAGGGACTCAGTACAAAAAGAGCAGTTCAAGCCAGTTTCCCAATTAACTATTTCAGTTGCTGCCAGCTGATAGATTCTATCTCCCAGCTCATGTCCTTTGGATGATATTTACGTTGGAATTTTACTGCCTTGCCCGCTGTGGTATTGGAGCGGATGTGGGGCAGACAACGGAAATGTCTGTTGATCTTGGGTGGGATTTTCCAGTCTCGCTCATTTGAGACCATAAAACTTCACCCTAGGCTTTAAACAGTACAGGCACTTAAATGTTAAATGGTACTTAATGTTAAATATTAAAACAAATACAAACATGGCCGGAATTCACCAAACTGGTCCAGAGCTGGAATTATCCAATCCCGCCGTGAATGGAGATTTGCCTGAGTACCAAATTCCCTATTCCAACTGGCAGTGGGGGCTGATCACCCGATATCGGAGAATTCAGGTCAAGGTTACATTTTAGGGAAGGTATTTAAATCTCCGTTATCTCAGCAAACATCCACAGTCTATTTCAGATCACACTCCAATGCTTGTAACTCACTAATCTGCTATATGAATATCTGCTGTCCATGAGAACAATCAATAGATACTACCTACATTTGACCAAGTTTCTACTGCCAACTCTCTGTCACTCTCTCTAACACTTTCCCTGCCTCCTCATACCCTGGATGAGGTAGAGAAATATTGATAATATGAAACTATTTAACATTTTGGTCATTCTAATGATTAAAGTTTATAAGTATAAAGTTAAAGCTTTTTTTCTTAGTGTCACAAGTAGACTTACATTAACACTGCAATGAAGTTACTGTGAAAATCCGTTAATTTTTTTTTGTTTTCCCACAGAGCCCGTGTCTGTTCCTGAACTTAGATTTCTATCACCACCAAATGTCTCATGTTCTGGGGGCTCAGTGTCCGTCTCCTGTGAGTCTGTCCAGGGATCACTTCCCATTCAGTACACATGGTATGAAAAGACCCCGTCTGAAGATTCAAAGATCTCTGACACCAATAAACTGGACCTACATTGTCAATCCTTCACACAGCAACATCATCAATATTACTGCACAGCCTCAAATAACCAGGGAGACAAATCCAGTGAAATGGTTACAGTGTCAGTGATCCACATTTCAGAGAATGACTGCAGTTATTTAACACAAATCAGCAACATTGGTAAATATCACTTCAAGCTTCAAAAAATTCAACTCATGTTTCAAATTAATGTCTCTCTGAATTACTCACTGGTTTAGTTATATTGGTAGTTCCAAGCAATTTTAATAAAAATAGAATTGCATTTATTTATCACTTTTCACAGCTTCAGGACAGTTTTAAATTCTGTTCTGAACGATGCTGAAACTGATTCAGAGCCATTGTTGTGACGTAGGAAGCTCAGCACCAATTTATGAGCAATGAGCTCCCAGAAAGAGCAATGTGATCATGAGCAGACAATCTGCTGTCTGCTGTTTGAGGATTGCTGTTTGAGATTGCAATAACTCCAAGAGGTGGATCTGAAAGAGCTGTGCTTTTACTGCGCAAAATGAAAATAAGCAATAACAACATGCCTGTGCTGAACATAACAAATCCCAACCAGGACTAAAAGATTAATGGAACCTCTCAAGGTCTTGCTTTATCAAGGGCTTATTATACAATCTCATTATGGTTGTCTAATTATCAATCCTCAGGGAGCACATATTCAATGAGCCCAATGATATCAAACAGGGAAGTATTTCATTGCATTGCAAGATGCATTGGAGAGATTTCTAAGAACACAGTGGTAAATCCTACTGAAACATATCTGTTTTGAATTAAACAACAGTTTTAGTTCAATTTTTGACCTGTTGTCTTTTCAGCTCCAAGTGCATTGTGGGCAAAAAATAATGTAACAGGAGTTTTGGGAAGAGCAATCACTATCGATTGTCACTATGACAAATTGTCCCAGTCACACGTGAAATATTGGAGTCGTCAGTGCTCTGTTTTGGTAAAATCAGGTGATCCAGATGGACGGCGAGGGAGAATGTTGATCACAGATAACAAGACACGAGGATTATTTGTTGTTACGATGGAGGATCTTAGCCCAGGAGATGCAGGATGGTACAGCTGTGGTATTGATAAGTCCGGGCTACTTTCAATATTTCCTGTAAAGCTACAAATATCTGACGGTAAATGGTTCTCAGTGATTATCTTTATTACTCTCAACTGAAATGACTGATCAGTGCTTTATCTGGGAGGAGACATTGACAGCTCCGATGTCTGGGGGCTCCGTGGCAGTGCAGTGTCTGGCAGCTAGAGGGCAGTTAGAACAATGATTATGTTGGAGGAATTGTAATTCAGAGGCTCAGAGTAATGATCCAGAGAGATGGGGTCAGATTTATTGCATCTTGGATCACACTTTCCTGGTTAACATGTTGGCAAGGCCACCCCATGCTCCCGATGCCTGGACAATAGACCTTCCCTCTTCCCAAATACCCACCAGATACTCACCAACAGCTCATTTCATCTCCTGTTGTAAATTCCTTCAGCTCATTAAACCTCCACACTCGGTTGAAGTCAGAGTCCAGCGCTGAGTTGAAAAACGAAGGGCCTCAGTACAAAACGACCAGTTCAAGCCAGTTTCTCAAATTAACTATTTCAGCTGCTGCCAGCGGATAGCTTCTATCTCCCAGCTCATGTCCTTTGGGTGAAACTTACATTGGAATTTTACTGAGTGTCCGCTGTGGTATTGGAGCGAGTGTGGGGCAGACAATGGAAATGTCTGTTGACCTTGGGCGGGATTTTTCAGTCTCGCTCATTTGAGACCAAAAGACCCCACCCTTGACTTTAAACAGTACTGACATTTAAATGTTAAATGGTACTTAAATGTTAAATGTTTAATATAAATGCAAACAATGGCCAGAATTCAACAAACTCATCCGCGGCTGAGATTCTCCAGTCCCGCTGCTGTGAATGGAGATTTGCCTGAGCACCAAATTCCCTATTCCAACTGGCAGTGGGGCCGGATCACCTGATATCGGAGAATTCAGGTCAAGAATGATTTTTAAGCCTCCGTTATCTCAACAAACATCCACAGACTATCTCAGGTCACACTCCTATGCTTGTCACTAACTAATTTGCTATCATGAATATCTGCTGTCCATGAGAGCAACCAATAGATACTACCTGCATTCGGCCAAATTCCTACTGCCATCTCTCTCTCTCTAACGCTTTCCCTTTCCCCTCACAGCCTGGGTGAGGTCTAGAAATATTGGTAATATGACACTATTAAATTTTTTGGTCAATCTGAAGATTAAAGTTTTAAAGTTTAATGTTAAAGCTTTTTTAAATTAGTGTCACAAGTCGGCTTACATTAACACTGCAATGAAGTTACTGTGAAAATCCAGTAATGATTTTTATTTCCACAGAACCCGTCTCTGTTCCTGAACTGAAATTTCTATCACCACCAAATGTCTCATGTTCTGGGGGCTCAGTGTCCATCTCCTGTGAATCTGTCCGGGGATCACTTCCCATTCAGTACACATGGTATGAAAAAGCCCCGTCTGAAGATTCAAAGATCTCTGACACCAATAAACTGGATCTACATTGTCAATCCTTCACACAGCAACATCATCAATATTACTGCACAGCCTCAAATAACCAGGGAGAAAAATCCAGTGAAATGGTTACAGTGTCAGTGATCCACATTTCAGAGAATGACTGCAGTTATTTAACACAAATCAGCAGCGTTGGTAAATATCACTTTAAGCTTCATAAACTACAACTAATTTTTAATTTTTTCAAAGCAATTGGAATTGAAATATAATTGCATTTATTTGGCACTTTTCACATCTTCAGGACAGTTTTAAAGTCCATTCAGGTCAATGCTGGAACTGATTAAGAGCCATTGTTGTGAGGTAGGAAGCTCAGCACCAATTTGTGAGCAATGAGCCCCCTCAAAGAGCAATGTGATCATGAGCCGACAATCTGCTGTCTGACAATTGCTGTTTGAGAATATAATAACTCCAGGAGCTGGATGGGAATGAAGCGTGCTTTTGATGCACAAAATGAAAATAAACGATAACCACATGTTTTGTGGTGAACACAAAGTTCATGGCAAAATGGGGCTGTTTCTAGAACAGCTCCGTTGTATGAAGCAAGACCTTGAGAGGATCGATTAACATTTTAATCCTGGTGGGCACAGAAGACCACGATCGCTTTGGCAGTAGCTGTATGTTCCCTTGCCAAGGACAATCACCTGCAGATATAGCAGAGGAAGAGGGGGAGATCGCCAAATCAGAATACACCCCCCACCTCCTCCCCCCCAAACCAGATTGCCCACTGGACAATTAAGGTTAAGTTTAGCTGGCCCAGGAACAGGTTAACTAGGTCTTCTTTCTTGCTACCCCTCTGGGTGCCCAAAGATCAACAGCATAGGGCAGAAATGCAGTCAAAATCTAATAACGGTTTTTTATGGAAATTGGAAAGGGAGCTTCAGCAAATGCATTCAACATATGTGCGTTCTACAAACTCCACAAGCTGCAGAAAGTGCCCAAGTTATCAACAGCAAAGTCCAGAAACACTAATTAGGCCATCTGTTTTAGTGATAAGTAAGGGTCAGAGAAGTGAAACAACCTCCCTTCTCTGAAACAACCTCCTTGATCTTGTTCAAGGTAATACCATGCAAACTTTCATGCCCACTTGAGAAGACAAGAGAACTTCAGTGTAATGTCTCTCTGAGAATTGACATCTCTAATAGTACTGTACTGGAGTTCCAGCCTAGGTGTTCACTAGAACATTACTTGAACCCACAATCACCTGACTCAGATATGCGAGTGATACCCTTGAGATACAGGTAGCATCATTGAGGACAGTTCTAAGTAATAGTAAGAAATAGATGTACCTTTTAGCTCTCAAGGCATCATATATGTTCCACGGTGTGTCATAATCCTTTTGAAAATAAAAAGAATTGAAGAGATTGCAAAAGCAAAATGCTGCTGATGATAGAATCTGTAACAAAGACAGAAAATGCTCGCAATACCTGGCTGGTTAGGCAAATCCTGTGATTAGAAACAGACTTAAAGTCTCAAGACCTTGAAATCAGGACCGAAATGTTAATGGATCCTCTCAACGTCTTGCTTCATGCAAAGCTTGGTGTATGAGCTCCACATGGTTAGCTATTTATAATTCCCAGGAAGCTCATATTCAATAAGCACAATGGGGAGGTCAATTAATGATTCCCCTTTCAGAGCATGGGGGTTATCACAGAGAAATAAACTTTCCTCAGTCCTTCTTTGGAATACTCTTCTGCTTGTCCACTGGGGGGTCCTGATGTCCATGAGGTGGGGCCTGATATCTTTGGGCAATGTGGCGGGGGGGAAATTGTGCATGCATTGTCGTGGAGGATTTGAATGGCAGGTTTGGCATCGAGGCTGAGGGGAGTGGGAGTGCGGATGCTGACAGAGAAGGGCTGATGTTGGGTGGAGTGCCCTGTTCTTTGAGTGGCAGGATGTTGAGGGGAGGTTGACCCTTTGTGTGAGGGACTTTCCCCTTGTCCACTGGAGGTCCCTATGTCCATGAGGTAGAGCCTGATATCTGTGGGCAACAGGGGGATTCTTTAACTTAACTTTAATTTCAACTTCAATGGTGCCCAATCTCTACAGAGACAGCCTTGCCAGCTCAATCAGGCCCCGCCCCAATGAGAATGACAACACAAACCACACCCCCTGATTTTTTTTTGACAATGTCAGGAGATCTGGTGGGAAAAGCTGTCTGTCTTTCCGGACAGAAACTCACCGGTTTTCAGTCTCAACCTGACTATTTAAATTTTTTCTGGAAAATTCCACTCATTAAATGAATGTTCCCAACACCTCAAACAAGGAGGTATTCAATTGCATTAGAAGGTGCGTTGGACAGATTTCTCTGAACATAATGGTGAATCCCATTGAAATATATCTGTTTGAATTAAACAATTATTTCCAGTTCAATTTTTGACCTGTTGTCTTTTCAGCTCCAAGCGCATTGCGGGCAAAAAATAATGTAACAGGAGTTTTGGGAAGAGCGATCACTATCGATTGTCACTATGGCAAATTGTCTCAGTCACATGTGAAATATTGGAGTCGTCAGTGCTCTGTTTTGGTAAAATCAGACGATCCAGATGAACGGCGAGGGAGAATGTCGATCACAGATAACAAGACACAAGGATTATTTGTTGTTACGATGGAGGATCTTCGCTCAGGAGATGCAGGATGGTACAGCTGTGGTATTGATAAGCCTGGCCTCCTTTCAATATTTCCTGTAAAGCTTCAAATATCTGATGGTAAATGTTCTCAGTGATTATCTTTATTAATCTCGACTGAAATGACTGATTGGTGCTTTCTCTGGGAAGAGACATTGACAGCTCCGATGTCTGGAGGCTCCGCGGCAGTGCAGAGTCTGGCAGCTAGAGGGCAGTTAGAACAATGATTATGTTGGAGGAATTGTAACTCAGTGCCTCAGTGAAATGATCTAGAGAGATGGGGTCAGATTTATTGCACTTGGGACCACACTCCCCTGGTTAACAAGTTGTCAGAAAACCCACCCATGCTCCTGTTGGCTGGAAAATAGATCTTGACCACTTCCCAGATATTCACCAGATACTCACCAACAGCTCACTTCTTCTGTAATAAATTCCTTCAGCTCATTAAAATTCCACACTCAGTTGAAGTCAGACTCCAGCACTGAGTTCAAAAACACAAAGGGACTCAATACAAAAAGAGCAGTTCAAGCCAGTTTCCCAATTAACTATTTCAGTTGCTGCCAGCTGATAGCTTCTATCTCCCAGCTCATGTCCTTTGGATGATATTTACGTTGGAATTTTACTGCCTTGCCCGCCGTGGTATTGGAGCGGGTGTGGGGCAGACAACAGAAATGTCTGTTGACCTTGGGCAGGATTCTCCAGTCTTGTTCTTTTGAGGCCAGAAAACCTCACCCTAGACTTTAAACAGTACTGACACTTAAATGTTAAATAGTACTTAATGTTAAATATTAAAACAAAGACAAAGAATGGCCGAAATTCACCAAACTCATCCAGAACTGGAATTATCCAGTCCCACTGTGAGTGCAGATTTGCCTGAGTGCCAAATTCCCTATTCCAACTGGCAGTGGGGGCTGATCACCCTATATCGGAGAATTCAGGTCAAGGTTACATTTTAGGGAAGGTATTTAAATCTCCGTTATCTCAGCAAACATCCACAATCTATTTCAGGTGACATCCAATGCTTGTCTCTAACTAATGTGCTATCATGAATATCTGCTGTCCATGAGAACAATCAATAGATACTACCTGTATTCGGCCAAGTTTCCACTGCCAACTGTCTCTCTCTAACACTTTCCTTTCGTCCTCATACCCTGGGTGAGGTTGAGAAATATTGATAATATGAAACTATTTAACATTTTGGCCATTCTAATGATTAAAGTTTCTAAGTTTAAAGTTAAAGCTTTTTTTACTTAGTGTCACAAGTAGGCTTACATTAACACTGCAATGAATTTACTGTGAAAATCCGTTAATGACTGTTTTTTTTCCCACAGAGCCCGTGTCTGTTCCTGAACTCAAATTTCTATCACCACCAAATGCCTCATGTTCTGGGGGCTCAGTGTCCATCTCTTGTGAGTCTGTCCAGGGATCACTTCCCATTCAGTACATGTGGTATGAAAAGACCCCATCTGAAGATTCAAAGATCTCTGACGCCAATCAACTGGATCTACATTGTCAATCCTTCACACAGCAACATCATCAATATTACTGCGCAGCCTCAAATAACCAGGGAGTAAAATCCAGTGAAATGGTTACAGTGTCAGTGATCCACATTTCAGAGAATGATTGCAGTTATTTGACACAAATCAGCAGCAGTGGTGAATATCACTTTAAGCTTCAAAAAATTAAAATCATGTTTTAAATTAATGTCTGTCTGAATTGTTCACGGGTTTAGATCAGGTAGTTTTTTCACGGGTAGTTCCAAGCAATTTTAATAAAAATAGAATTGTATTTATTTATCACATTTCACAGCTTCAGGGCAGTTTTAAATTCCATTCTGATTGATGCTGGAACTGATTCAGAGCCATTGTTGTGATATAGGAAGCTCAGTGCTAATTTATGAGCAATGAGCTCACTCAAAGAACAATGTGATCATGAGCAGACAATCTACTGTCTGAGGATTGCTGTTTGAGATTGCAATTACTCCAGGAGGTGGATCTGAAAGAGCTGTGCTTTTATTGCGCAAAATGAAAATAAGCAGTAACAACATGCCTGTGGTGAACACAACAAATCCCAACCAGGACTAAAAGATTAATGGAACCTCTCAAGGTCTTGCTGTGTAAAGGGCTTATCATACAATCTCATTATGGTTGTCTAATTATCAATCCTCAGGGAGCACATATTCAATGAGCCCAATGATATCAAACAGGGAAGTTGTTAATTGCATTGCAAGATGCATTGGAGAGATTTCTAAGAACACAGTGATAAATCCTACTGAAACATATCTGTTTTGAATTAAACAATTATTTTAGTTCTGTTTCTGACCTCTGTCTTTTCAGCTCCGAGTGCATTGTGGGCAAAAAATAATGTAACAGGAGTTTTAGGAAGAGCGATCACTATCGATTGTCACTATGACAAATTGTCCCAGTCACATGTGAAATATTGGAGTCGTCAGTGCTCTGTTTTGGTAAAATCAGACGATCCAGATGGACGGCGAGGGAGAATGTCGATCACAGATAACAAGACACAAGGATTATTTGTTGTTACTATGGAGGATCTTCACTCAGGAGATGCAGGATGGTACAGCTGTGGTATTGATAAGCCCAGCCTCCTTTCAATATTTCCTATAAAGCTTCAAATATCTGACGGTAAATTGTTCTTAGTGATTATCTTTATTACGCTTGACTGGAATATCTGATCGGTGCTTTATCTGAGAGGAGACATTGACAACTCCGATGTCTGGAGGTTCTGTGGCAGTGCAGAGTCTGGCAGCTAGAGGGCAGTTAGAACAATGATTATGTTGGAGGAATTGTAATTCAGAGGCTTAGAGTAATGATCCAGAGAGATGGGGTCAGATTTATTGCACCTTGGACCACGGTCTCCTTGTTAACGTGTTGGCAAGAACACCCCTGTGCTCGCGATGCCTGGACAATAGACCTTCCCACTTCCCAAATACTCACCAGATACTCACCAACAGCTCAGTTCTTCTCCTGTAGTAAATTCCTTCAGTTCATTAAACCTCCACACTCGGTTGAAGTCAGACTCCAGCGCTGAGTTCAAAAACAAAGGGACTCAGTGCAATAAGAGCAGTTCAAGCCAGCCTCCTAATTCATTATTTCAGTTGCTGCCAGCGGAAAGCTTCTATCTCCCAACTCATGTCGTTTGGATGATACTTACATTGGAATTTTACTGAGTGTCCGCTGTGGTATCGGAGCGAGTGTGGGGCAGACAACGGAAATGTCTGTTGACCTTGGGTGGGATTTTTCAGTCTCGCTCATTTGAGACCAAAAGACCCCACCCTAGACTTTAAACAGTACTGACATTTAAATGTTAAATGGTACTTAAATGTTAAATGTTAAATATAAATTCAAACAATGGCCAGAATTCAACAAACTCATCCGCGGCTGGGATTCTCCAGTCCTGCTGCTGTCCTGAGCACCAAATTCCCTATTCCAACTGGCAGTGGGGTCTGATCACCTGATATCGGAGAATTCAGGTCAAGAATAGATTTTTAAGCCTCCGTTATCTCAACTAACATCCACAGTCTATCTCAGATCACACTCCTATGCTTATCACTAACTAATTTGCTGCCATGAATATCTGCTGTCCATGAGAACAATCAATAGATACTACCTGCATTCGGCCAAGCTCCCACTGCCATCCCTCTCTCTCTAACACTTTCCCTTCCCCCTCACAGCCTGGGTGAGGTCTAGAAACATTGGTAATATGAAACTATTTAATTTTTTGGTCAATCTAAAGATTAAAGTTTAATGTTAAAGCTTTTTAAAATTAGTGTCACAAGTAGGCTTACATTAACACTGTAATGAAGTTGCTGTGAAAATCCGTTAATCATTTTTATTTCCACAGAACCCGTGTCCGTTCCTGAACTGAAATTTCTATCACCACCAAATGCCTCATGTTCTGGGGGCTCAGTGTCCGTCTCCTGTGAGTCTGTCCAGGGATCACTTCCCATTCAGTACGCATGGTATGAAAAAACCCCGTCTGAAGATTCAAAGATCTCTGACACCAATAAACTGGATCTACATTGTCAATCTTTCACACAGCAACATCATCAATATTACTGCACAGCCTCAAATAACCAGGGAGACAAATCCAGTGAGATGTTTAACATTTCACTGACCAACGGCTTAGGGGAGAATTGCAGTTATGTGGCACAGATCAACAGTGTTGGTAAGTGATAGTGTAAACATACAATGTGGTCAGTGAAATATTTATTGGTGTTTGTCTCTTCTGCACTCCCTCCTTGGCCTTGGAGGGAGTGCAGAGGAGGTTCACTAGGCTGATGCCAGAGATGAGGGGGTTGGCCTATGAAGAGAGACAAAATAGACTGGATCTGTACTCGTTGGAGTTTAGAAGGATGAGGGGGGATCTTATAGAGATGTATAAGATAACAAAGGGGATGGATAGGGTAGAGGTAGAGAGATTCTTCCCGCTTAGAAAGGATAGCAGGACTAGATGGCACAGCCTCAAGATAAGGGGGGGGCAGTCTAGATTAGGGTTGAGGGGGAACTTCTTCACTCAAAGGGTGGTGAATCTCTGGAATTCTCTGCCTGTTGAAGTGGTGGAGGCTACCTCGCTAAATATATTTAAGTCATGGGTAGAAAGGTTTTTGATAGACAGGGGAATTAAGGGTTATGGGGAGAAAGCGGATAAGTGGAACTGATCCACTTCAGATCAGCCATGATCTTATTGAATGGCAGGGCAAGCTCGAAGGGCTAGATGGCCTACTCCTGTTCTGATTTCTTATGTTCTTATGTTTTTATTCTGGTTGCTGGTTAGCTTCCTAATGTCTCTCAGAATGACTGCAATGGCAAGATTCACTCTGCTTTGTCCCTCAGCCACTCGGAACAAAGTTACCGATTAAAATAGTAATTGAAAATATCAGGATCATAAAATATTGCCCAAACATATGTAAACGTTGCAGTAAACCCAAGAAAATTAAATAGAACTTGATTGATAAAATCTCCATTAACCATTCCTGTTCCCATTTCTTGGAGATCAAATTGTGAAAAACAACCTTTAGCTGATGTCTCTTGCTTTAGGATGAATGGTAAGGATAGAAAGTTAAAGATTTGATGTGAAATGATCACATCTTAAAAGGTCTCACTTACAAAATGAAAGAATGTCTCACATTTATTTTCACAGTCACCTGACTTCTCAAAGCACTTTACAACAAATGAAATGCTTTTTGAAACACTGTCACTGTTGTGAGGCAGGAAACACAGCAGCCAATTTGCACACAGCAAACTCAAAATAATGAACTGAGAACCTGTTTTCAATTGAGGGATAAATATCGCTGGGTGATTTGGAGTAACACTTCCGTTTTTCTTCAGGAGATCTTGTGCCACAGATCTTATACATCCATAGATTCACAGAATCCATAAAATCCTTCAGTGCAGAAAGAGCCATTTGGCCCATCGAGTCTCTGCCAACAACAATCCCACCCAAGCCTTATCACCATAACCCCATGCATTTACCTGAGCTAGTTCCCCCTGACACTAAGAGGCAATTTAGCTTGGCCAATCCACCTAACCTGCACACCTTTGGCCTGTCGGAGATAACCGGAAAGCCCAGGGTAAATCCACGCAGACACAGGGAGAATGTGCAAACTCTACACAGACAATCACCCGAGGCCAGAATTGAACCCGGGACTCTGGCGCTGTAGGGCAGCAGTGCTAACCACTGTGCTATCCATAGAGCAAGCAGATTGGGGACTCAGTTCAACATCCCATCCGAAATGCAGCACCTCCAACTGTGCAGCACTTCCTCAGTACTGCACAGGAGGGTCAGCTTTGATTTTTGAGTCCTAGAGCAGGGCTTGAACACAGAACCTTCTGGCTGCAGACACAAGAGTGCTACCAACAGCTAACACCAGCAGAGACTCATTAGAACAGAAGGAAATGATCTGCTCGATCGATTCAAAATTATTTGACGCTTTGATAAAATAAATTGAGACCAATTATTTCCACTAGTAAGTGAGTGAATAACACAGAGAATACAATTAAGATCATCATAACAAGGGCAACAGGAGAAGTTAGGAGAAATTTCTAGATGCAAATGATTATAAAGGTATGGATTGGATTAGAACCAGGATCAACAGTAGCTTTTACAAGGGAAGCAAAAAAAGGAGCAGACATTTAGGACGATTTGGGGAAAAGACACGACAATGGGAGCGTCACTGTAGACTCGATAGGCCAAAGGGCCTCCTTATGCACTGCATAGATTCTATGATTCTGAATGGAAAATTCTTTCATAGCGATGGAGGCCAATGGACCAAATTTCCTTCTTTGCCGTAAAATTTTATCATCACAAAATGCTGCTCAAAATCTCAGAATTCCATGTTCTAAACACTGAATTACTCAGTGTTAACATAAACACTAACTATAGTTTGGAATTAATGAGGACTTTAACCTGTTTGAATGTTTAATATTCAAATATATCAGTGTCAGAAGGGGCTCATTTGGGAGCAGCCTGATTTCTGAAACCAATGGATTGTGAGTTCAAATTCTCCTTCTGAGAAAGGTGTTGATATCACTGTACAGCACGGAGATTGTGCTCTGCTGTTGACGGTGCTATTGTCTAGTTGAACTGCTGACCCCTACATCCTTTGAGCTAAATGTAAATGATTGCACAGTCCTCTTCCAGGCGGAATATGTAAATTTCCCTGGTGCCTTACAGACCCTCATAACATTTAAGAATTATTTAGATGTGCACTCGTGATGCCAAGGCATCAAAGCTATGGGCCACGTGTTGGAAAATCAGATTAGAATAGTCAGGTGGTCTGGCTTTGAGTGGCATAGACGCGATGGGTGCTCCCTCCCTCACAGCACTGTGGATGTACCTACACCACAAGGACTGCAGCGGTTCAAGAGGCATCTCATGACCATCGTCTCAAAGGCAATTAAGGATGGGCAATAATTGCTGGCCTAAACAGTGACACCCACATCCCAAGATGAGATGCTCCCTCAACAAGGTTCCCCCTCAGGTTGTGGTGCCTCTTGACAATGTGACTCTCTTGTTTAACAACAATGAAAATGAGACTGATCTGAATGTTGTTTTCTTGTTTCAGTTGGACCTGAAAATTCTTGTGATGCTTTAACAGTATCACCAACACATTCCTCAATTCCAGAACCCAATCTTGCTAAAAGGTACGTTGTTTTTATTGTTAGTGTTTAAATTTCATGGCTTCTGTGTGAGTGATCAAATCCTCTTGAACAACTTAGGCGCAAGGATGGATATCATTTATTGTCCTGGGTCAGTCACAGAGCAGCAATCATTGTTGGATTGCCATTCCACTCAATGCTTTCCATCCTCGACTCAGCTCCACATTTCTTGTCTGATCTTCCGAGTCCAAATTCTCCAGAACTGTGGAGTGCTGCGTCCCTCGGAGAACTCCATTGCAACTCTGCAGGACAACAGGCGGGTAAGGTGAGAGACGGATAGAGAGGCAGGTGTCTCGATGTGTTGGTAGTTGGAGTCAAGGGTAGTAGGTGGGTGAGGATACAGATGAGTGAGGTCATAGGTGTGTGAGATGGGTGGGATTGCAGAAAGGTGAGGTGATAGATGGGGAGGGTAGCAGTTGAGTGAGATAGTAGGTTGATGAGGTGACAGGAGGGTAGGGTAGCAGTTGGGTGAGGTAGTTGATGAGGTGGTAGATGAATAGTGAATGAATACCACCTCATGGTTGATGAGGTGGTAGATGAATAGTGTGGTAATTGGGTCAGGTTGGCAGGGGCAGCCTGGTTTGAGAGCTAATCAGATTCGGACATTGGGTAATCAAGTGATGGGTGCAAAGGTTAGTCAGAGAGAATAATTGGGTTGGCTTAGGTTGTGGCATAGTCACAAGGTCAGATGGGATAGCTCTGGGTGTGGGGTGATAGTTGGTGTGTCAGGGGGTTCATCAGAGGACTGGGAGGAATTCAGAGGGCCAGTGTGATTATTCGGGGGTCAGTTCTGTGGTTGCCCAGGAATTAAATTTGATTCTTTCAGTCTAACATTTCCTGGGTAACTATCCAGTTAAGTCCCATGGAATTCTTTGAAGTGTCTGACTCATAAGAACATAAGAACATAAGAAGTAGGAGCAGGAGTAGGCCATCCAGCCCTTCGAGCCTGCCCTGCCATTCAATAAGATCATGGCTGATCTGTCGTGGCTCAGTTCTACATTCCCGCCCTCTCCCCATAACCCTTAATCCCCTCGCTTATCAAAAACCCATCAACCCGCGTCTTAAAAATATTTAGCGAGGCAGCTTCCACCACTTCAACGGGCAGAGAATTCCAGAGATTCACCACCCTTTGAGTGAAGAAGTTCCTCCTCAATGCCGTTCTAAACCGCCCCCCCCTTTATCTTGAGGCTGTGCCCCGTATTCCTACTGTCCTTTCTGAGCAGGAAGAGTCTCTCCACCTCTATCCTATCCATCCCATTCATCATCTTATACGTCTCAATGAGATCTCCCCTCATTCTTCTAAACTCTAACGAGTACAAGCCTAAACTCTCACCCAGAGCTAAAAATTTTCACAGAGGGATCCAGGGAACAGCAGAATTGTCTGTTGGAAATTCCAATGTCCCAAGCAATGCCCATGGAGGTCATCATGTTGGGTCATCTTCAGGGTTGTGACACACATCTTGGGTCATATGTCCAGTCTCTGATGATCCAGGAGACTGGGCATCATTTCTCAATTGCTCTCAGATCAGGAAAGTTGGCGAGATGTTGTTGTATTTGCTTCATAATGAAGGTGCGAGTTTTAAAAAGGATTGATCTGTTGTGACGCCATTAGGGTGTGGGCTTAGGCTGCTGTGTTACTGTCAGTTTTCAACTTGATGCAGTGCAAAGAGCAGCTCTTCATTAAAACCTGTTTTGTGTTTGCTTAAATCTACGTGTGCAAACCAAGTCTTTAATTTTCCTGTTAAAACCCAAAACCCCTAACGTAGTTGGGACATACAGAAAGAACGAATATTATTGTCCAATGTAAACACGGAGGTTACAATGATGATGAGGAGAAAATACCAACTAAACATCAACATGATGAAAATGCTGCTGGAAACACGCAGCAGGTCACTTCTTATCTACAGAGAAAGCAGACAAGGAGAACCCTGAAGAAATGGTTAATATTGATCTGGTCAAAGTTCACTGCTGTTTCTGAGATTTTGCTGTGTGCAAATTGGTTGCCACATTTCCCATATAACAACAGTGGTGGTTGTTTAGAAGTATTTCCTAGCTTGTAAAGCCCTTTAGACCACCCAAAGGACATGAAAAGTGTGATATAATTTGAAAACCCACTTCTGTAAATAAATGGCCAACAATCAATTATGGCAGGAAACAAAGGATGATTGTTGATGGCTGTTTCTGTGACTGGAAGGCTGGTTCCAATCCTCAGTGCTAGGTCCCCTGCTTTCTCTGGCACATATTAATGATTTATATGTAATGAAATTTACCAATGCTGTAGATAGCGAGGAAGATTGCTGTTGACTGCAGGTAGATATCAATGGATTGTTCAGGTGGGTAAAAAAGTGGCAAATAGAATTCCACCTAGAAAAGTATGAGGTGATGCATTTGAACAGGCCAAACAAAGCAAATGGTTAGACAATAAATGGGAGGATACTGGGGGATGTAGAGGAAGTGAAAATCCTTGGAGTGAATGTCCACAAGTCCTTGAAGGTAGCAGGACAGGTCGATAAGGCGGTTAAGAAGGCACATGGAATCCTTTCATTTATTAGCCAAGGTATGGAATATAAGGTCAAAAAGATAATGCTGGAACTATATAAGATATTAGTTAGGTCACAACTTGAGTATTGTGTGCAGTTCTGGTCACCTCATGAGAAAAAGGATTTATCAGAGAGGAGACTTACAGGGATATTGCCAGGACTGGAAAATTGCAGCTAAGAAGAAAATTTGGTCGGCTGGGGTTGTTCAGTTTGGTTTAGGGGAGAATTGATTGAGATGTACAGCATTGTAAGGGTCCCAGATTGAATGAACAGGAAGAACCAGTTTATTTTAGCAGAGAGGTCAGTGACTAGGGAGCATAAATTTAAAGAAATTGGTAGAAAGATTTGAGGAGAGATGAGGAAAAGTGTTTTCACCCAGAGGCCTGCAGTTTTCTAACAGGGTGGGAGAGGCAGAAACACTCAACTCATTTCAAAGATGTCTGGATAATCTGCAGAGCGATGGACAAAATGCTGGAGAGTGGGACTACACTGGGGGGGCTGGTTTTTAGACACAACAGATATGATGGACCCAGTGGTCACTTTCTGAGCTGTAAACTTTCTATGATTGTAAAGTCCAACACTGCTCATTTCCTATTCTCTGTGTCACAGTCTGATTTACATTGTGCTCGGAGTGCTGGGGGCCATTCTTGTGGTGTTTGCTGTTTCTCTACTTTTGTACCGGAGGCAAATTGACAAGGGTGAGTTTCTGTTTCTCCCGACTCATTTTGTTAGATTTCAATAATTTTCTGAAGAATATAAAGAGAACCTAATTTGCTGCAATCAACAAACATCTCTGATTCTGGTATCCTGCACATTCTAATATAGATGTGTTAAACATGGAAGAATATTGAAGTTGTTACTGTCGTTCAGAAACAACAAATAATCCTGTGAACTCCAGAGGAAGTAAAACTCAACATGGGTTTAGAGTGATAGAGATCATAAGACCATCAGAAAAAGGAACAGGAGTAGGCCATTCAGCCCATCTGTTCCGCCATTCAATAGGATCATGTCGATTTGTTTATGACCGAGGGCGGAATTATTTTGGCCGTGTATGCCCCAAGATTGGAAATACCCATCCCAGGTCAATGGACCTTTTAAATGGTGCACCAAATTCTCTATCCCGCCCGCTACGATTCACAATGTGGGCAGGATGGGAAAATTTCACCCCAAGTCATTTCTTTGCTGAGCTGTGTGAGGGAAATCTTGCAGTGATCTTTCAGTCTGACAGCCTAGTTCCCCAACTCCCAAAAATCTATTGATGTCTGACTTGAATGTACTCAATGGTGGAGCATTCACAGCTCTCTGCAGCAGAGAATTCCAAAGATACAGAACCTTCTGTAACCTCATCCAATCTCAGTAAATGGGCCCACACTGTGCCCTGGGACTGTGACAGGTTTAAGGCAGAGATGGATAGATTCATGAGTGGTGAAGGGAGGTTTTGGGGAAAAGGCAAGAAAATGGGGTTGAGAAACTAATCAGACATGATTGAAAGGTGGAGCAGACTCGATAGGCTGAATGCACTAATTCTGCTCCTATATTTAATGCAGTTACGGTCTTATAGAATCTGTGTTCTAGATTCCCCAGTGAAAGGAAGCATTTCCTCTGTATCTGCCATATGAAGTCAATTAAGACTTTTTTTTCGATGAGATCATCTCACGTCCAGCTGAACAGCAGAGAATATCGGCTTGGTGTTGTCCCATTGCCCCTTTATTGCACAATCCTTCCGGGGTCATGTGATTGGGCCGTAACCAATAGAATGCAAGTGCACAAGCCTATCGGGAGCCTATCGGGAGTGAGGACGTGCAGCCCCGGGGGCTGGAGGCTATTGTTGAAGCCCAGGCATTGTTAGGAGTAGACCTGTATTGTCGTGATGTTAAACACTTCATTATATAGAGTTCTTCTCGATTAATAAATCCTTTAGTTTGTGACTTACCACATTGAGTTGCCTCGAGTTATTACACCTGGTCTGTTCAATCTTTCCTCAAAACGCAATTTCCTTCTTGGGAATTAGTGCAGTGAATAGAGAGCGGGTATGTCCTACCTGAAGGTAAAACCTACAAACTGCACTTCAGGGGTGGCCTCACCAATTCCACATTTTATTCACAAACCCATCTGTAACAAAACATAACAACCCATTTGGCTTTCTTTAAATGCTAATCAATGTGGGCTCATGTACCCTGAGGCATTCTAAGCATTATCAACCATTCCAATTAAAGCATTTTCAATGTTAACATTTTCATTTTTCAGATACAAATGACATAAGCAATGGAAGAAACAATGATAATCTTAATGAGAATCAGGTAAGGAGATTAAGTATGAATTTTCTGATTAATGTCTGGAAATTTTCAAACCTGGATGATATAGAATTTACAGTACTGAAACAGGCCATTCAGGCCAACTGGTCCGTGCTGGATTTGATGCTCAACACAAGCCTCCTCCCATCCCTCTTTATCCAACCCCAACAGCATAATCTTCTGTTCCTTTCACTCACATTTGCTTCTGTCGATTTGCCTTAAATGTATTGATGCTGTTTGACTGAACTACAGCTTGGATTGGCTCCAATCTTTAATCTCATTGGATGGACACAAAGGGAGACAGACCTTGGCTTTACCGTCAGAAATGAGACCTTGTTAATTATTTCATCCCAACTTTCAATTTGATGACATTTGTCAGTTTACGCTCTCGTCTATTCCTGTAAAGTCTCAAGTATTACTGCCAAAACAGAACAAAACTTAAGAAAATACTAACAAAAGCCAATGAGTCCACCTGTTCTGTGATGAGAGATTGGCCTTGCTGTAACTTCACCAATCTAATTCCAAAGCTCTGGAATTCTCTCTGACTAATTCATCCCTTCATTATTTCTTTAAGGTGTTCTGTAAAATATCTTTGCCTTAAACCTTTGGAAGATTTTGGTCACCTTCACTCATATCTTCTTCCTTGGTTTATGTTCAGTTTGCACCTGATTCTGCTGCCATGGGTCTGTGTTATTTTACTGTGTTAAAGGCTCCAAATAAATGTTCTTCTTTCTATTAAATATGGACGTTCTATGCTGGTTCTACTGTGAGATAGTAATATGAAAGATGCTGTCATTCTGAAGGGGTTTGAATCATTGAATGCAGTCCTGTTCCCCTGTGAATTAATTACAGCACAGTTCACTGGGAAGCTGCTGTGAAGATGTTTCAGTGCAGTTCCCACAATTACAGATGGGCAGCACACACAAGCTGATCAAAAGACAGAAAAAAGAACTCTGATAATCACAAGCCATAACAGTAGGCCTGGATGTTTGGATGCTGTAACCATGTAGGCACACCTCGTTAATCATTAATCATTATAATTAGACAAGCATATAGAGGCTATAACTGGTTAACTACATTCACCTGACATAAATGAAGTTATCAGAACCATTCGCTGTAATTGAATTTCAATGAGTTCTGAACAAATGTGTCCGTGTGACTGGTGTATGAGAATTATATGTAAGATAGAATGGTGCGTGCCATGTACCAATACGCCATCTTGTGGGAGGCAGACCTCCTCGCTAAAGGATGAATGAAGGCTGATTTAAAACCCCAAAAGTTTCATCTGGTCTGTCGAGAATGCGAGGTACAATTTCACTGAATGGCAGCAAAATTCCATATCACATTCTTCCTTGGAAAATTTAAAATTTAAGGCTAGATTCAGCAAGCTGGGCCTCTTCTCTGATTAATGATCTGATTGAGATTCAGGAAGAGATAACAAAGATGTTTCCACTTGCAAGCAGTGACCAGAAATTGTGGATAGTTATTAATAACATGGAAGCAGTGGGGTAATGGTATTGTCATTGGACTAGGAATCCAGAGATCCAGGATCATCTCTCTGGCAACCTCAGTTCAAATCCCACCACAGCAGAACTCAATAAAAATCTGGAATTAAAAGTTACATGAGGACCACAAAATTATTGTCGATTGCTGTAAAAACCCATCCACTAATTCCTTTAGGGACATTTCCCTTTGGAAATCTGCTGCCCATATTTGGTCAGGCCTACACCTGCTCATAAATTTCCCCTGAAATGGCCAAGCAAGACTCTCAGTTCAATTATGGATGGGCAACAAATGTTGACCCAGCCAACGGCGACCACATTCCATGTGTGAATAAAAAAGGTTCATCCAACAGCGAATTCAAGAGAAACATCTTTACCCAGAATGTTCAGAATGTGGAATTTTCCAACACAGGGAACAGTTGAGGCAAATAGCCGGAATACGTTCAAATAGAAGCTGGATAAGCACATGGGAAGGGAAGGATTTGAATGTTATTTTGATGAGATTAGCTGGACAGGTTTATGTGGAGTCGGGACAAATGATGTGTTTCACCGCTGGAGATAGATTATCGAATGTTGCGATCACTTGTGAACTGATTTGCAATAATCTAGAAATCGATTTCTCCACAAATCACCATTCAAGTTAAATGGAAATAAATTGGATCTTTATTTTCTATATTGCAGCAATTAGCAGTTGTAGAAGAGAGCATTGAGTTTGCCACTGTAAAGCACAATCAAGGGAACTCAGCAGAAACACACAGCGAGCAAACTGTCCGCTTCACTAACAATGAGGATGGAGTCACATATGCAGCACTGCAGATTCAAGAGACTGAAGAGTTAAGAGGTTGATGCACTCGGTTAACAATGAGGATGTGTCAAAGTTCAATGATAGCTCCCAAAGAAAACTCACAAACTTTGATGATTCTGAAATGGCAATATATACTAACATAACTCATTAGGAAAAGTATGCATGAAGAACATGTGATGAATATTACTCCTTCTTAGTTTGCAATTAAATTTCATCTGCAATGAACTGTCCACAAACTTATTTTGTCAATTTATCTGAACACTCTGAGTTGTTCCCTCCAGTTTTACTGCCGCTTCCTAATTGGTATCATCGTCGTATTTAATCAGTGAACAATGAGCTTCCGGTTTTTGATATAAATGAAAAATAGCAGTGGTCCCAATATGGAGCTTTCTATCCCACTCAATATCCATCACCCCCACATTCCCAGCCTACCAATAACATAACAGGTACAATTTAGCCACTGTGTTAGTCCTGGGTGCAAATCCCATCATGTCTGCAAAATAACACGAAAGGACAAAAATGGGATTTGCACCTGTTAAATTTCCAATTGGAGTCTTCCTGAACCCTCCCTGATGCCGCGATCAGGTCCATGCTCAGGGAGGGTGAGAACCAAATTTGCATCAATTTGAATGTATGATAACTTCATTAGAGAGGTTAAAGTCGAATCTTAAACCTCATTGAATCTTCCCACCCACCAGCGTGATGTCACGTAGGCACAGATTGCTACTAATTTTTAAAAGAATGAACCAGGACCGCAACAGCAAGGCTCACAGTACCTATGGGCTATGATCGGACGCTGCATCTGGATTGTTAAGATGCCTTTCTGCTGCTTTGACAGGTCCGAAGAGTCTCTGCAGTACATTCCCCAGAGGATCCCGACAGTACAATCCGCACAGGGTCCCTGCAGTACAATCCCCACGGGGTCCCTGCAGTACATTCCCCAGAGGGGCCCTGCAGTACAATCCCCACGGGGTCCCTGCAGTACATTCCCCAGAGGGTCCCTGCAGTACAGTCCCCAGTGGGCCCCTGCAGTACAGTCTCCAGAGGATCCCTGCAGTACAGTCCCCAGAGGGTCTCCCACATGGTGGTGGTCTGCTGTGCTCTGATGTAACTTGGCACAGCAGCAGGATGACATACTTGATAATGGTGACCATTAGGAGCAGAGTGTCCCCCCTGCTGAGAAGGAAGTCCAGGGGGACAGGGGAGGGAGCGTTGTGAATAATGATGAATAACAACACTTCACTCACCTGAAGAAGGAGGAATGTTCTGAAAGCTTTTGCTACCAAATAAACCTGTTGGACTTTAACCTGGTGTTGTGAGACTTCTTACAGTCAGTAACAGCCAGAGCTGGACAGTCAGATGATATGTGTCAGTTTCGAAATAGAAAGAGGTTAGGCAAAGAGGGGAAAGCTTTGCAGATGATGCAAAGCTGGGTGGGAGGGTAAGCTGTGGGGAGGATGCAGAGATGCATTATTGTGATTTGGACAAGTTGAGTGAGTGAGCAAATGCATGGCTGATGCAGAGTAATGCGGATCAACATGAGGTTATCCACTTTGGCAGCAAAAACAGGAAGGCAGATTATTATCTGAATGGTTATAGATTGGGGAAGGGAAATGTGTAACAAGGCCTGGGTGTCCTTGTCCACCAGTTGCTGAAAGTAAGCCAGCAGGTGCAGCAAGTGGTAAAAATGGCAAATAGGATGTTGGTTTTCATAGCAAGAGGATTCGAGTACAGGAGCAGCAATTTAAAGTTTATTTATTAGTGTCACAAGCAGGCTTACTTTAACACTGCAATGAAGTTACTGTGAAAAGGAATGTCTTGCTGCTGTTATACAGGGCCTTGATGAGACCATACCTGGAATACTGTGTGTAGGTTTAGTCTCCTTATCTGAGGAAGGATGCTCTTGTTATGGATGGAGTGCAGTGAAGGTTAACCAGACTGATTGCTGGGATGGCGGGACTGATAATTAAGGAAAGACCAAATTGGTTAGGATTTTAATAGCTGGAGTTTAGAAGAATGAGGAAGGGAATCTCATAAAAACCTGTAAAATTCTAACATGACTGGACAAGATAAATGCATGAAGGAATTTCCCAATGGTGGGGGTGTCCAGAACCAGGGGTCAGAGTCTAAGGAAACAGGGTAAACCATTCAGGATGGGGGGGTTAGCCAGCTTAATGCACTCATTGTTTGAAGAAAGTTTCATTCTCCAGCTTCACTCACCAACAACCACGTCTAGGGAAATACACAGCCTCATGTCAGGGAGTTGAGCAGAGATATCCTTACATTCCAATTGAGTCTGCTTCCCAGTCACTCAATCAAAATTTACTTTTGACCAGAGAATTTTCTCTGTGAATTGAGGTCCTTTCCTGCCTGAAATCTGCCTCAATTTGTTTGTGGATCTGATACATGAAGCAGCAAAGGCTGTTCTACTCAATATCAGGTCTCCTCACCCTGACAGAATTGTTGTTCATCACCAACAACAAGATTGAGATTAAGCAAATTAAAACAAATTATCAATGAAACTTTATCTTTAAGTTATTTTCATAAAAGCTGTTGTGGTGCTGTTTTTGCTCAACCCTTTGTCTTGCTGGAGATTTTGTTTCCTTCAAGTAGCCAGACCAGGTTTTGGGGTTCTAAATCAGCTGTTTATTCATAGCTATGGTAAGAGCCCGAGCATGCCAGCTAGAGGTAAGCCAGAGCCCAGAATGCACGAACAGATATACTTCCAGGTGTGATTACAAGTAATTAATACATGCCGATCAGAAGTATGCATTTCTATAGGAATTATCTCTGTCCAGTCACAATTATTGAATCCGGTTACATCATGCATGAGATACAAATGTTAAAAACTAGTCACAGCCTCTGCACACCTGCTTAATCATAACATCCAATCAATGTAAAAGTTTGAATATGCTAGGCAATCCTTGCACATTGTCCTTGACACCCAGTTTATGTCTATATTTGTAGATATCAATTATTTCTCCCATGTCCAGATGTCTGACTTAATGAATTCTCTCAGACAATGCATGGGATTTTCTTACTGTGCTCACCTTGAAACTGGCAACTTCCGCCCAAGTTCAACAGACCTTTCCATGGTCTGACCCTTGTTCGCTACGATTCCTGTGACAGGTGGAATGGGAAAATTTGCCTCTATGAGTCTTAGCTAGGTAAACAAACCTAGACTCTAGAGTTGTCTTCCTCAATGCAAGCTGGGGTAGTTCTTTTATTAGATATGGCTAACAAGATTTCTAGATCTTATGGACCAGATTTCATCATCTGGATGACTGAGCCTTCATGAAATAACTTCCTGCTGTCTTCTTCCCTTTTAAATTCCTTCTGCAACTTATATTCAAGTTTTATTTCAGTGTGAAACACAGGAGCTGGGTTTATGGTGACAAGCACTGATCTGATCTCCAACAGAACAATGTGGATTTTGATTCTCCTCATTTGCTCTCTGCCTGGTGAGTAAAAGCCAGAACTGGACAGTCAGATAATCAATGTTAGCTTAACTCTAGTTTACAGCTTATACGGCAGAGATATTTAAATATTTGGAGACATGTAAAGGCACAAAAGACGATGTTGTGTTGCAGTGGATAGAGTCTCTGTATCTGAGCCTGAAGCTCCAGGTTCGAATCCTGCTTCTGCTATTGATGGGAATGGAAGGTGGGTTCTAACAAGACCAAACAGCCTGAAAACTGTTACAATAGGCTGAAGGCGGGTGGTAAGAAGGAGAGATACTCGGTCAGTCATGTCTTGATGTGGAGTGTTGTCCCTCATGCTATAGTCTCTGACTTCAGGCTTGCGACCAGGTCCAGGAAGAACAAGCTATTAGGAACAGACACACACACATTTGCTTTGTCTGCCTCATGTGTCTCCAGATTTGGGAAGTCTCCTAAGTCTAATGGCACAAAATACTTAGCAAATATAAATGAATCATACTTATGACGTAATGTATCTTCTCGTGAATGTATTGGTACAACATGCAGACATTCACCAAATAAAGTAAACTGCATTATTAATTGTGGATGGGAAATTAAGGATAATTTAGTTTTTAAAAATCTAGTCAAGCCACATTTTTAAAATGGAAGCTGCCTTTAATTGGTCATTGTTTGAAATTGTGGGGGGGAGGTTTTACATTCTCACTTGTCCTGAAATGATAAAATCCCGCCCAATGTCAATGGAGCTTCTCACTGTCTGCCCGTCTCCTGCTCCGATTCCCGTGGCGGGCGAGGCGGTAAAATTCCGATTATCTGTGTGCAATACACACTGAAAACTGCAGTGATAATAATCCTGCAAACAGAACATGTCTCTCATTTGCAACAGTTTCTGTTGTTTAACGTACAGTTGATGAGATATGATTTTATCATGACTCAATCATGACTCCCATTGGAAACTGACCGCAGCGTTTGATGGAGTTAGGCACAAACAATTCCCAAATGACATGCCAAGTATCAGTTGATATTTCATTGGACAGGTCACGACATGTTTCAACCTTCTCTGACCTTCATCAGTGTTTCAACACAATTTGTCCAAAATTCCCAGCATGCTTGATTATAGCTCTTAACAAATTCTCATTGCTGTTGCTATTGACCAACCGGCTACCATCCCCCCACTTGATTCTGCAGTGTGAAGCAAATTGGATCACAAACTATGCCCAATTTCCTTCCACAGATCTTAAACAAGTGACATATTATCATTCTTTTATCCTTGCAACTAACTAAATTCTTGCCTATGTAGCATCAATTCCATGTTCAACTGTTGGGTTTCCTCTTTATTCCATTTAACAAACCGAATCTTAAATAATATTAAATAAATTCAAGTGCACAATGTTATTAATGCTGCAACATGTGACATTAGGCAAATCCATGGATGAATCTTTATACGGCAGAATCATAAATCATTCCACCAGTTAGTTCTTTTGATAGGTCCCTTTTAATATTTTCAGTCCTTTGGACCACTTTAGTAAAAGTTGGATGGACATTCGCAAACTGTTCCTTAATTTCTATCAGATTGTCTGGTAAAAGTTCAATCATGGTGGCATATTTTTCAACACTCCTTTCAAATCATCTGTAACATTAAAAGAAACATCCTCTCTCTTATATATAGCAATGAATTCCATACAGCCTACTCCAGCTGGTATTTGAGGTTTAAAGCAAAAAGCAATATTGGTAATGTTACATATTAATGTACCAGATCAATATTCCTTCAGTGAGGAGGTAACACAATATTCTCCCCCAGCCTTATGAGCTACCCTTGTCATATTTATATCAAGGCTTTTAGTTTCCACTCTACAATTTAAAACATAGTGGCTCAATTATAGCAAAAGGTAGCCTTCCCCCCACCCCATCATAGAACTCTTAGCTGCTCCCCGCAAATCCCACCACACTCCAACTAGATTCAGCATTTGCATCCTCCTATTATGAACCAGCAATCCTTCCCCCACATCATCCCTCAGCAGTCAGTGCTGACACCAATCCGTTCCCCCGAATATCTGACCCTTCCCCCCCGCTTCAGCAGTCAGTGTTGGCACACTCCCCTTTCCCCGAACATTGGAGCCCTTCCCTCCAACCCTTCCCCACTGAGCCATTGCCAACAAACCAAGCCCCTTGCCACAAACGGCTACTCCAGCTCCCCTGTCCACCCTGGCCCACCTTCACTTGTAAATGAATAACCCCTCCCCCGTGAGACTCCCATTGAGGTCCGCCCCGGAACTGCCACTGACATAGATTGGCACTGCCAAGTTGGCAACGTTGGGGTGGTATGGTGCCAACTTGGCAGTGCCAACCTGCACCAAGGGAGAGTGCCCGAGGGCATTGCCAGGACACTGCCTGACCATATCCCTCTCGCTCAGGGAGGGGACTCCCAGAGCATGACTGGGTGAACCTGTTGTAAAATGCGCCAATGTGATGTCACATTGCTCCGGTTCGAAAACACAGCGAGGGCTCCATATCTGGGGGGTTGGGGGAGAGGGTGTCTTTAATGATATGGAAATATATGAAAATGTATGTAAATCAGGTTCTTGCCTACTAAGAATATGAAATGTAGACATTTAATCAACAAACAGATCAATTATTGTCCAGATGTCGATATACAACCTGAAGGTCACAGTCACTGTATGGATTTTGATTCCTTCACTAAATTTTTGGTCAAAATCATGTTTGTTGGTTTTTTTTTATTCATGACACAAGGTGGCTTACATTAACAATGCAATGAAGTTACTGTGAAATTCTCCCAGTTGCCATACCCCAGCACCAGTTCAGGTTCACTGAGTGAAAATTCAGCTTGGCCAATGCACCCAGACCAGCATGTCTTTCAGACTTCATTTAATATTGAAAAAACATTCTATTATGTAGATTTGTTAAAAGAAATGTTCAAAGCTGGATGAGGATTGAATATTTGACCAGGATGAAAAATTTCATTGATGTAGATGGAATCCCAGAATCTTCATTTTCCCACTTTGGTCCAACTGTGAGAATTGGATTCATTGAGTGACTGGAAAAGAAAGTCATCGGATTCATTGAGACTGGGACAAAAATGCATCAATTGACATTTCAGTCTTGAACAGAATTCAGGAAATGGCAACAATTTGGGGCAGTTTCGAGATCACATTGATCATCCATTGCGTGTTCGCTGGGAAACACTTGTTTGTATCCTCATGAAGGCACTATGCCCACTATGACCATGAATCTGATGAAGTCACCTGTGCCCTCCAGGTTTTGTCAGATATTGAATCCCCGTCAGCATTCCTTTAGCCCCCCAACCCGGCTCACCATCCTGCCCAGTCGCTGTGTTTACATAATGCTATTGTGTTAGCTTCCTAACAAAGTTGCTGTTTCTGTCAGTGGAAACTCAGACCAAGAATTAAGCATTTTCCGTTTGCCTTCGATGGTGCAGTTTTCATTCTTCATGTTGATCACTTCACCATGAACTCAATCTCATGGAGTTGCGCTTGTCACACTCCAGCGATGTCAGTTTTCCTTAACCCTGTGTGTTCTGGAGTATCGCTGACAGGAAAATTGCACTCACTGTCATCTTCTCCTTCTCAGTTGCCCAGTTTAATACGTTGTTCCCAATCTGAGTGGGTTAAAGGCTGTCTGCTTCCGGCTGGTTCTGAATTTCCTGTTAGGAGGTGCACTAGAGAATTGTGGGGTGATAAAAACAGAAAGTGCTGGAAAACCTCAGCAGGTCTGGCAGCATCTGTGGAGAGAAGAGCAGAGTTAATATTGAGTGGAATATGATTCTATTGTGGAACAGTGTGGGATGATGTTATTGGAAGTTTCTTACTCACTGAACAGATATCTCACCATTGTTATATTGCACCAGACAATGTTGCTGTCCCAGCGACCAGTCAATTCATAACATTCTTACTTCTAAGATTTTACTCAGCATTACAGATATACTGAGGAAATTTAATGAAACCAGCTCCATTTGATCTGTATCTAATCATCATGAAGTGATCAGTGAAACTCTAGTTGATTGCTCCAGCTAACGTGCCTTGTCTGTGCGGTGCTGCTACAATAGGTCAGAGTGTAAAGAGGAGATTAATGTTTCAAACATGAAGCTGCCTCATTCCCTTCAAATCATTCTGTATTTCTTCCAGTTTGCTCAGTTTCATTATCTGGAATGTGATTCGCTGGGGGCTCTTTACCCTCCTGGTGATTTGTGTTATTTCGGTCACATGGTGCACGAGAAAATCTCAGGTGAGGATTATGGACTTTACAACAATCATTCTGAGCACCTTGTAATTATCACAGATGTTGTGTAGAGAGACTTGCATTGATGTCAATGTCCACAGGATTAAACACAGAGGGGAATTTTACCTTTCATTTCAAAGTGTGACAGGGGCAGGAAAAGAGGCGATGAAGAAATATGGCTAAGAACTATGTGTATAAATGTTGAAGGGACAGGATGCTGCCCATCCCACCAGAAATTTAGTTATTTAAAGTGCAGAATGATATTTCTGAATGTCACTCTGATGCACCAAAGTTAAAATGGAAATCCGTCCCCTGCTCCCCTTGCACAACCCCATGCACCACCCCTCTCCCCGCATTTCCCCTTCCACACCATTCCCCACCCCCCGCCCTTACATTGCCTCTGGCACTGATCCCTGACACCGCATGGGCACTGCCCTGCCACTGACCCCTGGCAGTGAATGGCCACTGCCCCTTGACAGTAACTTTGACTGATGCACTCACCTGACCATCTGCAGTGGGCCTCCCCTCCTGCTACATGCCACGGCCATCAATCATAATGCACACCGGTGTGCCCTCACACTGATCTGAGTGGATCATCGTACAGTGGAACTCAGGGTTGGGGGGGTTTGGGGGAATGGGGATTGATCAGGTGCCAGGTCTTGATAATGCATACAAATTGATTATGATGTTCAATGTTGAGAATCCTGTGATGTCAGTGATGGGAGCTGGGGCCAATCACAAAGCGACTTCCCATCAAAGTAATAATATGATTTCAGCCTCTCGCGAGACCTTCTGCTCTTGTTTAGCCTCCTCCCTCCCTCATCCCCCACAGAGGAACTTGGATGGAAAGTCCACCCAAAGTATTTTACAGATTATGTGGTTTAGTTTTGAAGTGTTGCTGATGTTATGTCGGAAAGATCAAGGAGATTGTTTGTTTTCGATTGTGTCAACATTCCTGATCCTTGTTACAGCTGCATCCATCCTGAAGTGATCAGCTGTCTTTGTCCAGGGTAATTTCTACTCATAAATGGAAGTTTCACTTTACCACTGGAGGATTTTATAATGCATTGTTGAATTGTTGGTTCTGGATGGTGTCCGAACCACAGGAACAAAATATTGGCCTTGGAAAGGATGCATTGTCTTTTGTTTTATTTCACAGTATGTGTCAGATTTTCAATTCTAGATTGATTCATCAATTGAATTTGAATTCATTGCATTTATATTCCACCAGCTACGATGTTGAAATCATGTTCCCAGCACTTTATCATCAGCCTCTGGATTACGAGCCCAATGACAGTGACACTAAACCACCATCTCTGCAATGTCAATACTTCAGAATGATACAGGGAATAATGGAGTAAATTATTTGCAGACATTGCACCAATTTGCTGCACTTCCTCACACTTGGAGGTTGATGGGATAGGTGATTGAAGTTTTTATGGGATTCAGTATGATGGGTGCAGAGAAACTCTTTGCCCAGTGGGGAGATGGACTACATGGGGCCACAACCTAAAAGTGAGGGCTTAGATACTTAGGAGTGAAATTAGGAAGCATTATTTTCACACAGCTAGTCATGGAAATCTGGAACTGATCCATTCTAAAATCTGTTGACGTTAGGCCAATTAGACTTCTCACAGCTGAGATTCAATAAGACAGGGACCCAGGTTCAATTTTGTCCTTGGGTGACTGTCTGTGTGGAGTTGCAGGTTGGTGTGACAGACTCGAGGGGCTGAATGAGCTGCTCCTGAATGTGCTCCTGTGTAACCCATTCATGAAAGAACTTTTCCACCTTAACATCCAAACTTATTAAACAGTCAATAAAAGGAAAAGGAAGGAAATTGGAAAGGCTATAAAAAGACAACAGTGCTCACTGTGTCTGGACCAAAACTGGAGGAGATTTCAAACTATGCAGAGAGAAGTAAGAGGCTGAGACACCGACCCAATGATGGTGCTGCTGGAAGCACCAACTGGATTGTATAAAATATTTTAGAAACATGGGCATAACAATCCATTTCTCCAGTCAACTGTACTTAATCGCAGCTGCAGGGGAACTTTGGTTTTCTGTGGGTAAATAATGTTACATGTCTTCATGAGGATACAAACGAGTGTTTCCCAGCGAACACGCAATGGGTGATCAATGTGATCTCGAAACTGCCCCAAATTGTTGTTAGTTCCAGAATTCTGTTCAAGACTGAAATGTCAATTGATACATTGTTCTCCCAGTCTCAATGAATCTGATGATTTTCTTTTCCAGTCACTCAATGAATCCGATTCTCACAATTGGACCAAAATTGGAATATGAAGATTCTGGGATTCCATCTATATTGAAGGAATTTTGCATCCTGGTCAAATATTCAATCCTTGTCCAGCTTTGAACATTTCTTTTTACAAATCTACATAATAGAATGTATTTTCATCATTAAGTGAAGCCTGAATGACGTGCTGTTTAGGGTGCATTGGCCATGCTGAATTCTTGCTCAGTGAACCCAAACCGGTGCCGGAGTGTTATGACCGGGGGATTTTCACTGTAACTTCATTGCAATTATTAAGGAGACAATATCAGGAGCTTTGGAAAGTTATAATGATCAAGCACAGTCAGATTGGATTAATGAAATGGAAATCATATCTGACAAATTTACCAGAGTTCTTTGAGGAGGTATCAGCCAGAGTAGATAGAGGAGAACCAGTTGATGTTGTACATTTGGATTTTCAAAAGGCATTTGATAAGGTACCATACAAAAAGTTGATATGCAAGAAGTTGTTGTAGGGAATATTCTGGCATGAACAGAGGATTGGCTAATGTGACAATACTGTGACTTTAAGGAGTGTATTTGTTATGTTTCCTGTGCAGGATCTGTTTGAACAGTTTTTTTTGTTACACATGCTGGTTTGTCCAGCAGGCACGTGTTGTTACTGCAGCAGCATAATTGCTCCTAATTATTAGGATGCTTGTTTTAATCTGGACTAATGCTTTTATGTTTGATTTTCAGTGGCTTCCCTGGCGTTTGGCAGAGTTGGGCTTGATTAGGCTGCATGACAAGTATCATTGGGTGAAGCTAGGTTTACACAGAAAAATCAAGTCAAATCCTGCTTTGAGTTTTAGAGAGTGGTGCCACTCAGTTTCTCTCTCTGAAACTGGAGACTGGAATTTGCCAGGAAGCAAGTCTCTGTCTGAGAAAGTGATGTTTTGAAAGCTGCAGGGTGAGATATCCATTTTCAATTCTGAAGTCTGAAGACTGGGAGTTGCCACAGACTAGGATTACTTCTCTGAAATTCTGCTGTTTGGAAGATATCCTTCTCTAAAAAATGCTGTCCTGATGTTTGTCCAGAGGTATTAAAAGGCTGGACACCAGGGGTTCATGAAGCGTATTTGCTTTCTTTGCTAAATGTTTCTCAAGAAGGGATTTATGTCTCACTGGGGGATGTACTAAATTGGAACATCAGTGATAGCTAGCTTGTAAGATTTATACTTTGTCATGTTAAAGTATTTTAATTGGTAAAAATTATGCTAATTCTTTTTTGTTATACTTTAACTGTTTCGTAAATAAAGTTAGTTTTGACTAAAGTTTCCTTGTAGGTCACTTGAATCGTAGCTGGAGTAAAACATTTTATGTTCACCCTAATTCCAAAATCAAATCTAAAAGTTTGGGTCTAGGCTAATATTATGAAACATCTTGGAGTGTCTGGTCTGGTCCTTAATAGAGGGTATGACAGGGTGGATGCTGAGAGACACTACAACTCACGGACACTATTTAAATATAAGGTTTCTCCCATTGAAGACAGAGATGAGAAGATTTATTTTCTCTCAGAGGGTGTGAATTTTTGGAACTCTCTTTCCCAGAGGGTGCTGGAGGCAGGGTCAATGAATATTTTTCAAATAAAGCTTGGAAGATTCTAGACTAACAAGGAAGTCAAAGATTATCAGGGTCGGTGGGATATAAAGTTGAGGTCACAATCAGATCAGCCATGATATTATCAAATGACAGATTAGGCATGAGAGGCTGAATGGCCTAATTTGTGCGTTTGTATATAGTGACTTTGCTTAGCAAAAACCTCTTTAATGAGTTTCAGCGTATATCTGTCCAGGTGATAAATTTAAAGAGTATTATTCCATATCGTACATGACATATTGTTGTGATACCAGTCGGTGCCCTTCACACATGTGTATGAACTCATTGAGTGGTTCCCAATATCAAAGAATCTCAATAATAAATTCTCAGGCTCTATTTAAATTTCTGCATGATGTCTTCAGCCCTTATCTTTACAAATGTTTCTGCAAAACTTGCTTTTCCCCAACCGTGGCTTCTCATATGTTTCCAATTCTTCACCACACCGCTAACAGTAATGTTTGCAATTGTCTACATTCCAAACTCCAGCAACCTCTCCATAAAACTGACCAGTCTCTTTGATCTAATCTTTGCCTCAGCAACAAGACTTGTCTGATGACATTCCTGTAAAATGCCTGAGGAGATTTTATTAGGCAGCATGGTGGCACAGTGGTTAGCACCGCTGCCTCAGAGTGCCAGGGACTCAGAGTTCAGGTCCGACTGTCAGTTCACACATTCTCCTCTCCATGTCTGCATGGGTTTCTTCCAGGCCCTCCCATTTCATCCCACAATCCAAAGATGTGAGCATTAGATTAACGGTCCATGCTAAATTGCTCCATAAGGCTAGGGGGTTAGGAGGGTAAATATGTGAGGTTATGGGATAGGGCATAAGGTATAGGCTTGATGGACCGAATGGCCTCTATCTGCACTGCAGGATTCTATGATATTGTATTAGGAGCAAGTTATTGCTGTTGTTGTTGATTTCACGAATGAGTTAATAATAAAAAATGAACATGTTTCTCCAACCAAGGCTGTGATCAATGAAGGTTCTAACTTTAGGTTTACTCAGAGTGAAGTTCTTACCCACGTGTAACAGTTTGTACTCAGAGTTCTGAATTTTCCAATTGGTTCCAATGTTTGATCATTTTTTATTGAATATGGAATTTTGTGAGTGATGGCTCCATCCTAAATAAGCATCAATTTACAGCAATATTCCATTAACTCCTCAAATTCTTTAATGGTTGGTGAGAAAGGCAAAAAGAGAGATTGACATTGGAAATAAATGTGGGTTCAGGTTTGCTGCAACTTGCAATGTTCATGGTTTGAAACTGCAAGAAAAGTGTGTTGCTGTCCTCAGGGTGGTGTGAGATAGAAACCCTGTGAATGTACAATAGGTGTTAGATACCAAATACAGAGCTGTGTTTGCAGCAGAGAGAAGATCAGCATTAATACGGAATTTGCTACAGGCAAACAGCACGGGGAGTTTTGCTGCATTTCTTGCTGTACAAGACAGTGGCAGACCCCCCATCTTGTCAAGGGAAATTAGTGATGAGGAAACATACTGTCTGAGCCAGCAATACTCATTTCCCATGAAAACCAAACAACAATAAAACAAATTTTTAAGTTCCTGAACAAATTTTTAAATCTCCAGTAATGGGCAGGTCACACGGTGGGAAAACTGGGATTTCCCTCTCTCAATGCCAGTGTTGGAGGACAGGACTAGTTGGCATCCTCTGCCCATGGAGCACTGCACAAGTGAAAGGGACCATCTCTGCTTCATGACCCTTCTCCCTCTGTCAATTGTACCCACCATCCTCCCTGGTGCTGGCACTGACTGACTGGCGAGTCCTCCCCATTCAGCTCCTGCTTGGACCTTCATTGTTAGCTCGTTCCAAGACTGACGGCAATCCCTGCAGTGACCATTGCTCGTGTTGGTGCTGCTGTGACTGAAATGTTGCCAACCCCCTGATTCGCCAACAGGTCTCCTGTCTCTGCTGTAACAGCGCCACAGTGGACAAGGCAAGGACTGCAACCAGAGGCCCTACACCAAGGGCAGGAACTGGAGGAACAGGTCCGGGGTCCCAGGTCCGGCAGCGGATAGAAGCCATGATGGGTTGTGAGCAGGGTCCAGAGAGGACACTGGGGTCAATGGGGGAGAAGGAGCGACGTCTGCTGAACACCAGGTGACCCGTTTACGAGGGCGAAGGTGGAGGCTCTAGTCAGAGGGAGCTTCTGATTGTGGTGCACATCCAATTCCCAACTCAGGTCAAACTTGGATGATTTCCAGCCTTTATCAACAAAGTTCAATGAGAATCTCAGACTAAAACAAGTTATATCTGTTTGGAAAAAAAAATTCTCCGATGACAATGAGTAAAACTATACGCCCTTAGAAACAATAGCAAGAATTTAAATAGTATTACATGAGATATACCACACAGAAACAGGCCATTCAATCCATCTATTTTTATAATCCACAGGAGCCCACTCTCATTCTACCTTTGGTTTATCTTTCTCATAGAATCCCGATAGAGGAGGCTGGGATTGGTGTCTGTAATTCTGCTTCCTCATTCTAATCAGGAGATTGTTGTGAAGCACCCGGAGGAAACCCATGCAGACATGGGGAGAACATGCAGTCCCCACACAGAGAGTGATCCAAGCCGGGAATTGGACCCAGGGTCCCTGGTGCTGTGAGGCAGCAGTGTTAACCACTGTGCCGCTATGCATCCTCACCTTTCTGTTCCCTTTTCTCTGACAAAATCACCTACTTCACTCTTAAAAGCATCAAAACTATTTGCCTCAGTCTCTTGTGGTAGAAATCTTCACAGTCTATTATCATTCTCTGAGTCATGTTATTGCTCCTTATTCCCCTGCTGGATGTATTGGTAACTATTTTCTGTTAATCGTCTCCCAAAAATGGGAGTATTTTCTTCATAGGTACCCAATCTAACTTATTCAGAATTTTAAAGACCCCTGTCATGTCTCCACTAAATCTTCCCTTTTCTAATGAAAATTACCCTGCCTGTTTAATCCTTACCTGTGGCTGCACCAACCCCATTCTAAAATATCCTTGTAAATCTTTGTATTTTATCCAATGTTTGTTTATCATTTTTACAGTCCTGACACCAGAGTTGTACAAGGTGCTGTAAGTGCAGTCTAACCAGGGTTGTACATAATTTTGGCTACTTTTGAATTTGATCCCACTGGAATTAAATCCCAATGCTTTGTCAATACTTTTTTTTGCTGACCAGTTGTATTTGTTAACCTGTATCCCGAGATTTTCATGCCCTTCTAACTCATTTCAGAAGCTTATTGTCTAAGGTAGAGATTGTTTATTATTTCAAAGTGCATTTTCTTGTATTTATCTGGAGGAATGTTTCTTTGTTACTTACCTACCCTTTTCTAATCGATTTCTGTATTATGTTACACTCTGCCTAAGTGATATACTCAATTTTGGCATAACTTGCACGTTTTCAAAGGGTTACTCATTCCCAAGTCCTATTATTTATGTACATCATAATGAACAGTGATTTCTGTCCTGATCATTGTGGAATATCACTTTCTATCTTCTTCCAATCTGAACAACTGTTCTTTTCTCATTCCCCCCAACTCTCTGATTTTTATTTTTTTCGCCAATTTTCAGCTATTAGTGGAAAGGCAGTGACATTGTGCTATTGTCCCTGGACTAGTAATCCGGGGACCCTTATCCTAAAAACAACATCCCGAGTTCTGGATTCCCTCACCAATGAGAACATTCTTTCCGAATCTACCCTGTCTCACCCTGGTAGAATTTTACAAGCTTCTATGAGATTCCCTCTCACTCTTCTAAACTCCAATGAATATAATCCTAATGGACTTAGCCTCTCCTCATCCGACAGGAGTCAGCCTTTGTTGTACTCTCTCTATCACAAGCGCATCCTTCTACAGATAAGGAAACCAGCACTGCACACACAATGCTCCAGGTGTGGCCTCACCAATACCTTATACAAATACAGCAAAGCATTCACATTCCGATATTCAAATCCTCTCGCTCTGAAGGCCAATATACCAATTGCCTTCTTTACTGCCTGCTGGACCTGCGCGCTCACTTTCAGTGACTGATGCATGAGGACATCAAGGTAGTGCTGAGTATCCACCTCTCTCAATTTACACCTATTTGAATAATAACCTGCCTTCCTGTTATAATCCAGGTCAGAAACTCCGAGGTATTTTGTGAAGTTGGCTTGGAAATACGTTTTGGATTTCAATTTGGCTAGGGTAAGCATGAGATGTTTCAATTCAAGTCTGATTCAAATGACTCCCTAGGGAGCTTTTATCGAACAAAGTTTATTTAGGAATACAGTTAACACATAGAAAAAAAAGTAATAACTTTTATCCATTACAAACAAAAAGAAAACAACCATGCTATTATATAAATCTTAACAATTAAATGCACTATTCCAATTTAAAAAAAAAACCTCCTTCAAAGCATGGACTGCCACAGGTTTAGCACAGAAAATGGGAATGCTCACTTGATGCTGGAACTTAGTCCTTTGGTTAGATTCTGCAATTTTCTTGACACAGCACGGACAAGCTTGAAGCTAGACCACCTTCTCAAAACACCAGCAAGAGAGAAAGAGAGAATAAAACACCTTCTCACCCAAGACTGAAAGTGAATCCTTGGATTCTGTAGAAGAACCACCTGACTTTTACTTGTCAATCAATCTTTCCACAGCACTTCAAAAGTTCATAAAATGCCAGAAAATAAATTAGACCCAGAGTAAAAATAAACAAAACCTCATTTAACCCACTTACGCAGCAATAAAAGCACTTCTAAGCAGGCAGCAGGCGCCACAACAAAAACAAAAGGCCAGCTTGCAAACTACAGAGAATATGATTTTTTAAGAAAACATTTCCTAAAGGTACAATAGCGTCGCATTTCTATTATTGCTACTGAAGTGAATAACCTCAAATTTATCTACATTATCCTGCATCTGCCATGTCTGTCTAATTATGCTGAAGCATCTCTGCATCCTCCTCACAGTTTACCCTCCCACTCAACTTTGAATCATTTTCACACTTGGAGATAATACATTTAGTACACTCTTCCAAATCGTAAATATATAATATGAATAGTTGGGATTCTCACACAGATCCTTATGGTATCCCACTAATCACTGCCTGCCAATTGGAAAAGACATCCATTTATGCCAACTGTTTGCTTCCGATCTGCTAACCAGCTTTCTATCTATCACAATGTACTATCCTCAATCCCATGTGCCTGAACTTTACATAGTAGTCAGCTATATGCGACCTCATCAAAAACCTTCTGAAAGTCCAAATAAACCACATCTACCCATTCTCCTTTGTCAACTCTAGTAGTTCCATCCTCAAAGAATTCCAATTGATTTGTCAAGAACACTTTGTAAATCCATGTTGACTTTGTCTAATTATACCACTGTCTCCCAAATGCTGAGCTGTGAAATGCTGAGCAATGAAATGGACTCAAACAACTTCCCCAGCACTGACATTAGTCTCAGTGGATATAGTTCGCTGTTTTCTCTCTACCTCCCTTTTTGCTGCTTGCATTAGCTACCCTCCAATCTGTAGGAACAAGTCCAGAGTCCAACTAATTTTGGGAAACATTCACCAATGGATCTATTATTTCCAGGCAATCGGAACCGGGAGCTCATTGTTAACTGATTAAATATGACAATGAAACCAAATTGGCAGCAGCAGTAAAACTGGAGGGAACAACTCAGAGAGTACAGGCGAATTGACAAAATAAGTTTGTGGACAGTTCATCACAGATGAAATTTAATTGCAAGCTAAGAAGGAATAATTTTCATCACATGCTCTTCATGAATACTTTTCCTAATTAGTTATGTTAGTATATATTGCCATTTCAGATTCATCAAACTTTGTATGTTGTTCTTTGGGAGCTTTCATGAACTTTGACACATCCTCATTGTTGACCGAGTGCCTCGACCTCTGAACTCTTCAGTCTCTTGAATCTGCAGTGCTGCATATGTGACTCAATCGTCATTGTTAGTGAAGCGGACAGTTTGCTCGCTGTGTGTTTCTGCTGAATTCCCTCGATTGTGCTTTACACTGACATACGCAATGTTCTCTTCTACAACTGTCAATTGCTGTAATATAGAAAATAAAGATCCAATTTATTTCCATTTAACTTGAATGATGGTTTGTGGAGAAATCAATTTCTAGATTATTGCAAATCAGTTCACAAGTGATCGCAGCATTCGATAATCTATCTCCAATGGTGAAGCACATCATTTGTCCCAACTCCACATAAACCTGTCCAGTTAATCTCATCAAAATAACATTCAAATCTTTTCCTTCCCATGTGCTTATCCAGCTTCTGTTTGAATGTATTTCGGCTATTTGCCTCAACTGTTCCCTGTGGTGGAAAATTCCACATTCTGAACACTCTGGGTAAGGATGTTTCTCTTGAATTCGCTGTTGGATGAACCTTTTTTATTCACACAAGGAATGTGGTCGTCGCTGGCTGGGTCAACATTTGTTGCCCATCCATAATGGAACTGAGAGGCTTGCTCGGCCATTTCAGGAGGCATTTATGAGTCGTATGTCGACCAGATCAGGTATAGGCAACAGATTTCCTAAGGGAAATGTCCCTAAATGACATTTGGGAACCAAATGGGGTTTTTTCTGCAATCAACAATAGTTTTATGATCATCATTAGATCCTTAATTCCAGGCTTTTACTAAGTTCTGCCTTCGTGGGATTTGAACCCAAGTCCCCAGAGGATGATGCTGCATCTCTAGATTACTAATCCAATACCAATTCATCAGTACCTCTTATTAATGACTATCCACTATTTATGGTCACTGTTTTTGGTCTTGCCTGCAAGTGTTAACATCTTTGTTATCTCTGCCTGAATCTTGAAGATCTCAATCAGATCATTAATCAGACAAATCCAGCTTGCTGAATCTAGCCTTCAATTTTTAATTTTCCAAGGCAGAATGTGAAAAGGAATTTTGCTGCCATTCAGCGAAATTGTACCTCACATCCTCGGCAGACCAGATGAAGCTTTCGGGATTTTAAATCAGCCTTTTTTCACCCTTTAGCGAGGAAGTCTGTCTCCCACAAGGTGGCGTACTGGTACAGGGCACGCACTATTATAACTTTGCATATTTTATATATAATTCTCATACACCAATCACAAGTATACATTTGTTCAGAAATCATTAATATCCAGTTACAGTGAATAGTTCTGACTACTTCATTTATGTCAGGTGAATATAGTTAACCAGGTATATCCTCTGTATTTAAAGTTGGTTACGGTCCAGTCACATGGCCCCTGAAGGATTGTACAATAAAGGGCCAATGGGACCACACCAAGCCGATATTCTCTGCTGTTCAGCAGGATGTGAGATGATCTCATTGAAAAATTTTCAAAAATCTTAATTGAATTCATTGGGCAGATATGAGAAAATGTTCCCCCTGACTGGAGAATCTAGAAGACAGGGCCCATAAGACCATAAGAACATATGATATAGGAGCAGAATTAGTCCATTCAGCCCATCGAGTCTGCTCCACCATTCAATGATAGCTGATTAGTTTCTCAACCCCATTCTCCCACCTTTTCCCAAAAATCTATGATCCCTTCACCACTCATGAATCTATCTATCTCTGCCTTAAATCTGTCACAGTCCCAGAGCATAGTGTGGGCCCATTCACTGGGATTGGATGAGGTTACAGAAAGTTCCGTATCTTTGGAATTCTCTGTTGCAGAGAGCTGTGAATGCTCCACCACTGAGTACATTCAAGTCAGACATCAATAGATTTTTGGGAGTTGGGGAACTAGGCTGTCAGACTGAAAGATCACTGCAAGATTTCCCTCACACAGCTCAGCAAAGAAATGACTTGGGGCAGAATTTTCCCAGCCTGTCCTCATTGTGAATCGTAGCAGGCGGGACAGAGAATTTGGTGGGCCATTGAAAAGGTCCGTTGACCTGAGATGGGAACTTCCAATCTTGGAGCGTACTTGGCCAAACAAATCTCGCTCTTGCTCTTACACAAATCTACATGATCCTATTGAATGGCAGAGAAGACTCGATGGGCTGAATGGTCTACTCCTGTTCCTATTTTTATTGTCTTATGGTCTCTATCATTCTAAACCCATGTTGAGTTTCACTTGCTCCAGAGTTTACAGGGTCATTTGTTGTTTCCAAACAACAGTAACAACTTCAATATTCTTCCATGTTTAGTACAAGAAGATTAGAAGGTGCAGGATATCAAAATCAGAGATGCTTGTTGAATGCAGCATATTAGTCTTCAGAAAATGATTGTAACACAACAAAATGATTCTGGAGAAAAAGAAATTCACCATTGATGATTTGCCTCTGGTACAAAAGTAGAGAAACAGCAAACACCACAAGAATGGCCCCCAGCACCCCAAGCACAATATAAACCAGACTGTGACACAGAGAATAGGAAATGAGCAGTGCTGGACTCTACAATCACAGAAAGTTTACAGCACAGAAGCACAGAAAGTCCATCATGTCTGTTGTGTCTAAAAGTCAGCACCTCCCCCCCCCCCCCCCCCCTCAGTGTAGTCCCACTCTCCAGCATTTTGTCCATTGCCCTGCCGATTATCCAGACATCTTTGAAATGAGTTGAGTGTTTCTGCCTCTATCACCCTTTCAGAAAACTGCAGCCCTCTGGATGGAAACACTTTTCCTCATCTCTCCTCAAATCTTTCTACCAATTTCTTAAAATTTATGCTCCCTAGACACTGACCTCTCTGCAAAAGTAAACTGGTCTTTCCTGTCCACTCTATCTAGGCCCTTACAATGCCCTACATCTCAATCAATTCTCCTCTAAATTAAGGAGAACAACCCCAGCCTACCAAATTTTTCTTCTTGGCTGCAATTTTCCAATCCTGGCAACAAGCCTGTAAGTCTCCTTTCTGATAAATCCTTTCTGTCGTGAGGTGACTACAACTGCACACATTTCTCAAGTTATGGCCGAACTAATATTTTATGTAGTTCCAGCATTATCTTTCTGACCTTATATTCCATACCTTGGCTAATAAATGAAAGGATTCCATGTGCCGTCTCAACCACTTTATTGACCTGTCCTGCTACCTCCAAGGACATGTGGACATTCACTCCAATGTTTCTCACTTCCTTTACATCCCCCTGTATCCTCTCATTTATTGTTTAACCATTTGCTTTGTTTGACCTGTTCAAATGTATCACCTCACATTTCTCTGCATTGAATTCCATTTGCCACTTTTCTGACCACTTGACCAGTCCATTGGGATCATTTTGCAGCCGATAGCAATCCTCCTCGCTATCTACCGCATGGGTAATTTTCATGTTGATACTCTCTACTTTACGCCTAAATCATTAATATATGCCATAAAATGCAGGGGACCTCCCACTGAGCATTGGAACAAATCCAGTCTCAAAAACAGCCATCAATAATCATCTTTTGTTTCCCGCCACAATTGATTCTTGACCATTTGTTTACAGAAGTGGATTTTGAAATTATATAGCACTTTTCATGACCTTTGAATGGTCGAAAGAGCTTTACGATCTAGGAAGTACTTTTAAACAACCACCACTGTTGTTATATGGGAGACGTGGCGACCAATTTGCACACAGCAAAATCTCAAATAGAGTGAGCTTTGACCAGATCAATATTGGCCATTTCTTCAGGGTTCTCCTTGTCTGCTTTCTCTGTAGGTAAGAAGTAACCTGCTGCGTATTTCCAGCAGCTTTTTCATCAGGTTAATGTTTAGTTGGTATTTTCTCCTCATCATCATTGTAACAATTTCTGCTCTTTCTGTATGTCCCAACTATGTTAGGGGCTGTGGGTTTTAACAGAAAAGGAAAAGACTTGGTTTGCACATGTAGATTCAAGCAAAAACAAAACAGGTTTTAATGAAGAGCTGCTCTCTGCACTGCATTAAGGATAAAACTGTCAGTAACACAGCAGCCTGAGTACGCACCCTAATGGCGTCACATCAAATCAACCCTTTTTAAAGCTCGTACCTTCATTGTGAGTGAACACAACAGAATCTTGTTAAGGTTCCTGCTCTGAAAGTATTGAGAAATGATGCCCAGTCTCCTGAAACATCAGAGACTGGACGTATGACCCAAGATGTGCATCAAAACCCTGCAGATGGCCCAACATGATGACCTCCATGGGAACTGCCTGGGACACTGGAAGTTCCAATGGACAATTCTGCTGTTCCCTGGGCCCCTCTGTGAAAATCTTTAGCTCTGGGTAAGAGCTTCAAACAATTCATTGGATAATTACCCAGGAAATATTAGACTGAAAGAATCAAGTTTAATTTCTGAGTAGACACAGAACTAACCCCTGAATAATCACACTGACCCCCAATCTCCCCCAATCTTCTGATGAATTCCCTGACATATCATTTATTACCCCACATGTCTTACTATCCCATCTGACCTTGTGTCTAAGCCACAACCTGAGCCAATCTGATTATCCTCTGTGACTGTCCTTTGCACCCACCACTTGATTACCCAATGTCCAAATCTGATTAGCCCTCAGACCAGGCTACCACTGCCAACCTGACACAATTACCACACTATTCATCTACCATCTCATCAACCTACTACCTCACCCACCTGCTTCCCTCCCCATCTACCACCTCACCTATCTGCAATCCCACCCACCTCACATACTTGTGACCTCACTGATCTGTCTTCTCACCCACCTCCCACCCTTGCCTCCAACTACCAACACATCTATACACTTGTCTTCCTATCCAGCTTACACCCTAACTACCTGTGGTCCTACAGAGCTCCAGTGGGGTTCTCCAAGGGACACTGCACTCCACAGATCTGGAGAATCTGGACTCAGAAGATCAGACAAGAAATGTGGAGCTGAGTTGAGGATGGAAAGCTTCGAGTGGAATGGCAATCCAACAATGATTGCTGCTCTCTGACTGACCCAGGACAATAAATGACATCCATCCCTGTGCCTAAGTTGTTCAAGAGGATTTAATCACTCATACAGAAGCCATGTCATTTAAACAATAACAATAAAAACAACATACCTTTCAGCAAGTTTGGAGTTTGGAATTGAGGAACGTGTTGGCGATACTGTTAAAGCTTCACAAGAATTTTCAGGTCCGACTGAAACAAGGAAACAACATTCAGATCAGCCTCATTTTCACTGTCGTTAAACAAGAGAGTCACATTGTCAAGAGGCATCTCGACCTGAGGGAGAACCTTGTTGAGAGAGCACTTCATCTTGGGATGTGGGTATCACTGTTTAGGCCAGCAATTATTGCCCATTCCTAATTGCCTTTGAGACGATGGTCATGAGATGCCTCTTGAACTGCTGCAGTCCTTGTGGTGTAGGTACATCCACAGTGCTGTGAGGGAGGGAGCACCCATCACATCGATGCCACTCAAAGCCAAACCACCTGACTATTCTAATCCCATTTTCCAACACGTGGCCCATAGCTTTGATGCCTTGGCATCACGAGTGCACATCTAAATAATTCTTAAATCTTATGAGGGTGTGTAAGGCACCAGGGAAATTTACCTATTCCTCCTGGAAGAGGACTGTGCAATCATTTACATTTAGCTCAAAGGATGTATGGGTCAGCAGTTAAACCAGGCAATAGTACAGTCAACAGCAGAGCACAATCTCCGTGCTGTACAGTGATATCAACACCTTTCTCGGAAGGAGAATTTGAACTCACAATCCATTGGTTTCAGAAATCAGGCTGCTACCAACTGAGCCCCTTCTGACACTGACATATTTGAATATTAAACATTCAAACAGGTTAAAGTCCTCATTAACTCCGAACTATCGTTAGTGTTTATGTTAACACAGAGTAATTCAGTGTTTAGGACATGGAATTGTTTTGAACATGGAATTCTGAGATTTTGAGCAGCATTTTGTGATGGTAGAATTTTACGGCAAAGAAGGAAATTTGGTCCATTGCCCTCCATCGCTATGAAAGAATTTGCCATCTAGAATCATAGAATCCATACAGTACACAAGGAGGCCATTTGGCCCATCAAGTCTACAGTGACATTCCCATTGTCATGTCTTTTCCCCAAATCCTCCAAAATGTCTGCTCTTTTTTGCTTCCCCTTGTAAAAGCTATTATTGATCCTGGTTCTAATGCAATCCATACCCTAATAATCATTTGCATCAATAAAATTCTCCCAATTGCTCCCACTGCCCTTGTTGTGATGATCTTAATGTATTCTCTCGAGCATTCACTCACTTACTAGTGGAAATAATTAGTCTCAATTTAACTAATCAAAGCCTCTAATAATTTTGAATAGATCGAGCAGATCATTTCCTTCTGTTCTAATGAGTCTCTGCTGGTGTTAGCTGTTGGTAGCACTCTTGTGTCTGCAACCACAAGGTTCTGTATTCAAGCCCTGCTCCAGGACTCAAAAATCAAAGCTGACACTCCTGTGCAGTACTGAGGAAATGCTGCACTGTTGGAGGCGCTGCCTTTTGGATGGGACGTTGAACTGAATCCCCAATCTGCCTGCTCTATGGGCAGCATGGTGGCACAGTGGTTAACACTGCTGCCTCACAGCGCCAGCAACCCAGGTTCAATTCTGACGTTGGGTTACTGTCTGTGTGGAGTTTGTACATTCTCCCTGTGTCTGCATGGGTTTCCTCCAGAGGCTCCAGTTTCCTCCCATAATCCAAAGATGTGCAGGTTAGATGGATTGCCGAAGCTATATTGCCCCTTAGTGTCAGGGGGAACTAGCTAGGGTAAATGCACGGGGTTATGGGGATAAGGTCTTGGTGGGATTGTCGTTGGCAGAGACTCGATGCACCAAATGGCCGCCTTCTGCACTGTAGAATTCTATGGATTCTACAAAACTATGGATGTATAAGATCTGTGGCACTCGATCTCCGAAAGAAATGCAGGAGTGTTCTCCCAAATCACCCAGAAATATTTATCCCTCAATCAAAAACAGGTTCTCAGATCATTCTTTTGAGGTTGCAGTGTGCAAATTGGCTGCTGTGTTTCCTATCTCACAACAGTGACAGTGTTTCAGAAAGCATTTCATTGGTTGTAAAGTGCTTTGAGAAGCCAGGTGACTGTGAAAATAAATGTGAGACATTCTTTCATTTTGTAAGTGAGACCTTTTAAGATGCGATCATTTCACATCAACTCTTTAACTCTCTATCCTTACCATTCATCCTAAAGCAAGAGACATCAGCCAAAGATTGTTTTTCACAATTTGATCTCCAAGAAATGGGAACAGGAATGGTTAATGGAGATTTTATCAATCAAATTCTATTTAATTTTAATGGGATTATGCAACATTTACACGTGTTTGGGGAATATCTTACAATCCTGATATTTTCAATCAATATTTTTATCAGTAACTTTGCTCTGAGTAGTTGATGGACAAAGCAGAGTGAATTTTGTCAGTTCCAACTCATTCCGAGAGAAACAAGGAAGCTAACCACCAGCCAGAATAGACAAACATCAATAAATATTTCACTGACCACATTGTATGTTTACACTATCACTTACCTACGCTTTTGATCTGCGTCACATAACTGCAAGTCTCCACTGATCTGTTGATCACTGACACTGTTACCATTTCACTGGATTTTTCTCCCTGGTTATTTGAGGCTGTGCAGTAATATTGATGATGTTGCTGTGTGAAGGATTGACAACGTAGATCCAGTTGATTGGTGTCAGAGATCTTTGAATCTTCAGATGGGGTCTTTTCATACCATGTGTACTGAATGGGAAGTGACCCCTGGACAGACTCACAGGAGATGGACACTGAGCCCCCAGAACATGAAGCATTTGGTGGTGATAGAAATTTAAGCTCAGGAACAGACACGGGTTCTGTGGGAAAAAGACAATCATTAACGGATTTTCACATCAACTTCACTGCAGTGTTAACGGAAGCCTACATTAACTTGGGACACGAATTAAATAAATCTTTAACATTCAACTTTAAAACTTGAAACTTCAGAAAGAACAAAACATTAAATAGTTTCATATTACCAGCATTTAGACACTTCACCCAGGTTATGAGGCGGAAGGGAAAGTGTTAGAGAGAGAGAGAAAGATGGCAGTGGGAGCTTGGTTGAATGCAGGTAGTATCTACTGATTGCTCTCACGGACAGCAGATATTCATGGTATCAAATTAGTTCGTAACAAGCATAGTCGTGTGATCTTGGATAGACTTTGGATGTTTGCTGAGATAACGGAGATTTAAATATCTTTCCTAAAATCCAAGCCTGGCTTGAATTCTCCGATATCGAGCGATCCATCCCCACCATCAGTTTGAATTGGGAATTGGGCGCACAGCCACGTCTCTATTCACACCAACGGGACTGGATAATTCCAGCTGCAGTAGATTTTGGTGAATTCCAGCCATTGTTTGTGTTTGTATTTAACATTCAAAAGTAACTACCATTCAACATTTAAGTGTGAGTACTGTTTCAAGTCGACAGCAACGTTTTATGTCCTCGAACGAGCGAGACTGGAAAATCCAGCCCAAGATCAACAGACAGCTCCGTTGTCTGCCCCACACCCGCTCCAAAGCCACGGCGGGGAAGGCAGTAAAATTCCGACGTAAGTACCTTCCAGAGGGCATGCATTGGAAGATAAAAGCTATCAGCTGGCAGCAACTGGCTTGAACTGCTCTTTTTGTACTGAGTCCCTTTGTTTTTGAACTCAGCACTGGAGTCTGACTTCTACCGAGTGTGGAGGTTTAATGAGCTGAAGGAATTTATTACAGGAGAAGAAGTGAGCTGTTGGTGAGTATCTGGTGAGTATTCGGGAAGTGGTCAAGGTTTATTGTCCAGGCATGGGGAGCATGGGTGGGGTCCTTGCCAACTTGATAACCAGGAGACCGTGGCCCAAGGAGTAATAAATCTGACCCCATCTCTCTGGATCATTACTCTGAGCCTCTGAATTACAATTCCTCCAACATAATCATTGTTCTAACTGCCCTGTAGCTGCCAGACTCTGCACTGACGCAGAGCCTCCAGACATCGGATCTGTCAATGTCTCCTCCCAGATAAAGCACCAATCAGACATTTCAGTTGACAGTAATAAAGATAATCACTGAGAACAATTTACCGTCAGATATTTGTAGCTTGACAGGAAATATTGAAAGTAGCCCGGACTTAGCAATACCACAGCTGTACCATCCTGCATCTCCTGGGCGAAGATCCTCCCTAGTAACAACAAATAATCCTTGTGTCTTGTTATCTGTGATCGACATTCTCCCTCTCCGTCCGTCTGCATCATCTGATTTTACCAAAACAGAGCACTGACGACTCCAATATTTCACATGCGACTGGGACAATTTGTCATAGTGACAATCGATAGTGATCGCTCTTCCCAAAACTCCTGTTACATTATTTTTTGCCCACAGTGCACTTGGAGCTGAAAATACAACAGGTCAAAAACTGAACTGAAAATAATTGTTTAATACAAACAGGTGTATTTTCAATAGGATTTACCACTGTGTTCAGAGAAATCTCTGCAATACATCTTGTAATGCTATTGAATACTTTCTTGTTTGAGATCATTGGGCTCGTTCAATATGTGCTCCCCGCGGATTGATAATTAAACAACCATATGGAGATTATATACTGAGCCATATATAAAGCAAGACCTTGAGAGGCTCCATTAATCTTTTCGTCCTTGGTCAGGCTTGTTGTGTTCACCACAGGTGTGTGTTATTGTTTATTATCATTTGTACAATACAAGCACGGTTTCTTCATATCAGCCCCCAGGAGTCATTGCATTCTCAAACAGTAATTGTCAGACAGCAGACTGTCTGTTCGTGATCACATTGCTCTTTGAGGGAGCTTATTGCTCATAAATTGGCGCAAAGCTTCTTACATCACAACAATTGCTCTGAATCAGTTCCAGCATTGACCAAAACTGACATTAAAACTGTCCTGAAGTTGTGAAAAGTGAAAAATAAATGTAATTCTCTTTTTATTAAAATTGCTTTGAATGACCAATAGAACTAAACCCATAAGCAATTCAGACAGACATTAATTTAAAATTTAATTGCATTTCTGAAGCTTAAAGAGATATTTACCACTGTTGCTGAATTGTGTCACGTAACTGCAATCGTTCTCTGAAATGTTCATCACTGACACTGTAACTATTTCACTGGATTTTTCTCCTTGGTTATTTGAGGCTGTGCAGTAATATTGATGATGTTGCTGTGTGAAGGATTGACAATGTAGATCCAGTTGATTGGTGTCAGAGATCTTTGAATCTTCAGACGGGGTCTTTTCATACCATGTGTACTGAATGGAAAGTGATCCCTGGACAGACTCACAGGAGATGGACACTGAGCCCCAGGCATTTGGTGGTGATAGAAATCGAAGTTCAGGAACAGATACGGGTTCTGTGGAAATAAAAATCATTAACAGATTTTCACACTAACTTCATTGCAGTGTTAATGTAAACCTACTTGCAACACAAACTAAAAAAATGTTTAAGCTTAAACTTCAAAAGTTTGAATTTGAAAATGACTAAAATGTTAGTTTCATATTCCCAATATTTCTACACGTCATCCAGGGTGTGAGGAGGAAGCGAAAGTGTGAGAGAGAGAGGGAACTTGCAGGTCGTTTCTATTTATTGCTGTCATGAAGAGCATATATACATAATGACAAATTAGTTAGTAACAAGCATTGGAGCATGAACTGAGATAAACTGTGGATATTTGCTGAGGTAACAAAGACTTAAATATGTTTCTAAAATTCTAATCTTGAACTGAATTAACTGATATCGAGTGATCTGCCCCCACTGTCAGTTGGAATGGGGAATTTGGCGCTCAGCCAAGTCTCCATTCACAGCAGCGGGATTGGATAATTCCAGCTGCAGACACGTTTGGTGAATTCCAGCCGCTGTTTGTATTTGTATTTAACATTCAACAGTCAGTACCATTCAACATTGAAGTGTGAGTGTTGTTTCAAGTCTAGGGTGGGGTTTTATGTCGTCGAAAAAGTGAGACTGGAAAATCCAGCCCAATGTCAACAGACATTTCCGTTGTCTGCCCCACACCCGCTCCAATACCACAGCGGGCAAGGCAGTAAAATTCCAATGGAAGTATCATCCAAAGGACATCAGCTGGGAGATAGAAGCTATCAGCTGGCAGCAACTGGAATAGTTAATTGGGGAAACTGGCTTGAACTGCTCCTTTTGTATTTAGTCCCTTTGTTTTTGAATGCAGCGCTTCTGACTTCCACCGAGTGTGGAGGTTTAATGAGCTGAAGGAATTTACTACAGGAGAAGAAGTGAGCTGTTGGTGAGTATCTGGTGAATATTCGGGAAGTGGCGAAGGTCAAATGTGGGTAAGCCGGCGTTGGACTGGCGTAAACACAGTAAAAAGTCTGACAACACCAGGTTTTAGTCCAACCTATTTATTTGATAATATACTCACTAGCTTTCGGGGTTACCCCCTTCGTCAGGTGAATGAAGAGTTCTGGCCTCAGACAGAGCATATAAAGCACAGACAGTTTAGAGATTACTGATTAATCAGTAATCTCTAAACTGTCTGTGCTTTATATGCTCTGTCTGAGGCCAGAACTCTCCATTCACCTGACGAAGGGGGTAACCCCGAAAGCTAGTGAGTATATTATCAAATAAATAGGTTGGACTAAAACCTGGTGTTGTCAGACATTTTACTGTGTTTACGAAGGTCAAATGTCCAGGCATCGGGAGCATGGGTGGGGTTTTGGGCGAATTGTTAACCAGGATAGTGTGGTCCAAGGTTCAATAAATCTGACCACATCTCTCTGGATCATTACTCTGAGCCTCTGAATTACAACTCCTCAAACATAATCATTGTTCTAACTGCCCTCTAGCTGCCAGACTCTGCACTGCTGCGGAGCCTCAGGATATCAGAGCTGTCAATGTCTCCTCCCAGATAAAGCACTGATCAGATATTCCAGTTGAGAGTAATAAAGATAATCACTGAGAACAATTTACCGTCAGATATTTGTAGCTTTACAGGAAATATTGAAAGGAGGCCAGATTTATCAATACCACAGCTGTACCATCCTGCATCTCCTGGGTGAAGATCCTCCATCGTAACAACAAATAATCCTTGTGTCTTGTTATCTACGATCGACATTCTCCCTCTCCATCCATCTGGATCATCTGATTTTACTAAAACAGAGCACTGACGACTCCAATATTTCACATGTGACTGGGACAATTTGTCATAGTGACAATCGATAGTGATCGCTCTTCCCAAAACTCCTGTTACATTATTTTTTGCCCACAATGCACTCGGAGCTGAAAAGACAACCGATCAAAAAGTGAACTGAAAATCACTCTTTAATACATACAGATATATTTTGATAGAGTTTGGCAGTGTGTTCTGAGAAATCTCTGCAATACATCTTGTAATGCAATTGAATGATTCTTTGTTTGAGATCGTTGGGATCACTGAACATGTTCTTCCTGCGGATTCATAATTAGACAATGATATTGATATTGTATACTAATCCCTTTATAAAGCAAGACCTTGAGAGGTTCCATTAATCTTTTAGTCCTGGTTGGGATCTGTTGGTTTCACTATTGGCGTGTGGTTATTGTTTATTTTTATTTTGTACAATAAAAGCACCGTTCCTTCACACCCGACTCCTGGAGTTATTAAATTTTCCAACAGCAATTGTCAGACAGTAGATTGTCTGCTCATGATCACATTGCTCTTTGAGGGAGGTTACTGAGTATAAATTGTCACTGAGCTTCCTACATCACAACAATGGCTGTGAATCAGTTCCAGTATTGACCAGAATGAACTTTAAAACTGTCCTGAAGTTGTGAAAAGTGAAAAATAAATGTAATTCTATTTTGATTAAACTTAATTTGAACGACCAATAGAACTAAACCTGTGAGCAATTCAGACAGGCATTCACTTAAAAATTAGTTGAATTTTTTGAAGCTTAAAGTGATATTTACCAATGTTGCTGATTTGTGTTAAATAACTGCAGTCATTCTCTGAAATGTGGATCACTGACACTGTCACCATTTCACTGGATTTGTCTCCCTGGTTATTTGAGGCTGTGCAGTAATATTGATGATGTTGCCGTGTGAAGGATTGACAACGTAGATCCAGTTTATTGGTGTCAGAGATCTTTGAATCTTCAGATGGGGTCTTTTCATACCATGCGTACTGAATGGGAAGTGATCCTTGGGCAGATTCACAGGAGACGGACACTGAGCCCCCAGAACATGAGGCATTTGGTGGTGATAGAAATTTAAGCTCAGGAACAGACACGGGTTCTGTGGGAGAAGGACAATCATTAACGGATTTTCACAGAAACTTCACTGCAGTGTTAACGCGAGCCTACATTTACTTGTGACACAAATTAAATAAATCTTTAACTTTCAACGTTCAAATTTTAAACTTTAGAAAGAACAAAACATTAAATAGTTTCATATTACCAGCATTTAGACACTTCACCCAGGTTATGAGGAGGAAGGGAAAGTGTTAGAGAGAGAGAGAGAGAGAGAGATGGCAGTGGGAGCTTGGCTGAATGCAGGTAGTATCTATTCATTGCTCTCATGGACAACAGATATTCATGGTAGCAGATTAGTTCGTAACAAGCATAGTCGTGTGATCTTGGATAGACTTTGGATGTTTGCTGAGATAACAGGGATTTAAATATCTTTCCTAAAATCCAATCCTGGCTTGAATTCTCCGATATCGAGCAATCCATCCCCACCGCCAGGTTAAATTGGGAATTTGGCGCACAGCCAAGTCTCTATTCACACCAACGAAACTGGATAATTCCAGCTGCAGTAGATTTTGGTGAATTCCAGCCATTGTTTGTGTTTGTATTTAATATGCAATAGTAACTACCATTCAACATTTAAGTATGAGTATTGTCTCTAGTCCACAGCAACGTTTTATGTCCTCAAACGAGTGAGACTGGAAAATCCTGCCCAAGATCAACAGACATTTCCGCTGTCTGCCCCACACCCACTCCAAAACCACGGCGGGGGAAGGCAGTAAAATACCCACGTAGGTATCTTCCAGAGGGCATGCATTGGGAGATAAAAGCTGTCAGCCGGCAGCAACTGAAATAGTTAATTGGGGAAACTGGCTTGAACTGCTCTTTTTGTACTGAGACCCTTTGTTTTTGAACTCAGCGCTGGAGTCTGACTTCAACCGAGTGTGGAGGTTTAATGAGCTGAAGGAATTTATTACAGGAGAAGAAGTGAGCTGTTGGTGAGTATCTGGTGAGTATTCGGGAAGTGGTCAAGGTTTATTATCCAGGCATGGGGAGCATGGGTGAGGTCCTTGCCAACTTGATAACCAGGAGACCGTGGTCCAAAGTGCAATAAATCTGACCCCATCTCTCTGGATCATTACTCTGAGCCTCTGAATTACAATTCCTCCAACATAATCATTGTTCTAACTTCCCCCTAGCTGCCAGACACTGCACTGCCGCAGAGCCTCCAGACATCGGAGCTGTCAATGTCTCCTCCCAGATAAAGCACCGATCAGTCATTTCAGTTGAGATTAATAAAGATAATCACTGAGAACAATTTACCATCAGATATTTGTAGCTTTACAGGAAATATTGAAAGTAGCCCGGAGTTAGCAGTACCACAGCTGTACCATCCTGCATCTCCTGGGTGAAGATCCTCCATAGTAACAACAAATAATCCTTGTGTCTTGTTATCTGTGATCGACATTCTCCCTCTCCGTCCATCTGGATCATCTGATTTTACCAAAACAGAGCACTGACGACTCCAATATTTCACATGTGACTGGGACAATTTGTCATAGTGACAATCGATAGTGATCGCTCTTCCCAAAACTCCTGTTACATTATTTTTTGCCCACAGTGCACTTGGAGCTGAAAAGGCAACAGGTCAAAAATTGAACTAAAAATAATGTTTAATACAAACAGATATATTTCAACAGCATTTGCCACATTGTTCAGAGAAATCTCTACAATACATCTTCTATTGCAATTGAATACTTCCTTGTTTGAGATCATTGGGCTCATTGAGTACGTGCTCCCCACGGATTGAGAACTAGACAACCATATTGAGATTGTATACAAAACGCTTTATAAAGCAGGACCTTGAGAGTTTCCATAATCTTTTAGTCCTGTTTGGCATCTGTTGTGTTCACCCAGGCTTATGGTTAGTATTATTTCTGTTTTGTTCAATGAAAGCACAGTTCCTCCCCTTCCCACTCCTGGAGTTATTAAATTTTCAAATAGCAATTGTCAAACAGCAGATTGTCTGCTCATGATCGCGTTGCTCTTTGAGGGAGCTTGTCACTTATAAATTAGCGCTGAGCTTCCGACATCAAACCAATGGCTCTGAATCAGTTCCAGCATTGACCAGAACAGAACTTAAGACTGTCCTGAAATTGTGAAAAGTGAAAAATAAATGCAATTCTATTTTAATAAAGTTGCTTTGAACGACCAATAGAACGAAAACTGTGAGCAATTCAGACGGACATTAATTTAAAAATTAGTTGATTTTTTTTTGAAGCTTAATGTGATATTTACCAATGTTGCTGATTTGTGTTAAATAACTGCAATCATTCTCTGAAATGTGGATCACTGACACTGTCACCATTTCACTGGATTTTCCTCCCTGGTTATTTGAGGCTGTGCAGTAATATTGATGATGTTGCTGTGTGAAGGATTGACAATGTAGATCCAGTTGATTGGTGTCAGAGATCTTTGAATCTTCAGATGGGGTCTTTTCATACCATGTGTACTGAATGGGAAGTGATCCCTGGACAGACTCACAGGAGATGGACACTGAGCCCCCAGAACATGAGGCATTTGATGGAGATTGAAATTTAAGCTCAGGACCAGACACGGGTTCTGTGGGAAAAAGACAATCGTTAACTGATTTTCACAAGGACTTCATTGCAGTGTTAATGTACGCCTACTTGTGACACTGAGTAAAAAAAGCTTCAACTTTAAACTTTAAATGATTAATCTTTAGAATGACGAAAACCTTAAATAGTTACATATTACCAGTACTTCTGCACCTCACCCAAGGAGTTGAGGAGGAAGGGAAAGTGTTGGCGAGAGAGATGGCAGTGGGAACTTGGCCGAATTCAGGTAGTATCTATTGATTGCTCTCATGGACAGCAGATATTCATGGCAGCAGATTAGTTAGTGACAAGCATTGGAGTGTGATCTGAGATAGACTGTGTATATTTCCTGAGATAATGGATATTTAAATATCTTTCCTAAAATATAATCTTGAGCTGAATAGTCCGATATCGAGCGATCTGCCCCGGCTGCCAGTTAGAATAGGGAATTTTGCGCTCAGCCAACTCTCCATTTACAGCAGCGGGACTGGAGAATTCTAGCTGCGGACGAGTTTGGTGAATTCTAGGCATTGTTTGTATTTGTATTTAACATTCAACAGTAAATACCATTCAACATTTAAATGTGAGTACTGTTTCAAATCTAGGGTGGGGTCTTATGACCTTGAACAAACGAGCCTGGAAAATCCCGCTAAAGGTCAACAGACATTTCCGTTGTCTGCCTCACACCCGCTCCAATACCATAGCTGGCAAGGCAGTAAAGTTCCAACGTAAGTATCGTCCAAAGGACATGAGCTGGGAGATAGAAGCAATCAGCTGGCAGCAACTGAAATACTTGATTGGGAAACTGGCTTGAACTGCTCTTTTTGTTCTGGATCCCTTTGGTTTTGAACTCAGCACTGAGTGTGAAGGTTTAATGAGCTGAAGGAATTTACTACAGGGGAAGAAGTGAGCTGTTGGTGAGTATCTGGTGAGTAATCGGGAAGTGGTCAAGGTTTATTATCCAGGCATGGGGAGCATGGGTGAGGCCCTTGCCAACTTGATAACCAGGAGACCGTGGTCCAAAGTGCAATAAATCTGACCCCATCTCTCTGGATCATTACTCTGAGCCTCTGAATTACAATTCCTCCAACATAATCATTGTTCTAACTGCCCTCTAGCTGCCAGACTCTGCACTGCCGCGGAGCCTCCAGACATCGGAGCTGTCAATGTCTCCTCCCAGATAAAGCACCGATTAATCATTTCAGTCGAGAGTAATAAAGATAATCACTGAGAACAATTTACCATCAGATATTTGTAGCTTTACAGGAAATATTGAAAGTAGCCCGGAGTAAGCAGTACCACAGCTGTACCATCCTGCATCTCCTGGGCGAAGATCCTCCATAGTAACAACAAATAATCCTTGTGTCTTGTTATCTGTGATCGACATTCTCCCTCTCCGTCCATCTGGATCATCTGATTTTACCAAAACAGAGCACTGACGACTCCAATATTTCACATGTGACTGGGACAATTTGTCATAGTGACAATCGATAGTGATCGGTCTTCCCAAAACTCCTGTTACATTATTTTTTGCCCACAATGCACTTGGAGCTGAAAAGGCAACAGGTCAAAAATTGAACTGAAAATAATTGTTTAATACAAACAGATATATTTCAACAGGATTTGCCACCGAGCTCAGAGAAATCTCTGCAATTCATCTTCTAATGCAATTGAATACTTCTTTGTTTGAGATCATTGGGCTCATTGAGTAGGTGCTCCTCACAGATTGTTAACTAGACAACCATATTGAGATTGTATACTAAGCCCTTTATAAAGCAAGACCTTGAGTGGTTCCATTAATCTTTTAGCCCTGATTGGGATCTGTTAGGTTCTCCACAGGCATGTGGTTATTGTTTATTTTCATTTTATTCAATAAAAGCACAGTTCCTTCTCACCCGACTCCTGGTGTTATTTTCTTCCCAAACAGAACAGTTAGACAGCAGATTGTCTGCTCATGATCACTTTGTCCTTTGAAGGAGGTTACTGCTTATAAATGGGCACTGAGCTTTCTACATCACAACAATGGCTCTGAATCAGTTCCAGCTTTGACCAGAACGGATTTAAAAATTGCCCTGAAGTTGTGAAAAGTGAAAAGTAAATGTGAATCTATTTTTATCAAAATTAGTTTGAACGACCAATACAACTAAACCCGTGAGCAATTCCGACAGACATTATTATAAAAATTAGTTGAACTTTTTGAAGCCTCAACGTATAATTACCAACGTTGCTGATTTGTGTTAAATAACTGCAATCATTCTCTGAAATGTGGATCACTGACACTGTAACCATTTCACTGGATTTGTTTCCCCGGTTATTTGAGGCTGTGCAGTAATATTGATGATGTTGCTGTGTGAAGGATTGACAATGTAGATCCAGTTTATTGGTGTCAGAGATCTTTGAATCTTCAGATGGGTTCTTTTCATACCATGTGTACTGAATGGGAAGTGATCCCTGGACAGACTCACAGGAGATGGACACTGAGCCCCCAGAACATGAGGCATTTGATGGAGATTGAAATTTCAGTTCAGGAACAGACACGGGTTCTGTGGGAAAAAGATAATCATTAACGGTATTTCACATAAACTTCATTGCAGTGTTAACGTAAGCCTACATTAACTTGTGACACAAATTAAATAAAGCTTTAGTTTCAACTTTTAAACTTTAAAGTTTAGAATGAGCAATAAATTAAATAGTTTCATATTACCAATGTTTAGACACCTCACACACGTTGTGAGAAGGAATGGAATGTTTTTGAGAGAGATAGATGGAATGGGAGCTTGGCTGAATGCAGGTAGTATCTATTGATTGCTCCCACGTTTAGCAGATATTTATGATAGCAGATTAGTTAGTAACAAGCATTGGACTGTGATCTGAGGTAGACTTTGGATGTTTGCTGTGATAACGGAGACTTAAATATCTTTCCTAAAACCCAGTCTTGACCTAAATCTCCGATATTGAGGGATCCATCCCAACCACCAGTTGGAATGTGGAATTTGGCACTCAGCCAAATCTCCACTCACACCAATGGGACTGGATAATTGCAGCTGCGGCAGATTTTGGTGAATTCCAGCCATTGTTTGTGTTTGAATTTAACATTCAAAAGTAACTACCATTCAACATTTAAGTGTCAGTACTGTCTCAAGTCTAGGGCAGGGTTTTATGGCCTCGAACGAGCGAGACTGGAAAATCCCGCCCAAAGTCAACAGACATTTCCGTTGTCTGCCCCACACCCGCTCCGATACCACGGCGGGCAAGGCAGTAAATTCCAACGTAAATATCATCCAAAGGACATGAGCTGGAAGATAAAAGCTATCAGCTGGCGGCAACTGAAATAGTTAATTGGGAAACTGGCTTGAACTGCTCTTTTTGTTCTGAATCCCTTTGGTTTTGAACTCAGCACTGGAGTCTGATTTCAACCGAGTGTGGAGGTTTAATGAGCTGAAGGAATTTACTACAGGGGAAGAAGTGAGCTGTTAGTGAGTATCTGGTGAGTATCCGGGAAGTGGTCGAGGTTTATTATCCAGGCATCGGGAGCATGGGTGGGGTCCTTGCCAACTTCATAACCAGGAGAGCGTGGCCCAAGGTGTAATAAATCTGACCCCATCTCTCTGGATCATTACTCTGAACCTCTGAATTACAATTCCTCCAACATAATCATTGTTCTAACTGCCCTCTAGCTGCCAGACACTGCACTGCTGCGGAGCCTCCAGGCATCGGATCTGTCAATGTCTCCTCCCAATAAAGCACCGATCAGTCATTTCAGTCGATAATAATAAGGATAATCACTGAGAACAATTTACCGTCAAATATTTGAAGCTTTACAGGAAATATTGAAGGAGGCCGGGCTTATCAATACCACAGCTGTACCATCCTGCATCTCCTGGGCGAAGATCCTCTATAGTAACAACAAATACTCCTTGTGTCTTGTTATCTGTGATCGACATTCTCCCTCGCCGTCCATCTGGATCGTCTGATTTTACCAAAACAGAGCACTGACGACTCCAATATTTCACATGTGACTGGGACAATTTGTCATAGTGACAATCGATAGTGATCGCTCTTCCCAAAACTCCTGTTACATTATTTTTTGCCCGCAATGCACTCGGAGCTGAAAAGGCAACAGGTCAAAAATTGAACTGAAAATAATTGTTTAATACAAACAGATATATTTCAATAGGTTTTGCCACCTTGTTCAGAGAAATCTCTGCAATTCATCTTCTAATGCAATTGAATACTTCCTTGTTTGAAATCATTGGGCTTATTGAATATTTGATCCCTGCACATTGATAATAAGAAAACCATGTTGAGATTGTATACGAAGACCATAATAAAGCAAGAGCTTGAGAGGTTCCATTCATCTTTTAGTCCAGTTTGAAATCTGTTGTGTTCACAGGCGTTTGGTTATTGTTTGTTTACATTTTGTACAATAAAAGTACAGTTCCTTCACATCCGGCTCCTGGAGTTTTTAAATTTTCAAATCGCAATTCTCAGACAGCAAATTGTCTGCTCATGATCACATTGCTCTTTGAGGGAGCTTATTGCTTATAAATTGGCACTGAGCTTTCTACATCACAAGAATGGCTCTGAATCAGTTCCAGCATTGACCAAAATGGACTTCTAATCTGTCCTGAAGTTGTGAAAAATAAGTGCAATTCTATTTTTATTAAAATTGCTTTGAATGACCAATAGAACTCAAGCGTGAGCAATTCAGATGGACATTAATTTAAAAATTAATTGACTTTTTTGAAGCTTAACATGATATTTACCGATGTTGCTGATTTGTGTTAAATAACTGCATTCTTTCTCCGATCTGTTGATCACTGACACTGTAACCATTTCACTGGATTTTTCTCCCTGGTTATTTGAGGCTATGCAGTAATATTGATGATGTTGCTGTGTGAAGGATTGACAATGCAGGTCCAGTTTATTGGTGTCAGAAATCTTTGAATCTTCAGATGGGTTCTTTTCATACCATGTATACTGAATGGGAATTGATCCTTGGACAGACTCACAGGAGGCGGACACTGAGCCCCCAGAACATGAGGCATTTGGTGGTGATAGAAATTTCAGTTCAGGAACAGACACGGGTTCTGTGGGAAAAAAGCAATCATTAATGGATTTTCACAGTAACATCATTGCAGTGTTAATGTAAGCCTACTTGTGACACTGAGTAAAAAAAAGCATTAACTTTAAACGTTAAATGATTAAACTTTAGAATGACAAAAAAATTAACTAGCTACATATTACCAGCATTTCTACACCTCACCCAGGATGTGAGGAGGAAGGGAAACTGTTAGAGAGAAAGAGATGGCAGTGGGAGATCAGCCAAATGCAGGTAGTATCTATTGATTGCTCTCACGGACAGCAGATATTCATGATAGCAGATTAGTTTGTGACAAGCATTGGAATGTGACCAGAGATAGACTGTGGATGTTTGCTGAGATAATGGAGATTTAAATATCTTTCCTAAAATCTAATCATGTGCTGAATAGCGTGATATCGAGTGATCCGCCCCCCGCTGCCAGGTGGAATTTGGCACTCAGCCGAATCTCCATTCACAGCAGCGGGACTGGAGAATTCTAGTTTCGGACGAGTTTGGCAAATTCTAGCCATCGTTTGAATTTGTATTTAACATTCAACATTAAGTACCATTCAACATTAAAGCGTGAGTACTGGTTCAAATCTAGGGTGGGGTGTTATGGCCTCGTACAAGCGAGACTGGAAAATCCCGCCCAAGGTCAACAGGCATTTCCGTTGTCTGCCCCACACCAGCTCCGATACCACGGTGGGCAAGGCAGTAAAATTCCGATGTAAGTGTCATCCAAAGGACATGAGCTGGGAGATAGAAGCTATCCGCTGGCAGCAACTGAAATAGTTAATTGGGAAACTGGCTTGAACTGCTCTTTTTGTTCTGAATCTCTTTGTTTTTGAACTCAGCACTGGAGCCTGACTTCAACTGAGTGTGGGGGTTTAATGAGCTGAAGGAATTTACTGCAGGGGAAGAAGTGAGCTGTTAGTGAGTATCTGGTGAGTATCCGGGAAGTGGTCAAGGTTTATCATCCAGGCATCGGGAGCATGGGTGGGGTCCTTGCCAACTTCATAACCAGGAGGGCGTGGCCCAAGCAATAAAACTGACCCCATCTCTCTGGATCATTACTCTGAACCTCTGAATTACAATTCCTCCAACATAATCATTGTTCTAACTGCCCTCTAGCTGCCAGACTCTGCACTGCTGTGGAGCCTCCAGGCATCGGAGCTGTCAATGTCTCCTCCCAGATAAAGCACCGATCAGTCATTTCAGTCGATAATAATAAGGATAATCACTGAGAACAATTTACCGTCAGATATTTGAAGCTTTACAGGAAATATTGAAAGGAGGCCGGGCTTATCAATACCACAGCTGTACCATCCTGCATCTCCTGGGCGAAGATCCTCCATAGTAACAACAAATACTCCTTGTGTCTTGTTATCTGTGATCGACACTCTCCCTCGCCGTCCATCTGGATCGTCTGATTTTACCAAAACAGAGCACTGACGACTCCAATATTTCACATGTGACTGGGACAATTTGTCATAGTGACAATCGATAGTGATCGTTCTTCCCAAAACTCCTGTTACATTATTTTTTGCCCGCAATGCACTCGGAGCTGAAAAGGCAACAGGTCAAAAATTGAACTGAAAATAATTGTTTAATACAAACAGATATATTTCAATAGGTTTTGCCACCTTGTTCAGAGAAATCTCTGCAATTCATCTTCTAATGCAATTGAATACTTCCTTGTTTGAAATCATTGGGCTTATTGAATATTTGCTCCCTGCACATTGATAATAAGAAAACCATGTTGAGATTGTATACGAAGACCATAATAAAGCAAGAGCTTGAGAGGTTCCATTCATCTTTTAGTCCAGTTTGAAATCTGTTGTGTTCACAGGCGTGTGGTTATTGTTTGCTTACATTTTGTACAATAAAGGAACAGTTCCTTCACATCCGGCTCCTGGAGTTTTTAAATTTTCAAATCGCAATTCTCAGACAGCAAATTGTCTGCTCATGATCACATTGCTCTTTGAGGGAGCTTATTGCTTATAAATTGGCACTGAGCTTTCTACATCACAAGAATGGCTCTGAATCAGTTCCAGCATTGACCAAAATGGACTTCTAATCTGTCCTGAAGTTGTGAAAAGTAAGTGCAATTCTATTTTTATTAAAATTGCTTTGAATGACCAATAGAACTAAAACGCGAGCAATTCAGATGGACATTAATTTAAAAATTAGTTGTTTTTTTGAAGCTTAACATGATATTTACCAATGTTGCTGATATGTGTTAAATAACTGCATTCTTTCTCCGATCTGTTGATCACTGACACTGTAACCATTTCACTGGATTTTTCTCCCTGGTTATTTGAGGCTGTGCAGTAATATTGATGATGTTGCTGTGTGAAGGATTGACAATGCAGGTCCAGTTTATTGGTGTCAGAAATCTTTGAATCTTCAGACGGGGTCTTTTCATACCATGTGTACTGAATGGGAAGTGATCCTTGGACAGACTCACAGGAGGCGGACACTGAGCCCCCAGAACATGAGGCATTTGGTGGTGATAGAAATTTCAGTTCAGGAACAGACACGGGTTCTGTGGGAAAAAAGCAATCATTAATGGATTTTCACAGTAACATCATTGCAGTGTTAATGTAAGCCTACTTGTGACACTGAGTAAAAAAAAGCATTAACTTTAAACGTTAAATGATTAAACTTTAGAATGACAAAAAAATTAACTAGCTACATATTACCAGCATTTCTACACCTCACCCAGGATGTGAGGAGGAAGGGAAACTGTTAGAGAGAAAGAGATGGCAGTGGGAGATCGGCCGAATGCAGGTAGTATCTATTGATTGCTCTCACGGACAGCAGATATTCATGATAGCAGATTAGTTTGTGACAAGCATTGGAGTGTGACCAGAGATAGACTGTGGATGTTTGCTGAGATAATGGAGATTTAAATATCTTTCCTAAAATCTAATCATGTGCTGGATAGCCTGATATCGAGTGATCCGCCCCCGCTGCCAGTTGGAATTTGGCACTCAGCCGAATCTCCATTCACAGCAGCGGGACTGGAGAATTCTAGTTTCGGACGAGTTTGGCAAATTCTAGCCATCGTTTGTATTTGTATTTAACATTCAACATTAAGTACCATTCAACATTAAAGCGTGAGTACTGGTTCAAATCTAGGGTGGGGTGTTATGGCCTTGTACAAGCGAGACTGGAAAATCCCGCCCAAGGTCAACAGGCATTTCCGTTGTCTGCCCCACACCAGCTCCGATACCACGGTGGGCAAGGCAGTAAAATTCCAATGTAAGTGTCATCCGAACGACGTGAGCTGAGAGATAGAAGCTATCCGCTGGCAGCAACTGAAATAGTTAATTGGGGAAACTGGCTTGAACTGCTCTTTTTGTTCTGAATCTCTTTGTTTTTGAACTCAGCACTGGAATCTGGCTTCAACCGCATGTGGAGGTTCCACAGGTTTGAAGGAATTTACATCAGGAGAAAATGTGACCTTTTAGTTAGAGTCTGGTGAGTATTCGAGAAGTGTTCAAGTTTTATTATCCAGGCATTGGGAGCATGGGTGGGGCCTTTGGCAACTTCATAACCAGGAGAGCGTGGTCCAAGGTGAAATATGTCTGACCCCATCTCTCTGGATCATTATTCTGAGCCTCTGAATTACAATTCCTCCAACATAATCATTGTTCTAACTGCCCTGTACTGCCGGAAACTATACTGCTGCGGAACCTCGGGATATTGGAGCTGTCAATGTCTCCTCCCAGATAAAGCAACGATCAATCATTTCAGTCGAGAGTAATAAAGATAATCACTGAGAACAATTTACCGTCAGATATTTGTAGCTTTACAGGAAATATTGAAAGGAGGCCGGACTTAGAAATACCACAGCTGTACCATCCTGCATCTCCTGAGCGAAGATCCTCCATAGTAACTACAAATAATCCTTTTGTCTTGTTATCTGTGATCGACATTCTCCCTCGCCGTCCATCTGGATCGTCTGATTTTACCAAAACAGAGCACTGACGACTCCAATATTTCACATGTGACTGGGACAATTTGTCATAGTGACAATCGATAGTGATCGCTCTTCCCAAAACTCCTGTTACATTATTTTTTGCCCACAATGCACTCGGAGCTGAAGTAACAACAGGTCAAAAATTGAACTGAAAATAATTGTTTAATACACACAGATATATTCCAATAGGATTTGCCACTGTGTTCTTAGAAATCTCTGCAATACATCTTCTAATGCAATTGAATACTTCCTTGTTTGAAATCATTGGGCTTATTGAATACGTGCTCCCCGCGGATTGAAATTAAACAACCATATTGAGATTGTATACTAAGCTCTTTATAAAGCAAGACCTTGAGAGGTTCCATTAATCTTTTAGTCCTGGTTGGAATCTGTTGTGTTCACCACAGGCATGTACATAGAATATAGAACATAGAACACTACAGCACAAACAGGCCCTTCGGCCCACAGGTTGCACCGACCACATCCATACCTACCAAGCCATAGAACTATCTGTCACTCCCAATCCCATTAAATCCCATATACTCATCCAGAAGTCTTTTAAAAGACCCCAGCAGGTTCGCCTCTACCACCACCGATGGCAGCAGATTCCACATTATTGTTTATTTTCATTTTGTACCATAAAAGCACAGTTCCTTCACATTCAGGTCCTGGAGTTATTAAATTCTCAAAGAGCAGTTGTCAGACAGCAGATTGCCTGCTCATGATCACATTGCTCTTTGAGGGAGCTTATTGCATATAAATTGTCACTGAGCTTCCTACAACACAACAATGGCCCTGAATCAGTTCCAGCATTGACCAGAATAGACTTTAAAACTGTCCTGAAGTTGTGAAAAGTGAAAAATAAAGGCAATTCTATTTTCATTAAAATTGTTTTGAACGACCTATGGAACTAAACTCTCGTAGCGACCATTTCAACCTGGGGAAATAGCCTCTATAACCTCTATAACCGACACTATAACCATTTCACTGGATTTGTCTCCCTGGTTATTTGAGTCTGTGCAGTAATATTGATGAAGTTGCTGTGTGAAGGATTGACGTAGAAGCTATTGAAAGGGTACAGAGGAGATTTACAAGGATGTTGCCTGGACTGGGAGGCATGCCTTATGAAGATAGATTGAGGGAGCTGGGACTCTTTTCCCTGGAGAGGCAAAGGTTGAGAGGCGACCTGATAGAAGTTTATAAAATGTTGAGAGGAATAGATAGGGTGGACTCTCAGAGGCTATTTCCCCGGGTTGAAATGGTCGCTACGAGAGGACACAGATTTAAGGTGCGGGGAGGGAAGTACAGAGGTGAAGTTAGGGGTAAGTTTTTCACTCAGAGGGTGGTGAGTGAGTGGAATCAGCTGCCGTCAGTGGTGGTGGAGGCGAACTCACTGGGGTCTTTTAAAAGACTTCTGGATGAGTATATGGGGTTTAATGGGATTGGGGGTTATAGATAGGTCTATAGATTGGTAGGTGTAGATGTGATCGGCGCAACTCGTGGGCCGAAGGGCCTGTTTGTGCTGTAGTGTTCTATGTTCTAAACCCGTGAGCAATTCAGGCAGACATTATTCAAAATTACTTGATTTTTTTGAAGCTTAATGTGATATTTACCAATGTTGCTGATTTGTGTTAAATAACTGCAATCATTCTCTGAAATGTGGATCACCGACACTATAACCGTTTCACTGGATTTGTCTCCCTGGTTATTTGAGGCTGTGCAGTAATATTGATGAAGTTGCTGTGTGAAGGATTGACAATGTAGATCCAGTTTATTGGTGTCAGAAATCTTTGAATCTTCAGACGGGGTCTTTTCATACCATTTGTACTGAATGGGAAGTGATCCCCGGACAGACTCACAGGAGACGGACACTGAGCCCCCAGAACATGAGACTTCTGGTGGTGATAGAAATTTAATTTCAGGAACAGACACGGGTTCTGTTGGGGAAAAAAAACAATCATTAAAAGATTTCCATAGCAACTTCATTGCAGTGTAAATGTAAGCCTGCTTGTGACACAAATTAAATAAAAGTTAAACTTTCAACTTTAAAACTTTAAACTTTAGAATGAGCAAAAAATTAAATAGTTTCATTTTACCAGTATTTCTCCACCTCATCCAGGGTGTGAGGAGGAAGGGAAAGTGTTAGAGAGAGATGGCAGTGGGAGCTTGGCCAAATTCAGGTAGTATCTATCAGTAGTATTAGTAAGCCTACTTATGGCACTGAGTTAAAAAAGCATTAACTTTAAACTTTGAATGATTAAATTTAGAATGACAAAAAAATTAAATAGTTACATATTTCCAGCATTTCTGTACCTCACCCAGGATGTGAGGAGGAAGGGAAAGTGTTAGAGAGAGAGTGAGAGAGAGAGATGGCAGTGGGAGCTTGGCCAAATGCAGGTAGTATCTATTGATTGCTCTCACAGACACCAGATATTCATGAAAGCAGATTTGTTCGTGACAAGCATTGGAATGTGTCCAGAGATAGACTGTGGATGTTTGCTGAAATAACAGAGATTTAAATATCTTTCCTACAATCTAATCTTGTCCTGAATTCTCTGATATCGAGCGATCTGCCCCCGCTGTCAGTTGGAATGGGGAATTTGATGCTCAGCCAAATCTTCATTCACAGCAGCAGGACTGGATAATTCCAGCCGCGGACGATTTTGGAGAATTCCAGACATTGTTTGTATTTAACATTAAACATTAAGTACCATTTAACCTTGAGGTGTGAGTACTGTTTAAAGTCTAGGGTGGGGTTTTATGGCCTCAAACGAGCAAGACTGGAAAATCACACTCAAGATCAACAGACATTTCCGTTGCCTGTCCCAAACCCGCTCCAATACCACGGCGGGCAAGGCAGTAAAATTCCAACGTAAGTATCATCCAAAGGACATGAGCTGGGAGATAGAAGCTATCAGCTTCTCATTAATTGGGGAAACTGGCTTGAACTGCTCTTTTTGTACTGAGTGCCTTTGTTTTTGAACTCAGCGCTGGAGTCTGACTTCAGCTGAGTGTGGAGGTTTATTGAGCTGAAGGAATTTATTATAGAGAAGAAATGAGCTGTTGGTGAGTATCTGGTGAGTACTCGGGAAGTGGTCAAAGTCTATTATCCAGTCATCAGGAGCATGGGTGAGGTCCTTGCCAACTTGTTAACCAGGACAACGTGGTCCAAGGTGCAATAAATCTGACCCCATCTCTCTGGATCATTACTCTGAGCCTCTGATTTACAATTCCTCCAACATAATCATTGTTCTAACTGCCCTCTAGCTGCCAGACTCTGCACTGCCGCGGAGCCTCCGGGTATCGGAGCTGTCAATGTCTCCTCCCAGATAAACACCGATCAGTCATTTCAGTCGAGAGTAATAAAGATAATCACTGAGAACAATTTACCATCAAATATTTGAAGCTTTACAGGAAATATTGAAAGGAGGCCGGGCTTATCAATACCACAGCTGTACCATCCTGCATCTCCTGAGCGAAGACCCTCCATAGTAACAACAAATAATCCTTGTGTCTTGTTATCTGTGATCGACATTCTCCCTCGCCGTCCATCTGGATCGTCTGATTTTACCAAAACAGAGCACTGACGACTCCAATATTTCACATCTGACTGGGACTCTTTGCCATAGTGACAATCGATAGTGATAGCTCTTCCCAAAACTCCTGTTACCTTATTTTCTGCCCACAATGTACTCGGAGCTGAGAAGACAACAGGTCAAAAATTTAAATGAAAATAGTTGTTTTATACAAGCAGATATATTTCTATTGGATTTACCACTGTGTTCAGAGAAATCTCCCCGATACAGCTTGGAATGCAATTGTATACTTCCCTGTTTGATATCATTTGGCTCATTGAATATGTTCTTCCTGCTGATTGATAATTAGAAAACCATATTGAGATTGTATACTAATCCCTTTATAAAGCAAGACCTTGAGAGGTTCCATTAATCTTTTTGTCCTGGTTGGGATCTGTTGGGTTCACCACAGGTGTGTGGTTATTGTTTATTTTCATTTTGTACAATAAAGCACAGTTCCTTCTCATCCATCTCCTGGAGCTATTATATTCTCAAACAGCAACTGTCAGACAGCAAACTGTCTGCTCATGATCACATTGCTCTTTGAGGAAACCTATTGCTCACACATTGGTGCTGAGCTTCCTACATCATAACAATGGCTCTGAATCAGTTCCAGCAGTGACCAGAACAGGCTTTAAAATTGTCCTGAAGTTGTGAAAACTGAAAAACAAATCCAATTCTATTTTTATTAAAATTGCTTTGAACAATCAGAAAAACTAAACCCGTGAGCAATTCAGACAGACATAATTGAATTTCTGTTGCTTAAAGTGATATTTACCAATATTGCTAATTTGTGTTAAATAACTGCAATCATTCTCTGAAACATGAATCACTGACACAGTGACCATTTCACTAGATTTTTCTCCCTGGTTATTTGAGGCTGTGCAGTAATATTGATGATGTTGCCGTGTGAAGGATTGACAATGTAGATCCAGTTTATTGGTGTCAGAGACCTTTGAATCTTCAGACGGGGTCTTTTCATACCATGTGTACGGAATGGGAAGTGATCCCCGGACAGACTCACAGGAGACGGACACTGAGCCCCCAGAACATGAGACTTTTGGTGGTGATAGAAATTTAATTTCAGGAACAGACACGGGTTCTGTTGGGGGAAAAAAACAATCATTAAAAGATTTTCATAGCAACTTCATTGCAGTGTAAATGTAAGCCTGCTTGTGACACAAATTAAATAAAAGTTAAACTTTCAACTTTAAAACTTTAAACTTTAGAATGAGCAAAAAATTAAATAGTTTCATTTTACCAGTATTTCTCCACCTCATCCAGGGTGTGAGGAGGAAGGGAAAGTGTTAGAGAGAGATGGCAGTGGGAACTTGGCCAAATTCAGGTAGTATCTATCAGTAGTATTAGTAAGCCTACTTGTGGCACTGAGTTAAAAAAGCATTAACTTTAAACTTTGAATGATTAAATTTAGAATGACAAAAAAATTAAATAGTTACATATTTCCAGCATTTCTGTACCTCACCCAGGATGTGAGGAGGAAGGGAAAGTGTTAGAGAGAGAGTGAGAGAGAGAGATGGCAGTGGGAGCTTGGCCAAATGCAGGTAGTATCTATTGATTGCTCTCACAGACACCAGATATTCATGAAAGCAGATTTGTTCGTGACAAGCATTGGAATGTGTCCAGAGATAGACTGTGGATGTTTGCTGAAATAACAGAGATTTAAATATCTTTCCTACAATCTAATCTTGTCCTGAATTCTCTGATATCGAGCGATCTGCCCCCGCTGTCAGTTGGAATGGGGAATTTGAAGCTCAGCCAAATCTCCATTCACAGCAGCGGGACTGGATAATTCTAGTCGCGGACAATTTTGGAGAATTCCAGCCATTGTTTGTATTTAACATTAAACATTAAGCACCATTTAACCTTGAGGTGTGAGTACTGTTTAAAGTCTAGGGTGGGGTATTATGGCTTCAAGCAAGCAAGACTGGAAAATCACACCCAAGATCAACAGACATTTCCGTTGCCTGTCCCAAACCCGCTTCAATACCACGGTGGGCAAGGCAGTAAAATTCCAACGTAAGTATCATCCAAAGGACATGAGCTGGGAGATAGAAGCTATCAGCTTCTCATTAATTGGGGAAACTGGCTTGAACTGCTCTTTTTGTACTGAGTCCCTTTGTTTTTGAACTCAGCGCTGGAGCCTAACTTCAACCGAGTCTGGAGGTTTATTGAGCTGAAGCAATTTATTACAGAGAAGAAATGAGTATCTGGTGAGTACTCGGGAATTGGTCAAAGTCTATTATCCAGTCAACAGGAGCATGGGTGAGGTCCTTGCCAACTTGTTAACCAGGACAACATGGTCCAAGGTGCAGTAAATCTGACCCCATCTCTCTGGATCATTACTCTGAACCTCTGAATTACAATTCCTCCAACATAATCATTGTTCTAACTGCCCTCTAGCTGCCAGACTCTGCACTGCCGCGGAGCCTCCAGACATCGGAGCTGTCAATGTCTCTTCCCAGATAAAGCAGCGATCAGTCATTTCTGTTGAGAGTAATAAAGATAATCACCGAGAACAATTTACCGTCAGATATTTGTAGCTTTACAGGAAATATTGAAAAGAGGCCGGACTTAGAAATACCACAGCTGTACCATCCTGCATCTCCTGAGCGAAGATCTTCCATCGTAACAACAAACAATCCTTGTCTCTTGTTATCTGTGATCGACATTCTCCCTCGCCGTCCATCTGGATCATCTGATTTTACCAAAACAGAGCACTGACGACGCCAATATTTCACATGTGACTGGGACAATTTGTCATAGTGACAATCGATAGTGATCGCTCTTCCCAAAACTCCTGTTACCTTATTTTTTGCCCATAATGCACTTGGAGCTGAGAAGACAACAGGTCAAAAATTGAACTGAAAATAGTTGTTTAATACAAACAGATATATTTCAATAGGATTTACCACTGTGTTCAGAGAACATAACAACATAAGAAATAGGAGCAGGAGTAGGCCATCTAGCCCCTCGAGCCTGCCCCGCCATTCAATAAGATCATGGCTGATCTGTCGTGTCTCAGTTCCACTTTCCCGCCCTCTCCCCATAACCCTTAATCCCCTTGCCTATCAAAAACCTATCAACCCGCGTCTTAAATATATTTAGCGAGGCAGCCTCCACCACTTCAACGGGCAGAGAATTCCAGAGATTCACCACCCTTTGAGTGAAGAAGTTCCTCCTCAACTCTGTTCTAAACCGCCCCCCCTTTATCTTGAGGCTATGCCCTCTAGTCCTACTGTCCTTTCTAAGCAGGAAGAGCCTTTCCACCTCTATCCTATCCATCCCATTCATCATCTTATATGTCTCAGTGAGATCTCCCCTCGTTCTTCTATACTCTAACGAGTACAAGCCTAGTTTATTCAGCCTCTCCTCATAGTTCAACCCCCTCAACTCCGATATCAGCCTAGTAAACCTCCTCTGCACTCCCTCCAAGGCCAAAATATCCTTGCGTAAGTGCGGCGACCAAAACTGCACACAGTACTCCAGCTGCGGCCTCACCAATGCCCTATACAGCTGCAGCAAGACCTCCCTACTTTTATATTCAATCCCCCTCGCTATGAAGGCCAGCATCCCATTTGCCTTCCTGACCACCTGCTGCACCTGCAGGCTGGGTTTTTGCGACTCATGCACAAGGACCCCGAGGTCCCTCTGCACCGTCGCATGCTGCAGTTTTTCGCCATGTAAGTAATAGTCCTTCCTACCATTATTCCTACCAGAGTGGACAACTTCATACTTGCCAACATTAAATTCCATTTGCCAGTTCCTGGCCCATTCGCCCAGCCTATCTAGATCCTTCTGCAGACTCTCCACACCCTCTGCACAATTTGCCGTTCCACCAATCTTGGTGTCATCAGCAAATTTCGACACCATACACTCGGTTCCCTCCTCCAGATCATCTATATAAATGGTAAATAGCTGAGGCCCCAGCACCGACCCCTGGGGCACTCCACTAGTCACCAACCGCCAACCCAAATAACACCCATTGACCCTCACTCTCTGCCTCCTATTTGACAGCCAATCCTCTGTCCGCGCTAACACCCTACCCCCAACTCCATGCCCCCTGACCTTCTGTAATAACCTCTTGTGAGGCACCTTAACAAACGCCTTCTGAAAATCAAGAAACACCACATCCACCGGCTCCCCTCTATCCACCGCCCTAGACACATCCTCATAGAACTCCAATAAATTCGTCAGACACGACTTCCCTTTAACGAATCCGTGCTGCGTCTGCTCTATCAAACAATTCTCCTCAAGATGCCTCGCTATTTTCTCCTTGATCACGGATTCTAACATTTTACCTACAACAGATGTTAAACTAACCAGCCTATAATTCCCTGCCTTTTGCCTGCCACCCTTCTTAAACAACGACGTAACATTAGCCGTTTTCCAATCTTCCGGCACTTCCCCGGAATCCAGCGACGTTTGGAAAATAATCACCAAGGCATCCACTATCACCTCCGCCATTTCTTTCAGAACCCTTGGATACATTCCATCCGGTCCTGGGGACTTTTCCACAATCAGTCCCTCCAGTCTGTCAAGCACTGCCTCTCTAGTAACAATAATGTCATTCAGGCCCTCCACTCCTCCCAGCTTTCCATCGCTAACACCCGGCAAATTGTTCACGTCCTCCTCCATGAAGACCGAAACAAAAAAGTTATTCAAGGCCTCTGCCATTTCCCCATCCCCTGCCACTAAGTCCCCCCTCTCATCCTCTAAGGGTCCAATGTTCACCCTAGTCAGCCTCTTCCTTTTTATATATTTATAAAAACTCTTACTATCCTTTTTTATATTAAGCGCTAGCCCAGCTTCATAGTTCATCCTACCCTTCTTTATCAACTTCTTTGTCATTCTTTGTTAACATTTAAACCTCTCCCAATCCTCTTCTCGCCCACTACTCTTAGCTACTCTAAACGCATACACTTTTAATTTAACACTTTCCTTTACCTCCTTCGTTATCCATGGCTGATTATCTCTCCTCCTACGATCCTCTTTAACCATCGGAATGAATTTCTGCTGATCACCAAGAAAGATCTCCTTAAAGATCCTCCACTGTTCCCCAGCAGACCTACCTTCCAATGCGCTCCCCCAATCAACATTCGCCAATTCCTCCCTCACCCTACCATACTCCCCTCTGTTCAAACAAAGGACACATGTCCGGGAACCCACTTTCTCCTCTTCCATCTGCATCAGAAACTCCACCATACAATGATCATTCTCCCCGATACAGCTTGGAATGCAATTGAATACTTCCCTGTTTGATATCATTTGGCTCATTGAATATGTTCTTCCTGCTGATTGATAATTAGAAAACCATATTGAGATTGTATACTAATCCCTTTATAAAGCAAGACCTTGAGAGGTTCCATTAATCTTTTTGTCCCGGTTGGGATCTGTTGGGTTCACCACAGGTGTGTGGTTATTGTTTATTTTCATTTTGTACAATAAAGCACAGTTCCTTCACATCCATCTCCTGGAGCTATTATATTCTCAAACAGCAACTGTCAGAAAGCAAACTGTCTGCTCATGATCACATTGCTCTTTGAGGAAACCTATTGCTCACACATTGGTGCTGAGCTTCCTACATCATAACAATGGCTCTGAATCAGTTCCAGCAGTGACCAGAACAGACTTTAAAATTGTCCTGAAGTTGTGAAAACTGAAAACAAATCCAATTCTATTTTTACTAAAATTGCTTTGAACAATCAGAAAAACTAAACCCGTGAGCATTTCAGACAGACATAATTGAATTTCTGTTGCTTAAAGTGATATTTACCAACGCTGCTGATTTGTGTTAAATAACTGCAATCATTCTCTGAAATGTGGATCACTGACACGGTAACCATTTCACTGGATTTTTCTCCCTGGCTATTTGAGGCTGTGCAGTAATATTGATGATGTTGCTGTGTGAAGGACTGACAACGTAGATCCAGTTTATTGGTGTCAGAGATCTTTGAATCTTCAGACGGGGTCTTTTCATACCATGTGTACTGAATGGGAAGTGATCCCCGGACAGACTCACAGGAGACGGACACTGAGCCCCCAGAACATGAGGCATCTAGTGGTGATAGAAATCTAAGCACAGGAACAGAAACGGTTTCTGTGGGAAAGAAACAAACATTCAGAAACTGACTGAACATCTAAAAATCAAACACCCTGTGAATTTCAGCTCATCAACTTCTCATCCAGGGTCAGTCACATTGCAATCTCACCAACACATCTAGCTCTCCACATCTCTCCATCCTCCAAGCAGCCTGAACTACAATGTCTACTATTATATCAGAACATAGCAGCTCTCCAGATCAGACCTCGAACCAGGAAACAAAAATTTCAATTAATTGGTGAATGGATTAGAGGAGATTTGGGACAATGGGTTATTTCACTCGGGGGATGTTGAGAGTTCAGAACTCACTGCCTGGAAGAGTGTTAGAGGGTGGGAGAGGCGGATAACCTGATCATGTTAAGGAAAATGGATTAAACTTGAGATGCTGTAACCTACGGGGCTCTGGATCAAGAACTGGATGGTGGGATTAGATTGGATTGCTTGTTCAGTCAACCCAGTGTGTCACAGTGGCACAGTGATTAGCACAGCAGCCTCACAGCGCCAGGGACCCGGATTCAATTCCAGCATTGGCTGTGTGGTCAGTGTGGAGTTTGCACGTTCTCCCTGTGTCTGCGTGGTTTTCCTCTGGGTGCTTCAGTTCCCTCCCACAACCAAAGATATGCACATATCCATGGGGAGGTGATAGACTATTGGTGTTATTGCCAGCCTATTAATCCAGAATCTCAGCTAATGTTCTGGGGACCGGGATTCGAATCCCACCACGGCAGTTGGTGGAATTTGATTTCAATAAAGAAAATCTGGAATTAAGAATCTACTGATGACCATGAAACCATCGTTGGTTGTTGGAAAAACCCATCTGGTTCACTAATGCCAATTAGGGAATGAAATCTACCATCCTTTCCTGGTCTGGCCTACATGTGATGTCAGAACCAAAACAATGTGATTAATTCTTAACTGTCCTCTGAAATGGCCTTGCAAACCTCTCGGGATGGGCAATAAAAACCACCCAGCCAGCGATGCCCATGTACCCAATTGAATGAAAAACAAATACTTGCACCTCCCATCAGGCACCAGTGCCAATGTGGGTGGTGCTGGGGGGTTGGGGGGGTGCAGGGGGTGGGGGGATGGCATACTGAAGGGTGGGGCCTCTTGGGGGCTCAATAATTATGGTGGTTCTAACTGACACTGTGCACTGGGATCGGAGGGAGAGGGAAAGGGGAGGGCGATCAGCACTGGCGATCTGGGTGGGGGGAGGGGGGGCGTTGGGGGGTGGGGGGGATCGGGACTGGCCCAGGAGAGCTCTGGTAGGCCAGTGGTCGGATGGTGGTGGTGGGGGTGGGGGGGGGGGGGGGGGGGCGGGGGGGGGGGGGGCGTCGGGATAGTGATCGGGAGGCCAGCAGTGACGGGGCCAGTGCTCATGCGCCAATCTCCGCAGTGACAGATCGGTGTGTGTGCAGTGGCCCACTCAGCACTACGCTGCCGGACTCTCCAGTGGGATTTGGACCCGCTGACCACATTTCAGATGGAATCACTCTGTGTCGGTGAAACGTTCTGGCTGTTGTCAAATGAGCCTCTTCAGACACTGGAATTCCAACACATCAAGGAAGTTGATCAGGAAACGTGTACTCCCTGTGTTGTGGGATTGCCCGTCAGCGAGCTGCTTGTCTCTGTTCATTCCTTTGTCTTGTGGAGCTCAGGGTCTGTGTGGAGGAGGCAGTTGCTGCTATTGATGCTATTGGTCACCTGGGTCCTCATCTGAGGCCCAAAATAAAACAGTCTGAGAACCACCCATGCTGATCTGATAGATACAATCGCCAAAATGTCACCCAGAAATACACATTCCCACCACTGTTGTGAAAGTCAACACCCTGTAAATACTGATATTAAACCTTTCACACAATCCAGTTAGAAATAAGCAGTGAGGTTCCAATGCTTCTTGGCATCTTTCCCAGTCACTTCCTTCTTCCTGGATTGGTGACAAATATCATGTGAAGCCACGGGCTTAGGGTGAGGGGGGAAAGGTATAATTTGGATGCTAGAGGGAGGTTTTTCACATAGAGGATTGTGGGGGTATGGAATGCACTGCCAAGTAAGGTGGTGGAGGCAGGCACGCTGGACTTGTTTAAGATTTACTTGGATAGACACATGAGCGAAATAGGGATGGAGGGTTATAGGGGACTGTTTTAAATAAGGATCAGAGCCTCGGGACGTTCCTGGAAATCTAATGTTGCGTGTTGATGTTTTGTCTCTTTTACTCCGCAGGTTCATCGGTCTATCTTGTTGTCTAACGAGGGGCATGCACACGGTGGGTCGTGTGTGGGCTGCTCTTGGATGTTTCAAGAGTGGCCTCGTACTTTGCGTCATTTGTGTATGCTTAAAACTGGACCAGCAGATGGGCACCACAACAGCTCAGTGACTATCACTGCTAGCTGTGCAGATACATGGATTTGGGCCAGTATCTGTGGGAGTTTGCACATTCTCCCTGTGGTTGCGTGGGTTTCCCCCGGGTGCTCCGGTTTCCTCCCACACCACAAAGATGTGCTCTTAGGCTGATTGGTGTAACAAATTGTCCCTAAATTATTCTCCCCTTAATCTGGTTTCCAATGGGGGTACCATAAGCATAGACATGGGTCAAGCGTGGAGGAGGAAAAACGCATTGTTAAGATGGCAGCGCGGGCTCGTTGGGCTGAAGGGCCTGTTTCCCATGCTGTGTTGTTCTTTGTTCTTTGTTCTTCAGCCTCCCCCATTGCCTCTGTTTTCTGCCCTTGCTCAGTAACCCAAGCAGGCACAGGTAGATTCCACTAATTGCTCTCACTGAGCGATTAATAGACTGAATCTGATAACCTGATTCTCAATGAGGCGATTTGATCACACACTGATTGACACACTTAAAGTTCCCTTGGGGCTTTTTATGATCATGTGGAACATTTGGAATATGGTGTCCAATTCAGGTCACAACACAACCAGAAAGATGTGGAGGCTTTGGAGAGATTGCAGAAAAGGTTTACCAGGATGTTCCCTGGTATGGAGGGTAATAACTATGAGGAGAGTTTGAATGAGCTGGGATTATTCTCCCTGGAAAGACGGAGGCTGAGGGACACCTGATAGAAATTTATAAAATTATGAAAGTTATAGATAGAGTGAACAGTTGGAAGCTTTTACCAGGGCAGAAATGACAATTACAAGAGGGCACAAGTTCAAGCTCGGAGGGACAGGTTCAGTAGAAATGTGCAGGGGAATGTTTTTACACAGATGGTGGGTGGGGACCTGGAATGCACTGCCAAGTGAGATGGTTGGGGCAGATACATTAGCCACATTTAAGACTTATCCTGACAGACATATGAACAAACAGGGAGGAGAGGAATATAAGCGCTTGGTCTAGAAAGGTAAATGTGATTGGTGCAGGCTTGGAGGGCCGAAGGGCCTGTTCCTGTGCTGTATTGTTCTTTGTTCTTTGATCCCTTTTAGGGGCTTTCACCATTTTGGATTATTTATTTGTTAAATTTGCCAATTTAACTTTTAATCTGTCAGCTTCACCCTGAGTTTTCATTGGTTTATTTGAAAGAAGCACAAACTGACACATTGTGGATACATACGGATGTTGGGAGTTTGACTGGCTTCCCAACATATTGTCCATTTCTGTGTATTTAACCCCTCTGTGCTCCCCCACCCACCCCCACAGCCCCACCATTCAGTGCTAAACCAACAAGGTACAATTACTACCAACTGGCTGCTCACTTCACTTTGTTAATGTCTGACTATTAGATTGATCCGGACTGTAAAAATCTGACAGTGTGATATTTAATACATTTCAGAGACAGGAAAATATTCTGAGCATCGCGGGTAATTTCTTTCACAATATCCCATAGTGAAAGGAATTGTTAGCCTGATAATGTTTGAAGTTTTTGATCAGAATGTTGGACAGGCCACAAATTGAGTTTGTGTCACAAGAGTCGGATTTCCAGATCTCTGCCCTCTAGCTGTCAGACTCTGCATTGTTGCAGAGCCTCGGGATATCGGAGCTGTCAATGTTTCCTTGTGAATAAAACATGGATCAGACATTTCAGTAATAAAGAAAATCATTGAGAATAATGTACCGAGAGATATTTGCAGCTCCACATTAAACTTTGGATCAAAGAAATAAGTCTCAATTCCACAGCGATACGATCCTGCATCTCCAAAGTCAAGATTCTCCATCGTAACAGCAAATATTCCTTGTGCCTTGTTATCTGTGATCGACATTCTCCCTCGCCGTCCATCTGGATCATCCGTTCTCACTAAATATGAACAAACTACAGTCCAACCCTGACACCAATATTTCATGTTTTCTTTGTATTGTTCATCATAATGGCAATTTATTGTGATCGCTCTTCCCACAATTCCTGTGACTCTCTTTTCTGCCCACGATGCACCTGAAACTGAGGAGACAACATTTCAGCAATTGACCAAGTAAATAAATGCTTAATACAGAGAGAAACATTTTAATAAGATTTACCGCTGTGTACAGAGGAAACTCTCCAATATCTGTATTCATCATTCTCTTTCTAGTTTGTGCTGAATGAAAACATGAATATAGAGCCGTGCTGTCAGTGCCAAAGTGCTTCACTGCCAATGATTTCTTGTTAATGTATAGTGGCCATTGTTATTGTGTCACCTTGTCACTCAAGCTTTGCACTGACGCCTCTGAATGGGTGGATTGCAGGGTCAGGTCCCACTCCAGAGACTGGAGTATAAAATCTACAGGAACATTCCAGTGTAATACTGAGGGACGAGATGGCTCAGATTTTCCTCCCCCAGTCATGTTCACAGAGCTCGGTGATGATTTTCAGGTGAAAGGTTAATCTGACACCCAGGTCTGGAGGGTCCCTGTCATGGAGAAAATCCCGGGAATGGCTGGAATTTCAAAGCCCCGAGAGTGGGAGTGGGACTGGAATCAGGCTGGCATTCACACAAATGTGATTCGTTCAACTCTGGATTGCCTTAAATTCATCATCTGCCTCAAGTGAAGTGGGATTTTGGATGAACAGAAGTGTGTGTGGAATCCGGAATGTGCAGATTAGAATAGTGAAGGAAAGGCCTGAACTTGGTGGGTTCTTATGGACAGCCAGGGTGCACCTTCTGGAGAGGGAAGTTACTCTCTGGGAAGGGAGAGTTACTCTTTGGGACAAACTCTGGTGAGTGGTCAGGGCCGGAGTGATGATTTTGTTGTTTAAATGATTTTATTTATTAACCATGGCGCTGGGACACAGAAACAGGCCTTGTGTCCAGCTCGCCTCCGGGCTGAGCAGCCTGTGGATTTGCTCCCAGGTCGCCCGTCCCAACTCATTTTTTATTGTCTTTCCCGACTCAGTGAACACGGCCCAGGGACGGCCATCTGGGCCTCTGTCTGCCCCACAGGTCAGTGCACCAGGAATGACACATTATTCAGGAAAAAGTGCAACGAAGATTCCCAAGGCTGGTTCCTGGGATAAGGGGATGGGATGGGAACAAGTTGAGTTTGTTATCGGACAACAAATTTTATGAAATTGGGCACACAAAATGGAAGCAGGCTAAAATTACACTCAGAGCCTCTCCACTAAAAATCACAAAGTAACAGACACTGATCAGTAGGCAAGAGCATGCTTTTAGAATGCAAATGAGGGCTAGCACACAAGGGAAGCTGGACAGAATGGCACCTACAGGAACTAAATTAAAAAACACATCCCCACCCCACTAAATCAGCACTTCTAAACCAGTCAAACAACCTGTGGAGACACCTAAAAATTAGCATAGCTAAGGAAACGTCCCTGGCCCCCCCAAAATCTTTGAGATCAATCACATACCCATTGTTCAAACCCCAGAGATTCTAGACCATTCATAACCAATCAGACAAAAACGATTAACACACCTTAAAACAATCATCCTAACGCTCGAAAACATCGAGGCAGGACGGCTAAAGCCGAATACTGGAAAGAAAGTATTAGCATTTGAATCGCATACGACACCGAAGTTCAGGTATAACTGTAGCCCGTTGTGACGGACCTTTAGAGCGCCTTCGGGACAGTCCGATTGTATGTCCTGACTGCATCTCCGTCGACGTAAAAGAAAATAAAGCTGTGCCGTTACTGAACTACACCCTGAATCCGTAGTGGTCTTTTCGCCCACTCGCGCTAACAAGTCCACAAGGTGCATATTTCCTGTTGGTTGGAAGAATCAGAGGTGATTGGATTGAAATGTGTAAAATTCTTAAGGAGATTGACAGGGTACATTTTGAGCATATATGTACCACCCTACCAGGGCTGGGCATTCTGCAACACAGGATCACAGTCTCAGAATAAAGTGACAGACACGAAGGATGCGATGAGGTGATTTTTATTCACTCACGGTGTTGCGAATCTTTGGAATTCTCCACCCCAGAGAACTTTAGATATTCATTCTGGAAGATTTATTTTTAGTCAGGGAGAACGAGGCAATAATGAATAGGAACCACGGTCAAGTGGAGATCCCAGAGCCTAGGTCGGGGGTTGAGTGGGTTACTGTTAGGAAGGGGAGGGAGAAGAGGAGTCATGGTACTAAGACCACCCCAGAGGTAGTCTCCCAAAATATCAAGGGTAAAGCGACAACTGGGGTAGAAAGGGCAAGAGAGGAGGACCAGAATGCCTCAGAGGGAAGGAAGGGGGCTGGATGTGAGATAGTGGTGGGGGATGAGAGGCTTAAAGGAATTGATAGGCGGTTCTGTGGGCAAAAGTGGGACTCCAGGATGGTAATCTGCCTCCCTGGAGCAGGGGTACAGGATGTTTCGGAGTGGGTAGAGGGAATTTTGAAGGGTGAAGGGACCCAGGCTGATGTAATTGTACACATAGGAGAGAAGGACGTAGGAAGGAAGAGCAGGGGGGATATGCGTAGGCAGTTCAGAGAGTTAGGGGCCAGGCTGAAGAGCAGGGCCTCCAGGGTGGCAATCTCTGGGCTGCTGCCAGTGCCGAGTAATAGCGGGGCTCGGAATAATGAGATCCTACAGCTGAATGTGTGGCTGAAGGATTGGTGCAGGGCAGAGGGTTTTACTTTTGTAGACCATTGGGAAGTCTTTGCAAGGGAAGGGCACCTATACAAGTGGGATGGGGAACACTTAAATGGGAAGGGCACAAATATTTTAGCTGGGAGGTTAGCTGGAGTGTTTCGGCAAGGTTTAAACTAATATGGAGCGGGGGGGGAGTGGGAAGGAGACAGATAGCTCAGTAGGCACTGGGATTGGGAGTGAGTTGGGTGACAGGGTAAGTCTGGATGAGAGGAAAATTCCCCGGGAGAAGGAGGATCCCAGTGGGCCTATAGATCTGCAGTGCATCTGTTTTAATGCGAGGAGTGTGACGGGTAAAATGGATGAGCTTAAGGCCTTAATATTCCTGGGTATAAGTGTTTTAGGCACGACAGAGGAGGGTCGAAAAGAGGAGGGGGAGTGGCGTTGTTAGTTAGGGAGCACATCACAGCGGTGCAGAGGGAAGGTAATATAGAGGAGCTAGGAATTGAGTCGCTGTGGGTGGAGTTGAGGAATAGGAAGGGAGCGATTACTATGCTAGGGGTGTACTATAGACCACCCGACAGCCCGCGGGCAGTGGAAGAAGGTATATGTAAAGACACTTTGGATAAGTGTAGGAAGAACAGGGTTGTTGTAGTGGGAGATTTTAATCTCCATGGGGTGGATTGGAAGGTGCCTAGAGCTGGGGGTTCGGACGGGGAGGAATTCGTAAGATGTGTACTGGAAGGGTCCTTGGAGCAGTATGTAGCTAGCCTGACTAGAGAGGGGGCTATACTGGATTTAGTTCTGGGTAATGAGCCGGGACAGGTGGTTGAGGTTGCAGTCGGTGAACATGTGGCTAACAGTGACCACAACTCTGTCTACTTTAGGATATTAATGGAAAAAGGTGAGTGCTGTCCTAAGGGGAGGGTGCTAAATTGGGGGAAGGCTAGATACAGCCAGATTAGGCAGGAAGTTAGGGATACAGATTGGGATAGGCTGTTTGAGGGCAAGTCCACGTTCGGCATGTGGGAGTCTTTCAAGGGAAAACTAAAATGGTTGCAGAAAAGACATGTGCTGGTTAAGAGGAAGGATGGGAAAGGTAGGATTAGAGAGCTGTGGATTACTGGAGATATTGAGGACTTGGTCAGGAAGAAACGAGAGGCGTATGTTAGGTCTAAGCAACTGGGAACGGAGAAAGCATTGGAGGAATACAGGGAGTAGGAGGGATCTCAAAAGGGGAGTTAGAAGGGCAAAAAGGGGGCATGAAATGGCTTTGGCAGGCAGGATTAAGGAAAATCCAAAGGCATTTTACTCCTATGTCAGGAACAAAAGGGTGGATAGAGGAAAAATTGGTCCTCTCAGGGACAGAGGAGGGGAACTGTGCTTAGAGTCCGAGGGAATGGGGGAGATCCTGAATGAATGCTTTGCATCGGTGTTCGCAAAGGAGAGGGGCTTGATGTCTGGTACTGTCTTCGAGGGAGCTGTAGACCAATTGAAGGAACTACCCATTACGAGGGAGAAAGTGTTAGGGCTTTTTGGCAGCATTAAAACTGATAAATCTCCGGGCCCTGATAGCATTTACCCTAGGCTGCTTAGGGAGGTGAGAGATGAAATTGCTGGGCCTCTGACACAAATCTTTGTCTCTTCTTTGGACACAGGTGAGGTCCCAGAGGACTGGAGGATAGCGAACATGGTACCATTGTTTAAAAAGAGTGGGAGGGATAGCCCCGGTAACTATAGGCTGGTGAGTTTGACGTCAGTGGTAGGCAAGTTGATGGAGAGGATTGTTAGGGATAGGATGTATGACCACTTAGAGCATTGCGATCTGATTAGGGATACGCAGCATGGCTTTGTTAAGGGGAAGTCTTGCCTTATGAATCTTGTAGAATGTTTTGAGGAAGTGACAAAACGGTCGACGAAGGACGCGCCGTTGATGTCGTCTATATGGATTTCAGTAATGCATTTGACAAAGTCCCTCATGGTAGGTTGGTTGTAAAGATTAAGGCTCATGGAATACAAGGCCAGGTATCTAGATGGATTGATAACCGGCTTGGTAAGAGGAGACAGAGAGTAGTAGTGGAAGGGTCCTTTTCTAGCTGGAGATCTGTCACTAGTGGTGTGCCGCAGAGCTCAGTACTGGGGCCTCTTCTTTTTGTAATATACATAAATGACTTGGAAGAGGGGGTAAGTGGTGTGATCAGCAAATTTGCAGATGACACTAAGATGGCTGGATTGGCGGGCAGTGAGGAGCAGTGTCTGGCAATACAACGGGATATTGATCGGCTGGTATATTGGGCAGATACATGGCAAATGGAGTTTAAACCTGATAAATGTGAGGTGATGCATTTTGGCCGAAATAATGTAGGGGGGAGTTATATGATAAAGGGTAGACCTATAAAGAGCATAGAAACGCAGCGGGACCTGGGGGTGCAAGTGCACAAGTCTTTGAACGTGGCAGTATGAGTGGAGAAGGTTGTGAAGAAAGCTTATGGTATGTTTGCCTTTATAGGAAGGGGTATAAGAGCTGGAGTCTAATGTTGCAGTTGTATAGAACATTGGTTAGGCCGCATTTGGAGTACTGCGTCCAGTTCTGGTCGCCTTACTACTGGAAAGGCATGGAGATCCTGGAGAGAGTGCAGAGGAGGTTTACCAGGATGCTGCCTGGTATGGAAGGACTGGGTTATGAGGAAAGATTGAGCAAATTGGGGCTGTTTTTCCTTGAAAGAAGGCGACTGAGGGGGGATCTAATAGAGGTATATAAGATTATGCAGGGTATAGATAGAGGAAACAGTGGTAAGCTTTTTCCTATGTTAGAAACACACATTATGAGGAACCATAGCCTCAGGGTGAGGGGGGCAAGGTATAACATGGATTTTAGAGGGAGGTTTTTCGCACAGAGGGTAGTGGGGGTATGGAATGCTCTGCCAAGCAATGTGGTGGAGGCAGGCATGCTGGAGTTGTTTAAGAGTTACTTAGACAGGCACATGAGTGGGTTGGAGGTGGAGGGATATAGAAGATTGTTTTAAATAAGGTTCAGCAGCCTTGGGACGTCCCTGGTAACATATAAGGATGGGGATGATACTAATGTTTTTCTCTTTTAATTCACAGGTGCTTCAGTCCGCCTTGTTGTCCATCGAGGGGCGTACGCACGATGGGTCGTACGAGGTCTGCCCTTAGTTGTTTCAAGAATAGCCTAGTACTTCACGTCGTCAGTGTACGCTTAAACTGGGCCAGATGCTGGGCAACACGACAGCTCAGTGGCTATCACTGTTTTCTGTGCAGACACATGGATTTGGGCCAGTGTCTGTGGGAGTTTGCGCATTCTCCCCGTGTTTGCGTGGGTTTTCTCCGGGAGCTCCGGTTTCCTCCCACACCCCAAAGATGTGCTATTAGGCTGATTGGTGTAATAAATTGTCCCTAAATTAGTTTTCCCTCAATGTGGAATGCCATAAGCATAGATAAGGGTCATGGGTGGAGGGGGGACACATAATGTTAAAATGGTGGCGTGGGCTCGTTGGGCCTAGGGGCCTGTTTCCCGGGCTGTTTTGTTCTTTATTCTTTGTTCTTGAAGGATATTAAACACAGAGATTTATACAATTTTTTGGCGCCAACATAATCGAGGAATATGGGGATAGTGCGGGGTATAAGAATTGAAGGTAGAGCTCAGTCAGGATGTTGTTGAATGATGGAGCAGGCTCAAAAGGACCAATGGCCAATTCCTGCTCCTATTTCTAATGTTCATCTTGAGGAGGAGAGGCGGCAGTATGAATCAAAAATTCCATTGCAGACAACATAATAACATCAGTTTAATATGGGACTGGTATAAAAATTTAGATTTACTTTGTTAAACATCAAAAAATTAGAAGAAAATGATTACATCTTGAATGGACAAAGTAGACGAAGCATGTACAAGTGATTGGGTGGCACGTTGACACAGTGGTGAGCACTGCTACCTCACTGCGCCAGGGACCCGGGTTCAATTCCAGCTTCGGCTGACCGTGTGGAGTTTGCACCTGCTCCCCGTATCTGTGTGGGTTTCTTCTGGGTACTTCAGCTTCCTCTCACACTGCAAAGATGTTCTGGTGAGGCTGAACATGCTAAATTGCCCCTTATTGTCCCAAGATGTATAGGTTAAGAAAATTAATAAGGCATGGGTAACACACACTTTGGTGCAGACTCAATGGGCCGAATGGCCTCCTTGTGCACTGTAGGGATTCTATGAAATAGAGTCACTGATAGAGATTGATAAAACTTTCATCAGATGTAATTTAAATAATATAAACAATTGCAAACTTGAGGAATATTGTCCTGGAGCCTTTGTTGCCTCTGCAGTCTTCAGAGTCAATTCAATGAGCAATAATCTGGATTGGATCACGGGCATATCTCAACATTAGGGAGAGACAATTGGTTATATTCAGTGTGGGGGTCACCACTCCACAGGAACGGGGAAAGGTGAGGAGGCAGCTTTCCATAAACTACCACAGCCGGTCTGAGGATTGAACCCCTGCCATTGGAATCACTCTGCATTGCACTCCAAACCCTCCAGTCTCCAGGATATATTGAGCATGAAACTACATTAACAAGTTAACTTTTACTGGACTGAAATGTGTTGCTTCTGCATTTTAATTATTTCAGTCACATAGCTTTTTAACAAAAATGAATAGGTTAGCTTATATTCATAATCAATAATGCCATTTAATATTTGCTGGTAAATATTTCTGTGGTAAAATAGTATCAACAAAATAGCTACAATTATCACAAAAATGCCATTAATTTGTTTTTGCTGAATTTTTGTCGCTTTACATGTCTCCAAGTGTTTAAATATCTCTGCAGGATAAATCATGCACTAGAATTAATCTAACACATCATCTTGCTAAGCAGTTTTGTCCTTTACTCACCAGGCAGAGAAAAGATGAAAAGAATCAGAATCCACATTGTTATCTTGGCAATGTTTCGATCAGTATTTATCGCCTGTCACCCAGCTCTTTGTTGCGATGTTGAAAGGTGGATCCAATAAACCCTGATACGGAATTGAAATAAGATTGAAGAAAGCAGCAAACCAGGCCTCAGGAAATTCCACCCTTCAGAAAGCTCCAGAACAGAGGTCCCAGCTGGCCATTGCTATCACTGGGTGTGCCAGCTCGAAAGATCCCTTTTAGCTGCTGATCTCCTTGTTCCAGCAGGCACAGCTCTACATCTGCCACTTTGGTGACCTGTGGACAGTTACTGTCCGGTTTTGACAATGTCGCTCAATGTGGTTGTTGACATCATGGGAGGAGTGATTCACCCTGACACTTCCTGCACTATTGCTAAAAACAGAAAGGCCCAGAATTTGCTGAAAATACCACAGTGTGTAAACTGGCCAATGAACTGAGACAATGAAGAGATGTCAAACTAATTACATGTTATTGGCTGCTTGTTTTGTCTCCTCCATTAGCTTTGAGAAAATGGTGGATCTCTCTAAAACCCCCCCTGACTTTGATGAAATTGTGACATTTGCCAATTAATTATCTGCTAAACAGGCCACAGAATGTTCAGTCTCGGAACATCAGTCTCCCTGGCCCAGAATGTGAACAATTATAAACTCTGGGGTTTCACTCTCTCCTGGGTTGAATTATTGACCTGGATTTTCCAATGAGAGGAACGGCGAAGGCTAACAAACATTCACTGTTATTATGGAGTAAATGAGTCGGTAGAGAGGGTGCGCGTGCAATTAAATTCAGAAATGTACAAGTTGTGGCCCTAATTCCCCAGTTTCCCCAGAGGCTGTGCTCTGTCAATATCTTACCAATCGAGGTAGCATGGTTTTCAAAGAATAAAGAACAAAGAACAAAGAAAATTACAACACAGGAACAAGCCCTTCGGCCCTTCAAGCCTTACTGACCGTGCTGCCTGACTTAACTAAAATCCCCTATCCTTCCGGGGATCATATCCCTCTATTCCCATTCTATTCGTTACTTGTCAAGTAACTACCATATCCCCTTCCACTCCCTCCCTGGCAATGAGTTCCAGGTACCCACTACTCTCTGTCTAAAAAATCTGCCTTGTACATTTCCTTTAAACCTTGCCTCTCGTACCTTAAACCTATGCCCCCTTGTAATTGACTCTTCCACCCTGGGAACAAGCTTCTGCCTATCCACTCTGTCCATGCCTCTCATAATACTGTAGACTTCTAGCCGGTGTCTGTGTGGAGTTTGCACATTCTCCTCGTGTCTGCGTGAGTTTCCTCCGGGTGCTCCGGTTTCCTCCCATAGTCCAAAGATGTGCAAGTCAGAGCTTGGCCATGCTAAATTGACTGTAGATGCATAGGTTAGAGGGTTAGTGGGTAAAATATATATGGATATGGGGTTTGGGCTTGGGGGGGACAGATGGGCTGAATGGCCTCTTTCTGTAATGTATGGTTTCTATGATTTGGTTTCTATGATTTCTATAGGTCACCCCTCAACCTCCATCACTCCAGTGAGAGCAAACAAGTTTCTTCTAACTCTCCTCATAGCTAATGCCCTCCATACCAGGCAACATCCTGACAAATCTTTTCTGTACCCTCTCCAAAGCCCCCTCATCTTTCCAGTAGTGTGCTGATCAGAATTGAACACTAGATTCCAAGTGCGGACTAACTAAGGTTCTCTAAAGCTGCAACGTGACTTGACAATTTTTAAACTCAGTACCCTGGCCAATGAAGGCAAGAATGCTGTATGTCTTCTTCACTACCTTCTCCACTTGCGTTGCCACTTTCACTGACCTATGTACCTGTACATCCAGATCCCTTTGCCTATCAATACTCTTAAGGGTTCTGTCATTTACAGTATACTTCCTTTCTCTATTAGAACTTCTAAAATGCATTACCTCACATTTGTCCGGATTAAACTCCATCTGTCATCTCTCCGCCCAAGTCTCAAACTCATCTACATCCTGTTGTATCCTCTGATGGTTCTCATTGCTATCTGCAAATCCACCAACCTTTGTGTCATCTGCAAACTTACTAATCAATCCAGCTACATTTTTCTCCAAATCATTTATATATATTGCAAACAGCAAAGGTCCCAGCACTGATCCCTGGGAACACCACTCGTCACCACCCTCCATTCAGAAACACACCTTTCCACTGCTACCCTCTGTCTTCTTTGACCAAACCCATTTTGTATCCACCTTGCCAGCTCACCTCTGATCCCATGCGATTTCACCTTCTGCACCATTCTGCCATGAGGGACCTTATCAAAGAGAAATGATGTCAAAGGATTTTCAAATCCAGTTATTCCTTGACTCCTGTTGGAGCTGCGCTCATTCAGTCAAGTGGAGAATATTCCATCACATTCCTGACTTATGCCTTGCAAATGCTGGACAGGAGTTAGAGACAGTAAGAAGTCTCACAACACCAGGTTAAAGTCCAACAGGTTTATTTGGTAGCAAACAATTGCTGAATGGTACTGAACATTGTGATCCCAAATAAACCTGTTGGACTTTAATCTGATGTTGTGAGGCGTTTTACTGTGTTAACTCCAGTCCAACGCTGGCATCTCCACATCAAGACTTAGAGAGTCAGGGGCTGAGTTACTTGCTGAAGCATTCACAGTCTCAGACCCGCTTTTGTATAAATAGTATTTATATGGCTGATCCAGTTCAGTTTATGGTCATCAGTAACCCCCAAGATGTTGATCGTGAGGGATGCAGCAATGATAACGTCACTGAATGACCAGGGAAGATGGTTAGATTCTCTCTGTTTGGACACGGGATAAGATTCTCCAGACGCGCCCGTGGATCAACCCATTGTGAGCGAGAATGGAAAATTTGGCGTTCCATCCCAATCTCCATTCACTGTCAGCGGCAGTGGAAAATCGCAGCCGCGAAAGAGGACTGAAGATTTTACCCATGATTTATGTCTGAGAATTAAGTGGTGCTGACGTAACTTGGCATTCATCAGGCCATATCTTAGTGCTGTCCAGATTTGCTCCGTATATAGATACAGACTTTTCCAGTATCTAGGGATTGCAGAATGGTTCTGAACATTGTGCTATAGCCAGTCAACATCATCACATCTGGCCAGATGATTCAGGGAAGGATTATGGGCAAAATTGAGGATCTGGAATGGAGCTTGACTATTGTTCAGTGAGCCAGCTCTGGAACAATGAGCTGAATTAATTCCTTCATTTCTGTTATTTCTAGATTTCTGATACTCACTCCCTGATGCCTCTCTCTCTCTGGGATAATTTGTCCACACCATGGTGTAGCTGATCCTGGTCATGCCTCTTCACCCTGCATCATCTGATGTTCAAGAAATGTGGCAACACCCGTGCTGTTTGCTTGCAACAAATTTCGTATCGATGCTGATCTTCTCGCTGCTGCAAACACAGCTCTGTATTTGGTATCTGACATCTATTGTACATTCACAGGGTTCCTATCTCACACCATCCTGAGAATAACAACACATTTCTCTTGCAGTTTCAAAACATTGCAAGTTGCAGCAAACATGAACCCACATTTATTTCCAATGTCATTCTCTCTCTTTGCCTTTCTCATCAACCATTAAAGAATTTGAGGAGTTAATGGAATAATGGAATAATGGAATACTGGAGCCGTCACTCACAGAATTCTATACTCAATAAAAAATGATCAAACATTGGAACCATTTGGAAAATTCAGATCTCTGAGTACAAACTTTTACAAACTTCACTCTGAGTAAATCTAAAGTTAGAACTCTCATTGACCACAGCCTTGGGTGGAGAAACATGTTCATTTTTTATTATTAACTCATTGGTGGAATCAACAACAACAGCAATAACTTTCTCTTTTTAAAGTGCCTTTCATCATAGAATCCTACAGTGCAGATAGAGGCCATTCGGTCCATCGAGACTACACAATGCCACCCAGACCCAATCCCTGTAACTCCACATATTAAGCCTGTTAATCACCTGACACAATGGGGCAATTTAACATGGGCAATGAATCTAACCTTCACATCTTTGGATTGTGGGATGAAACCGGAGCTCCTGGAGGAAATTCACACAGACCACGGGGAGGAAATTGTGCAAATTCCACACTGCCAGTCACCCAATTTCAGAATTGAACCTGGGTACCTGGCACTGTGAGGCAGCAGTGCGAACCACTGTGCTACCAAACTGCCTGGTAAAACATCCTCAGGCATTTTATGACATCAGATAAGTGCTCTTGCTAAGGCAAAGATTAGATCAAAGAGACTGGTCAGTTTTAGGGAGAGGTTGCTGGAGTTTTGAATGTAGACAATTGGAAACATTACTGTTAGCGGCGTGGTGAAAAATTGGAAAGACAAGAAGCCACGGTTGGGGAAACACAGGATTCTCAGAAACATTTGTAAAGGTGGGGCTGATGAGACCATGGAGAAATTTGAACAGGAGAATGAGAATTTATTATTGAGCTTATTTGATATTGGGAGCCACTCAGTGAGTTCATACACGTGAATGAAGGGCACCTGATGGGTATCACAACAATCTGTCATGTATGATATGGAATAATCATAGAATCATCGAAACCCTACCGTGCAAAAGGAGGCCATTCGGCCCATCAAGTCTGCACCAACAGCAATCCCACCAAGGCCATATCCCCGTTACCTTACTAATGCCTCTAACCTAGTCATCGTGGAACATCAAAAGGCAATTTAGCATGGCCAAATCTCCTCATCTTTGGACTATGGAAGGAAACCAGAGCACCCCCACACAGAAATGGGGAGAGCATGTGAACTCCACACAGGCAGTTACCCAAGCTGGGACTCGAACCCAAGTTTCTGGTGCTGTGAGGCAGCAGTGCTAACCACTATGCCACCGTGCCATCTACACTCTTTCAATACTACTTAAATTCATCACCAGGACAGATATAAGTTGAAACTCATTAAAGGGGCTTTTGCTAAGCAAAATCGCTACATATGAACACACAAGTTGTAGGCCATTTGGCCCCTCATGCCTGATCTGTCACGCAATAATAGAATGGCTGATCTGTTTGTGACCTCAACTTTATATCCCACCTACCCTTGAGGGGTGACCTTATTGAAATCAATAACCCTTTACTTTATTGGATCCACCTTTCAACATCACAGAAAGAGCTGGGTGTCAGACGATAAATACTGATCGAAACATTGCCAAGATAACAATGTGGATTCTGATTCTTTTCATCTTTTCTCTGCCTGGTGAGTAAAGGACAAAACTGGACCCTGATATGATGAGTGTTAGATTAATTCTAGTGCATGGTTTATCTTGCAGAGATATTTAAATACTTGGAGACATATAAAGTTACAAAAACTCAGCAAAAATAAATTAAACGCATTTTTGTGATATTTGTTGCTATTTTGCTGATAATATTGTACCACAGAAATACTTATCAGCAAATAGTAAATGACATTATTTGTTATGAATATAAATTAACCTATTCATTTTTGTTAAAATATGATTAAAATATATGATTAAAATAATTAAAATGCAGAAGCAACACATTTCAGACCAGTAAAAGTTAACTTGTTAACATAGTTTCATGCTCAATATATCCTGGAGACTGGAGGGTTTGATTCCCTCAGTTTGTTGGAGTGCAATGCAGAATGATTCCAATGACAGGGGTTCAATCCTCAGACCGGCTGTGGTAGTTTATGGAAATCTGCCTCCTCACCTTTCCCCATTCCTGTGGAGTGGTGACCCCCACACTGAATATAACCAATTGTCTCTCCCTAATGTTGAGAAATCTCTGTGATCCATTGCAGATTATTGTTCATTGCATTGAATCTTAAAACTGCAGAGATAGAACATAGAACACTACAGCACAAACAGGCCCTTCGGCCCACGAGTTGCGCCGATCACATCAACACCTACCAACCTACAGACCTATCTATAACCCTCAATCTCATTAAACCCCATATACTCATCCAGAAGTCTTTTAAAAGACCCCCAGCGAGTTCGCCTCCACCACCACTGACGGCAGCCGATTCCATTCACTCACCACCCTCTGAGTGAAAAACTTACCCCTAACATCACTTCTGAACTTCCCTCCTTGCACCTTAAATCTGTGTCCTCTCATAGCAACCATTTCAACCCGGGGAAATAGCCTCTGAGAGTCCACCCTATCTATTCCTCTCAACATTTTGTAAACTTCTATCAGGTCGCCTCTCAACCTTCGTCTCTCCAGGGAAAAGAGTCCCAGCTCCCTCAACCTAACTTCATAAGGCATGCCTCCCAGTCCAGGCAACATCCTTGTAGATCTCCTCTGTACCCTCTCAATAGCTTCTACATCTTTCCTATAGTGAGGCGACCAGAACTGCGCACAATACTCTAAATGAGGCCTGACAAGGGTCTTATAAAGTTGCAGCATTACCTCCCGACTCCTAAACTCAAACCCTCGATTAATGAAGGCCAGTACACCATACGCCTTCTTGACCACCTCCTCCACCTGCGAGGCTGATTTAAGAGTCCTGTGGACCCGGACCCCTAGATCCTTCTGCTCTTCAACACTACTCAGACTTCTGCCCTTGATAGTGTACTCGTTCATCCCGTTGGTTCTGCCAAAATGGACGACTACACATTTATCCGCGTTGAAGTCCATCTGCCACTTCTCCGCCCAGTCCTGCATCCTATCTATGTCCTGCTGCAACTTTTGCCATCCTTCCAGACCATCCACAACACCACCGACCTTAGTGTCATCAGCGAACTTACTTACCCATCCCTCCACTTCCTCATCCAGGTCATTTATGAAAATGACAAACAACAAGGGTCCCAGAACAGATCCTTGAGGCACTCCGCTGGTGACTGACCTCCATTCAGAAAAAGCCCCATCCACAACCACTCTCTGCCTTCTGCAGGCAAGCCAATTCTGGATCCACAAGGCCAAAGGCCCTTGGATCCCATGCCCTCTCACCTTCTCAAGAAGTCTTGCATGGGGGACCTTATCAAACGCCTTGCTGAAGTCCATGTACACTACGTCCACGGCACTTCCTTCGTCAATGTGTTCAGTCACATTATCGAAGAACTCAACTAGGCTTGTAAGACACGACCTGCCCTTGACAAATCCATGCTGACTATTCCTGATCATGTCAAACCTCTCCAAATGTTCGTAAATCTTGTCCCTCAGAAGCCTCTCCATCAGCTTACCAACTACTGAGGTCAGACTCACCGGTCGGTAATTTCCCGGGCTATCTCTGTTCCCTTTCTTGAAAATAGGAACTACATCCGCAATCCTCCAATCCTCCGGAACCTCTCCTGTCTCCATTGACGACGCAAAGATCATCGCCAGGGGCTCTGCAATCTCTTCCCTCGCCTCCCACAGTATCCTGGGGTACATCCCATCTGGTCCAGGCGACTTATCTACCTTGATAGAATTCAAAAGTTCCAACACATCCTCCTCCTTAATATTCACGTACTCAATCTTTTCCATCTGCTGCAAATCCATAACAAAATCTCCCAGATCAGCTTCCACTGTGAATACTGAGGCGAAGTACTCGTTAAGCACCTCTGCCATTTCTTCTGGTTCCACACAAACCTTTCCCCCCTCACCTTTTATAGGTCCTATCCCTTCTCTTCTCATCCTTTTACCTTTCACATATTTATAGAAGGCCTTGGGATTCTCCTTAATCTTACCCGCCAAGGTCTTCTCATGACCCCTTCTGGCTCCCCTAATTTCCCTTTTAAGTTCCTTCCTACAGTCCTTATACTCCTCAAGATCTTTAACCTCTCCTAATTCCCTGAACCTCTTATACACCTTCCCTTTCCTCCTGACTAGGTTCAACACAGCCTTTGTGCACCACGGTTCCCGCGACCTACCAAAACCCCCTTGTCTCATCGGAACGTTGTCATTCAGAGCTCCAGACACACATTCCTTGAATATCTGCCACCTTCCTTCGGTACTTTTCCCTAAGAACGCCTCCTTCCAGTTTATTTGTCCAAGTATCTTCCTGACTTCTTTGTATCTCCCCTTACCCCAGACAAACACCTTCCTAGCCTGCCTGATCCTATCTCGTTCCAATGCAATTGTGAAGGAGATAGAATTATGGTCACCATTTCCAAGATGCTCTCCTACCGAAAGATCCATCACCTGCCCTGGTTCATTCGCCAGTACCAGGTCAAGTACAGCCTCTCCCCTCGTAGGCTTATCCACATACTGTGTCAGGAAACCTTCCTGAACACACCTAACAAACTCCTCCCCATCCAAACCCCTTACCCTAGGGATATTCCAGTCGATGTTTGGGAAATTGAAGTCTCCCATCACGACAACTCTGTTATTAAAACATCTCTCCAGAATCTGTTTCCCTATTTGCACTTCAACTTCCCTGTCACTATTGGGCGGCCTATAGAATACACCCAGCAAAGTTTTCGACCCTTTGCTGTTTGTAACTTCCACCCACAGAGATTCTGTAGACAGTCCCTCCACAACATCCTCTTTCTCTGCAGCCATGACACTGTCCCTAATCAACAGTGCAACTCCACCACCCCTTCTGCCACCCTCCCTGTCCTTCCTGAAGCACCTGAAGCCTGGCACCTGAAGTACCCAGTCCTGTCCCCGAGACATCCAAGTCTCCCTAATGGCCACTACATCACAATCCCAAACAGCAATCCACGCCCTAAGCTCATCTACCTTATTCACTACACTCCTTGCATTAAAATATATACACTTCAGCCCCTCAGTCTGGGCATTTCCCATCTCCACCGCCTGTCAAACCTCCCTCCCATAACAAAGGTTCAAGGAAAATATTCCTCAAGTTTTCAATTGTTTCTATTAAATAAATTACATCTGATGAAAGTTTTATCAATCTCTGTCAGTGACTCTGTTGCATTGAAACCCTACAGTGCACAAGGAGGCCATTCGGCCCTTTGTGTCTGCCCCAAAGTGCGTGTTATCCGTGGTCGTAATGCCACCTATTTGTCTCATTAATTTTCTTAACCATATATCTTGGGGCAATAAGGGGCAATTTAGCATGGCCAATCAATCTAACCTGAACAGCTTTGCAGTGTGGGAGGAAGCTGGAATACCCAGAGGAAACCCACACAAATATGGGGAGAAGATGCAAACTCCACACAAACAGTCAGCCGAGGCTGGAATTGAACCCGGGTCCCTGGCGCAGTGAGGTAGCAGTGCTCACCACTGTGTCAACGTGCCACCCAATCACCTGTACATGCTTTGTCTACTTTGTCCATCCAAGATGGAATCATTTTCTTCTCATTTTTTGACATTTAACAAAGTAAATCTAAATTTTCACACCATCCCCATATCAAACTGATGTTATTATGCTGTCTGCAATGGAGTTTTTGATTCATACTGCCACCTCTCCTCCTCAAGATGAACATTAGAAATAGGAGCAGGAGTTGGCCATTTGTCCCTTTGAGCCGGTTCCATCATTCAGCAACATCCTGACTGATCTCTACCCTCAATTCTTATTTCCCGCACTATCCCCATATCCCTCGATTATGTTGGTGCCAAAAAATTGTACAAACCTCTGAGTTTAATACCCTTCAAGACTGAACATCTAAATTTCTCTGGGGTGGAGAATTCCAAAGATTCGCAACACCGTGAGTGAATAAAAATCTCCTCATCACATCCTTCGTGTTTGTCACTTTATTCTGAGACTGTGATCCTGTGTTGCAGAATGCCCAGCCCTGGGAGGGTGGTACATATATGCTCAAAATGTACCCTGTCAATCTCCTTAAGAATTTTACACATTTCAATTCAATCACCTCTGATTCTTCCAACCGACAGGAAATATGCACCTTGTGGAGTCAACCTGTTCCCATCCCATCCCCTTATCCCAGGAACCAGTCTTGGGAATCTTCATTGCACTTTTTCCTGAATAATGTGTCATTCCTGGTGCACTGACCTGTGGGACAGACAGAGGCCCAGATTGCCGTCCCTGGGCCGTGTTCACTGAGTCGGGAAAGACAATAAAAAATGAGTTGGGACGGGCGACCCGGGAACAAATCCACAGGCTGCTCAGCCCGGAGGCGAGCTGGACACAAGGCCTGTTTCTGTGCCCCAGCGCCATGGTTAATAAATAAAATCATTTAAACAACAAAATCATCACTCCGGCCCTGAGAACTCACCAGAGTTTGTCCCAAAGAGTAACTCTTCCCTCCCAAAGAGTAACTTCCCTCTCCAGAAGGTGTACCCTGGCTGTCCATAAGAATCCACCAAGTTCAGGCCTTTCCTTCACTATTCTAATCTGCACATTCCGGATTCCACACTCCTGATTATACAAAATCCCACTTCAGTCGAGGCAGATGATGAATTTAATGATAATCTACCTCCACAAATCACGTATGTGTGTGAATGCCAACCCATTTCCAGTCCCACTCCCACTCTCAGACTTTGAAATTACAGCCATTCCCGGGATTTTCTCCATGTGTCATTCCTGGTGCACTGACCTGTGGGGCAGACAGAGGCCCAGATTGCCGTCCCTGGGCCGTGTTCACTGAATTGGGAAAGACAATAAACAATGAGTTGGGACGGGCAACCCGGGAACAAATCCACAGGCTGCTCAGCCCGGAGGCGAGCTGGACACAAGGCCTGTTTCTGTGCCCCAGCGCCATGGTTCATAAATAAAATCATTTAAACAACCAAATAATCACTCTGGCCCTGAGAACTCACCAGAGTTTGTCCCAAAGAGTAACTCTCCCCTCCCAGAGAGTAACTTCCCTCTCCAGAAGGTGCACCCTGGCTGTCCATAAGAATCCACCAAGTTCAGTCCTTTCCTTCACTATTCTAATCTGCACATTCCGGATTCCACACACACTTCTGTTCATCCAAAATCCCACTTCACTTGAGGCAGATGATGAATTTAAGACAATCCAGAGTTGAACGAATCACATTTGTGTGAATGCCAGCATGATTCCAGTCCCACTCCCACTCTCGGGGCTTTGAAATTCCAGCCATTCCCGGGATTTTCTCCATGACAGGGACCCTCCTGACCTGGGTGTCAGATTAACCTTTCATCTGGAAGTCATCACCGAGCTCTGTGAACATGACTGGGGGAGGAAAATCTGAGCCATCTCGTCCCTCAGTATTACACTGGAATGTTCCTGTAGATTTTATACTCCAGTCTCTGGAGTGGGACCTGACCCTGCAATCCACCCATTCAGAGGCGCCAGTGCAAAGCTTGAGTGACAAGGTGACACAATAACAATGGCCACTATACATTAACAAGAAATCATTGGCAGTGAAGTACTTTGGCACTGACAACACGGCTCTATATTCATGTTTTCATCCAGCACAAGAGAATGATGAATACAGATATTGGAGAGTTTCCTCTGTACACAGTGGTAAATCTTATTAACATGTTTCTCTCTGCACTAAGCAGTTATTTACTTGATCAATTGCTGAAATGTTGTCTTCTCAGTTTCAGGTGCATTGTGGGCAGAAAAGAGAGTCACAGGAATTGTGGGAAGAGCGATCACAATAAATTGCCATTATAATGAACAATACAAACAAAACGTGAAATATTGGTGTCACGGTTGGACTAACCAGTGCTCATATTTAGTGAGAACGGATGATCCAGATGGACGGCGAGGGAGAATGTCGATCACAGGTAACAAGGCACAAGGAATATTTGCTGTTACGATGGAGGATCTTCACTCCAGAGATGCAGGATGGTATCGCTGTGGAATTGATGAATCTGGCCAAGATCCAATGTTTACTGTGAAGCTGCAAATATCTCACGGTACATTATTCTCAATGATTTTCTTTATTACTGAAATGCCTGATCCATGTTTTATTCATGAGGAAACATTGACAGCTCCGATATCCCGAGGCTCTGCAGCAATGCAGAGTCTGACAGCTAGAGGGCAGAGATCTGGAAATCCGACTCTTGTGACACAAACTCAATTTGTGGCCTGTCCAACATTCTGATCAAAAACTTCAAACATTATCAGGCTAACAATTCCTTTAACTATGGGATATTGTGAAAGAAATTACCCGCGATGCTCAGAATATTTTTCTGTCTCTGTAATGTATTAAATATCACACTGTCAGATTTTTACAGTCCGGATCAATCTAATAGTCAGACATTAACAAAGTGAAGTGAGCAGCCAGTTGGTAGTAATTGTACCTTGTTGGTTTAGCACTGAATGGTGGGGCTGTGGGGGTGGGTGGGGGAGCACAGAGGGGTTAAATACACAGAAATGGACAATATGTTGGGAAGCCAGTCAAACTCCCAACATCCGTATGTATCCGCAATGTGTCAGTTTGTGCTTCTTTCAAATAAACCACTGAAAACTCAGGGTGAAGCTGACAGATTAAAAGTTAACAAATTGGCAAATTTAACAAGTAAATAATCCAAAATGGTGAAAGCCCCTGAAAGGGATCAAAGAACAAAGAACAGTACAGCACAGGAACAGGCCCTTCGGCCCTCCAAGCCTGCACCAATCACATTTACCTATCTAGACCAAGCGCCTATATTCCTCTTCTCCCTGTTTGTTCATATGTCTATTAAGATAAGTCTTAAATGTGGCTAATGTATCTGCCCCAACCATCTCACTTGGCAGTGCATTCCAGGTCCCCACCCACCATCTGTATACAAAAATTCCCCTGCACATTTCTACTGAACCTTTCCCCTAGATCTTGAATTGTGCCCCCTTGTAATTGTCATTTCTGCCCTGGGAAAAGCTTCCAACTGTTCACTCTACCTATAACTTTCATAATTTTATAAATTTCTATCAGGTCGCCCCTCAGCCTCTGCCAATCCAGGGAGAATAATCTTAGTTCTTTCAACCTCTCCTCCTAGCTAATACTCTCCATACCAGGCAACATCCTGGTAAACCTTTTCTGCAATCTCTCCAAATTCTCCATGTCTTCTGGTTGTGTGGTGACCAGAATTGGACACAATATTCCGAATGTTCCAAATGATCATAAAAATCTCCGAGGAAACTTTAAATGTGTCAATCAGTGTGTGATCAAATCCCCCCAGTGAGAGACGGGTTATCAATTTCAGTCTATTAATCGCTCAGTGAGTGCAATTAGTGGAATCTACCTGTGCCTGCTCGGGTTACTGAGCAAGAGCAGAAGACAGAGGCAATGGGGGAGGCTGAAGAAGTGACTGGGAAAGATGCCAAGAAGCATTGGAACCTCACTGCTTATTTCTAACTGGATTGTGTGAAAGGTTTAATATCAGTATTTACAGGGTGTTGACTTTAACAACAGTGGTGGGAATTTGTATTTCTGGGTGACATTTTGGCGATTGTATCTATCAGATCAGCATGGGTGCTTCTCAGGCTGTTTTATTTAGGGCCTCAGATGAGGACCCAGGTGACCAATAGCATCAATAGCAGCAACTGCCTCCTCCACACAGACCCTGAGCTCCACAAGACAAAGGAATGAACAGAGACAAGCAGCTTGCTGACGGGCAATCCCACAACACAGGGAGTACACGTTTCCTGATCAGCTTCCTTGATGTGTTGGAATTCCAGTGTCTGAAGAGGCTCATTTGACAACAATCAGAACGATTCACCGACACAGAGTGATTCCATCTGAAATGTGGTCAGCGGGTCCAAGTCCCACTGAACAGTCCGGCAGCGTAGTGCTGAGTGGGCCACTGCACACACACTGATCTGTCACTTCGGATATTGGCGCATGCGCACTGGCCTCTTCACCGCTGGCCTCCTGATCACTGACTGTCCCGACTCCCCTCACCACCATCTGACCACTGGCCTACCAGAGCTCTCCTGGGCCAGCCCCAATCTTCTCCCTTCCACTTGGCCAGCGCTGATCACCCTCCACTTTCCCTGTCACACTAATCCCAGTGCACAGTATCAGTGAAAACCCCCCAACTCATTGAGCCCCCAACAGACCCCACCCTTCAGTATGCCATTCCCCCCTCCCTACCCCTGCCAGCACCACCCACATTGGCACTGCCTGGCACCTGTTGGGAGGTGCAAGTATTTGTTTTTCATTCATTTGGGGACATGGGCATCACTGGCTGGATGGCATTTATTGCTCATCCCAAGAGGTTCGCGAGGCCATTTCAGAGGACAGTTAAGAATTAATCACATTGCTGTGGCTCTGGCATCACATGTAAGCCAGACCAGGAAAGGATGGTAGATTTCATTCCCTAATAGGCATTAGTGAACCAGATGGGTTTTTCCAACAACCGACAATGGTTTCATGGTCATAAGTAGATTCTTAATTCCAGATTTTCTTCATTGAAATCAAATTCCACCACCTGCCGTGGGGGGATTCGAACCCAAGTCCCCAGAACATTAACTGAGATTCTGGATTAATAGGCTCGCAATAATACCATTAGACCACCACCTCCCCATAGATATATGCATATCTTTGGTTATGGGAGGAAACTGAAGCACTCAGAGGAAAAAAACGCAGACACGGGGAGAATGTGCAAACTCCACACTCACCACACAGCCAATGCTGGAATTGAATCCGGGTCGCTGGCGCTGTGAGGCTGCAGTGCTAATCACTGTGCCACTGTGCCACACTCGGTTGACTGAACAAGCAATCCAATCTAATCCCACCATTTAGTTCTTGCTCCAGAGCCCTGTAGGTTACAGCATCTCAAGTTTAATCCATTTTGTTTAATGTGATTAGATCATCCACATCTCCCACCCTCTAACACTCTTCCAGGCAGTGAGTTCCGGACTCTCAACATCCCCCGAGTGATATAACCCATTGCCCCAAATCTCCTCTAATCCATCCACCAATTAATTGAAATATTTGTCTCCTGCTTCATGGTCTGATCTGGAGAGCTGCTATGTTCTGATATAATAGTAGACATTGTAGTTCAGGCTGATTGGAGGATGGAGAGATATGGAGAGCGAGATGTGTTGGTGAGATTGTAACATGACTGACCCTGAATGAGAGGTTGATGAGCTAAAATGTACAGAGTTTTTGATTTTTAGATGTTCACTCAGTTTCTGAATGTTTGTTTCTTTCCCACAGAACCCGTGTCTGTTCCTGAACTTAAATTTCTATCACCACCAAATGCCTCATGTTTTGGGGGCTCAGTGTCTGTCTCCTGTGAGTCTGTCCAGGGATCACTTCCCATTCAGTACACATGGTATGAAAAGACCCCGTCTGAAGATTCAAAGATCTCTGACACCAATAAACTGGATCTACATTGTCAATCCTTCACACAGCAACATCATCAATATTACTGCACAGCCTCAAATAACCAGGGAGACAAATCCAGTTAAATGGTTAATGTGTCAGTGATCAACAGCTTAGGTGAGAATTGCAGTTATTTGACACAGATCAACAGCGTTGGTAAGTGATAGTGTCAACATACAATGTGGTCAGTGAAATATTTATTGGTGTTTGTCTGTCAAACAATGACAAAATTCACTCTGCTTTGTCCATCAACCACTTGGAAAAAGTTACTGATTAAAATATTAGTTGAAAATATCAGGATCGTAAAATATTTCCCAAACATGTGTAAATGTTGCAGTAATCCCATTAAAATTAAGTAGAACTTGACTGATAAGGTCTCCATTAACCATTCATATTCCCATTTCTTGGAGATCAAATTGTGAAAAACAACTTTTAGCTGATGTCTCTTGCTTTAGGATGAATGGTAAGGATAGAGAGTTAAAGAGTTGATGTGAAATGATCGCATGTTAAAAGGTCTCACTTACAAAATGAAAGAATGTCTCACATTTATTTTCAGTCACCTGACTTCTCAAAGCATTTTACAACCAATGAAATGCTTTTTGAAGCATTGTCACAGTTGTGAGGCAGGAAACACAGCAGCCAATTTGCACACAGCAAACTCAAAAGAATGAACTGAGAGCCTGTTTTTGATTGAGGGATAAATATTGCCAGGTGATTTGGGGTAATGCTCCTGCATTTCTTCAGGAGATCGAGTGCCACAGATCTTATACATCCATAGTTTCAAAGAATCCATAGAATCCTTCGGTGCAGAAGGAGGCTATTCGGCCCATCAAGTCTCAGACTTGATGTTCCAAACACTGAATTATTCAGTGTTAACATAAACACTAACTATAGTTTGGAATTAATGAGGACTTTAACCTGTTTAATATTCAAATATGTCAGTGTCAGAAGGAGTTCAGTTGGTAGCAACCTGATTTCTGAAACCTTTGGGTTGTGAGTTCAAATTCTCCTTCCGAGAAAGGTGTTGATATCACTGTACAGCACGGAGATTGTGCTCTGCTGTTGACAGCACTATTGTCTGGTTGAACTGCTGACCTATAATCTTTTGAGCTAAATGTAAATGATTGCACGGTCCTCTTCCGGGCGGAATGGGTAAATTTCCCTGGTGTCTTAGAGATCCTCATAACACTTAAGAATTATTTAGGTGTGCGCTCATGATGCCAAGGCACACAGAGCTATGGGCCATGTGTTGGAAAATGGGTTTAGAATAGTCAGGTGGTTTGGCTTTGAGTGGCATAGATTCAATGGGTGCTCCCTCCCTCACAGCACTGTGGATGTATCTACACCACAAGGACTGCAACGGTTCAAGAGGCATCTCATTACCATTGTCTCAAGGGCAATTAGGGATGGGCAATAATGGCTGGCCTAAACAGTGACACCCACATCCCAAGATGAAGTGCTCCCTCAACGAGGTTCTCCCTCATGTCGAGATGCCTCTTGACAATGTAACTCTCTCATTTAACAACAATGAAAATGAGACTGATCTGAATGTTGTTTTCTTGTTTCAGTTGAACCTGAAAATTCTTGTGAAGTTTTAACAGTATCACCAACACATTCCTCAATTCCAAACTCCAAACTTGCTGAAAGGTACGTTGTTTTTTATTGTTAGTGTTTAAATGATATGGCTTCTGTGTGAGTGATTAAATCCTCTTTAACAACTTTAATGCAAGGATAGATATTATTTATTGTCCTGGGTCAGTCACAGAGCAGCAATCATTGTTGGATTGCCATTCCACTCGAAGCTTTCCATCCTTGACTCAGCTCCACATTTCTTGTCTGATCTTTCGAGGCCAGGCTCTCTAGAACTGTGGAGTGCAGCGTCCCTCAGTGTCCCTATTGCAACTCTGTAGGACCGCAGATGGATCGGGTGAAAGGTGGATAGGGAGACAGGTGTATAGATAGGTGTTGGTAGTTGGAGGCAAGTGTGGTAGGTGAGTGAGGTCATGAGTGAATTGGGTAGGGTGGCAGTTGAGTGAGATAGTAGTTTGATGAGGTGACTGGAGGGTAGGGTAGCAGTTGGGTGAGGAAGTACATTGATGAAGTGGTAGATGAATAGTGTGGTAATTGGGTCAGGTTGGCAAGGGTAGCCTGGTCTGAGGGCTAATCAGATTTGGAATTGGGTAATCAACTGATGGGTGCAAAGGGTAGTCAGAGAGGATAATTGGGTTGGCTCAGGTTGTGGCATTGTCACAAAATCAGAAGGGATAGTTCCGGGTGTGGGGTGATAGTTGGTGTGTTGGGGGTTCATCAGAGGATTGGTGGGAATTCAGGGGGTCAGTGTGATTATTCAGGGGTTAGTTCTGCGGTTATCCAGGAATTAAACTTGATTCTTTCAGTCTAACGTTTCCTGGGTAATTATCCAGGTAAGTCCCAATGAATTGTTTGAAGTGTCTGACTCTCACCCAGAGCTGAATGTTTTCACAGAAGGACCCAGGGAACGCTAGAATTGTCCATTGGAAGTTCCAGTGTCCCAGGCAATTCCCATGGAGATCATCATATTGGGTCATCTGCAGAGTCCTGACACACATCTTGGGTCATATGTCCAGTCTTTGATGATCCAGGAGACTGGGCATCATTTTTCAATAGCTCTCAGATCAGGAATGTTGGTGGGATGTCGTTGTGTTTGTTTCATAATGAAGGTGCGAGTTTTAAATAGGGTTGATTTGATGTGACGCCATTAGGGTGCAGGCTCAGGCTGCTGTGTTACTCTCAGTTTTCAACTTGATGCAGTGCAGAGAGCAGCTCTTCATTAAAACCTGTTGTGTGTTTGCTTGAATCTACATGTGTGAACTAAGTCTTTTCTTTTTCTGTTAAAACCCACAACCCCAAACATAGTTGGGACATACAGAAAGAGCAGAAATTGTTGTCCAATGCAAATACAGAGGTTACAATGATGATGAGGAGAAAATACCAACTAAACATCAATATGATGAAAAAGCTGCTGGAAATACGCAGCAGGTCACTTCTTATCTACAGAGAAAGCAGACAAGGAGAACCCTGAAGAAATGGCAAATATTGATCTGGTCAAAGTTCACTGCTGTTTCTGAGATTTTGCTGTGTGCAGATTGGTTGCCACATTTCCCATATAACAACAGTGGTGGTTGTTTAAAAGTACTTCCTAGATCGTAAAGCTCTTTAGACCATTCAAAGGTCATGAAAAGTCCTATATAATTTCAAAACCCACTTCTTAAACAAATGGCCAAGAATCAATTGTGTCAGGAAACAAAGGATGATTGTTGATGGCTGTTTCTGTGACTGGAAGGCTGGTTCCAATCCTCAGTGCTAGGTCCCCTGCTTTCTCTGGCACATATTAATGATTTATATGTAATACAATGAAATTTACCAATGCTGTAGATGACGAGGAGGATCGCTATCAACCGCAGGTAGATATCAATGGATTGATCAGGTGGGCAGAAAAGTGGCAAATGGAATTCAGCCTCGTAAAGTGTGAGGTGATACATTTGAACAGGTCAAACAAAGCAAATGGTTAGACAATAAATGGGAGGATACTGGGGGATGTAGAGGAAGTGAAAACCCTTGGAGTGAATGTTCACAGGCCCTTGAAGGCAGCAGGACAGGTTGAAAAGGCGGTTAAGAAGGCACATGGAATCCTTTCATTTATTAGCCAAGGTATGGAATATAAGGTCAGAAAGATAATGCTGGAACTATATAAGATATTAGTTAGGTCACAACTTGAGAATTATGTGCAGTTCTAGTTACCTCATGACAGAAAGGATTATCACAGTGGAGATTTACAAGGATGTTGTCACGACAAGAAAAATTTGGTCGGCTGGGGTTGTTCAGCTTGGTTTAGGGGAGAATTGACTGAGATGTACAGCATTGTAAGGGTCCTGGATTGAACGGACGGGAAGGACCAGTTTATTTTAGCAGAGAGGTCAGTGACTAGGGAGCATAAATTTAAAGAAATTGGTAGAAAGATTTGAGGAGAGATGTGGAAAAGTGTTTTCACCCAGAGGCCTGCAGTTTTCTAACAGGGTGGGAGAGGCAGAAACACTCAACTCATTTCAAAGATGTCTGGATAATCTGCAGAGCAATGGACAAAATGCTGGAGAGTGGGACTACACTGGGGGGGCTGGTTTTTAGACACAACAGACATGATGGACCCAGTGGTCACTTTCTGAGCTGTAAACTTTCTATGATTGTAAAGTCCAACACTGCTCATTTCCTATTCTCTGTGTCACAGTCTGGTTTACATTGTGCTCGGAGTGCTGGGGGCCATTCTTGTGGTGTTTGCTGTTTCTCTACTTTTATACCGGAGGCGAATTGACAAGGGTGAGTTTCTGTTTCTCCCGACTCATTTTGTTAGATTTCAATAATTTTCTGAAGAATATAAAGAGAACCTAAATTGCTGCAATCAACAAACATCTCTGATTCTGGTATCCTGCACATTCTAAGATAGATGTGTTAAACATGGAAGAATATTGAAGTTGTTACTGTTGTTCGGAAACAACAAATAATCCTGTGAACTCTGGAGCAAGTGAAACTCAACATGGGTTTAGAGTGATAGAGACCATAAGACCATCAGAAAAAGGAAAAGGAGTAGGCCATTCAGCCCATCTGCTCCACCATTCAATAGGATCATGTAGATTTGTTTATGACCAAGGGTGGGATTTTTTTGGCCGTGTATGCTCCAAGATTAGAAGTTGCCATCCTAGGTCAATGGACCTTCTAAATGGTCCACCAAATTCTCTGTCCCACTGGCTACAATTCACAATATGGATAGGATGAGAAAATTTCACCCGAAAGCATTTCTTTGCTTAGCTATGTGAGGGAAATCATGCAGTGATCTTTCAGTATGGCAGCCTAATTCCCCAAGCTCCCAACAATCTGACTTGAATGTGGAGCATTCACAGCTCTCTGCGATAGAGAATTCCAAAGATACAGAACATTCTGTATCCTCATCCAATCTCAGTAAATGGGCCCACACTGTGCTCTGAGACTGTGACAGATTTAAGGCAGAGATAGATAGATTCATGAGTGGTGAAGGGATCATAGGTTTTGGGGAAAAGGTGGGAGAACGGGGTTGAGAACCTTATCAGGCATGATTGAATGATAGAGCAGACTCGATAGGCTGAATGCACTAATTCTGCTCCTATATCTTATGCTGTTATGGTCTTATGGACTCTGTGTTCTAGATTAGAACATAGAACATAGAGAAACTACAGCACAAACAGGCCCTTTGGCCCACAAGTTGCGCTGATCATCTTCCTACCTACTAGGCCTACCTACAACCCTCAATCCTATTAAATCCCGTGTACTTATCCAGAAGTCTCTTAAAAGACCCTAACAAATTTGCCTCCACCACCAGTCAGAGGAAGCATTTCCTCCATGTCTGCCCTAGAAAGTCAATTAATTTTTTTTCAATGAGATCACCTCACATCCTGCTGAACAGCAGAGATATATTGGCTTGGCATAGTCGCATTAGCCCTTTATTGCACAATCCTTCAGAGGCCTTGTGACTGGGCCGTAACCAATAGAATGCAAGTGCACAAGCCTATCAGGAACCAATTTGGAGCGAGGGCGTGCAGCCCTGGGGGCTGGAGGCTATTGTTGAAGCCCAGGCATTGTTAGGAGTAGACCTGCATCATTGTGATGTTAAACCCTTCATTGTATTGTGTTCTCCTCGATTAGTAAATCCTTTAGTTTGTGACTTAGCACATAGAGTCGCCTTGAGTTATTACATCTTGTCTACTCAATCTTTCTTCATTTCCTTCTTGGGAATTAGTGCAGTGAATAGAGAGCAAGTATGTCCTACCTGAAGCTAAAACCTACAAACTGCACTTCAGGTGTGGCCTCACCAATTCCCCATTTTATTCACAAACCCCTCTGTAACAAAAGATAACAACTCATTTGGCTTTTTTTAAATGCTAATCAATGTGGGACCATGTACCCTGAGGCATTCTAAGCATTATCAACCATTCCAATTAAAGCATTTTCAATGTTAACATTTTCATTTTTCAGATACAAATGACATTGGTCATGGAAGAGACAACGATAATCTTAATGACAATCAGGTAAGGAGATTCAGTATGAATTCTCTGATTAATGTCAGGAAATTTTCAAACCTGGATGATGTAGAATTTACAGTACTGATGCAGGCCATTCAGGCCAACTGGTCCATGCTGGATTTGATGCTCAACACAAGCCTCCTCCCATCCCTCTTTATCCAACCCGAACAGCATAAGCTTCTGTTCCTTTCACACACATTTGCTCCTGTGGATTTGCCTTAAATGTATTGATGCTGTTTGACTGAACTACACCTTGGATTGGCTCCAATCTTTAATCTCATTGGATGGACACAAAGGGAGACAGACCTTGGCTTTACCATCAGAAATGAGACCTCGTTAATTATTTCATCCTAACTTTCAATTTGATGACATTTATCAGTTTACGCTCTTGTATATTCCTGAAAAGTCTCAAGTATTACTGCCAAAACAGAACAAAACTTAAGAAAATACTAACAAAAACCAATGAGTCCACCTGTTCTGTGATCAGAGATTGGCCTTGCTGTAACTTCACCCATCTAATCCCAAAGCTCTGGAATTCTCTCTGACTAATTCATCCCTTCATTATTTCTTTAAGGCGTTCTGTAAAATATCTTTGCCTTAAACCTTTGGAAGATTTTGGTCACCTTCACTAATATCTTCTTCCTTGGTTTATGTTCAGTTTGCACCTGATTATGCTGCCATGGGTCTGTGTCATTTTACTGTGTTAAAGGCTCCAAAGAAATGTACTTCTTTCTGTTAAATATGGACGTTCTATGCTGGTTCTACTGTGAGATAGTAATATGAAAGATGCTGTCATTCTGAAGGGGTTTGCATCATTGAATGCAGTCCTGTTTCCCTGTGAATTAATTACAGCACAGTTCACTGGGAAGCTGCTGTGAAGATGTTTCAGTGCAGTTCCCACAATTACAGAAGGGCAGCACACACAAGCTGATCAAAAGACAGAAAAAAGAACTCTGATAATCACAAGCCATAACAGCAGGCATGGATGTTTGATGGTGTCACCATGTCGGCACATCTCGTTAGTCATTAATCATTATAATTAGACAAGCATATAGAGGCTATAACTGGTTAACTATATTCACCTGACATAAATGAAGTTATCAGAACTATTCGCTGTAATTGGATATCAGTGAGTTCTGAACAAAAGTGTCCGTGTGATTGGTGTATGAGAATTATATGTAAGAATCGCAAAGTTATAATAGTGCGTGCCATGTACCAGTACGCCACCTTGTGAGAGGCAGACCTCCTCGCTAAAGGGTGAATAAAGGCTGATTTAAAACCCCAAAAGTTTCATCAGGTCTGTCGAGGGTATGAGATACAATTTTGCTGAATGGCAGCAAAATTCCATATCACATTCTGTCTTGGAAAACTTAAAATTTAAGGTTGGATTCAGCAAACTGGGCCTCCCTTCTCTGATTAATGATCCGATTGAGATCTTCAAGATTCAGTTCGAGATAACAAAGATGTTTCCACTTGCAAGCAGTGACCAGAAATCGTGGATAGTTATTAATAACATGGAGGCAGTGGGGTAATGGTATTGTCATTGGACTAGGAATCCAGAGATCCAGGATCATCGTCTGGCGACCTTGGTTCAAATCCCACCACAGCAGAACTCAATAAAAATCTGCAATTAAAAGTCTAATGAGGACCACAAAACTAGTGCTGATTGCTGTAAAAACCCATTCACTAATGTCCTTTAGGGACATTTCCCTTTGGAAATCTGCTGCCTTTACCTGGTCTGGTTTACATGCAGTTCATAAATGCCCCCTGAAATGGCCGAGCAAGCCTCTCAGCTCAATTACAGATGGACAACACATGTTGGCCTGTCCAACGATGACCACATTCCTTGTGTGAATAACAAAAGTTCATCCAACACCGAATTCAAGAGAAACATCTTTACCCAGAGTGTTCAGAATGTGGAATTTTCCACCACAGGGAACAGTTGAGGCAAATATCCGAAGTACATTCAAACAGAAGCTGGATAAGCACATGGGAAGGGAAGGATTTGAATGTTATTTTGATGAGTTTAACTGAACAGGTTTATGTGGAGTTGGCACAAATGATGTGTTTCACCGCTGGAGATAGGTTATCGAATGTTGCGATCACTTGTGAACTGATTTGCAATAACCTAGAAATTGATTTCTCCACAAATCATCATTCAAGATAAATGGAAATAAATTGGATCTTTATTTTCTATATTACAGCAATTGGCAGTTGTAGAAGAGAACATTGTGTATGCCAATGTAAAGAGCAATCGAGCGAACTCAGCAGAAACACACAGCAAGCAAACTGTCCGCTTCACTAACAATGAGGATGGAGTCACATATGCAGCACTGCAGATTCAAAAGCCTGAAGAGTTCATAGATTGAGGCACTTGGTTAACAATGAGGATGTGTCAAAGTTCAATGGTAGCTCCCAAAGAACAACATCCAAACTTTAATGAATCTGAAATGGCAATATATACTAACATAACTCATTAGGAAAAGTATTCATGAAGACCATGTGATGAATATTATTCCTTCTTACTTTGCAATTAAATTTCATCTACAATGAACTGTCCACAAACTTACTTTGTCAATTTGTCTGTACTCTCTGAGTTATTCCCTCCAGTTTTACTGCTGCTTCCTATTTGGTATCATCGTCATGTTTAATCACTGAACAATGCGCTTCTGGTTGTTGATATAAATGGGAAATAGCAAATTAAAACAAATTACCAATGAATCTTTATATTTAAGTTATTTTCATAAAACTGTTGCGGGACTGTTTTTACTCAACCCTTTGTCTTGCTGGAGACTTTGATCCCTTCAAGTAGCCAGACCAGGATTTGGGGTTTTAAATTAGCTGTTTATTACTAGCTATAGTAAGAGCCTGAGCGTGCCAGATAGTGGTAAGCCAGAGCTCTGAATGCACAAACAAATATACTTCCAGGTTTGATTATAAGTAATTAACACATACTAATCAGAAGTATGCATTTCTTTAGGAATTATCTCTGTCTACTCACAATTATTGATTCAGGTTACATCATGCATGAAATACAAATGTTAAAACCCAGTCACAGCCTCTGCACACCTGCTTAACATCCAATCAGTGTAAAAGTTTGAATACGCTAGGTGATCCTTGCACATTGTCCTTAACACTTAGTTTATGTCTATATTTGTGGATATCAATTATCTCTCCCATGTCAAGATGCCTGACTTAATGAATTCTCTCAGACAATGCGCGGGATTTTCTGACAGTGTTCACCTTGAAACTGGAAAATCCCACCCAAATTCAACAGACCTTTCCATGGTCTGAGCCTTGTTTGCTACAATTCCTGTGACAGGCGGAATGGGAAAATTTGCCTCTATGTGTCTTAGGTAGATAAACAAACCTAGACTCTAGAGTTGTTCCCTCAATGCAAATTGGTGTAGTTCTTTTATTAGATATGCCTAACAGAATTTCAAGATCTTATGGACCAGATTTCATCATCTGGATGACTGATCCTTCATGACATAACTTCCTGCTGCCTTCTTCCTCTTTTAAATTCTTTCTACAATGTATATTCAAGTCTTATTTCAGTGTGAGACACAGGAGCTGGGTGACTGATGAGAAGCACTGATCTGATCTCCAACAGAACAATGTGGATTTTGATTCTCCTCATTTCCTCTCTGCCTGGTGAGTAACACAGTAAAAAGTCTGACAACACCAGGTTTTAGTCCAACCGATTTATTTGATAGTAAACTCACAAGCTTTCGAGGGGACTCCCTCTTCGTCAGGTGAATGGCGAGTTCTGGCCTCGAACAGAGCATAGAAAGCACAGACAGTTTAGAGATTACTGATTAGAATGTGAATCTTTACACCTAACCTGCTGTTCAAGTCCTAAAGTGGCTGACAATGTGTGTGGAAGGAGCACTGATCACAGGGTAAAGAGATGTGTATTGTCTCCAGACAGCACAGTGAGGTTTTGCAAACCCAGGCAAGTCACAGGGGTTACAGATAGTGCGACGTGAACCCAAGATCCCTGTTGAGACCGTCCTCATGTGTGTGGAACTTGGCTATCAGTCTCTGCTCAGCGACTCTGCGCTGTCGTGTGTCGTGAAGGCCGCCTTCACGTCTGTGCTTTCTATGCTCTGTCCGAGGCCAGAACTCTCCATTCACCTGACGAAGAGGGAGTCCCCTCGAAAGCTTGTGAGTTTATTATCAAATAAATCGGTTGGACTAAAACCTGGTGTTGTCAGACTTTTTACTGTGTTTACCCCAGTCCAACGCCGGCACATCCACATGGTGAGTAACAGCCAGAGCTGGACAGTTAGATAATCAATGTTAGCTTAACTCTAGTCTACAGGTTATACGGCAGAGATGTTTAAATATTTGGAGATGTGTAAAGGCACAAAAGACGATTTTGTGTTGCAGTGGATAGGGTCTCTGTATCTGAGCCTGGAGCTCCAGGTTTGAGTCCTGCTTCTGCTATTGGTGGGAATGGAAGGTGGGTTCTAACAAGACCAAACAGTTCGATTATCATCCTGAAAACTGTTACAATACGCTGAAGGTGGGTGGTAAGAGGGAGCGATACTCAGTCAGCAATGTCTTGATGTGGAGTGCTGTCCCTCGTGCTACAGTCTGTAACTTCGGGCTTGTGACTAAGTCCAGGAAGAACGAGCTATTGGGAACAGACACACGCATTTGCTTTGTCTGCCTCATGTGTCTCCAGATTTGGGAAGTCTCCTAAGTTTAATGGCACAAAGTACTTAGCAAATATAAATGAATAATATGTATGATGTATTGTATCTCCTGATGAATGCATTAGCACAACATTGATACATTCACCAAATAAAGTAAACTGCATTATTAATTGTGGATGGGAAATTAAGGATAATTTAATTTTTAAAAATCTAGTCAAGCCACATTTTAAAAATGGAAGCTGCCTTTAATTGGTCATTGTTTGAAATTGTGGGGGGAGGTTTTACATTCTCGCTTGTCCTGAAATTATAAAATCCCGCCCGAGGTCAATGGAGCTTCTCACTGTCTGCCCGTCTCCCGCTCCGATTCCCGTGCAGGCGGGGCGGTAAAATCCCGATTATCTGTGTGCAATACACACTGAAAACTGCAGTGATAATAATCCTGCAAACAGAACATGTCTCTCGTTTGCAACAGTTTCTGTTGTTTAACTTACATTTAATGAGATATGATCTTATGAGATTCTGTCAGAGACAATGTTCCTCTATAGTAAACAATTGGTTCATATTAATGCTCCCACTCCTTTTCTTTCAATTCACTAACTTTATTAAACTAGATTTCACTTTTCACTCCTGCCCATTTTAACAATATCTAACACTACACTGCAATGGAGTTCTTGATCAACATTAGCAACTCTGCACCATTTACAACAGATCTATTTTCTAACTAGCAATGACAAACTCTGAGTCCCACCTTCTCGAGTTTCTCTAAGGAAATGATTCAATGTCCCTCTTTTTATTTTAAACTTTGCACATCTTACCAGAATATTTTCTGCAATTTAACCATGAATACCATTGGAAACTGATCACAGTGTTTGATGTAGTTCCACATAAACAAATCCCAAATGACACACCAAGTGTCAGGTGACGTCTCACTGGACAGGTCGCAACTTGTTTCAATCTTCTCTGACCTTTATCAGTGTTTCAACACAACTTGTCCAAAATTCCCAGCATGCTTGATTGTAGCTCTTAACAATTCTCATTGTTGTTGCTGTTAATTAAAGTACAAGCTGTTATTAACACTTCACCATGAGACATTAGATAAATCCATGGATGAATCTGCATATTTATATGCCAGTCCCATAAATCGTTCCACCAGTTAGTCGTTTTGATTGGTCCCTTTTAATTTCTTCAGTTCTTTGAACCACTTTTGTAAATGTTTGATGGACTATAGCAAATTGCATTTTAATTTGTATTAGATCTCTGGTAAAAGTTCATTGATCATCTGTAACATTAAAAGAAATATCCTCTCTCTTATGTGTGTCAATGAATTTCATACAGCCTGTTCCAGCTGGTACTTGAGGATTAAAGCAAAAATCAGTATTGGTAATATTTTTTATTCATGTACCATAGCAATATTCCTTCAGACAGGAGGGAACACAATATTCTCCCCAACTCTTATGAGCTATTCTTGGAATATTTGTGTCAAGAATTTTAGCTTCTATTCTGCAACTTACATTCATATCTGTTTTAAAACCACATAAAGCCTCTTTGTTAGAATATATGGGGTTAGGACACAATTATTTCATCTGTTTGTTGACATTTATTCAAGTTAGTATCTACTAATCGATCCCTCTTCTCAAGAGCTTATGGGAAGATATTATCACACCCTATCCACATGTCCTTTTCAATAATTCCTACAGACTCTACTTCAGGAAACTTTCAACCAACTTCATCTGTTGGAAATTTTGGAATCCCTAACATCATTCCTCAGGCTTTTCCTCTACAATTGTTCTCAAGCCAAACCCCCTCATCTGTTAAAATTGGCAACCTGATAATATTCGGATGTCTCTATCCACGAATCAAATGTTCTAACTGTTCATTGCTAATCCAAGATGGAACCTTTCACTGGTTAACTTGTTTAAGGTTCTACAGAAGATGTTTTATCATCCAGTACCATCGTCTGTTACTTTTCTTTTAATGCATTGATTTATAGTCTGAGGATGCCCTTCTGATATTGTAACCGTATAGTTATCAACTCGATTTTCAACTAACTCCCCTTTAGTGTTCAATTCATCATTAGCAGTTATGTTAGTTAAAATCTGTTTGATCTTTTGTGTTAAAATTCTTAGTTTATTATCCAAATTGACTGGATCAAGTGTTTTAACAGTCGAAATGCTCTCACCGCAGGCTGTTGCTAAGTCATTGAACAATTTGCTATTTTGCTGACTATTTAATTGTCTTCCCTTTCACTATTCCCTGTCTCTTGTTCTAACAACTTCAGAGTCAAAATGAAAATGGATCCCCAATTCGAGAAGGACACCATTCTGTTTGTTGGATCCCAGTTGTATCGAACACTCCAGATATTAATTCGTAATGGACATTATTGTGTAGAATTTTACCAGCTTCCTCCATAACCGAACCATTTTGTGGTCCTGAGGTTATTTTAGGACTAGCGTCCACACCGGGTGTAGGTATTGTTGTCGGAGCTACACTAGGTTTAGGAGTGGGAGGTTTAGTTTCTCTCTTTGTGTGATCAAAAACATAATAATCATCTTCTTTAAGTGATTCCCTGCAAATATCCCTATGATCATCATCATAAGAAATACCCCAAATTATCTGGTTTAAAGCTACTGGCACAGTGGCACAGTGTTTAGCACTGCTGACCCAGAGTGCAAGGAGCCTGGGTTCAATTCCCAGCTTGCGTCACGATGCGGATTCTGCAGGCTCTCCCCCCGTGTCTGCATGGCTTCCCTCTGGGTGCTTTGGTTTCCTCCCACAGTCCAGAGATGTTCAGGCTAGGTGGGTTGGCCATCCTAAATTGCCTCTTATCATCAGGGGGACTAACTGGGTTAAGGGGAGAGAGCCTGTGTGGGAATGTGGTCAGTGCAGACTTGATAGGCTGAATGGCCTCCTTCTGCACTACAGGAATTCTGTGATACCCCTCCCATTTAGAGGAAAACAGGCTTTACATACAATCTCAAACAAGATGGAGCCGGCAAGATAAAACAACTTTAATCTGGATCAGATTGGATTTGAATCATGTCACGGTCGGAGCTGTTTTACCATCTGACAATAGAATCTCCCACATATTGATATTCTCACCCGAATATTACCAACACATCAAATTCAACCCGTAAACGTCCATTTTCATAATAAGCCACTCTCCAAAGAGTAAAGATTAGATCTCCCAGCTGGTCTTGAGTATGTTCATCTCAAAACACCACCTCCCACGATAACGCACTGATCACTGATCCAAGAAGAATGATTTCCATAAAAAACTCCATCTAAAAACGCTCTATAATGGAATCAAGATAGTACCTGCTATTTTGTTCAGTCTACAACCAGTTTCCTATTTGAATTATTTTAATTTTCTGAAATGGTTGATTTACAATGTTTACCAGTTTATGGAGATATTATTGTTTATGGAGGATTTCTTGATATTTATGAAGAATTGGATTTGGATGATAACATCTCTGGTGAGGTTGTAAGATTTTCCCTAGAAATCTAAAGCTAAAAGCTAAATGCTCGATGCCAAAACAAACTGAATGAAAATCAGCTCTTGGGCATCAGAAATGATTAATCCTGGTGAACAGGAATCATCTCATTATTTGGAACTTGCCCAACCGTATCATTCTTCACTAGATTTCCCTTGCCCTGAATTTCTACAATCTGAACACCTGTTAGCTCATCACTTGTCCCCTTGTTCACATCGAGGAATCTAACTAACAATTTTGCTCATCTTATACCCAAAGCGAGCTTCACTGATCCCTGTGACAGGGTTGATGCAATATCAGACTGACTGTCTGTCTGACTATCTGATTATCTGTCTGCAAAGTCTGCATTGATGAAGAATCGGATGGAGAAAAACCAAACCAAAAAGAACAGCAATGAGCGTACGGGCCACATGTTTTCAAAATAACAGAGTATTGATGATTATACTGAATACTATATACTTTCATTTGATTTCCATGATACCATCCAGTCTTTCCAGAATCCATTAACACCTTGTACAGAGATGAGTCACTTTATCTATAATGGAATGGAGTCCAGAATCTCTAGGAGAGACAAATCTGTTGTCCCACCTTTTTCATTACTGGATTCATTTTACCATCAAAATAAGCTTTACTCTCCTTCCTTCTATGTCCCATTTTAACAGCGACTGATGTCTTGGCAGTTTGATCATTGTGCACCAATTGCTGTACAATTCTCTCATGACTCAGCGCAATTATTTCAGATTCAGAAAAATTCAATCCTCAAAGAAGTTCAATTCTCCTCATGGGATGTGCAGTCGTTAAAACATGTGGAGGAAATGCATTTGAATTTGAGACGGTGTTTCATGCTATCATGAGAACAAAGTGTAATAATGTGTTCCACGTGGAATGATGTTGCTCTACACTTTTCCGAATCAGGGTTTTTAAAGGATGATTCATCCTTTTCACTATCCTACTTGATCGAGGCTGATAGGTAATGTGGAACTTTTGGTTGATCCAAAATAAGGTCATGACATCCTGCATGACTTGAGCAGTAGCTCACCAACACCTCTACTTTCTCAGATGGCTCAGGAAATTTGGCACATCTCCAAGAGTCTCACCAACTTTTACAGATGCACCATAGAAAGCAGTTTTTCTGGTTGTTTCACAGCTTGGCATGGTCCCTGCTCTTCCCAAGACTGCAAGAAAGTACAAAATGTCGCAAATGTAGCTCAATCTATCACGCAAACCAGCCTCTCATTCATTGACTCTGTCTACACTTCCCACTGTCTCAGCAAAGCAGTCAGCATAATTAAGTACACCACGCACCCTGGGCATTCTCTCTTCCACCTTCTTCCACCGGGAAAGAGATACAAAATTCTGAGGTCATGTACCAGCCAAATGAAGAACATCTTCCCTGCTGCCATCGGACTTTTGAATGGACCTATCTCACATTTAGTTGATCTTTCTCTACACCCTAGCTATGATTGTAACACTACATTTTGTAGTCTCTCATTTCCTTCTCTATAAATGGTATGCTTTGTCTGTATAGCGCGCAAGAGACCCAATATTTTTCACTCTATACCAATACATGTGACAAAAATACATCAAATCAAATCAAATAGGAAAAAAAATGTTTTGATCTGATTCAGTGCTACTTGGGAGTTCCCCTCTGGGAAACACTTGCTGTACCAGAATATTAACTGTCACTTTAGCTGTGTTGCTATGGGTGGGGAATGCTTCAACTCATTGACTGGAAGTGTCAGTTATTATCAGGATACATTGGTATCCTCCCTGACATGGTGGTAAAGGATCAGCATCATCTGTCTGCAATTAGTCTATGGCCCTTCAGTTACTCCTGTATACCCCAATTTCCCTTTACTTTGTTACTTTGTAGGTTATTTTGAAGACATACTCAATAATTATTTACATAATGCTTTACGTTTTTAGTCACATTCGGCCACCAGCATCCCTTTAATTCAATCAGCAGTTGTTTCTGCTCCCTGATGACCCTGAACATCACGATAGTGGTAAATGATTTGATTACAATCTTGAGTTGGTACCACACACAATCCATTCTTAAGAATAAACCCATCCTGTCTTTGAAACTTATCTTTCCATTTGTCATAAGAAGCAGGGCGTGCTCCATCTTGTAGCTGTTCTGAATCATCATCACTGCACTGAACCTGTTTAAGATCTTCCGGCGGAATTCTCTGGCTGTGCGGGTCTGAAGGCCGGTAATTCCCGCGTGTCTGTCAATGGGGTTTCACATTGTCCGCAACCTGCCCGCTAAAATTCCAGTGGCAGGTGGGATGGGAGAATTCCAGCCTCCATACTCACCTGACAAACAGTAACAGCATCTATCTATCGTGGGCGGTACGGTGGCACAGTGGTTAGCACTGCTGCCTCACAGTACCAGGCACCTGAGTTCGATTCCCAGCTTGTGTCACTGTCCGTGTGGAGCTGGTATGTTCTCCCTGTGTCTGCGTGGGGTTTCCTCCGGTGACCTGGTTTCCTCCCACATTCTGAAAGACGAGCTGGTGAGGTGCATTGACCCAAACAGGCGCTGGAGTGTGTCAACTGAGGGAATTTCACAGTAATTTCATTGCAGTGTTAATGTAAGCCTTGCTTGTGACTAATAAATAAATAAACTTTTTACGTTAACTATCTGTTCTCCTACTGGAAGCTGCCATGATTCTCCCTTTTTGAGCACCGTGTTTTGCTAATTCATCTGCTCAAGAATTCCCAATGGGAGAGGTTATATGATGTGCCCCAATGTTTCCATATTCCCATCCTTGGAAAAAATGAAAAATATATTTTACCAAAGGTGCTGACGGTTGAAACAAAACCTCTCACTTCCCACAACGGCAGGACATCTGTTCCTCTATTGCAGACAAACCTGCTGTCAGAATATATATATATCAGCTCGGTGTGGAAACTTACCAGGGTGACTAACCACATAAACCACAACAGTCAACTCAGCTGCTTGAGCACTCATTCCACTAGATAGTTTTACAGCTAAATCAACGAGAGCTATTCCTCGATCAACCTCAACATAGATCCCACATCCTGTCATTCCGCCACACCAGAGGATCCAGCAACAAAGATATTCAAAGGCCGTTTTATGTCTGCCCTCTGCACAGGTATGTCAGATACATACCAGACCGAGCAGGCTTCACGGATCCTCCTCCCGTTTTTGTTTTGGCAGAAATTGTTCCTTGGGATCACTTGTTTTCACTATTTGACACTCATGAGGCTCACCGCTGTAATTTAGATTGTCAGCTTAGAAACTGGGCAATTTAGACCGTTTGGCTGTAATATCTTGACCCTGAAGCATTAAAGTCCAAAGTGCTTTGCAGATTGGACTGATCTTAACAACTGAGTATGTGGCAAAGGAACGAGGAGACTGCGTTGACCTCAGCTTTTCACACCCCACATCCTGGAAGGAGCCCATCCCATTCTCTCAGCTCCTTCACCTTCGCCTCATCTGTTCCGATGATGCCACTTCCCAAAATAGCGCTGCCAATATCGCTTCCTTCTTCCTCAATCGTGTTTTTGTATCCACTGTGGTTGACAGGGCTCTCAACCGTGTCCAGCTCATCCCCTGGGATACTGCTCACACCCCCTCCCATCCCTCCCAGAACCAGGATAGAGTCCCCCTTGTCCTCACTTTTCACCCCACGAGCCTCCACATTCAATGTATCATCTTCCGCCATTTCCACCAACTCCAGCATGATGCCACTACTCAACACGCCTTCCTCTCATATCATCCCCAACGCCAAAAGCATTCCGCGGGGATCACTCTCTCCGGGACACCCTGATCCATTCCTCCATCACACCCAACACCTCACCCACTGCCCACGGCACCATGCCATGCAATCATATGAGATGCAATACCTGCCCCTTTACCTCCTCCCTGCTCACTGTCCCAGGTCCTAAACACTCCTTTTAGGTGAAGCATTGCTTCACACGCACCCCCTCCAATCTGGCCCATTACATTCACTGCTCTCAATGTGGTCTACTCTGCGCTGGAGAGACCAAACGCAGACTGGGGAACTGCTTTGCTGAACACCTTTGGTCCGTCTGCAAGTAGGACCCTGACCTTCCTGTCGCTTGCCACTTCAACACACCGCCCTGCTCTCCTGCCCACATGTCCGTCCTTGGCCTTTGGCAATGTTCTAGCGAAACCCCAACGCAGACTGGAGGAACAGCACCTCACCTTCTGATTGGGCACTTTACAGCCTTCCGGACAGAACATTGAGTTCAACAACTTCAGGGCATGAACTCTCCCCTCCACCTTCACTCCTTTCCTATTTACTTTATTCTATTTCATTTCATCTCGTTCATCCATTTTATCATCCTTCTTTTTCACTTCTATTTTTCCACTGTTCCATTCCAGCTCTCCTTCTTTCCCCGTCCACCCCCCCACCCCTTTCAGTGAAACTGCCACATTCCTCAGGCTGTCCTTTAACAATCTGTGCCTCTGTTCTGTCATTCTCACATTCTGATCACTGAATGGACGCTCTTAGCACTTTCTCAGCCTTCTGTACCCTCAGTTACATGTCCATTGTCCAATTCCACACCCCCTGCCCCCAGCCCCAGCCCCCCCCAACCCATCCCAATAGTATAAATCTCTTTTCTCTTAGCTCTGATGAAGTGTCATCTCGACTCGAAACATTGGCTCTATTCTCTCCCCACAGATGCTATCAGACCTGCTGAGTTTTTCCAGAATTTTCTGTTTTTGTCTCAGATTCCAGCATCCGCAGTATTTTGCTATTATCTTGCTTTGTGGAGTCTGTTTCATCGTTGTCTGGGGATTACTGTTTTTCAAGTCAATGGAGTTAATTTATTTCACTCTCTGTCATCAACTCCAAGAACTCAGTCTCCAAGAACCCTCCGGTTTCCTAACTGGTCAAATTGGTGAATTGTTTGTGGAAGCTACAGGTCATAAAGCTCCCTGTTGTAGCAGACTCGTGATTATTTTTGTAATCTCCCCTTCAGCTTGTTTAAGGGAAGCCACACTGCCTTTGAGGTTTTGACTCAGAGCCCTCTATGATTAGTTCTGCTCTCATTCAACCACAGCCATGCTTATGCGTCACAAATGCAGTTGCATGTTCAGCAATCATCTCTTGTTTTGTTCTATCATCAGACATATTGGCAGGTTTAAATCAAAACTCCCCAACTCTACAAACCCTGTCTGCATAATTCCCTGTGGATATCTGTGTTGGTGTTTCATTCACATCAGCCATCTACCAGATACAACAATGTGACAGGTCAAAAGACAAATTACATCTGCTGAAACATTAGAACCCAAAATGTGCTCTGCCGTTCGGGGAAGATGTACTAAAATAGAAAGGTGAAAATAAACTGCGTCCCCAACTTAAACTCAATTGAGTCCATTTCAAAACTTTCTTGGAAATGTCCCGTAAACCCACTAAAAATAATTATCCCTTGCTTCCACCAGGAAAAACCAATATCTCTGGATGTGTTAAAGGGAGTGCAGGAACTCCCTGTTTCTCAAAGGCATTTGATAGGGTAGCCTCCCACCTCACCTTCTACCAGGGGTCTCCCTGCACCATCCAATATGGCATCACACACCCAAACTGGAGAGGCTGGGGGCAGTTATGGCCTCCGATTTGAACCCCATAGTTGTCGATAAAGAGAAGCAATCTCCTCCACTTCCGTGACTGGACCCTCCAGTGGCAGGGTGTTGACCCTGACTATCCTCCACCCCCCGCCGCTTCCCCGCCCCACCACCCCCACCTCCTCCCCTCCTCCCCTCCTCCCCTCCTCCACCATTGTTCTGGTGTGGACTCCAGCCTGGGTTGGCCTTTCTGCAGCAACGACGGTTATCACCAGCTCTGCAAGCTTAATGCCAACATGAAAATCACAGTAACTTCATTGCAGTGTTAATGTAAGCCTACTTGTGACGAATAAATAAGCTTTAATTTACTTTACTTTCAGATAATTTCCCCTGTGTGAGTAACAGAAGGCAGATTGATTATGGTTTCCCTTAAACAAATTCATTCTGTATTTACCACTTCAGCTACAAATACTCAACACACATTTATATAAGTTGAAAAAGTCCGCCTGTGTTAGATCGCTCCGGGCCGCCGAAAGCAGAGAAAGCAGCGAAAAGTGGGAGCAATGGCCCCCACACACATCACTGTCCCCCTTATCCACACAACCCCCCCACTACCCAGGCCAATCACAACACCCTGCACCCCACCCCCACCGATTGGCCGCAGGTTGGCAGCGGACCCCCTCCACCAGTGAATGATTGGGCCTCCCCAGTCCTCCTAAGATACATCTTACCCACCTCCTTCCTCCCCCTTCCCCAGAATGATCTGGCCTCACTCCCCCACACCCTGAGGAACATCTGACCCACCTCCTCCTCCTCCTCCTTCCTCACCCCTTCACCAAGAATGATCAGACCCACTTCCCTCCTCCAACCAGACAACGATCAGCCCTCCCCCTCAACCAGACAACAATGTGGCCTCACTCCCCCCTGCCCTCCGAGAATGATCAGACCCACCTCCCTCCTCCCCCCAACACATCTCCCTCCTCACCTCCCCAACCCTCCCCACCCCACCCCTCCCCACCACCAATCTAAGTCAGAGAGCCGCTGGAAACTCGGAACTCGCCTCTTCAGCAGCTGGACCGCCCGATTCAGACTTTAATTCAGCATGTCCATTTTGGTGCGATTCGGATTGGCGATAAAGGGGGAAATGCTGATAAAGTTGGGCGGGCAGTTCATTAATTCAGTTGAAATCCATGCAAATGTATTTAAATCGCCGTTGTGCCTGTTTCGGGCACGAATCGGATCGCGGCCATTCCCGGGTCTGAGTAAAGTGGTCATCTGCACTGACAATGGCGCAGATCGTGTTAATGGCCTCACACCCGACTTTAACACACAATGGTAAAATGGGCCCTATACGTTCTATAAAGCTGCAACATGACTTGCCAATTTTTAAACTCAATTCCCTGGCCTATGAAAGCAAGCATACCGTTTGCCTCCTTGACTACCTTCCCCAACTCTCCACCAGTTTACTTATTCAAAAGTTTTACCCCGGTGCCCTTGTTTGCAAGATGGACAGAAGACAAACACAAGTAAAGATTCAATAACGTTATTAACAATAATAATATTAACCCGTAAATTACCCACATAAAACAGGAGGTTTTTATTCCAATTCAGTCAAATCAAATCCAGTTCAGAGTCCCAACAAGTGAGACATTCCTGATCCAAGCTGACAAGACAGACATCCCACTTCCTGTCCTGGGCTTGATCTACATGATCCAAGCTGATTGGAGCAGGCGTTGCACCTTCTCCACAGCTTGTTCTCATTTGCATCTTAACCAAAAGGCTGAGATGCCACTTCAAAAATAGTTGCAAATGAAGCCTCAGTGTAACCTCATGACTTCAAACAAGTGCAAGATGCCAAAACTACACTTGATCTTAGCCAAAACTTCCGATGGTCAAGATCGCCTCCCTCGTTGAGTCTTCGCTGCTGCTGTGTCTGGGAAGCGTTCCTCTATCCCCCTCCCTCTCCACCTTTCCAGATACTTCTCTGGCTTACAGCCAATGAGGCCTCGGGAGGGAGGTTCCAATACCCAGTGGGATCCCCTCCCCTGACAGGACACTCGGGCCCGCCCCCAGGTGTCCATCTCCGTGCTGTTGCTTCCATGGAACTTGTTGCCAGATAAGGTAACTGCAGGAACTCTCAGTGACAGAAAGTCTGGCCCGATCTGAGTTTCTAACAATAGGCCGGTGTGTCTCAATGGGATGTGATGATCTCCTGCTGGGTCCTGCGATGATCATTGATGGGTGATTGATGGGCCAGGCCCAGACATGTTTCTGTGTATTTGTACATTTGACCTCAGTCAAGTCTGGTCTGCCTGAGGTGTGACTGTGTTTGATTTTAATTTGCCCAATTCTTTAATTTAGAATATCCAATTTAATCGGCCTTAAAACTAGGCCCTGATTACTTCAGCACTGAGGTCGCTGCTGGGTGCCTGAAATGACCCAGATGTAAAAAGGTTCAGGGCAGCCGTCACCTTAACTTCCACAGGGAGCGGGTGGCTGCCCCTTCCCTGAGGTGCCAGGTGTGTGGGCACCTCACATAGGTGCCGCTCTGTGCTCTTGGAGAGCTGCAGCTGGTGATGACACATCACCTCCGAGAGGGCCTCAAATGAATTCCGGGGCCTGCACCTCCTTGCCCTCTGCACCCTCCGCCTTCTGTGCACCCGTTTGGGAGACTGCTCACCCACCTCCTGGCCCTCAGCGGCAGCCCCCTGCCCTCCTTCCTGAGGGACTGGGATTGGCTGCTCCTGCACTGTTCTCCCCACACTCTCCACCTCCTGAGCTGCCTCCTCCTCCTCTTCATCCACCACCATAACGGCCAGATCCAAATCGCTCAGTTCAAGGTCCATCTGCACAGTGGGGTTTGGAAAGAGTAAAGAATGACAGATTAATGTCATTGGCTGCATCGACCCAGCATCACCCCAATACCTCACTTGGGCCGCTATCTCCACTTGTGGGAGCTGACAACACCACACAATCCATGGTGCCGATTAGGTTGTGTGAAATTCCCATCATGACAAATGCTGACACAGATTATACAGGTGGGTGTGCAGCCGTGGGCAATGCACACCCTTGATCCATTGCCATCTGTGCAACTGCAGCATCCGTTCCAGGCAGGTGTTGCTGGTCCGTGTCCCGGGGTAGGGACAGACGGCAAATCAGCACCAGATGGGTGTCCAGTGACAGCAGATTTCTTGCAGTCCATGTCTGAACCTCAGCACCCCGGGCTGGAGCACCAGCTGCTTGTTCTGGTTAGGCCTCAGTCAGCACATGGTGCACTCCTCCACACTCCACACTCCCACACTCCCACCCTCCACACTCCCACACTCCACACTCCACACCCCCCGACCTTTTCCCCCGGAACACGCTAACCTTTGCCTCAGCAACAACACTTTTCTGATGACATTACTGTAAAATGCCGGAGGAGGTTTTATTGAGTGAAAGGTACTTTATAAAGAGCAAGTTATTGCTGTTGTTGTTGATTCAACCAATGAGTTAGTAATAAAAACTGAACATGTTTCTCCACCCAAGGCTGTGGTCAATGAGAGTTCTAACTTTAGATTTACTCAGAGTGAAGTTCTTACCCACGTGTAACAGATTCCACTGAGAGTTCTGAATTTTCCAATTGGTTCCAATGTTTGATCATTTTTTACTGAGTATAGAATTCTGTGAGTGACGGCTCCATCCTAAATAAGCACCAATTTACAGCAATATTCCATTAACTTCCCAAATTTTTTAATGGTTGATGAGAAAGGCAAAGAGAGAGATTGACATTGGAAATAAATGTGGGTTCATGTTTGCTGCAACTTGCAATGTTTTGAAACTGCAAGAGAAATGTGTTACTGTCCCTAGGTTGGTGTGAGATAGAAATCCTGTGAATGTACAATAGGTGTTAGATACCAAATACAGAGCTGTGTTTGCAGCAGTGAGAAGATCAGCACTGATACAGTATTTTTTTTAAAACTTCATTCCATTCCAATCCAATCAAATCAAACCCAATTCAGAGTCCCAACAGGTTGGGACATTCCCGATCCAAGCTGACAAGACAGGGCTCTCACCTCCTGTCTTGGGCTTGATCTACACGATCCAAGCTGATTGGATTAGGTATAGCTCCTCCTCCAAGGCTTGATCTTATTTGCATCTTAACCAAAAGGCCAAGATGCCGCTTTAAAAAATTGCTTCAAATGAAGGAATTGACACAGCATTTGTTACAGGCAAACAGCATGGGGGTTGCGACATTTCTTGAACATCAGATAATTAGGGTGAAGAAGGGATGACCAGGGATCAAAACAGTTACACCATGGTGTGGACAAGTTATCCCAGAGAGAGAGAGACATCAGGGAGTGAGTATCAGAAATCCAAGGGACAATTCTCCTAAAAGAGCTGAATTGGTGGGAAAACTTCTAGATCATGACTGTTTATTCAGTGTAATTTCTCACTCAAGTCTCTGCACTCTGCAATGCTGAGGTCAGAATTGGGAATCTTATTAAATACCTGGGGGCGGGGCCTATTTGCACCGGAGTCTGACAGCTCTGGGACATTGAGCGTGTGCAGTGGTCCTGATCTGTCAGTCTCCCCATTTGCTGTCCAGCCCAATGCCTGGCCTGCCCGGGACCCTGGCAGTTTTGCCCCTCCAGCACCTGGCACCCACGACAATTCCCGGGCCAGCCCTGACACCTCCCACCCTGGAGCGCCCCGATATCCAGCACATTCCCCCCAGTAGAGGTGATCCCCCCACACCCCTCACCCCCGGCAGAACCTCCCCTACTACTGACCCCTCCCCGGAGTCAGACCCCCCCGGGAGGGAGGCAGGCGCCCCACTCCTGGAAGACCCACCCATCCTGCCCCGATTGCTGGCCTCCCTCCCTCCAGCCCAGATTGATTGCCATGCAGAGTGGCAGATGGACCCCCTCCCCCCGACCGATAGCCCATAACTCCGCCCACAATAAGCCCCGCCCCATTGGCACTTCCCAATGCCTTGTGGGCTGTGTCAAAGTGACCCTGGGTATGGGCACTTTGATGCTTGGGCAATGCCAGGGGCACAGTTTGGCACTGCCAGGGTGTGTTCCCGGCACTTGGACAAATCCCTGAAAAATGCCGACAACACGCATCTCCCAGCACGATCCATCGGAAAATGGTCACGATGGGAGAATCACACCCCCCGCCTTCCCTCTGGAAACAGAATAGAAGGAGTTGATTCAGCTCATTGTGCTGGAGTTGGCTCACTGAACAATAGTCAAGCTCACTCCCAAATCCTCAATTTTCACAAGTGGGAGGGACCACCCCTGATTCATGACCCTCCTCCCCCTGTCAATTGTACCCACCATCCTCTCTGGTGCTAGCACTGACTGACCCTGGCGAATCCATCCCATTCAGCTCCTGCTTGGATCTTCATCATTAGCTCGCTCCGAGACTGACTGCTGTCCCTGCAGCGACCACAGCTCCTGGTGGCGCTGCTGTGAACCCCTGATTGGCCAGCAGGTCTCCTGTCCCTGCTGTAACAGTGCTGTAGTGGGCTGGAGAAGAACTGCTCACAGAGGCCAAGTCCAGGGACAGCCATGGCCTTGCCAGCCTCAGTGTAAAATCACTGAGAGATCAGAGTGGGCAGGAGCCCAGAAATAATCCTGTCTCTGCAATTTTACTCACTCTCCCCACCTGAACACCTGCTGGGGGGTGGCGGGGGTGGGGGGCGCGCTGGCAGGGTGGTGTGGAATGTGAAACTCAGACCCATGTCTTTATATCAGTTTCCATGCTGCATCTATCAGTGAGGTATTGACACAATCTCCAGGGAAACTGGGGAATTAGGGCCACAACTTGTACATTTCTGAATTTAATTGCACGCGCACCCTCTTTACCGACTCATTTACTCCATAATAACAGTGAATGCTTGTTAGCCTTCGCCGTTCCTCTCATTGGAAAATCCGGGTCAATAATTCAATCCAGGAGAGAGTGAAACCCCAGAGTTTATAATTGTTCACATTCTGGGCCAGGGAGACTGATGTTCCGAGACTGAACATTCTGTGGCCTGTTTCGCGAATAATTAATTGGCAAATGTCACATTTTCATTCAAGTCAGGGTGGCACGGTAGCAAGTGGTTAGCATTGCATTGCTGCTTCACAGCTCCAGGGTCCTGGCGTTGATTCCCAGCTTGGGTCACTGTCTGTGTGGAGTTTGCACATTCTCCTCGTGTCTGTGTGGGTTTCCTGCAGGTACTCTGCTTTCCTCCCACAGTCCAAAGATGTGCGGGTTAGGTTGATTGGCCATGCTAAGAAATTGCCCATTAGTGTCCAGGGATGTGTCGGTTAGAGGGGATTAGTGAGTATAATATGTTGGGATATGGGAGTCGGACCTGGGTAGGATTGTGTTTGGTGCAGACTCAATGGGCCGAAGGGCCTCTTTCTGCACTGTAGGGTTCTATGATCTTTTTAGAAAGATCCACCATTCTCTCAAAGCTAATGGAGGAGACAAAACAAGCAGCCGGTAACTTGTAATTAGTTTGACATCTCTTCATTGTCTCAGTTCATTGGCCAGTTTACACACTGTGGTATTTTCAGCAAATTCTGGGCCTTTCTGTTTTTAGCAATAGTGCAGGAAGCGTCAGGGTGAATCACACCCCCCATGATGTCAATAACCACATTGAGTGACATTGTCAAAGCCGGACAGTAACTGTCCACAGGTCACCAAAGGGTCAGATGTAGAGCTGTGCCTGCTGGAACAAGGAGATCAGCAGCTAAAAGGGATCTTTCAAGCTGGCACACCCAGTGATAGCAATGGCCAGCTGGGACCTCTGTTCTGGAGCTTTCTGAAGGGTGGAACTTCCTGAGGCCTGGCTTGCTGCTTTCTTCAATCTTATTTCAATTCCGTATCAGGGTTTATTGGATCCGCCTTTCAACATCGCAACAAAGAGCTGGATAACGGACGATCAATACTGATTGAAACATTGCCAAGATAACAATGTGGATTCTGATTCTTTTCATCTTTTCTCTGCCTGGTGAGTAAGGGACAAACTGGACCCTGAGATAATGAGTGTTAGATTAATTCTAGTGCATGGTTTATCCCGCAGAAATATTTAAACACTTGGAGACATGTAAAGCGACAAAAATTCAGCAAAAATAAATTAAAGACATTTTTGTGATATTTGTCGCTGTTTTATTGATAGTATTGTGCCACAGAAATATTTACCCAGCAAATAGTAAATGGCATCATTGATAATGAATGTAAATTAACCTATTCATTTTTGCTAAAAAGCTGTGTGATTAATATAATTAAAATGCAGAAGTGACACATTTTAGTCCAGTAAAAGTTAACTTGTTCATGTAGTTTCATGCTCAGTATATCCTGGAGACTGGAGGGTTTGATTCACTCAGTTTGTTGGAGTGCAATGCAGAATGATTCCAATGGCAGGGGTTCAATCCTCAGACCGGCTGTGGTAGTTTATGGAAATCTGCCTCCTCACCTTTCCCCATTCCTGTGGATTGGTGCCCCCACCCCGCCCCCCCAACACTATATCTAACCAATTGTCTGTCCCTCATATTGAGAGATGCCTGTGATCCATTGCAGATTATTGCTCATTGAATTGACTCTGAAGACGGCAGAGTTAACAACCACTCAAGGAGGACAGTTCTCAAGTTTGCAATTGTTTCTACTGACATCATTAGACCTGATGAAATGTAGTTTTATGATGCTTTGTTGGTGACTTTGTTTCATAGAATCCCTACAGTGTACAAGTAGGCCATTTTGCCCATCGGGTTTGCACCAGCTCTCTGACAGAGCGTGCTAACCAGATCCTACCTCTGTAACCCCATGTATTTACCACATTAATTTTCTTAACCTGTACATCTTGGTACACCAAGGGCCAATTTACCCTGGTAATCTCCGTTATTCTAAGGGGCAAGTAAGCATGGGCAATCAACCACAGACACACATCTTGGAGTGTGGGGGGAAAGCGGAGCATCCGGAGGAAGCCCATGCAGACACAAGGAAGACATGCAAACTCCACACAGACAGTCAGCCGAGGCCAATATTGATCCCAGGTCCTTGGTGCAGTGAGGTAGCAGTGATCACCACTTCACCACCGTGCCATCAAATCACTTGTCCGTGGTTGGTCTAGTTTGACCTTCCAAGATGTAATCATTTTATTTTCATTCCTTGACATTTCACAAAGTAAATCTAAATTTTCACACCAACCCCATATTAAACTGATGTTATGCTGTCTGCAATGGAATTTTTGATTCATACTGCCACCTCTCCTCCTCAAGATGAACATTAGAAATCGGAGCAGGAGTTGGCCATTTGTCCCTTTGAGCCTGCTCCATCATTCAGCAACATCCTGACTGATCTCCATTCTCAATTCTTATTTCCCGCACTATCCCCATATCCCTCGATTATGCTGGTGCCAAAAAATTGTATAAATCTCTGTGTTTAATATCCTTCAAGATGGAACATCTAAAGCTCTTTGGAACGGAGAATTCCAAAGATTCGCAACACCGTGAGTGAATAAAAATCTCCTCATCACATCCTTCATGTCTGTCACTTTATTCTGAGACTGTGATCCTGTGTTGAAGAATGCCCAGCGCTGGTAGGGTGGTTCATATATGCTCAGAGGCGAGCTGGACACAAGGCCTGTTTCTGTGTCCCAGCGCCATGGTTAACAAAATAATTTAAACAACCAAATCATCACTCCGGCCCTGACCACTCACCAGATTTTGTCTCAAAGAGTAACTTTCCCCTCCCGAAGACTAACTTCCCTCTCCAGAAGGTGTACCCTGGCTGTCCATAAGAATCCACCAAGTTCAAACCTTCTCTTAACTATTCTAATCTGCACATTCCAGATTCCACACTCCTGATTATACAAAATCCGACTTCAGTCAAGGCAGATGATGAATTTAATGACAATCCACCTCCACAAATCACGTATGTGTGAATGCCAGCCCAATTCCAGTCCCACTCCCAATCTCAGGCTTTGAAACTCCTGCCATTCCCAGGACTTTCTCCATGACAGGGACCCTCCAGACCTGGGTGTCAGATTAACCTTTCACCTGAAAGTCATCACCGAGCTCTGTGAACATGACTGGGGGAGGAAAATCTGAGCCATCTTGTCCCTCAGTATTACACTGGAATGTTCCTGTAGATTTTATACTCCAGTCTCTGGAGTGGGACCTGACCCTGCAATCCACCCATTCAGAGGCGCCAGTGCAAAGCTTGAGTGACAAGGTGACACAATAACAATGGCCACTGTACATTAACAAGAAATCATTGGCAGTGAAGTACTTTGGCACTGACAGCATGGCTCTATATTCATGTTTTCATTCAGCACAAACTAGAAAGAGAATGATGAATACAGATATTGGAGAGTTTCCTCTGTACACAGCGGTAAATCGTATTAAAATATTTCTCTCTGCATTAAGCAGTTATTTCCTTGGTCAATTGCTGAAATGTTGTCTCCTCAGTTTCAGGTGCATTGTGGGCAGAAAAGAGAGTCACAGGAATTGTAGGAAGAGCGATCACAATAAATTGCCATTATAATGAACAATACAAACAAAACGTGAAATATTGGTGTCATGGTTGGACTGACCACTGCTCATATTTAGTGAAAACGGATGATCCAGATGGACGGCGAGGGAGAATGTCGATCACAGATAACAAGGCACAAAGAATATTTGCTGTTACGATGGAGAATCTTCACTCCGGAGATGCAGGATGGTATCGCTGTGGAATTGATACAACTGGCATCGATCCAAAGTTTACTGTGAAGCTGCAAATATCTCACGGTACATTATTCTCAATGATTTTCTTTATTACTGAAATGCCTGATCCATGTTTTATTCACAAGGAAACATTGACAGCTCCGATATCCCGAGGCTCTGCAGCAATGCAGAGTCTGACAGCTAGAGGGCAGAGATCTGGAAATCCGACTCTTGTGACACAAACTCAATTTGTGGCCTGTCCAACATTCTGATCAAAAACTTCAAACATTATCAGGCTAACAATTCCTTTAACTATGGGATATTGTGAAAGAAATTACCCGCGATGCTCAGAATATTTTCCTGTCTCTGAAATGTATTAAATATCACACTGTCAGATTTTTACAGTCCGGATCAATCTAATAGTCAGACATTAACAAAGTGAAGTGAGCAGCCAGTTGGTAGTAATTGTACCTTGTTGGTTTAGCACTGAATGGTGGGGCTGTGGGGGTGGGTGGGGGAGCACAGAGGGGTTAATTACACAGAAATTGACAATATGTTGGGAAGCCAGTCAAACTCCCAACATCCGTATGTATCTGCAATGTGTCAGTTTGTGCTTCTTTCAAATAAACCAGTGAAAACTCAGGGTGAAGCTGACAGATTAAAAGTTAACAAATTGGCAAATTTAACAATTAAATAATATAATGGTGAAAGCTCCGAAAGCGATTAAAGAATAAAAAAACAAAGAACAGTACAGCACATGAATAGACCCTTCGACCCTCCAAGCCTGTGCCGATCATGTTTACCGATCGAGACCAACTGCTTATATCCCTCTATTCCCTGTTTGTTCATATACCTGTCAAGATAAGTTTTCAATGTGGGTAATGTGTAGACCTCAACCACCTCACTTGGGACTACTTTCCAGGACCCCACCACCCTGTGTGTGAAAAAGATCCCCCCCACATTTCAACTGAACCTTTCCCGCCATATCTTGAACTTGTGCCCCCTTGTAACTGTCATTTTTGCCTTGGGAGAAAGCTTCCAACTGTTCACCCTATCTATACCCATCATTATTTTATAAACTTCTATCAGGTGGTCTCTCAGCTTCTGTATTTCCAGGGGGAACAATCCCAGCCCACTCAAATTCTCCTCATTGCCAATACCCTCCATACCAGGCAACATCCTGGTAAATCTTTTCTGCAATCTCTCCAAAGCCTCCACGTCCTTGGAGGCAATATTCCAAATGTTCCAAATGATCATAAAAATCTCCATGGAAACTTTAAACATGCCAATCAGTGTGTGATCAAATCCCCCCAGTGAGAGACGGGTTATCAATTTCAGTCTATTAATCGCTCAGTGAGAGCAATTAGTGGAATCTACCTGTGCCTGCTCGGGTTACTGAGCAAGGGCAGAAGACAGAGGCAATGGGGGAGGCTGAAGAAGTGACTGGGAAAGATGCCACGAAGCATTGGAACCTCACTGCTTATTTCTAACTGGATTGTGTGAAAGGTTTAATATCAGTATTTACAGGGTGTTGACTTTCACAACAGTGGTGGGAATGTGTATTTCTGGGTGACATTTTGGCGATTGTATCTATCAGATCAGCATGGGTGGTTCTCAGACTGTTTTATTTCGGGCCTCAGATGAGGACCCAGGTGACCAATAGCATCAATAGCAGCAACTGCCTCCTCCACACAGACCCTGAGCTCCACAAGACAAAGGAATGAACAGAGACAAGCAGCTCGCTGACGGGCAATCCCACAACACAGGGAGTACACGTTTCCTGATCAGCTTCCTTGATGTGTTGGAATTCCAGTATCTGAAGAGGCTCATTTAGCACCATAAGGACCGGGATTCTCCCAAAACAAAACTCAGTGCCCAATGGGCGAGAAAACGGGAAAATTTTCTACCCTTTTTTTGGGCGTACTTTCCAGAACGAATTCCCAACTCAGAGTGATTCAGAAATGTGGGCAGCGGGTCCAAATTCCACTGGAGAGTCTGGCAGCGTAGTGATGAGCGGGCCACTGCACTCACAACAATTATTGAGCCCACTCATAGGCCCCCAACCCCCAGAATGCCACCCCCCCCCAACACTCCCACCAGTATCACCCACATTGGCACTGCCCCGTGTCTGGTAGGGGGTGCCAGTATATTTTTTTCATTTACTTGGGAACTTGGGCATCATGGGCATTGCTGGCTGGGTGATATTTATTGCCCATCTGAGAGTTTGTGAGGCAATTTCAGAGGACAGTTAAGAGTTAACCACATTGCTGTGGTTCTGGAGTCACATGTAGGCCAGACCAGGAAATGATGGTAGATTTCATTCCCTAACAAACATTAGTGAACCAGATGGGTTTTTCCAACAACCAACGATGGTTTCTTGGTCATCAGTAGATTCTTATTTCCAGATTTTCTTTATTGAAATCAAGTTCCACCACCTGCTGTGGAGGGATTCGAACCCGGGTCCCCAGAATATTAGCTGAGTTTCTAGATTGGTATTCTCATGATAAAACCATAAGGCCATCACCTCCCCATGGCTATGTGCATATCTTTGGTTGTGGGAGGAAACTGAAGCACCCAGAGGAAAACCACACAGACGCAGGGAGAACGTGCAAACTCCACACTGACCACACAGCCAATGCTGGAATTGAATCCGGGTCCCTGGCGCTGTGAGGCTGCAGTGCTAATCACTGTGCCACTGTGCCACAATGGGTTGACTGAACAAGCAATCCAATCTAATCCCACCATCCAGTTCTTGATCCAGAGACCCGTAGGTTACAGCATCTCAAGTTTAATCCATTTTGTTTGATGTGATCAGGTTATCCGCCTCTCCCACCCTCTACCACTCTTCCAGGCAGTGAGTTCCAGACTCTTGACATCCCCCGAGTGATATAACCCATTGTCCCAAATCACCTCTAATACATTCATCAATTAATTTAAATTTTTGTCTCCTGGTTCAAAGTCTGATCTGGAGAGCTGCTATGTTCTGATATAATAGTAGACATTGTAGTTCAGGCTGCTTGGAGGATGGAGAGATATGGAGAGCTGAATGTGTTGGAGAGATTGCAACATGACTGACCCTGAATGAGAGGTTGATGAGCTGAAATTCACAGAGTGTTTGATTTTTAGATGTTCACTCAGTTTCTGAATGCTTGTTTCTTCCCCACAGAAACCATGTCTGTTCCTGAACTTAGATTTCTATCACCACCAAATGCCTCATGTTCTGGGGGCTCAGTATCCGTCTCCTGTGAGTCTGCCCAAGGATCACTTCCCATTCAGTACACATGGTATGAAAAGACCCCGTCTGAAGATTCAAAGATCTCTGACACCAATAAACTGGATCTACATTGTCAACGCTTCACACAGCAACATCATCAATATTACTGCACAGCCTCAAATAACCAGGGAGAAAAATCCAGTGAAATGGTTACAGTGTCAGTGATCCACATTTCAGAGAATGATTGCAGTTATTTAACACAAATCAGCAACATTGGTAAATATCACCTCAAGCTTCAAAAACTACAACTAATTTTTAAGTTAATATTTGTCTGAATTGCTCACTGGTTAAATTCCATCAGTCAGTCTAAACAATTGGAATAAAAATAGAATTGCATTTATTTTTCACTTTTCACAACTTCGGGACAGTTTTAAATTCCATTCTGGTCAATGCTGGAACTGATTCAGGGCCATTGTTGTGGTGTAGGAAGCTCAGTGACAAGTTATATGCAGTGAGCTCCCTCAAAGAGCAATGTGATCATGAGCAGACAATCTGATGTCTAACAATTGCTGTTTGAGAGAAAATCTTTCCTCAGGACTGGGAGAATTCCTCAGACATTCTTTGGAATACTCAACGGATTTCAGATCAAACCTGACAATTTGCCTTTTTCTGAAAAATTTCAGCCATTATATTAATGTTTTAACATCTTAGACAAGGAAGCATTCAACTGCATTCGAAGATGTGTTGCAGAGATTTCTCGGAACACAGTGGTAAATCCTATTGGAATATATCTGTTTGTCTTAAACAGTTATTTTCAGTTCAATTTTTGACCTGTTGTCTTTTCAGCTCCGAGTGCATTGTGGGCAAAAAATAATGTAACAGGAGTTTTGGGAAGAGCGATCACTATCGATTGTCACTATGACAAATTGTCCCAGTCACATGTGAAATATTGGAGTCGTCAGTGCTCTGTTTTGGTAAAATCAGACGATCCAGATGGACGGAGAGGGAGAATGTCGATAACAGATAACAAGACACAAGGATTATTTGTTGTTACGATGGAGGATCTTCGCCCAGGAGATGCAGGATGGTACAGCTGTGGTATTGATAACTCCGGCCTCTTTTCAATATTTCCTGTAAAGCTACAAATATTTGACGGTAAATTGTTCTCAGTGATTATCTTTATTACTCTCAACTGAAATGTCTGATCGGTGCTTTATCTGGGAGGAGACATTGACAGCTCCGATGATCGGAGAGTCTGGCAGCTAGAGGGCAGTTAGAACAATGTTTATGTTGGAGGAATTGTAATTCAGAGGCTCAGAGTAATGATCCAGAGAGATGGGGTTAGATTTATTGCAACTTGGACCACATTCTTCTGGTTAACAAGTTGGCAAGGACTCCATCCATGCTCCCGATGCCTGAACAATAGACCTTGACCCCTTCCCAGATACTCAACAGAGACTCACTAACAGTTCAAGTCTTCTCCTGTAATAAATTCCTTCAACTTATTAAACCTTCACACTCGGTTGAAGTCAGACTGCAGCGCTGAGTTCAAAAACAAAGAGATTCAGAATAAAAAGAGCAGTTTAAGCCAGCTTCCCCAATTGACTATTTCAGTTGTTGCCAGCTGATTGCTTCTATCTCCCAGCTGATGTCCTTTGGATGATACTTCCATCGGAATTTTACTGCCTTGCCCGCTGTGGTATCGGAGCAGGTGTGGGGCAGACAACGGAAATGTCTGTTGACCTTGGGCGGCATTTTCCAGTCTCGCTCATTCGGGGCCATAAAACCCCGCCCTAGACTTTAAATATTACTCACATTTATATGTTAAATGGTACTTACTGTTCAATGTTAAATACAAATACAAACAATGGCCGGAATTCATCAAACTCGTCCGCAGCTGGAATTATCCAGTCCCGCTGCTGTGAATGGAGACTTGGCTGAACACCAAATTCCCTGACAGCGGGGGCGGATTGCTCGATATCAGAGAAGTCAGGTCAACATTAGATTTTTATAAAGATAGTTAAGTCTCTGTCATCTCAACAAATGTCCATAGTCTATCTCAGGTCACACTTTAATGCTTGTCTCTAACTAATTTGCTATCATACATATCTGTTGTCCCAGACAGCAATCAGTAGGTACTATCCGTAATTGGCCAAGCTCCCATCTCTCTGTCTCTCTCTCTCCGTCTCTTTCTAACACTCTCCCTTCCTCCTCACACCCTGGTTGAGCTGTAGAAATACTGGCAACATAGAACCAGAGAACTTTAGAACCATAGAAAATTACAGCTCAGAAACAGGCCTTTTGGCCCTTCTTGTCTGTGCTGAACCATTTTTTTGCCTAGTCCCACTGACCTGCACTTGGACCATATCCCTCCACACCCCTCTGATCCATGAACCCATCCAAGTTTTTATTAAATGTTAAAAGTTACCCCGCATTTACCACTTTATCCAGCAGCTCATTCCACACTCCCACCACTCTCTGCGTGAAAAAGCCCCCCCTTAATATTCCCTTTAAACTTTTCTCCTTTCACCCTTAACCCATGCCCTCTGTTTTTTTCTCCCCTAGCCTCAGTGGAGAAAGCCGAATGGCATTCACCCTATCTATACCCATCAAAATCTTATACACCTCTATCAAATCTCCCCTCATTCGTCTACACTCCGGGGAACAAAGTCCTAACCTATTCAATCTCTCTCTGTAACTCAGCTTCTCAAGTCCTGGCAACATCCTTGTGAACCTTCTCTGCATTCTTTCAACCTTATTTACATCCTTCCTGTAACTAGGTGATCAAAACAGTACACAATACTCTAAATTCGGCCTCACCAATGCCTTATATAACCTTACCATAACACTCTAACTTTTATACTCAATACTCTGATTTATAAAGGCCAATGTACCAAAAGCACTCTTTACGACCCTATCCACCTGTTTTATGCCCTGTTTCAGGGCTTTCTTTTAGAAATGTTTTAATTTTTAACATTCAATCAGCATCTCAATGTTTCTTCCTTTCCACAGAACCCGTGTCTGTTCCTGAACTTAGATTTCTATCACCACTAAATGCCTCATGTTCTGGGGGCTCAGTGTCCGTCTCCTGTGAATCTGTCCAGGGATCACTTCCCATTCAGTACACATGGTATGAAAAGACTCCATCTGAAGATTCAAAGATCTCTGACACCAATAAACTGGATCTACATTGTCAATACTTCACACAGAAAAATCATCAATATTACTGCACAGCCTCAAATAACCAGGGAGACAAATCCAGTGAAATGGTTAATGTGTCAGTGATCCACAAATCAGGGGAGAATTGCAGTTATGTGACACAGATCATTGGTAAGTGATAGTGTCAACAAATAATGTGTCACTGAAATATTAATTGATCTTTAAATAAGCTGGTTGCTGCTTTATTTCCTAAAGTCTCTCTGAATGACTACAATGACAAAATTTACTCTGCTTTGTCCCTCAACCACTCGGAACAAAGTTACCGATTAAAATACTGATTGAAAATGTCAGGATCATAAAATATTCCACAAACATGTGTAAACCTCACAGTAATCCCAACAAAATTAAATAGAACTTGATTGATAAAATCTCCATTAACCATTCCTATTCCCATTTCTTGGAGATCAGATTGTGAAAAACAACCTTTAGCTGATGTCTCTTGCTTTAGGATGAATGGTAAGGATAGAGAGTTGAAGTGTTGATGTGAAATGATCGCATCTTAAAAGGTCTCACTTACAAAATGAAAGAATTTCTCACATTTATTTTCACAGTCACCTGACTTCTCAAAGCACTTTACAACCAATGAAATGCTTTTTGAAACATTGTCACTGTTGTGAGGCAGGAAACACAGCAGCCAATTTGCACACAGCAAACTCAAAATAATGAACTGAGAACCTGTTTTTGACTGAGGGATAAATATTGCCGGGTGATTTGGAATAATGCTCCTGTATTTCTTCGTGAGATCGAGTGCCATAGATCTTATACATCCATAGATCCATAGAATCTATAGAATCCTAAAGTGCAGAAGGAGAGTATGAGGGAGAATGTCAATCACAGATAACAAGACACAAGGATTATTTGTTGTTACTATGGAGGATCTTCGCCCAGGAGATGCAGGATGGTACAGCTGTGGTATTGATAAGCCCGGCCTCTTTTCAACATTTCCTGTAAAGCTACAAATATCTGACGGTAAATTGTTCTCATTGATTATCTTTATTAATCTCGACTGAAATGACTGATCGGTGCTTTATCTAGGAGGAGACATTGACAGCTCTGATGTCTGGAGGCTCCGCGGCAGTGCAGAGTCTGGCAGCTAGAGGGCAGTTAGAACAATGATTATGTTGGAGGAATTGTAATTCAGAGGCTCAGAGTAATGATCCAGAGAGATGGGGTCAGATTTATTGCACCTTGGACCACACTCTCGTGGCGATCATGTTAGCAGAAACCCCACCCATGCTCCCGATGACTGGAGAATAAACCTTGACCACTTCCCAGGTGCTCACCAGATAAGAACAAAGAACAAAGAACAACACAGCACGGGAAACAGGCCCTTTGGCCCAACGAGCCCGCGCCGCCGTCCCATTGTCTCAGTGACCTATTCATGATTTTAGTCTACGCCTAATGTGCGAGGATCAGGGAGGTCCAATATAGGGACAATTTGTTACCCAATCAATCAGCCTAAAAGCACATCTTTGGGATGTGGGAGGAAACCGGAGCACCCGGAGGAAACCCACGCAACCACGGGGAGAACGTGCAAACTCCCACAGACACAGGCCCAAATCCATGTGTCCGCACAGCAACAGAGATAGTCTCTGAGCTGTCATGTTGCCCTCGAGATGGTCCAGTTTAAGCACACTAACGACATGAAGCAATAGGCAACTCCCGAAGCAACGTCCAAGAGCAGCCCACTACAACCTGCCGCATGCATGCCCCTTGCTGGTCAACAAGGTGGACTTAAATGCCTGTGGAGACAAAAAATTTCATTATTAAACAGGCAAAGACTGTAACATCCCTGAGGCAAAAACGTAATCCCAAGCCTACAATGTTTAGTGAGGCCTGCTATATCCCCCTATATGTAGACCGCTCATGTGGCTGTCTAAGTGACTCTTAAACAACCCTAACGTGCCTGCTTCCACCACCTTACTCGGCAGTGCATTCCACACCCCCACTACCCTTTGCATGAAAAACTGCCCTCTAATATTTGTCTTATAACTAGCCCCCCTCACCCTAAGCCCGTGACCCCTCGTTCTATCCATTTCTAATAGCGGAAAAAGCTTACCACCATTTACTCTATCTATCCCCTTCATAATCTTATAAACCTCTATTAGATCCCCCCTCAGCCGACGTCTCTCAAGGGAAAACAGCCCAAGTTCGTTCAATCTTTCCTCGTAAGACAGCCCTTCCATACCAGGCAGCATCCTGGTAAATCTCCTCTGCACTCTCTCCAGGATCTCTACATCCTTCCGGTAGTACGGCGACCAGAACTGGACGCAGTACTCCAAGTGAGGCCTAACCAACGTTCTATACAACTGCAACATCAGACTCCTATTCTTATATTCTATAACCCTTCCTATGAAGATACTCAGCAACAGCTCACTTCTTCTCCTGTAGTAAATTCCTTCAGCTCATTCAACCTCCACACTCGGTTGAAGTCAGACTCCAGTGCTGGTTGCACTGAGAATGTCTGAGATTATATCTTCAAAAACAAAGGGACTCAGTACAAAAAGAGCAGTTCAAGCCAGTTTCCCCAATTAACTATTTCAGTTGCTGCCAGCTGATAGCTTCTATCTCCCAACTCATGCCCTTTGGGTGAGATTCAGACTTCAATCAGTGCTTGCAGTTAAAGTGTTAAACAATATTCACAATTAAATCCCAGACAGCAATCAATAGATATGACCCACAAGTTCCACTGCCTTCTCTCTCTCTCTAACACTCTCCCTTCCTCCTCACATTCTGGATGAGAGGTAGAAATATTGGGAACATGAAAGTATTTAATTTTTTGGTCATTCAATCCATATCTAAATGATTGTTCCTTTCCCACAGAACCCGTGTCCGTTCCTGAACTGAAATTTCTATCATCACCAAATGCCTCATGTTCTGGGGGCTCAGTGTCCGTCTCCTGTGAGTCTGTCCAGGGATCACTTCCCATTCAGTACACGTGGTATGAAAAGACCCTATCTGAAGATTCAAAGATCTCTGACACCAATAAACTGGATCTACATTGTCAATCCTTCACACAGCAACGTCATCAATATTACTGCACAGCCTCAAATAACCAGGGAGACAAATCCAGTGAAATGGTTACAGTGTCAGTGATCAACAGATCAGGGGAGAACTGCAGTTATGTGACACAGATCAACAGTGTTTATGTGACATGGACAGAAAGTGAGTGGTAAGAAATTCCAGGATTTTAACCTAACAACAGTATGACAACAGGTGACACAGAGACACTGTGGTTAGCAGTGCTGCCTCGCAGCACGAGGGACCCAGGTTCAATCCTGGCCTTGGGTGACTGTCTGCCTGGAGTCTGCACATTCTCTGTACCTATGTGGGTTTCCTGCGTGTGCTCCGGTTTCCTCTCTCAGTCAAAGATCTGCACAGAAAACAAACCTGTTTCTCTGGAGAGACTCCTATCGTTTTTCTCGCCGGAAACAACACTGTCATTTTTTGCTTAGCTTTCCCCCTACGTCGCGAAAATGAGACATTATTCTGCTCTCCCAGCATCTGAGCTAAGTGTTTTACAGACACACCGACTGCCTCCAGAATAACGCTGAATCTGTAAACAGCCCCCGTAAACATAAAACATAATATGAGGGAAATCTTACTGAAACTGTTGGTTCTGGCTCTAAGCAGGTTGGCTTTCTCTCCAGAAAATACCACACACTGTCACAAGAACAAAACAGCTGGGCATGTTTCACATCATCATGAAAGGGGCACAGCCTTGCTGCGCCAGCAAATCCTGGCTGCATTGAGCTGACAGAGCACAAACATAGTGGCTCAATTATAGCAAAAGGTAACCTTCCCCCCACCCCATCATAGAACTCTCAGGGGCTCCCCCCAAATTCCACCACACCCCGATCAGACTCAGCATTCGCATCCTCCTATTACGAGCCAGCAATTCTCCTCCTACATTACTCCTCAGCAGTCAGTGCTGACAGCAATCCCTTCCCCCGAATATCAGGCCCTTCCCCCCCCTCCAGCAGTCAGTGTTGGCACAATCCCCTTTCCCCGAACATTGGAGCCCTTCCCTCCAACCCTTCACCACTGAGCCATTGCCGACAAACCAAGCCCCTCGCCACAAACAGCTACTCCAGCTCCCCTGTCCACCCTGGCCCACCTTCACTTGTAAATGAATAACCCCTCCCCCTTGAGATCCCACTGAGGTCCACCTGGAACTGCCACTGGTGCAGTTTGGCACTGCCAAGTTGGCAAAATTGGGGTGGCATGGTGCCAATTTGGCAGTGCCAACTTGCACCAAGGGAGAGTGCCAGAGGGCATTGCCAGGCCACTGCCTGTCCATATCCCTCTCGCTCGGGTAGGGGGCTCCCCAGCACGACTGGGTGAACCTGTTGTAAAATGCGCCAATGTGATGTCACATTGCTCCGGTTCGAAAACACAGCGAGGGCTCCATATCTGGGGGGTTGGGCGGGGGAGTCTTTAATGACATGGAAATGTATTAAAATGTATGTAAATCAGGTTCTTGCCCACTATGACCGTGAATCTGATGAAGTCACCTGCGCCCTCCAGGTTTTGCCAGATATGGAATCCCTGTCAGCATTCCTTTAGTCCCACAACCCGGCTCACCATCCCATCCATTCGCTGTGTTTACATAATGCTATTGTATTAGCTTCCTAACAAAGTTGCTGTTTCTGTCAGTGAAAACTCAGACTAAGAATTGAGCTTTTTCTGTTTGCCACACCTTCGATGGTGCAGTTTACATTATTCATGTTAGTCACTTCACCGTGAACCCAATCTCATGGAGTTGCGCTTGTCACACTCCAGCGATGCCAGTTTTCCTTAACCCTGTGTGTTCTAGAGTATTGCTGACAGGAACATTGCACTCACTGTCATCTTCTCCTTCTCCAGTTCCCATCCTGAGCGGGTTAAAGGCCGTCTGCTTCCGGCTGGTTCTGAATTTCCTGTTAGAAGGTGCACCAGGGAACTGTGGGATGATAAAAACAGAAAGTGCTGGAAAATCTCAGCAGGTCCAGCAGCATCTGTGGGGAGAGGAGCAGAGTTAATATTGAGTGGAATATGATTCTATTTTGGAACAGTGTGGGATGATGTTATTGGAAGTTTCTTACTCACTGAACAGATATCTCACCATTGTTATATTACACCAGACAATGTTGCTGTCCCAGTGACCAGTCAATTCATAAAATTCTTACTTCTAAGATTTTACTCAGCATTACAGATATACTGAGGAAATTTAATGACACCAGCTCCATTTGATCTGTATCTAATCATCATGAAGTTGATCAGTGAAACTCTAGTTGATTGCTCCAGCTAACGTGCCTTGTCTGTGCGGTGCTGCTACAATAGGTCAGAGTGTAAAGAGGAGATTAATGTTTCAAACATGAAGCTGCCTCATTCCCTTCAAATCATTCTGTATTTCTTCCAGTTTGCTCAGTTTCAATATCTGGAATGTGATTCGCTGGGGGCTCTTTACCCTCCTGGTGATTTGTGTTATTTCGGTCACATGGTGCACGAGGAAATCTCAGGTGAGGATTATGGACTTTACAACAATCATTCTGAGCACCTTGTAATTATCACAGATATTGTGTAGAGAGACTTGCATTGATGTCAGTGTCCACAGGATTAAACACAGAGGGGAATTTTACCTTTCATTTCAAAGTGTGGCAGGGGCAGGAAAAGAGGCAATGAAGGAATATGGCTAAGAACTATGTGTATAAATGTTGAAGGGACAGGATGCTGCCCATCCCACCAGAAATTTAGTTATTTAAAGGACAGAATGATATTTCTGAATGTCACACAGATGCACCAACGTTGAAATGGAAGCCCCTCCCCTGCTCCCCTTGCACAACCCCATGCACCACCTCTCCCCCCACATCCCCCTTCCAAACCGTCTCCCCCCGCCACCTCGACATTGCCTCTCGCACTGTCCCCTGGCACCGCATGGACACTGCCACTGCCCCAGCACTGACCCCAGGCACTATATGGTCACTGACACTGGCACTGCATTGACACTGGCCCTGGTACTGACCCCTGGCACTACATGGACACTACTCCAGCACTGACCCCTGGTACTGCATGGGCACTGCCATGGCACTGACTCCTGGTACTGAATGCACACTGCCTCTGCCATGACCCCTGGCAGTGAATGGACACTGCCCCTTGACAGTAACTTTGACTGATGCACTCACCTGCCCATCTGCAGTGGGTCTCCCCTCCTGCTACATGCCATGGCCATCAATCATAATGCACACCGGTGTGCCCTCACACTGATCTGAGTGGATCATCGTACAGTGGAACTCAGGGCTGGGGGGGTTTGGGGGAATGGGGGTTGATCAGGTGCCAGGTCTTAATAATGCATACAAATTGATTATGATGTTCAATGTTGTGAGCTGTGATGTCAGTGATGGGAGCTGGGGACAATCACAAAGCGACTTCCCATCAAAGTAATAATATGATTTGAGCCTCTCGCAAGACCTTCTGCTCTTGTTTAGCCTCCTCCCTCCGTCATCCCCCACAGAGGAACTTGGATGGAAAGTCCACCCAAAGTATTTTTCAGATTATGTGGTTTAGTTTTGAAGTGTTGCTGATGTTATGTCAAAAAGATCAAGGAGATTGTTTGTTTTCGATTGTGTCAACATTCCTGATCCTTGTTACAGCTGCATCCATCCTGAAGTGATCAACTGTCTTTGTCCAGGGTAATTTCTACTCATAAATGGAAGTTTCACTTTACCACTGGAGGATTTTATAATGCAATGTTGAATTGTTGGTTCAGGATGGTGTCCGAACCACAGAAACAAAATATTGGCCTTGGAAAGGATGCATTGTCTTTTGTTCTATTTCACAGTATGTGTCAGATTTTCAATTCTAGATTGATTCATCAATTGAATTTGAATTCATTGCATTTATATTCCACCAGCTACTATGTTGAAATCACGTTCCCAGCACTTTATCATCAGCCTCTGGATTACGAGCCCAATGACAGTGACACTAAACCGCCATCTCTGCAATATCAATACCTCAGAATGATACAGGGAATAATGGAGTAAATTATTTGCAGACATTGCACCAATTTGCTGCACTTCCTCACACTTGGAGGTTGATGGGATAGGTGATTGAAGTTTTTATGGGATTCAGTATGGCGGGTGCAGAGAAACTCTTTGCCCAGTGGGGAGATGGACTACATGGGGCCACAACCTAAAAGTGAGGGCTTAGCTATTTAGGAATGAAATTAGGAAGCATTATTTTCACAAAGCTAGTCATGGAAATCTGGAACTGATCCATTCTAAAATCTGTTGGCGTTGGACCAATTAGATTTCTCACAGCTGGGATTAGATAAGACAGGGGCCCAGGTTCAATTTTGTCCTTGGGTGACTGTCCGTGTGGAGTTGCTGGTTGGTGCGACAGGCTCAAGGAGCTGAATGAGCTGCTCTTGTTGCTGTGCTCCTGTGTAACCCATTCATGAAGAAACCCTTCCATTTTATCATCCAATCTTATTAAACAGTCAACAAAAGAAAAAGGAAGGAAATTGGAAAGGCTATAAAAAGACAACAGTGTTCACTGTTTTTGGACCAAAACTGGAGGAGATTTCAAATTATGCAGAGAGCAGTAAGAGGCTGAGACACCGACCCAATGATGGTGCTGCTGGAAGCACCAACTGGATTGTATAAAATATTTTAGAAACATGGACATAACAATCCATTTCTCCAGTCAACTGTCCTTAATCACAGCTGCAGGGGAACTTTGGTTTTCTGTAGGTAAATAATGTTATGTGTCTTCATGAAAGATACAAACAACTATTTCCCAGCGAACACGCAATGGGTGATCAATGTGATCTCGAAACTGCCCCAAATTGTTGTCATTTCCTGGTTTCTGTTCAAGGCTGAAATGTCAATTGATGCATTTTTCTTCCAGTCTCAATGAATCCGATGATTTTTTTTTCCAGTCACTCAATGAATCCGATTCTCACAGTTGGACCAAATTGGGAAAATGAAGTTTCTGGGATTCCGCCTACATTGAAGGAATTTTGCATCCTGGTCAAATATTCAATCCTCATCCAGCTTTGAACATTTCTTTTTAACAAATCTACATAATAGAATGTTTTTTCATCATTAAATGAAGTCTGAAAGATGTGCTGGTCATTGGCCCTGCTGAATTCTCACTCAGTGAACCTGAACTGGTGCTGGGGAATGGCGACTGGGAGATTTTCACAGTAACTTCATTGCATTGTTAATGTAAGCCAACCTGTGTCACGAATAAAAAAAAACCAACAGACATGATTTGGACCAAAAATTTAGTGAAGGAATCAAAATCCATACAGTGGCTGTGACCTTCAGGTTGCATATCAACATATGGACAATAATTGATCTGTTTGCTGATTAAATGTCTCCATTTCTTGTTTCATATTCTTATCAGAATCTTTGTCAATTTAAAGATGAAGAAATTCTGGAAGGAATTGGCAACATGATTTTTCCATGCACTGGATACCAGTTGCTCCAATGATACATTCCACATTTCCCAGGGATGAAACAATGTGCCTGTATAACAGCAGAATGGGAGATTCCCTGGATTAGTCTAACTTCAGTTATTGGATAAATATCGGAATCAATTATTAAGGAGAGAATATCAGGGCCTTTGGAAACTTATAATGTGATCAGGCAGAGTCAAATTTGATTCATGAAGTGGAAATCATATCCGATGAATTTACTAATGTTCTTTGAGGAGGTATCAAGCAGAGTAGATAGAGGAGAGCCAGTCAATCTTGTATATTTGAATTTTCGAAAGGCATTTGATAAGGTACCATACAAAAAGTTGATATGCAAAAGGGTGTAGTACAGAATATTATGGCATGGATAGAAAATTGGTTAATATGACAATACTGCGACTTTAAGGAATGTATATATCACATTTTTTTATTCAGGATCTGTTTGAGCAGATTTTTTTTTGTTATACATGCTGATTTGTCCAACAGGCATACGTTGTTACTGTAGTAGCATAATTGATCCTAATTGTTAGGATGTTTGTTTTAATCTGGACTAATGCTTTTCTGTTTGATCTTCAGTGGCTCCCCTAGGGTTTTGCAGAGTAGGACTTGACTAGGTTAAGTGACAGGTACTGTCGTATCACTGGGTGGAGTTAAGTTTACACAGAAAGATCAAGTGAAATTCTGCTTTGAGTTGTTAGAGAGTAGTGCCTCTCAGTTTCTCTCTCTGAAGTTGGAGACTAAAATTTGCTGGGAAGCAAGTCTCTTTCTCTGAGAAGGTGGTGTTTTGGAAGTTGCAGTGTGAGGTATTCATTTCCAATTCTGAAGTCTGAAGACTAGAAGTTGCCACAGATTTGGTTTACTTCTCTGAAGTTCTGCTGTTTGGAATACATCCTTCTCGAGAAAGTACTGTCCTGATGTTTGTCTAGAGGTATTAAAAGGCTGGAAACCAAGGATTCATGAAGCATTTTTGCTTTCTTTGCTAACTGTTTCTGAAGAAGGGATTTATGTCTCACTGGGGGATGTGCTAAATTAGAACAACAGCGATAGCTAGCTTGTAACAATTATACTTTGTCATGTTCATGTATTTTAATTGGTAAAAGCTATGCTATTCTTTTTTGTTATATTCTAACTGTTTCTTAAATAAAGTTAGTTTTGACTAAAGTTTCCTTGTGGGTCACTTGAATCGTAGCTTGAGTAAAAGACATTATGCTCGCCCTATTTCCAAAATCAAATCTAAAAGTTTGAATCTAGCCTAATTGTATCAAACAACTTGGAGTGTCTGGCCTGATCCTTAATAGAGGGCATGATAGGATGGATGCTGAGAGACACTACAACTCACGGACACTATTTAAATATAAGGTTTCTCCCATCGAAGAAAGAGATGAGAAGATTTATTTTCTCTCAGAGGGTTGTGAATTTTCGGAACTCTCTTTCCCAGAGGGTGCTGGAGGCAGGGTCAATGAATATTTTTCAGATAAAGCTTATAAGATTCTAGACTAACAAGGAAGTCAAAGAATATCAAGGGTCAGTGGGATATAAAGTTGAGGTCACAATCAGATCAGCCATGATATTATCAAATGACAGATTAGGCATAAGAGGCTGAATGGCCTAATTTGTGTGTTTGTATATAGTGACTTTGCTTGGCAAAAGCCTCTTTAATGAGTTTCAGCGTATGTCTGTCCAGGTGATAAATTTAAAGAGTATTATTCCATATCGCACATGTCATATTGTTGTGACACCTGTCAGGTGCCTTCACTCATGTGTATGAACTCATTGAGTGGTTCCGAATATCAAATAAGCTCAATAATAAATTCTCATCCTCTATTCAAATTTCTCCATGGTCTCGTCAGCCCCTATCCTTATAAATGTTTCTGCGAATCTTGTGTTTCCCCAACTCTGGCTTCTCGAGTATTTCCAATTCTTCACCACACCGCTAACAGTAATGTTTCCAATTGTCTACATTCAAAACTCCAGCAACCTCTCCCTAAAACTGACCAGTCTCTTTGATCTAATCTTTGCCTCAGCAACAACCCTTGTCTGATGACATTCCTGTAAAATGCCTGAGGAGGTTTAACTGGCTGGACATTTGTTACTTCTGTTCCATCAGAGGCACCAAGAACCCGAGTTCAATTTTGGCTTCGCGTGACTGTCTGTGTGAAGTTTGCATGTTCTCTCCATGTCTGCGTGAGTTTCCTTTGGATGCTCTGGTTTCCTCCCACAGTTCAAAAATGTGCAGGTTAAGTTGATTGACCATGCTAAATTGCTGCTTAGTGCCGGGGGATTAGGGGAGTAAATATGTGAGGTTACAGGGATAAGGCCTGGGTGGCAATGTTGTCAGTGCAGGCTCAATGAGCCGAATGGTTTCCTTCTGCACTGTAGGCTTCTATGAGTTAAAGTTCATTAAAAAGACCTCGGGAGAAATTCTCCCAAAAAAGACCTAATTGCTGAATTCACAATAAAAAAAGGTGTAAATCACAACTGTTTTTTCAGTGTGAGTTCAGACTTGAATCTCCGCACTCTGTGCAATGCAGACGTCACAGTTGACAATATCATTAAAAGCGTGGGTGGGGGGACCGGGGTCTTTTCAGACAAAGAGACTGAAATTGGCAGGATGAGCAGGAACAAACACATGCGCACATCTCTGGAAGATCACTGAAAAGACCTCCCTGCATCAAAATCACTGCCCTCCAAGCCCCACACACATCACTTGCCTCATCTCCCCTTCTCCCTCCCGATACAGACATCACTGGCCTCATATCTGTCCTCCCACTCCCCCCATACAGACATCGCTGGCCTCAGTGCTGAACCCCCTCCCCCCTGCGCCATATAGACATTACAGTCCTCATCGCTGCCCACCCCCTCCCCTACTCCATACAGACATCGGTGGCCTCATCGCTGCCTTCCACTGCCCCCAATACAGACATCGCTGAACCCCAGCACCCCCCACCCCCACCCCGCGCCACACAGGCATCACTCATATTTCTGGGGGACAGGGTGGTGGGATGAGAAAGGCTGGGGAAGGGTGATGTGGTTTAAGGGCCCAGGCCGGTTTGAAGGGGAAATGGTGGCTGCATTTGCTCCTGGGATGTGGGGGATGTGTGTTGGTTGCAGCTCCCCTCACCACACAGCACCAGCTCGGTGAAATGGGCTGCGATGAAGGCATCCCTCACTGCCCTTTCTTGCTGCACAGCTGCCATTGCCACCTGCCCTCTTTCCTCTGGCTCCTCATATGGCGGGACATCCGCTTCACTCCCTCGCCAATCCTCCTCCTCCTCCTCCTCCTCCTCCCCCTCCTGCTCCTCCTCCTCATCCTCCCCCTCTTCCTCCTCCTGTTCCTCCTGCTCCTATTCCTTCTCCTCCTCCTGCTCTTCCTCCTTCTTCTCCTCCTCCTCCTGCTCCAGTTGGTCTCTCCACTGCTAGGTGATGTTGTGCACAGTGCAGCAAAGGATGATGATGCGTGAAGAATGCACAAGGTCATACTGGAGGTCCCCTCCCCACCCCCCAACACCAGAGCCGTCCAAGCAGTAGAACCGTATTTCACGCAGGCCAATGCGTTGCTCTATGATGGAGCAGATGGCTGTATGGGCCTCATTGTCACGGGTCTATGCCTCAATCTCGGGCCTCCGCACAGGCGTCATCAGCCATGACCTTAGCGGGGTCTCCCAGTTGCCATCCTAACAGCCTGGGCTTGTCTTCAAAGAACCCAAGGATGGCCGACTACCTGAGGACAAAGCTGTCATGGACACTCCCTGGATGCCATGCACCAGTCTGTGAGATCCACATGAGATGGTCACACACCATCTGCACATTCTTGGAGTGGAACCCTTTTCTGTCGGTGAATGGGTGCAGTGTTCCATGTGGAGGTCGCAAGGCAATGTTAATCCTGTCCACTGCTCCCTGTACATTCAGCATCCCTGCAATGGCAGTGAAGCCTACAGCCTGGGCCTTCTGCTGTGCACGGCCCACATCAATCGACTGCTCACCCACCTCCTGGCCCTCAGCGGCAGCCCCCTGCCCTCCTTCCTGAGGGACTGGGATTGGCTGCTCCTGCAGTGTTCTCCCCACACTCTCCACCTCCTGAGCTGCCTCCTCCTCCTCTTCATCCACCACCATAACGGCCAGATCCAAATCACTCAGTTCAAGGTCCATCTGCACAGTGGGGTTTGGAAAGAGTAAAGAATGACAGATTAATGTCATTGGCTGCATCGACCCACCATCACCCCAATCCCTCACTTGGGCCGCTATCTCCAATTGTGGGAGCTGACAACACCACACAATCCATGGTGCCGATTAGGTTGTGTGAAATTCCCATCATGACAAATGCTGACACAGGTTATACAGGTGGGTGTGCAGCCGTGGGCAATGCACACCCTTGATCCATTGCCATCTGTGCAACTGCAGCATCCGTTCCAGGCAGGTGTTGCTGGTCCGTGTCCCGGGGTAGGGACAGACTGCAAATCAGCACCAGATGGGTGTCCAGTGACAGCAGATTTCATGCAGTCCATGTCTGAACCTCAGCACCCCGGGCTGGAGCACCAGCTGCTTGTTCTGGTTAGGCCTCAGTCAGCACATGGTGCACTCCTCAAACACCCCACCCACCCCCCCATCTCCTTTTTACCCCGAAATCCCCCAAATCTTTCCCTCAGCAATAACACTTGTCATTACTGTAAAATACCAGAGGAGGTTTTATTGAGTGAAAAATACTTTAAAAAGAGCAAGTTATTGCTGTTGTTGCTGATTCCACCAATGAGTTAATAATAAAAAATGAACATGTTTCTCCACCCAAGGCTGTGGTCAATGAGAGTTCTAATTTTAGATTTACTCAGGCTGAAGTTCTTACCCACGTGTAACAGATTGCACTCAGAGTTCTGAATTTTCCAAATGGTTCCAATGTTTGATCATTTTTTATTGAGTATAGAATACTGTGAGTGACGGCTCCATCCTAAATAAGCACCAATTTACAGCAATATTCCATTAACTCCTCAAATTCTTTAATGGTTGATGAGAAAGGCAAAGAGAGAGATTGACAATGGAAATAAATGTGGGTTCATGTTTGCTGCAACTTGCAATGATCATGGTTTGAAATTGCAAGAAAAATGTGTTGCTGTCCTCAGGGTGGTGTGAGATAGAAACCCTGTGAATGTACACTGGGTGTCAGTTACCAAATACAGAGCTGTGTTTGCAGCAGTGAGAAGATCAGCGTTGATACAGCATTTCTTCGAGGCAAACAGAACAGGTGTTGCTACATTTGTTGAACATCAGATGATGCAGGGTGAAGAGGCATGACCAGGATCATATCAGCTGCACCATGGTGTGGGCAATTTATCCCAGAGGGAGAGGCATCAGAGAGTGAGTATCAGAAATCCAAGGGGCGATTCTCCTAAAAGTGCTGAATTGGTGGGAAAAGTGTTCTAGATCACAACTGTTTTTTCAGTGCAGCTTCTCACTCGAATCTCCGTTCTCTGTGCAATGCTGAGGTCAGAATCAGGAATTTTATTACACCCCTGGGGGGAGCAGGGCCTCTTCATGTTGGAGTCTGACAGTTCCAGAACTCTGAGCATGAACAGTGGTCCCGATCTGTCAGCCTCCCCATTTGCTGGGCAGCTCGAAGGCTGGCCAGTGCGGGACGCCAACAGTGCTGTCTCTCAGGCCTCCCACACATCTCAATCGCAGCCCCAAGACGATTCCCAGACCAGCTCTGACCCATCTCTCGCTCCAGAGTGCCCCAATGTCCAGCAAACCCTCTCCCAAAAGTGACGATCCCACCAACTCCCTCACTCAGAAGAACCTCCCCCCCACCCCCTGCCACTGGCTGCCATGACTGATGGCCTCCCTCCCGCCCAAACTGATATCCATGCAGTGTAGCAGAGGGACCCTCTCCCACCGATTACCCCTAGGTCCCAACCACAATAGGCCTCGCTTCCTTGTCATTGCCCAGTGCTTGATGGGCAGCTCCAAGGCACCCTCTGGGCATGGACAATTTGCACCTTGGGCAGTGCCAGGGGGAACCACCCCCAGCACCTGACCCCCTGAGGGCATCTGATTTTGCCCCCTTCATCCCAATGGGGTCTCCCACTAGTTCGCCGAATGCTGAGAGCTCCTCTAAAACCCATCAGAATAACGTACTCCTGGCGGGATGGGAGATTCAATTGGGCCGAGCAAGTTCCTGATAATCACATGCAAAACATATTCAAAAAATTTTTAAATCACTTACCCATCTTCCTGGCGGTTTCCAGCGTGGCCTGGACGTTAGCAAATGTGAGGTTCTCCACTTTGGTAGAAATAATAGTAGGAGGGATTATTATTTAAAGGGTGAAAAGCTGCAGCATGCTACTGTGCAGAGGGACCTGGGGGTCCTTGAGCACGAATCGCAAAAACCCAGTCTGCAGGTGCAGCAGGTGATCGAGAAGGCGAATGGAATGTTGGCCTTTATCGTGAGGGGGATAGAATATAAAAGCAGGGAGGTCTTGCCACAACTGTACAAGGCACTGGTGAGACCGCAACTGGAGTACTATGCGCAGTTTTGGTCCTCTCATTTGCGAAAGGATATATTGGCCTTGGAGGAAGTACAGAAAAGGTTCACCAGGCTGATACTAGAGATGAGGGGGTTAGCTTATGAGGAGAGATTGAATAGACTGGGCCTGTACTCGTTACAGTTTAGAAGGCTGAGGGGGGATCTTATAGACTTACAAGATCATGAAGGGGCTAGATAGGGTAGAGATGGAGAGATTCTTTCCGCTGAGAAAGGAAAACAGAACTAGAGGGCACAGCCTCAAAATAAGGGGGGTGGGGGAGCGGTGGTGTGCAGTTTAGAATGGAGTTGAGGAGAAACTTCTTCACTCAAAGTGTGGTGAATCTCTGGGATTCTCTGCCCGTTGATGTGGTGGAGGCTACCTCATTGAATATATTTAAGTCACGGGTAGACAGCTTTCTGATAGATAAGGGAATTAAGCGTAATGGGGGGAAAGCAGGAAAGTGGAACTGATCCACTTCAGATCAGCCATGATCTTATTGAATGACGGGGCAGGCTCGAAGGGCGAGATGGCCTACTCCTGCTCCTATTTCTTATGTTCTTACGTTCTTATGACTCTGAGTGTTCTCTGGCTCTGGGAGAAGCGCGTGCATTCCCGGCGCATGCACAAATCCCAGCAAAAAGCTGACAAGGCGCATCTCCCAGCTTGATGAGCCAGAAAAGTTGCGAGTCGTGATGGGAGAATCATACACCATCCGCCCCCGCTCCCCCCCCAACCCCCAACCCCTCCAACTACGCCCCCACCCCCCCCCCGCCCCCCGCCGACTCCCCCACCCCACCCTCCCGCCACCTGCCCTGAGAAACTAAGGAACAGTTGATTCAGCTCATTGTGCCGGATCTGGCTCATTGAACAATAGTCAAGCTCAGTACCAAATCCTCAATTTTCACAAGTGGGAGGCACCACCCCTGATTCATGAGCCTCCTCCCCCTGTCGATTGTACCCACCATCTCTCTGGTGCTAGCACTGACTGACCCTGGCGAATCCACCCCATTCAGCTCCTGCTTGGATCTTCATTGTTAGCTCGCTCCGAGACTGACTGCAGTCCCTGTAGTGACCACAGCTCCTGGTGGCGCTGCTGTGACTGAAGAGCTGCCAACCCCCTGATTGGCCAGCAGGTCTCCTGCCCCTGCTGTAACAGTGCTGTAGTGGGCTGGAGAAGAACTGCTCACAGAGGCCAAGTCCAGGAACAGCCATGGCCTTGCCAGCCTCAGTGTAAAATCACTGAGAGATCAGAGTGGGCAGGAACCCAGAAATAATCCTGTCTCTGCAATTTTACTCACTCTCCCCACCTGAACACCTGCTGGGGGGGTGGAGGGGGTGGTGGGTGCAGTGGGAGGGTGGTGTGGAATGTGAAACTCAGACCCATGTCTTTATATCAGTTTCATGCTGCATCTATCAGTGAGAAATCAACAAAGCACAGCCCCTGGGGAATTAAGACCATAATTTGTACATTTCTGAATTTAGTTACACGCTCACCCACTTGACCGCCTCATTTACTCCATAATAACAGTGAATGCTTGTTAGCCTTCGCCGTTCCTCTCATTGGAAAATCCGGGTCAATAATTCAGTCCAGGAGAGAGTGAAACCCCAGAGTTTATAATTGTTCACATTCTGGGCCAAGGAGACGGATGTTCTGAGACTGAACATTCTATGGCCTGTTTAGCGGATAATTAATTGGCAAATGTCACAATTTCATCAAAGTTAGAAGGGTTTTAGAAAGATCCACCATTTTCTCAAAGCTAATGGAGGAGACAAAACAGGCAGCCAGTAACTTGTAATGAACATCTCTTCATTGTCTCAGTTCATTGGCCAGTTTACACACTGTGGTATTTTCAGCAAAATCTGGGCCTTTCTGTTTTCAGCAATAGTGCAGGAAGTGTCAGGGTGAATCACACCTCCCATGATGTCAACAACCACATTGAGTGACATTGTCAAAACCGGACAGTAACTGTCCACAGATCACCAAAGAGGCAGATGTAGAGCTGTGCCTGCTGGAACAAGGAGATCAGCAGCTAAAAGGGATCTTTCGAGCTGGCACACCCAGTGATAGCAATGGCCAGCTGGGACCTCTGTTCTGGAGCTTTCTGAAGGGTGGAATTTCCTGAGGCCTGGCTTGCTGCTTTCTTCAATCTTATTTCAATTCCGTATCAGAGTTTATTGGATCCACCTTTCAACATCGCAACAAAGAGCTGGGTGACAGACGATAAATACTGATCGAAACATTGCCAAGATAACAATGTGGATTCTGATTCTTTTCATCTTTTCTCTGCCTGGTGAGTCAGGGACAGAACTGGATACCAAGATGATGAGTGTTAGATTAATTCTAGAGCATGGTTTATCCTGCACAGATATTTAAATACTTGGCGACATGTAAAGCTATAAAAACTCAGCAAAAATAAATGAATGGCATTTTTATAATATTTGTAGCTAGTTTGTTGATAGTATTGTACCACAGAAATAATTACCCAGCAAATAGTAAACTGCATTACTGGTTATGAATATAAATTAACCTATTTATTTTTGTTAAAAAGCGATGTGATTGAAATAATTAAAATGCAGAAGCAACACACTTAAGTACAGTAAAGTTTAACTTGTTCATGTAGTTTCACGCTCAATATATCCTGGAGACTGGAGGGTTTGATTCCCTGTTTGTTGCAGTGCAATGCAGAATGATTCCAATCGCAGGGGTTCAATCCTCAGACCAGCTGTGGTAGTTTATGGAAATCTGCCCCCTCACCTTTTCCCACTTCAGTCAAGGCAGATGTTGAATTTAATGACAATCCGCCTCCATGAATCACATATTTGGAATGCCAGCCTAATTCCAGTCCCACTCCCACTCTCGGGTCTTTGAAATTCCAGCCATTCCCAGGACTTTCTCCATGACAGGGACCCTCCAGACCTGGGTGTCAGATTAACCTTTCACCTGAAAGTCATCACCGAGCTCTGTGAACATGACTGGGGGAGGAAAATCTGAGCCATCTTGTCCCTCAATATTACACTGGAATGTTCCTGTAGATTTTATACTCCAGTCTCTGGAGTGGGACCTGACCCTGCAATCCACCCATTCAGAGGCACCAGTGCAAAGCTTGAGTGACAAGGTGACACAATAACAATGGCCACTGTACATTAACAAGAAATCATTGGCAGTGAAGTACTTTGGCAATGACAGCACGGCTCTATATTCATGTTTTCATTCAGCACAAACTAGAAAGAGAATGATGAATACAGATATTGGAGAGTTTCCTCGGTACACAGTGGTAAATCTTATTAAAATGTTTCTCTCTGCATTAAGCAGTTATTTACTTGGTCAATTGCTGAAATGTTGTCTCCTCAGTTTCAGGTGTATTGTGGGCAGAAGAGAAAGTCACAGGAATTGTGGGAAGAGCGATCACAATAAATTGCCATTATAATGAAATATACAGAAAAAACGTGAAATATTGGTGTCACGGTTGGACAAACCAGTGCTTATATTTAGTGAGAACGGATGATCCAGATGGAAAGCAAGGGAGAATGTCGATCATAGATAACAAGGCACAAAGAATATTTGCTGTTACGATGGAGGATCTTCACCCCGGAGATGCAGGATGGTATCGCTGTGGAATTGATACATCTGGCAAAGATCCAAAGTTTACTGTGAAGCTGCAAATATCTCACGGTACATTATTCTCAATGATTTTCTTTGTTATTGAAATGCCTGATCCATGTTTTGTCTGCGAGGAAACATTGACAGCTCCGATATCCCGAGGCTCTGCAGCAATGCAGAGTCTGACAGCTAGAGGGCAGAGATCTGGAAATCCGACTCTTGTGACACAAACTCAATTTGTGGCCTGTCCAACATTCTGATCAAAAACTTCAAACATTATCAGGCTAACAATTCCTTTAACTATGGGATATTGTGAAAGAAATTACCCGCGATGCTCAGAATATTTTCCTGTCTCTGAAATGTATTAAATATCACACTGTCAGATTTTTACAGTCCGGATCAATCTAATAGTCAGACATTAACAAAGTGAAGTGAGCAGCCAGTTGGTAGTAATTGTACCTTGTTGGTTTAGCACTGAATGGTGGGGCTGTGGGGGTGGGTGGGGGAGCACAGAGGGGTTAAATACACAGAAATTGACAATATGTTGGGAAGCCAGTCAAACTCCCAACATCCGTATATATCCGCAATGTGTCAGTTTGTGCTTCTTTCAAATAAACCAATGAAAACTCAGGGTGAAGCTGACAGATTAAAAGTTAACAAATTGGCAAATTTAACAATTAAATAATATAATGGTGAAAGCTCCTAAAGCGATTAAAGAATAAAAAACAAAGAACAGTACAGCACATGAATAGACCCTTCGACCCTCTAAGCCTGTGCCGATCACGTCTACTGATCTAGACCAACTGCTTATATCCCTCTGTTCCCTGTTTGTTCATATATCTGTCAAGGTAAGTTTTCAATGTGGGTAATGTGTAGACCTCAACCATCTCACTTGGGACTACTTTCCAGGACCCCACCACCCTGTGTGTGAAAACGATCCCCCCACATTTCGACTGAACCTTTCCCACCATATCTTGAACTTGTGCCCCCTTGTAACTGTCATTTTTGCCTTGGGAAAAAGCTTCCAACTGTTCACCCTATCTATACCCCTCATTATTTTATAAACTTCTATCAGGTGGTCTCTCAGCTTCTGTATTTCCAGGGAGAACAATCCCAGCCCACTCAAATTCTCCTCATTGCCAATATCCTCCATACCAGGCAACATCCTGGTAAATCTTTTCTGCAATCTCTCCAAAGCCTCCACGTCCTTGGAGACAATATTCCAAATGTTCCAAATGATCATAAAAATCTCCATGGAAACTTTAAACATGTCAATCAGTGTGTGATCAAATCCCCCCAGTGAGAGACAGGTTATCAATTTCAGTCTATTAATCGCTCAGTGAGTGCAAATAGTGGAATCTACCTGTGCCTGCTCGGGTTACTGAGCAAGGGCAGAAGACAGAGGCAATGGGGGAGGCTGAAAAAGTGACTGGGAAAGATGCCAAGAAGCATTGGAACCTCACTGCTTATTTCTAACTGGATTGTGTGAAAGGTTTAATATCAGTATTTACAGGGTGTTGACTTTCACAACAGTGGTGGGAATGTGTATTTCTGGGTGATATTTTGGCGATTGTTTCTATCAAATCAGCATGGGTGGTTCTCAGGCTGTTTTATTTCAGGCCTCAGATGAGGACCCAGGTGACCAATAGCATCAATAGCAGCAACTGCCTCCTCCACACAGACCCTGAGCTCCACAAGACAAAGGAATGAACAGAGACAAGCAGCTCGCTGACGGGCAATCCCACAACACAGGGAGTACACGTTTCCTGATCAGCTTCCTTGATGTGTTGGAATTCCAGGATCTGAAGAGGCTCATTTAGCACCATAAGGACCGGGATTCTCCCAAAACAAATCTCAGTGTCCAATGGGCGAGAAAACGGGAAAATTTTCTACCCTTTTTTTGGGCGTACTTTCCAGAATGAATTCCCAACTCAGAGTGATTCAGAAATGTGGGCAGCGGGTCCAAATTCCACTGGAGAGTCCGGCAACGTAGTGATGAGTGGGCCACTGCACTCACAACAATTATTGAGCCCCCTCATAGGCCCCCAACCCCCAGAATGCCACCCCCCCCCACACTCCCACCAGCATCACCCACATTGGCACTGCCCCGTGTCTGGTGGGGGGTGCCAGTATATTTTTTTCATTTACTTGGGAACTTGGGCATCATAGGCATTGCTGGCTGGGTGATATTTATTGCCCATCTGAGAGTTTGTGAGGCAATTTCAGAGGACAGTTAAAAGTTAACCACATTGCTGTGGTTCTGGAGTCACATGTAGGCCAGACCAGGAAATGATGGTAGATTTCATTCCCTAACAAACATTAGTGAACCAGATGGGTTTTTCCAACAACCAACGATGGTTTCATGGTCATCAGTAGATTCTTAATTCCAGATTTTCTTTATTGAAATCAAGTTCCACCACCTGCCGTGGAGGGATTCGAACCCGGGTCCCCAGAACATTAGCTGAGTTTCTAGATTGGTATTCTCATGATAAAACCATAAGGCCATCACCTCCCCATGGGTATGTGCATATCTTTGGTTGTGGGAGGAAACTGACGCACCCAGAGGAAAACCACACAGACGCAGGGAGAACGTGCAAACTCCACACTGACCACACAGCCAATGCTGGAATTGAATCTGGGTCCCTGGCGCTGTGAGGCTGTAGCGCTAATCTCTGTGCCACTGTGCCACACTGGGTTGACTGAACAAGCAATCCAATCTAATCCCACCATCCAGTTCTTGATCCAGAGACCCGCAGGTTACAGCATCTCACGTTTAATCCATTTTGTTTGATGTGATCAGGTTATCCGCCTCTCCCACCCTCTACCACTCTTCCAGGCAGTGAGTTCCAGACTCTTGACATCCCCCGAGTGATATAACCCATTGTCCCAAATCACCTCTAATACATTCACCAATTAATTTAAATCTTTGTCTCCAGGCTCATGGTCTGATCTGGAGAGCTGCTATGTTCTGATATAATAGTAGACATTGTAGTTCAGGCTGCTTGGAGGATGGAGAGATGTGGAGAGCTGGATGTGTTGGCGAGATTGCAACGTGACTGACCCTGAATGAGAGGTTGATGAGCTGAGATTCACAGAGTGTTTGATTTTTAGGTGTTCACTGAGTTTCTGAATGCTTGTTTCTTCCCCACAGAACCCGTGTCTGTTCCTGAACTTAGATTTCTATCTCCACCAAATGCCTCATGTTCTGGGGGCTCAGTGTCCGTCTCCTGTGAGTCTGTCCGGGGATCACTTCCCATTCAGTACACATGGTACGAAAAGACCCCGTCTGAAGATTCAAAGATATCTGACGCCAATAAACTGGATCTACATTGTCAATCCTTCACACAGCAACATCATCAATATTACTGCACAGCCTCAAATAACCAGGGAGACAAATCCAGTGAAATGCTTACAGTGTCAGTGATTCACATTTCAGAGAATGACTGCAGTTATTTAACACAAATCAGCAACACTGGTAACTATCACCTTAAGCTTCAAAAACTACAGCTAATTTTTAAGTTAATATTTGTCTGAATTGCTCACTGATAAAATTCCATCAGTCGGTCTAAGCAATTGGAATAAAAATAGAATTGCATTTATTTTTCACTTTTCACAACTTTGGGACAGTTTTAAATTCCACTCTGGTCAATGCTGGAACTGATTCAGGGCCATTGTTGTGACGTAGGAAGCTCAGTGACAAGTTATATGCAATGAGCTCCCTCAAAGAGTAATGTGATCACGAGCAGACAATCTGCTGTCTGACAATTGCTGTTTGAGAGAAAAACTTTCCCCAGGACTGGGGAGAATTCCTCAGACATTCGTTGGAATACTCAACAGATTTTAGATCAAACCTGACAATTTGCCTTTTTCTGAAAACTTCCAGCCATTGTATTAATGTTTTAACATCTTAGACAAGGAAGTATTCAATTGCATTCATAGGAACAGAAGAAATAGGAGCAGGAGTAGGCCACCTCGCCCTTCGAGCCTGCCCCACCATTCAATAAGATCATGGCTGATCTATCGTGGCTCAGTTCCACATTCCCGCCCATTCCCCATAACCCTTAATCCCCTTGCTTATCAAAAACCCATCAACCCGCGTCTTAAAAGTATTTAGCGAGGCAGCCTCCACCACTTCAACGGGCAGAGAATTCCAGAGATTCACCACCCTTTGAGTGAAGAAGTTCCTCATCAACTCCGTTCTAAACCGCGCCCCCTTTATCTTGACGCTGTGCCCCCTAGTCCTACTGTCCTTTCTGAGCGGGAAGAGTCTCTCCACCTCTATCCTATCCATCCCATTCATCATCTTATATGTCTCAATGAGATCTCCCTTCATTCTTCTAAACTCTAACGAGTACAAGCCTAGTTTATTCAGCCTCTCCTCATAGCTCAACCCCCTCAACTCCGGTATCAGCCTAGTAAACCTACTCTGCACTCACTCCAAGGCCAAAATATCCTTGCGTAAGGATATCCTTGCATAAGAACATAAGAACATAAGAACATAAGAAATAGGAGCAGGAGTAGGCCATCTAGCCCTTCGAGCCTGCCCCGCCATTCAATAAGATCATGGCTGATCTGTCGTGGCTCAGTTCCACTTTCCCGCCCTCTCCCCATAACCCTTAATCCCTTCTCCTATCAAAAACCCATCAACCCGCTTCTTAAAAATATTTAGCGAGGCAGCCTCCACCACTTCAACGGGCAGAGAATTCCAGAGATTCACCACCCTTTGAGTGAAGAAGTTCCTCCTCAACTCCGTTCTAAACCGCCTCCCCTTTATCTTGAGGCTGTGCCCCCTAGTCCTACTGTCTTTTTTGAGCGGGAAGAGTCTCTCCACCTCTATCCTATCCATCCCATTCATCATCTTATACGTCTCAATGAGATCTCCCCTCATTCTTCTAAACTCTAACGAGTACAAGCCTAGTTTATTCAGCCTCTCCTCATAGCTCAATCCCCTCAACTCCGGTATCAGCCTAGTAAACCTCCTCTGCACTCCCTCCAGGGCCAAAATATCCTTGCACAGGTGCGGCGCCCAAAACTGCACACAGTACTCCAGCTGCGGCCTCACCAATGCCCTATACAGCTGCAGCAAGACCTCCCTACTTTTATATTCAATCCCCCTCGCTATGAAGGCCAGCATCCCATTCGCCTTCCTGACCACCTGCTGCACCTGCAAGCTGGGTTTTTGCGATTCATGCACAAGGACCCCGAGGTCCCTCTGCACCGTCGCCTGCTGCAGTTTTTCGCCACGTAAGTAATAGTCCTTCCTACCATTCTTCCTACCAAAGTGGACCACCTCACACTTGCCAACATTAAATTCCATTTGCCATTTCCTGGCCCATTCGCCCAGCCTATCTAGATCCTTCTGCAGACTCTCCACACCCTCCGCACAATTTGCCGTTCCACCAATCTTGGTGTCATCAGCAAATTTCGACACCCTGCACTCGGTTCCCTCCTCCAGATCATCTATATAAATGGTAAATAGCTGAGGCCCCAGCACTGACCCCTGGGGCACCCCACTAGTCACCATCCGCCAATCCGAATAGCACCCATTGACCCCCACTCTCTGCCTCCTATTTGACAACCAATCCTCTATCCACGCTAACACCCTACCCCCAACTCCATGTCCCCTGACCTTCTGCAATAACCTCTTGTGAGGTACCTTGTCAAACGCCTTCTGAAAATCCAGAAAGACCACATCCACCGGCTCTCCTCTATCCACTGCCCTAGACACATCCTCATAGAACTCCAGTAAATTTGTCAGACACGACTTCCCTTTAATGAAACCGTGTTGCGTCCGCCCTATCAAGCAATTCCCTTCAAGATGCCTCGCAATTTCCTGCTTAATGATGGATTCTAACATTTTACCTACCACAGACGTTAAACTAACCGGCCTATAATTCCCCGCCTTTTGCCTGGCACCCTTCTTAAACAACGGCGTAACATTAGCCGTTTTCCAATCTTCCGGCACTTCCCCGGAATCCAGCGACGTCTGGAAAATAACCACCAAGGCATCCACTATCACCTCCGCCATTTCTTTCAGAACCCTCGGATGCATTCCATCCGGTCCTGGGGACTTGTCCACAATCAGCCCCTCCAGTCTGTCGAGCACCACCTCTCTAGTAACAGTAATGTCATTAAGACCCTCCATTCCTACCACCTTTCCATCGCTAACACCCGGCAAATTATTCACGTCCTCCTCCGTGAAGACAGAAACAAAAAAGTTATTCAAGACCTTCGCCATATCCCCATCCCCTACCACTAGCTCCCCTTTCTCATCCTCTAAAGGACCAACGTTCACCCTAGCCAGCCTCTTCCTTTTTATATATTTATAAAAACTCTTGCTATCCTTTTTTATATTAAGTGCTAGCCCAGCCTCATAGCTTCTCCTACCCTCCTTTATCAACTTCTTTGTCAATCTTTGTTGACATTTAAACCTTTCCCAATCCTCTTCTCGCCCACTGCTCTTAGCTACTCTAAATTCCTCCGCTTTTAATTTAACACTTTCCTTCACCTCCTTCGTTATCCACGGCTTATTACCTCTCCTCCTACTGTCCTTTTTAACCATCGGAATAAATTTCTGCTGAGCACCAAGAAAGATCTCCTTAAAGATCCTCCACTGCTCCTCAGCAGACCTACCTTCCAACACATTCCCCCAGTCCACATTCGCCAATTCTTCTCTCATCCTACCATACTCCCCTCTATTCAAACAAAGGACGCGCGTCCGGGAACCCACTTTCTCCTCCTCCATCTGCACCAGAAACTCCACCATACAATGATCACTCTCTCCAAGAGGATCCTTCACCGCAAGGTCCCTAATTCTACCCGCCTCATTACATAGCACCAGATCCAAGATAGCTTGCTCCCTCGTCGACTCCAACACACACTGTTCAAGGAAATTATCCCGGCAGCATTCCAAGAACTCCTCCTCGAGCCCACCTCGTCCAACATGGGTCGACCAATCAATATGCAAATTGAAATCTCCCATAACTACTGCCGTCCCATTCCTGCACGCCGCACTTATTTGCGTGTTAACAGCCCGCCCCACCTCCAGATCATTATTCGGGGGCCTATAGACGACACCCAACAGCGTCTTCCTCCCTTTGCTGTTCCTAATCTCCACCCACAACGATTCCACGTTCTGCTCTTTGGCTCCGATATCATCCCTTGCTACCACCTTGATACTATCCTTAATCAGCAGAGCTACGCCACCCCCTCTTTCCTCCTGCCTATCCTTCCTAAACACTTGATAGCCCTGTACATTCATCTCCCAGTCCCTGTCACCTTGCAGCCACGTCTCTGTAATGGCCACCAGATCGTATCCATTTGTGTCGATCTGCGCCACCAGCTCATCCACTTTATTCCGAATGCTTCGTGCATTCAGATAAAGCGCTTTCATCCCAGCCTTCACCTGGACCCTATTTGCCGTAACGCCACCAATTGGGACATCCTCGGCCTCTTCCCTTACCTGTACCCTATCCTTAACTTTAGACCTCATAGCGTCACCTACCCTCGCACCCTCCCCCCCCCTAATTAGTTTAAAGCCCTGTCTACAGTCCTCTTTACTCGATTCGCCAACACTCTGGTCCCAGCACGATTCAGACCAACCCCATCCCGCCCGAACAAGTCCCACCTACCCCAATACTGGTGCCAATGCCCCATAAATTCGAACCCATTCCTCCCACACCAATCCCTGAGCCACCCATTCACTTCCTTTATCCTGTCAACCCTACGCCCGTCTGCACTCAGTTCAGGCAGTAGCCCAGAGACGACCACCTTGTCGGTTCTACTTTTTAATTCCATTCCCAGCTTCTCATACTCCCTCTGCAGATCCTCAGTCCGCTCTTTGCCTACGTCGCCGGCACCCACATGTACTACAACGACCGGGTTCTCACCCTCCCACTCCAGGTTCCTCTGCAGCCCAGCTGTGACATCCTGTACCCGAGCACCAGGCAGACAACACACCCTTCTGTGCACTTTGTCATTGTGACAAAGGACAGTGTCAATACTCTTCACCCCACTATCCCCAATCACTACTACGTTCCTTTTCCCCTTCTCTTTGCCTATGTCCTGCTGCATCACTGTACCGTGTGCAGTTTGCTCACCAACCTCACCTGCCTCGTCCTCTTCCAGACTGGAAGCAAGAACCTCAAACCTGTTATGCAGATTAAGAGGCTGAGGCCTCCTCTCCTCACCCCCCTTCCTCCTCCCAGCAGCCCCCTTTTGTCCCTGACCCTTAGATTTAGCCAGTCTAGGGACACCCTCTCTCCCCCTGATGAGCCTCAGTGTCTGTAGCTCAGAGGCCAGCTCATCCACCTTGAGCTGGAGCTCCTCCAGCAACCTGCACTTACTGCAGACATGGTCACTGGGAAGGACCCTGGGGTCTGCCAGTTCCCACATCATACACAAACCACACATCACATGCCCCTCCATTATTCACTGTAATTTTTTATGGGAAAAAATTTTTTTCCTTGTTTCTTGCTGTAGTAGTTTTGAAAAAATTTTTTTCCTTGTTTTTTTTCAAACAAACTCACCTGGCCTTTTTTCCCTCAAGCCCTTTTTGATATTAAGCCCTATTAACTCACTCTGCTTCCCCCCCACTCCGCTGCCCGCTCAGATGCTGCCCGCTGTCTACACCAGGCCTCCTTTTACACCTGGCGCTGATTTAAAGCAGGCTGGTCCACAAATGCCTTTTCACCACACCCTCAGAATTCTTAAAGCAGTAAATACAATAAATAAATGCTTTAAACAGTTCTACAAAGAGTAAAGTGCTTTAAACTTATTTTAAACAGGTTTTTAACAGGTAAAATCTTAGCTCTGTCTCTCTCTCTCTCAGCTCCAGCAAACAATGGAAGGCTTCACCGTGTGGCCCCTTGATAATTAAGCAGGCTGGTCCACAAATGCCTTTTCACCACACCCTCAGAATTCTTAAAGCAGTAAATACAATAAATAAATGCTTTAAACAGTTCTACAAAGAGTAAAGTGCTTTAAACTTATTTTAAACAGGTTTTTAACAGGTAAAATCTTAGCTCTGTCTCTCTCTCTCTCAGCTCCAGCAAACAATGGAAGGCTTCACCGTGTGGCCCCTTGATAATTAAGCAGGCTGGTCCACAAATGCCTTTTCACCACACCCTCAGAATTCTTAAAGCAGTAAATACAATAAATAAATGCTTTAAACAGTTCTACAAAGAGTAAAGTGCTTTAAACTTATTTTAAACAGGTTTTTAACAGGTAAAATCTTAGCTCTGTCTCTCTCTCTCTCAGCTCCAGCAAACAAACAATGTGGATTCTGATTCTTTTCATCTTTTCTCTGCCTGGTGAGTCAGGGACAAAACTGGATACCGAGATGATGAGTGTTAGATTAATTCTAGAGCATGGTTTATCCTGCAGAGATATTTAAATACTTGGAGACATGTAAAGCTATAAAAACTCAGCAAAAATAAATTAGTGGCATTTTTATAATATTTGTAGCTATTTTGTTGATAGTATTGTACCACAGAAATAATTACCCAGCAAATAGTAAACTGCATTACTGGTTATGAATATAAATTAACATATTTAGTTTTGTTAAAGAACGATGTGATTGAAATAATTAAAATGCAGAAGCAACACACTTAAGTACAGTAAAGTTTAACTTGTTCATGTAGTTTCACGCTCAATATATCCTGGAGACTGGAGGGTTTGATTCCCTCAGTTTGTTGGAGTGCAATGCAGAATGATTCCAATGGCAGGGGTTCAATCCTCAGACCGGCTGTAGTAGTTTATGGAAATCTGCCTCCTCACCTTTTCCCACTTCAGTCAAGGCAGATGTTGAATTTAATGACAATCCACCTCCACGAATCACATATTTGGAATGCCAGCCTAATCCAGTCCCACTCTCGGGGCTTTGAAATTCCAGCCATTCCCAGGACTTTCTCCATGACAGGGACCCTCCAGACCTGGGTGTCAGATTAACCTTTCACCTGAAAGTCATCACCGAGCTCTGTGAACATGACTGGGGGAGGAAAATCTGAGCCATCTTGTCCCTCAGTATTACACTGGAATGTTCCTGTAGATTTTATACTCCAGTCTCTGGAGTGGGACCTGACCCTGCAATCCACCCATTCAGAGGCGCCAGTGCGAAGCTTGAGTGACAAGGTGACACAATAACAATGGCCACTATACATTAACAAGAAATCATTGGCAGTGAAGCACTTTGGCACTGACAGCATGGCTCTAATTTCATGTTTTCATTCAGCACAAACTAGAAAGAGAATGATGAATACAGATATTGGAGAGTTTCCTCTGTACACAGTGGTAAATCTTATTAAAATATTTCTCTCTGCATTAAGCAGTTATTTACTTGGTCAATTGCTGAAATGTTGTCTCCTCAGTTTCAGGTGCATTGTGGGCAGAAGAGAGAGTCACAGGAATTGTGGGAAGAGCGATCACAATAAATTGCCATTATAATGAAATATACAAACAAAATATGAAATATTGGTGCCGGGGTCAGACTAACCAGTGCTCATATTTAGTGAGAACGGATGATCCAGATGGACAGCGAGGGAGAATGTCGATCACAGATAACAAGGCACAAAGAATATTTGCTGTTACGATGGAGAATCTTCACTCCGGAGATGCAGGATGGTATCGCTGTGGAATTGTTACATCTGGCAAAGATCCAAAGTTTACTGTGGAGCTGCAAATATCTCACGGTACATTATTCTCAATGATTTTCTTTTTTACTGCAATGTCTGATCCATGTTTTATTTACAAGGAAACATTGACAGCTCCAATATCCCGAGGCTCTGCAGCAATGCAGAGTCTGACAGCTAGAGGGCAGAGATCTGGAAATCCGACTCTTGTGACACAAACTCAATTTGTGGCCTGTCCAACATTCTGATCAAAAACTTCAAACATTATCAGACTAACAATTCCTTTCACTATGGGATATTGTGAAAGAAATTACCCGCGATGCTCAGAATATTTTCCTGTCTCTGAAATGTATTAAATATCACACTGTCAGATTTTTACAGTCCGGATCAATCTTTCAAATAAACCAGTGAAAACTCAGGGTGAAGCTGACAGATTAAAAGTTAAATTGGCAAATTTAACAAGTAAATAATCCAAAATGGCGAAAGCCCCTGAAAGGGATCAAAGAACAAAGAACAATATAGCACAGGAACAGGCCCTTCGGCCCTCCAATCCTGCACCAATCACATTTACCTATCTAGACCAGGCGCTTATATTCCTCTCCTCCATGTTTGTTCATATGTCTGTCACGATAAGTCTTAAATGTGGCTAATATATCTGCCTCAACCACCTCACTTGGAAGTGCGTTCCAGATCCCCACCACAGCCTGTGTAAAAAAGTTCCCCTGTGCATCTCCATTGAACCTCTCCCCCTGATCTTGAATTCTGCCCCCTTGTAATTGTCATTTCTGTCCTGGGAAAAATCTTCCAACTGTTCACTCTATCTATAACTTTCATAATTTTTCCAGGGAGAATAATCCCAACTCTTTCAAGCTCTCCTCATAGTTAATACCCTCCATACCAGGCAACAACCTGGTAAATCTTTGCTGTAATCTCTCCAAAGCCTCCACGTCCTTTTGGTTGTGCGATGACCAGAATTGGAGAAGTATTCCAAATTTTCCACATGATCATAAAAATCTCCTTAGAAACTTTAAATGTGTCAATCAGTGTGTGATCAAATCCCCCCAGTGAGAGACGGGTTATCAGCTTCAGTCTGTTAATCAGACAGCGAGTGCAATTAGTGGAATCTACCTGTGCCTGCTCGGGTTACTGAGCAAGGGCAGAAGACAGAGGCAATGGGGGAGGCTGAAGAAGTGACTGGGAAAGATGCCAAGAAGCATTGGAACCTCACTGCTTATTTCTAACTGGATTGTGTGAAAGGTTTAATATCAGTATTTACAGGGTGTTGGCTTTCACAAAGGTGGTGGGAATGTGTATTTCTGGGTGATATTTTGGCGATTGTATCTATCAGATCAGCATGGGTGGCTCTCAGATTGTTTTATTTTGGGCCACAGATGTGGACCCAGGTGACAAATAGCTTCAATAGCAGCAACTGCCTCCTCCACACAGACCCTGAGCTCCACAAGACAAAGGAATGAACACAGACAAGCAGCTCGCTGACGGGCAATCCCACAACTCAGGGAGTACACGTTTCCTGATCAGCTTCCTTGATGTGTTGGAATTCCAGTGTCTGAAGAGGCTCATTTGACAGCAACCAGAACGCTTCACCAACACAGATTGATTCAATCTGAAATGTGGTCAGCGGGTCCAAATCCCACTGGAGAGGCTGCCAGCGTAGTGCTGAGTGGACCACTGCACACACACTGATCTGTCACTGCAGAGACTGGCGCATGACCACTGGCCCCGTCACCGCTGGCCTCCCAATCACTGGCTATCCCGACCCCCTTACCACCATCCGACCACTGGCCTACCAAAGCTCTCCTGGGCCAGACCCAATCACTTCCCACGCAGAAAGCCAGCACTGATCTCCCACCACCTGGATGGCCATCCCCAATCTCCTCCCACCCAGGGACAGACCAGAACGCTTCTCCGACACAGAGTGATTCAGTGTGAAATGTGGTCAGCTGAACCAAATCCCACTGCAGAGTCCTGCAGCGTATTGCTGAATGGGCCACTGCACACACAACAATCTGTCACTGCGGATATTGGCGCATGCGCGCTGGTCCCCTCTTCGCTGGCCTCCCGATGATTGGCCATCTCGACCCCCACCACCATCTGACCGCTGGCCTACCAGAGCTCTCCTGATGCTCAGATAGCCAAGCCCAATCTCCCCCCCAACCCAGATGGCCAGCCCCAATCTCCCCCCACCCTGATGGCCAGCCCTGATCTCCCCCCACCAAGGTGGCCAGTGCTGATCACCCTCCTCTTTCCTATCCCACCGATCCCAGTGCACAGTGTCAATGAAAACCCCCAACTCATTGAGCCCCCAATAGGCCCCACCCTCTAGTATGCCACTCCCCACCCCCCCTCCTGCTCGAACCACCCAGATTGGCACTGGTGCCTGGTGGGAGGTGCAAGTTTTTGTTTTGCTTTCATTTGGGGACATGGGCATCGCTGGCTGGGTGGCATTTATTGCCCATCCCGAGAGGTTTGCAAGGCCATTTCAGAGGACAGTTAAGAATTAACCTCATGTAGGCCAGACCAGGAAAGGATGGTAGATTTCATTCCCTAATAGGCATCAGTGAACCAGGTGGGTTTTTCCAACAACTGACAATGGATTCATGGTCATCAGTAGATTCTTAATTCCAGATTTTCTTTATTGAAATCAAATTCCAGCAACTGCCGTGGCAGGATTCAAAGACAGGTCCCCAGAACATTAGCAGAGATTCTGGATTATTCGGCTTGCGAGAACACCACTAGGCCATCACCTCCCCATGGATATATCCATATCTTTGGTTGTGGGAGGAAACTGAAGCACCCAGAGGAAAACCACGCAGACACAGGGAGAACATGCAAATTCCACATTGACCACACAGCCAATGCAGGAATTGAGTCCGGGCCCCTGGCGCTGTGAGGCTGCAGTGCTACTGTGCCACACTGGATTCACTGAACAAACAGTCCAATCTAATCCCACCATCCAGTTCTTGATCCAGAGCCCTGTAGGTTACAGCATCTCATGTTTCATCCATTTTGTTTAATGTGATCAGGTTATCCACCTCTCCCACCCTCTCCCACTCTTCCAGGCAGTGAGTTCCAGACCCTCAACATCCCCTGACCAAAATGACACATTGCTCCAAGTCTCCTCTAATCCATTCACCAATTAATTTAAATCTTGAGCTCATGCTTCATGGTCTGATCTGGAGAGCTGCTATGTTCTGATGTAATAGTAAACATTGTAGTTCAGGCTGCTTGGAGGATGGAGAGATATGGAGAGCGAGATGTGTTGGTGAGATTGGAACATGACTGACCCTGAATGAGAGGTTGATGAGCAGAAATTCACAGGGTGTTTGATTTTTAGATGTTCAGTCAGTTCCTGAATGTTTGTTTCTCACAGAACCCCTGTCTGTTCCTGAAATGAAATTTCTATCACCACCAAATGCCTCATGTTCTGGGGGCTCAGTGTCCGTCTCCTGTGAGTCTGTCCGGGGATCACTTCCCATTCAGTACACATGGTACGAAAAGACCCCGTCTGAAGATTCAAAGATCTCTGACGCCAATAAACTGGATCTACATTGTCAATTCTTCACACAGCAACATCATCAATATTACTGCACAGCCTCAAATAACCAGGGAGACAAATCCAGTGAAATGCTTACAGTGTCAGTGATTCACATTTCAGAGAATGACTGCAGTTATTTAACACAAATCAGCAACACTGGTAACTATCACCTTAAGCTTCAAAAACTACAACTAATTTTTAAGTTAATATTTGTCTGAATTGCTCACTGATTAAATTCCATCAGTCGGTCTAAGCAATTGGAATAAAAATAGAATTGCATTTATTTTTCACTTTTCACAACTTCGGGACAGTTTTAACTTCCATTCTGGTCAATGCTGGAACTGATTCAGGGCCATTGTTGTGACGTAGGAAGCTCAGTGACAAGTTATATGCAATGAGCTCCCTCAAAGAGTAATGTGATCATGAGCAGACAATCTGCTGTCTGACAGTTGCTGTTTGAGAGAAAAACTTTCCCCAGGACTGGGGAGAATTCCTCAGACATTCGTTGGAATACTCAACAGATTTTAGATCAAACCTGACAATTTGCCTTTTTCTGAAAACTTCCAGCCATTATATTAATGTTTTAACATCTTAGACAAGGAAGTATTCAATTGCATTCATAAGAACATAAGAAATAGGAGCAGGAGTAGGCCATCTCGCCCTTCGAGCCTGCCCCGCCATTCAATAAGATCATGGCTGATCTATCGTGGCTCAGTTCCACATTCCCGCCTACTCCCCATAACCCTTAATCCCCTCACTTATCAAAAACCCATCAACCCACGTCTTAAAAATATTTAGCGAGGCAGCCTCCACCACTTCAACGGGCAGAGAATTCCAGAGATTCACCACCCTTTGAGTGAAGAAGTTCCTCCTCAACTCCGTTCTAAACCGCGCCCCCTTTATCTTGAGGCTGTGCCCCCTAGTCCTACTGTCCTTTCTGAGCGGGAAGAGTCTCTCCACCTCTACCCTATCCATCCCATTCATCATCTTATATGTCTCAATGAGATCTCCCTTCATTCTTCTAAACTCTAACGAGTACAAGCCTAGTTTATTCAGCCTCTCCTCATAGCTCAACCCCCTCAACTCCGGTATCAGCCTAGTAAACCTACTCTGCACTCACTCCAAGGCCAAAATATCCTTGCGTAAGGATATCCTTGCATAACAATGTGGATTCTGATTCTTTTCATCTTTTCTCTGCCTGGTGAGTCAGGGACATAACTGGATACCGAGATGATGAGTGTTAGATTAATTCTAGAGCATGGTTTATCCTGCAGAGATATTTAAATACTTGGAGACATGTAAAGCTATAAAAACTCAGCAAAAATAAATTAGTGGCATTTTTATAATATTTGTAGCTATTTTGTTGATAGTATTGTACCACAGAAATAATTACCCAGCAAATAGTAAACTGCATTACTGGTTATGAATATAAATTAACATATTTAGTTTTGTTAAAGAACGATGTGATTGAAATAATTAAAATGCAGAAGCAACACACTTAAGTACAGTAAAGTTTAACTTGTTCATGTAGTTTCACGCTCAATATATCCTGGAGAATAGAGGGTTTGATTCCCTCAGTTTGTTGGAGTGCAATGCAGAATGATTCCAATCGCAGGGTTCAGTCCTCAGACCAGCTGTGGTAGTTTATGGAAATCTGCCTCCTCACCTTTTCCCACTTCAGTCAAGGCAGATGTTGAATTTAATGACAATCCACCTCCACGAATCACATATTTGGAATGCCAGCCTAATCCAGTCCCACTTTCGGGTCTTTGAAATTCCAGCCATTCCCAGGACTTTCTCCATGACAGGGACCCTCCAGACCTGGGTGTCAGATTAACCTTTCACCTGAAAGTCATCACCGAAATCTGTGAACATGACTGGGGGAGGAAAATCTGAGCCATCTCGTCCCTCAGTGTGACACTGGAATGTTCCTGTAGATTTTATACTCCAGTCTCTGGAGTGGGACCTGACCCTGCAATCCACCCATTCAGAGGCGCCAGTGCAAAGCTTGAGTGACAAGGTGACACAATAACAATGGCCACTATACATTAACAAGAAATCATTGGCAGTGAAGTACTTTGGCACTGACAGCACGGCTCTATATTCATGTCTTCATTCAGCACAAACTAGAAAGAGAATGATGAATACAGATGTTGGAGAGTTTCCTCTGAACACAGTGGTAAATCTTATTAAAATATTTCTCTCTGCATGAAGCAGTTATTTACTTGGTCAATTGCTGAAATGTTGTCTCCTCAGTTTCAGGTGCATTGTGGGCAGAAAAGAGAGTCACAGGAATTGTGGGAAGAGCGATCACAATAAATTGCCATTATAATGAAATATACAAACAAAATATGAAATATTGGTGCCGGGGTCAGACTAACCAGTGCTCATATTTAGTGGGAACGTATGGTCCAGATGGACGGCGAGGGAGAATGTCGATCACAGATAACAAGGCACAAAGAATATTTGCTGTTACGATGGAGAATCTTCACTCCGGAGATGCAGGATGGTATCGCTGTGGAATTGTTACATCTGGCATCGATCCAAAGTTTACTGTGGAGCTGCAAATATCTCACGGTACATTATTCTCAATGATTTTCTTTATTACTGAAATGCCTGATCCATGTTTTATTCACAAGGAAACATTGACAGCTCCGATATCCCGAGGCTCTGCAGCAATGCAGAGTCTGACAGCTAGAGGGCAGAGATCTGGAAATCTGACTCTTGTGACACAAACTCAGTTTGTGGCCTGTCCAACATTCTGATCAAAAACTTCAAACATTATCAGGCTAACAATTCCTTTAACTATGGGATATTGTGAAAGACATTACCCGCAATGCTCAGAGTATTTTTCTGTCTCTGAAATGTATTACATATCACACTGTCAGATTTTTACAGTCTGGATCAATCTAATAGTCAGACATTAACAAAGTGAAGTGAGCAGCCAGTTGGTAGTAATTGTACCTTGTTGGTTTAGCACTGAATGGTGGGGCTGGGTGGGGGAGCACAGAGGGGTTAAATACACAGAAATTGACAATATGTTGGGAAGCCAGTCAAACTCCCAACATCCGTATGTATCCGCAATGTGTCAGTTTGTGCTTCTTTCAAATAAACCACTGAAAACTCAGGGTGAAGCTGACAGATTAAAAGTTAAATTGGCAAATTTAACAAGTAAATAATCCAAAATGGTGAAAGCCCCTGAAAGGGATCAAAGAACAAAGAACAGTACAGCACAGGAACAGGCCCTTCGGCCCTCCAAGCCTGCACCAATCACATTTACCTATCTAGACCAGGCGCTTATATTCCTCTCCTCCATGTTTGTTCATATGTCTGTCACGATAAGTCTTAAATGTGGCTAATATATCTGCCCCAACCACCTCACTTGGAAGTGCGTTCCAGGTCCCCACCACAGCCTGTGTAAAAAAGTTCCCCTGTGCATCTCCATTGAACCTCTCCCCCTGATCTTGAATTCTGCCCCCTTGTAATTGTCATTTCTGTCCTGGGAAAAATCTTCCAACTGTTCACTCTATCTATAACTTTCATAATTTTTCCAGGGAGAATAATCCCAACTCTTTCAAGCTCTCCTCATAGTTAATACCCTCCATACCAGGCAACAACCTGGTAAATCTTTCCTGTAATCTCTCCAAAGCCTTCACGTCCTTTTGGTTGTGCGATGACCAGAATTGGAGAAGTATTCCAAATTTTCCACATGATCATAAAAATCTCCTTGGAAACTTTAAATGTGTCAATCAGTGTGTGATCAAATCCCCCCAGTGAGAGACGGGTTATCAGCTTCAGTCTGTTAATCAGACAGCGAGTGCAATTAGTGGAATCTACCTGTGCCTGCTCGGGTTACTGAGCAAGGGCAGAAGACAGAGGCAATGGGGGAGGCTGAAGAAGTGACTGGGAAAGATGCCAAGAAGCATTGGAACCTCACTGCTTATTTCTAACTGGATTGTGTGAAAGGTTTAACATCAGTATTTACAGGGTGTTGACTTTCACAACAGTGGTGGGAATGTGTATTTCGGCGATTGTATCTATCAGATCAGCATGGGTGGTTCTCAGACTTTTTTATTTTGGGCCACAGATGTGGACCCAGGTGACAAATAGCTTCAATAGCAGCAACTGCCTCCTCCACACAGACCCTGAGCTCCACAAGACAAAGGAATGAACAGAGACAAGCAGCTCACTGACGGGCAATCCCACAACTCAGGGAGTACACGTTTCCTGATCAACTTCCTTGATATGTTGGAATTCCAGTGTCTGAAGAGGCTCGTTTGACAGCAATCAGAACGATTCACCGACACAGAGTGATTCCATCTGAAATGTGGTCAGCGGGTCCAAATCCCACTGGAGAGGCTGCCAGCGTAGTGCTGAGTGGACCACTGCACACACACTGATCTGTCACTGCAGAGATTGGCGCATGACCACTGGCCCCGTCACCGCTGGCCTCCCAATCACTGGCTATGCCGACACCCTTGCCACCATCCGACCACTGGCCTACCAAAGCTCTCCTGGGCCAGACCCAATCACTTCCCACGCAGAAAGCCAGCACTGATCTCCCACCACCTGGATGGCCATCCCCAATCTCCTCCCACCCAGACAGCCAGGGACAGACCAGAACGCTTCTCCAACACAGAGTGATTCAGTCTGAAATGTGGTCAGCTGGACCAAATCCCACTGCAGAGTCCTGCAGCGTATTGCTGAATGGGCCACTGCACACACAACAATCTGTCACTGCGGATATTGGTGCATGCACGCTGGTCCCCCCTTCGCTGGCCTCCCAATGATTGGCCATCTCGACCCCCACCACCATCTGACCACTGGCCTACCAGAGCTCTCCTGATGCTCAGATAGCCAAGCCCAATCTCCCCCCCACCCAGATGGCCAGCACCAATCTCCCCCCACCCTGATGGCCAACCCTGATCTCCCCCCACCAAGGTGGCCAGTGCTGATCACCCTCCCCTTTCCCTATCCCACCGATCCCAGTGCACAGTGTCAATGAAAACCCCCTAACTCGTTGAGCCCCCAATAGGCTCCACCCTCTAGTATGCCACTCCCCTCCCCCCCTCCCGCCAGAACCACCCAGATTGGCACTGGTGCCTGGTGGGAGGTGCAAGTTTTTGTTTTGCTTTCATTTGGGGACATGGGCATCGCTGGCTGGGTGGCATTTATTGCCCATCCCGAGAGGTTTGCAAGGCCATTTCAGAGGACAGTTAAGAATTAACCTCATGTAGGCCAGACCAGGAAAGGATGGTAGATTTCATTCCCTAATAGGCATCAGTGAACCAGGTGGGTTTTTCCAACAACTGACAATGGTTTCATGGTCATCAGTAGATTCTTAATTCCAGATTTTCTTTATTGAAATCAAATTCCAGCAACTGCCGTGGCAGGATTCAAAGACAGGTCCCCAGAACATTAACAGAGATTCTGGATTATTCGGCTTGCGAGAACACCACTAGGCCATCACCTCCCCATGGATATATCCATATCTTTGGTTGTGGGAGGAAACTGAAGCACCCAGAGGAAAACCACGCAGACACAGGGAGAACATGCAAATTCCACATTGACCACACAGCCAATGCAGGAATTGAGTCCAGGCCCCTGGCGCTGTGAGGCTGCAGTGCTACTGTGCCACACTGGATTCACTGAACAAACAGTCCAATCTAATCCCACCATCCAGTTCTTGATCCAGAGCCCTGTAGGTTACAGCATCTCATGTTTCATCCATTTTGTTTAATGTGATCAGGTTATCCACCTCTCCCACTCTTCCAGGCAGTGAGTTCCAGACCCTCAACATCCCCTGACCAAAATGACACATTGCTCCAAGTCTCCTCTAATCCATTCACCAATTAATTTAAATCTTGAGCTCATGCTTCATGGTCTGATCTGGAGAGCTGCTATGTTCTGATATAATAGTAAACATTGTAGTTCAGGCTGCTTGGAGGATGGAGAGATATGGAGAGCGAGATGTGTTGGTGAGATTGCAACGTGACTGACCCTGAATGAGAGGTTGATGAGCAGAAATTCACAGGGTGTTTGATTTTTAGATGTTCAGTCAGTTCCTGAATGTTTGTTTCTCACAGAACCCCTGTCTGTTCCTGAAATGAAATTTCTATCACCACCAAATGCCTCATGTTCTGGGGGCTCAGTGTCCGTCTCCTGTGAGTCTGTCCGGGGATCACTTCCCATTCAGTACACATGGTATGAAAAGACCCAGTCTGATGATTCAAAGATCTCTGACACCAATAAACTGGATCTACATTGTCAATCCTTCACACAGCAACGTCATCAATATTACTGCACAGCCTCAAATAACCAGGGAGACAAATCCAGTGAAATGCTTACAATGTCAGTGATTCACATTTCAGAGAATGATTGCAGTTATTTAACACAAGTCAGCAACATTGGTAACTATTAGTTTAAGCTTCATAAAATTCAACTCATGTTTTAAATTAATGTCTGTATGAATTGCTCACGGGTTTACTTCTATTGGTAGTTCCAAGCAATTTTAATTAAATAGAATTGCATTTATTTATCACTTTTCACAACTTCAGGACAGTTTTAAATTCCATTCTGATTGATGCTGGAACTGATTCAGAGCCATTGTTGTGATATAGGAAGCTCAGCACCAATTTATGAGCAATGAGCTCCCTCAAAGAGCAATGTGATCATGAGCAGACAATCTGCTGTCTGAGAATTGCTGTTTGAGATTGCAATAATTCCAGGAGGTGGATCTGAAAAAGATGTGCTTTTATTGTGTAAAATGAAAATAAACAATAACAACATGCCTGTGCTGAACACAACAAAACCCAACCAGGGCTCAAAGATTAATGGAACTTCTCAAGGTCTTGCTTTTAAAGGGCTTATTATACAATCTCATTATGGTTGTCTAATTATCAATCCTCAGGGAGCACATATTCAATGAGCCCAATGATATCAAACAGGGAAGTTTTTAATTGCATTGCAAGATGCATTGGAGAGATTTCTAAGAACACAGTGATAAATCCTACTGAAACATATCTGTTTTGAATTAAACAATTATTTTCAGTTAAATTTTTGACCTGTTGTCTTTTCAGCTCCAAGTGCACTGTGGGCAAAAAATAATGTAACAGGAGTTTTAGGAAGAGCGATCACTATCGATTGTCACTATGACAAATTGTCCCAGTCACATGTGAAATATTGGAGCCGTCGGTGCACTGTTTTGGTAAAATCAGACGATCCAGATGGACGGAGAGGGAGAATGTCGATCACAGATAACAAGACACAAGGATTATTTGTTGTTACTATGGAGGGTCTTCGCCCAGGAGATGCAGGATGGTACAGCTGTGGTATTGATAAGCCCGGCCTCCTTTCAATATTTCCTGTAAAGCTACAAATATCTGACGGTAAATTGTTCTCGGTGATTATCTTTATTAATCTCAACTGAAATGACTGATCGGTGCTTTATCTGGGAGGAGACATTGACAGCTCCGATGTCTGGAGGCTCCGCGGCAGTGCAGTGTCTGGCAGCTAGAGGGCAGTTAGAACAATGATTATGTTGGAGGAATTGTAATTCAGAGGCTCAGAGTAATGATCCAGAGAGATGGGGTCAGATTTATTGCACCTTAGACCACACTCTCCTGGTTAACATGTTGGCAAGGCCACCCCATGCTCCCGATGCCTGAACAATAGACCTTCCCACTTCCCAAATACTCACCAGATACTCACCAACAGCTCAGTTCTTCTCCTGTAGTTAATTCCTTCAGCTCATTAAACCTCTGCTTTCGGTTGAAGTCAGACTCCAGCGCTGAGTTCAAAAACAAAGGGACTCAGTACAAAAAGAGCAGTTCAAGCCAGTTTCCCAATTAACTATTTCAGTTGCTGCCAGCTGATAGCTTCTATCTCCCACCTCATGTCCTTTGGATGATACTTACATTGGAATTTTACTGAGTGTCCGCTGTGGTATCGGAGCGGGTGTAGGGCAGACAATGGAAATGTCTGTTGACCTTGGGTGGGATTTTTCAGTCTCGCTCATTTGAGGCCAAAAGACCCCACCCTAGACAGTACTGACATTTAAATGTTAAATGGTACTTAATGTTAAATGTTAAATATAAATACAAACAATGGCCAGAATTCAACAAACTCATCTGCGGCTGAGATTCTCCTGTCCTGCTGCTGTGAATGGAGATTTGCCTGAGCACCAAATTCCCTATTCCAACCGGCAGTGGGGCCGGATCACCTGATATCGGAGAATTCAGGTCAAGAATAGATTTTTAAGCCTCCGTTATCTCAGCAAACATCCACAGACTATCTCAGGTCACACTCCAATGCTTGTCACTAACCAATTTGCTATCATGAATATCTGCTGTCCATGAGAACAATCAATAGATACTACCTGCATTCGGACAAATTCCCACTGCCATCTCTCTCTCTAACGCTTTCCCTTCCTCCTCACAGCTTGGGTGAGGTCTAGAAATATTGGTAATGTGAAACTATTTAATTTTTTGGTCAATCTGAAGATTAAAGTTTTAAAGTTTAATATTAAAGCCTTTTTAAATTAGTGTCACAAATAGGCTTGCATTAACACTGCAATGAAGTTACTGTGAAAATCCGTTAATGATTTTTATTTCCACAGAACCCGTGTCCGTTCCTGAACTGAAATTTCTATCTCCACAAAATGCTTCATGCTCTGGGGGCTCAGTGTCCGTCTCCTGTGAGTCTGTCCGGGGATCACTTCCCATTCAGTACACATGGTACGAAAAGACCCCGTCTGAAGATTCAAAGATCTCTGACACCAATAAACTGGATCTACATTGTCAATCCTTTACACAGCAACATCATCAATATTACTGCGCAGCCTCAAATAACCAGGGAGACAAATCCAGTGAAATGCTTACAGTGTCAGTGATCCACATTTCAGAGAATGACTGTAGTTATTTAACACAAATCAACAACATTGGTAAATATCACTTTAAGCTTTAAAAAATTCAATTGATTTTTTAAATTAATGTCTGTCTGAATTGCTCACAGATTTAGTTCTATTGGTAGTTCCAAGCAATTTTAATAAAAATAGAATTGTATTTATTTATCACTTTTCACAACTTCAGGACAGTTTCAAAGTCCGTTCTGGTCAATGCTGGAACTGATTCAGAGCCATTGTTGTGATGTAGGAAGCTCAGCACCAATTTATGAGCAATAAGCTCCCTCAAAGAGCAATGTGATCATGAGCAGACAATCTGCTGTATGACAATTGCTGTTTGAGATTGCAATAACTCCAGGAGGTGGATATGAAAGAGCTGTGCTTTTATTGTACAAAATGAAAATAAACAATAACAACATGCCTGTGGTGAACACAGCAAATCTCAACCAGGGCTAAAAGATTAATGGAACTCTCAAGGTCTTGCTTTATAAAGGGCTTATTATTAAATCTCATTATCAATCCACAGGGACCACATATTCACTGAGCCCAATGATATCAAACAGGGGAGTACTGAATTGCATGACAAGATGCATTGGAGAGATTTCTAAGAACACAGTAGTAAATCCTCCTGAAACATATCTATTTGAATTAAACAATTATTTTCAGTTCAATTTTTGATCTGTTGTCTTTTCAGCTCTGAGTGCTTTGTGGGCAAAAAATAATGCAACAGGAGTTTTGGGAAGAGCGATCACGATCGATTGTCACTATGACAAATTGTCCCAGTCACATGTGAAATATTGGAGTCGTCAGTGCTCTGTTTTGGTAAAATCAGACGATCCAGATGGACGGCGAGGGAGAATGTCGATCACAGATAACGAGACACAAGGATTATTTGTTGTTACGATGGAGGATCTTCGCTCAGGAGATGCAGGATGGTACAGCTGTGGCATTGCTAACTCCGGGCTCCTTTCAATATTTCCTGTAAAGCTTCAAATATTTGACGGTAAATTGTTCTCGGTGATTATCTTTATTACTCTCGACTGAAATGTCTGATCGATTCTTTATCTGGGAAGAGACTTTGACAACTCTGATATCCTGAGGCTCAGCAGCAGTGCAGAGTCTGGCAGCTAGAGGGCAGTTAGAACAAATGATTATGTTGGAGGAATTGTAATTCAGAGGCTCAGAGTAAAGATCCAGAGAGATGGGGTCAGATTTATTGCACCTTGGACCACGCTGTCCTGGATAACAATTTGGCAAGGACCCCACTCATGCGCCCGTTGCCTGGACAATGGACCTTGACCACTTCCCAAATACTCACCAGATACTCACCAACAGCTCACCTCTTCTCCTGTAGTAAATTCCTTCAGCTCATTAAACCTCCACACTTGATTGAAGTCAGACTCCAGTGCTGATTGTACTGAGAATGTCTGAATTTGTATGTTCAAAAATAAAGGACTCAGTACAAAAAGATCAGTTCAAGCCAGTTTCCCCAATTAACTATTTCAGTTGCTTTCAGCTAATAGCTTCTATCTCCCAACTGATGTCCTTTGGATGATACTTATGTCGGAATTTTACTGCCTCGCCCACCGTGGTATCGGAGCGGGTGTGGGGCAGACAGCGGAAATGTCTGTTGACCTTGGGTGGGATTTTCCAGTCTCGCTCATTCAAGGCCATAAAACCCCGCTCTCGACTTTAACAGTACTCACACTTAAATGTTAACTGGTACTTACTGTTGAATGTTAAATGCAAATGCAAACAATGGCTGGAATTCACCAAACTTGTCTGCAGCTGGAATTATCCAGTCCCGCTGCTGTGAATGGAGATTTGGCTGAGCGCCAAATTCCCTATTCTAACTGGCAGCAGGGGCGGATTGCTCGATATCGGAGAATTCAGGTCAAGATTAGATTTTAGGAAAGATATTTAAGTCTCCGTTCTCTCAGCAAACATAAACAGTTTATCTCAGGTCACACTCCAATGCTTGGCACTCACTAATCTGCTGTCATGAATATCTGCTGTCTGTGAGAGCAATCGATGGATACTACCTGCTTTTGGCCAATTTCTCACTTCCATCTCTCTCTCTCTAACACTTTCCCTTCCTCTTCACATCCTGAATGAGTTCCGGAAATATTGGTAATATGAAACTAATTAATTTTTTTGTCATTCTAAAGTTTAAAGTTTTAAAGTTTGAAGTTAAACCTTTTTTTAATTACTGTCACAAGTAGGCTTACATTAACACTGCAACAAAGTTACTGAAAAAATCCGTCAATGATTGTCTTTTTCCCACAGAACCCGCGTCTGTTCCTGAACTGAAATTTTTATCACCACCAAATGCCTCATGTTCTGGCGGCTCAGTGTCCGTCTCCTGTGAGTCTGTCCGGGGATCACTTCCCATTCAGTACACATGGTATGAAAAGACCCCGTCTGAAGATTCAAAGATCTCTGACACCAATAAACTGGATCTACATTGTCAATCCTTCACACAGCAACATCATCAATATTACTGCACAGCCTCAAATAACCAGGGAGACAAATCCAGTGAGATGTTTAACATTTCACTGATCAACGGCTTAGGGGAGACTTGCAGTTATGTGACACAGATCAACACCGTTGGTAAGTGATAGTGTAAACATACAATGTGGTCAGTGAAATATTTATTGGTATTTGTCTATTCTGATTGCTGGTTAGCTTCCTCATGTCTCTCTGAATGACTGTAATGAAAAAATTCACTCTGCTTTGTCCCTCAGCCACTCGGAACAAAGTTACCAATTAAAATATTAGTTGAAATTATCAGGATCATAAAATATTGCCCAAACATGTGTAAACGTTGCAGTAATCCCATTAAAATTAAATAGAACTTGATTGATAAAATCTCCATTAACCATCCCTGTTCCCATTTCTTGGAGGTCAAATTGTGAAAAACAACCTTTAACTGATGTTTCTTGCTTTAGGATGAATGGTAAGGATAGAGAGTTGAAGAGTTGATGTGAAATGATCGCATCTTAAAAGGCCTCACTTACAAAATGAAAGAATGTTTTACATTTATTTTCACAGTCACCTGACTTCTCAAAGCACTTTACAACCAATGAAATGCTTTTTGAAACACTGTCACTGTTGTGAGGCAGGAAACACAGCAGCCAATTTGCACACAGCAAACTCAAAATAATGAACTGAGAACCTGTTTTTGATTGAGGGATAAATATCGCTGGGTGATTTGGAATAACGCTTCTGTTTTTCTTCAGGACATCTTGTGCCACAGATCTTATACATCCATAGATTCATAGAATCCATAAAATCCTTCAGTGCAGAAAGAGCCATTTGGCCCATCGAGTCTCTGCCAACAACAATCCCACCCAGGACTTATCGCCATAACCCCATGTTTTTACCCGAGCTAGTTCCCCCTGACACTAAGAGGCAATTTAGCTTGGCCAATCCACCTAACCTGCACATCTTTGGCCTGTAGGAGGTAACCAGAACGCCCAGGGGAAATCCACGCAGACACGGGGAGAATGTGTAAACTCTACACAAACAATCACCCGAGGCCAGATTTGAACCCAGGACTCTGGCGCTGTAGGGCAGCAGTGCTAACCACTGTGCCACCATGCTACCCATAGAGCAAGCAGATTGGGGACTCAGTTCAACATCCCATCCGAAATGCAGCACCTCCAACTGTGCAGCACTTCCTCAGTACTGCACAGGAGTGTCAGCTTTGATTTTTGAGTCCTAGAGCAGGGCTTGAATACAGAACCTTGTGGCTGCAGACACAAGAGTGCTACCAACAGCTAACACCAGCAGAGACTCATTAGAATAGAAGGAAATGATCTGCTACATCTATTCAAAATTATTTGAGGCTTTGATAAGATAAATTGAGACCAATTATTTCCAGTAGTAAGTGAGTGAATAACACAGAGAATACAATTAAGGTCATCATTAAAAGGACAGCAGGAGAAGTTGGGAGAACTTTTATAGATGTAAATGATTATTAGGGTATGGATTGGATTAGAACCAGGATCAACAGTAGCTTTTACAAGGGAAGCAAAAAAAGGAGCAGACATTTAGGAGGATTTGGGGAAAAGACACAACAATGGGAGTGACACTGTAGACTCGATGGGCCAAATGGCCTCCTTGTGCACTGCATAGATTCTATGATTCTAAATGGCAAATTCTTTCATAGCGATGGAGGGCAATGGACCAAATTTCCTTCTTTGCCGTAAAATTTTATCATCACAGAATGTTGCTCAAACTCTCAGAATTCCACATTCTAAACATTGAATTACTCAGTGTTAACATAAACACTAACTATAGTTTGGAATTAATGAGGACTTTATCCTGTTTGAATGCTTAATATTCACATATGTCAGTGTCAGAAGGGGGTCACTTGGGAGCAGCCTAATTTCTGAAACCAGTGGGTTGTGGGTTCAAATTCTCCTTCCGAGAAAGGTGTTGATATCACTGTACAGCACGGAAATTGTGCTCTGCTTTTGACAGCGCTATTTTCTGGTTTAACTGCTGACCCATACATCGCTTGAGCTAAATGTAAATGATTACATGGCCCTCTTCCAGGAGGAATAGGCAAATTTTCCTCGTGTCTTAGAGACCCTCATAACATTTAAGAACTATTTAGATGTGCACTCGTGATGCCAAGGCACACAAAGCTATGGGCCACATGTTGGAAAATGGGATTAGAATAGTCAGGTGGTTTGGCTTTGAGTGGCATAGATGTGATGGGTGCTCCGTCCCTCACAGCACTGTGGATGGACCTACACCACAAGGACTGCAGCGGTTCAAGAGACATCTCATGACCTTCGTCTCAAGGGCAATTAGGGATGGGCAATAATTGCTGAACTAAACATCGACACCCACATCCCAAGAAGAGATGCTCCCTCAACGAGGTTCTCCCTCAGGTCGAGGTGCCACGTGACAGTGTGACTCTCTTGTTTAACGACAATGAAAATGAGACTGATCTGAATGTTGTTTCCTTGTTTCAGTCGGACCTGAAAATTCTTGTGAAGCTTTAACAGTATCACCAACACATTCCTCAACTCCAAACTCCAAACTTGCTAAAAGGTACACTGTTTTTATTGTTAGTGTTGAAATGATATGGCTTCTGTGTGAGTGATTAAATCCTCTTGAACAACTTAGGCATGAGGATGGATATCATTTGCTGTCCTGGGTCAGTCACAGAGCAGCAATCATTGTTGGATTGTCATTCCACTCGAAGCTTTCCATCCTCGACTCAGCTCCACATTTCTTGTCTGATCTTCCGAGCTTAAATTCTCCAGAACTATGGAGTGCAGCGTCCCTCGGAGAACTCCACCGCAACTCTGTAGGACAACAGGTGGGTCGGGCGAGAGATGGATAGAGAGGCAGGTATATAGATGTGTTGTTACTTGGAGCCAAGGGTGGTAGGTGGGTGAGAATACAGACGAGTGCGGTCGTAGGTGTGTGAGATGGGTGGGATTGCAGATAGGTGAGGTGATAGATGGGGAGGGTGGCAGTTGAGTGAGATAGTAGGTTGATGAGGTGACAGGAGGGTAGGGTAGCAGTTGGGTGAAGTAGTAGGTTGATGAGATGGTAGATGAATAGTGTGGTAATTGGGTCAGGTTGGCAGGGTTGCCTGGTTTGAGAGCTAATCAGATTCGGACATTGGGTAATCAAGTGGTGGGTGCAAAGGTTAGTCAGAGAGAATAATTGGGTTGGCTCAGGTTGTGGCATAGTCACAAGGTCAGATGGGATATTTCTGGGTGTGGGGTGATAGTTGGTGTGTCAGGGGGTTCATCAGTGGATTGGGAGGAATTCAGAGGGTCAGCGTGATTATTCGGGGGTCAGTTCTGTGGTTACCCAGGGATTAAATTTGATTCTTTTAGTCTAACATTTCCTGGGTAATTATCCAGTTAAGTCCCATGGAATTGTTTGAAGTGTCCAACTCTCACCCAGAGCTGAAGATTTTCAAAGAGGGACCCAGTGAACAGCAGAATTGTCTGTTGGAAGTTCTAGTGTCCTACGCAATTCCCATGGAGGGCATCATGTTGGGTCATCTGTAGGGTCCTAACACACCTGTTTTGTGTTTGCTTGAATTTACATGTGCAAACCAAGTCTTTTCTTTTTCTGTTAAAACCCACAACCCCTAACATAGTTGGGGCACAAAGAAAGAGCAGTTACTGTTGTCCAGTGTAAACATGGAGGTTACAATGATGATGATGAGAAAATACCAACTAAACATGATGAAAAAGCTGCTGGAAATACGCAGCAGGTCACTTCTTATCTACAGAGAAAGCAGACAAGGAGAACCCTGAAGAAATGGTTAATATTGATCTGGTCAAAGTTCACTGCTGTTTCTGAGATTTTGCTGTATGCAAATTGGTTGCCACATCTTCGATATCACAACACTCGTGGTTGTTTAAAAGTATTTCCTAGATTATAAAGCTCTTTAGACCACCCAAAGGACATGATAAGTGTGATATAATTTCAAAACCCACTTCTGTAAACAAATGACTAAGAATCAATTATGGCAGGAAACAAAGGATGATTGTTGATGGCTGTTTCTGTGACTGGAAGGCTGGTTCCAATCCTCAGTGCTAGGTCCCCCGCTTTCTCTGGCACATATCAATGATTTCTATGTAATGTAATGAAATTTACCAATGCTGTAGATAGCGAGGAGGATTACTATTGACCGCAGTTAGATATCAAAGGATTGTTCAGGTGGGTAAAAAAGTGGCAAATGGAATTCCACCTAGAAAAGTGTGAGGTGATGCATTTGAACAGGTCAAACAAAGCAAATGGTTAGACAATAAATGGGAGGATACTGGGGGATGTAGAGGAAATGAAAATCCTTGGAGTGAATGTCCACAGGTCCTTGAAGGCAGCAGGACAGATCGATAAGGCGGGTTAAGAAGGCACATGGAATCCTTTCATTTATTAGCCAAGGTATGGAATATAAGGTCAGAAAGATAATGCTGGAACTATATAAGATATTAGTTAGGCCACAACTTGAGTATTGTGTGTGGTTCTGGTCACCTCATGACAGAAAGGATTCATCAGAGAGGAGACTTACAGGGATGTTGCCAGGACTGGAAAATTGCAGCCAAGAAGAAAAATTTGGTCGGCTGGGGTTGTTCAGCTTGGTTTAGGGGAGAATTGATTGAGATGTACAGCATTATAAAGGGCCCGGATAGAGTGGACAGGAAGGGCCAGTTTATTTTAGCAGAGAGATCAGTGACTAAGGAGCATAAATTTAAAGAAATTGGTAGAAAGATTTGAGGAGGGATGAGGAAAAGTGTTTTCACCCAAAGGGTTGTAGTTTTCTGAAAGTGTGATAGAGGCAGAAACACTCAACTCATTTCAAAGATGTTTGGATAATCTGCAGAGCAATGTACAAAATGCTGGAGAGTGTGATTACACTGCGGCGGGGGGGCTGGTTTTTAGATACAACAGACATGATGGACCAAGTGGTCACTTTCTGTGCTGTAAACTTTCTATGATCGTTAAGTCCAACACTGCTCATTTCCTATTCTCTGTGTCACAGTCTGGTTTACATTGTGCTCGGAGTGCTGGGGGCCATTCTTGTGGTGTTTGCTGTTTCTCTACTTCTGTTCCGGAGGCGAATTGACAAGGGTGAGTTTCTGTTTCTCCCGACTCATTTTGTTAGATTTCAATAATTTTCTGAAGAATATAAAGAGAACCTAATTTGCTGCAATCAACAAACATCTCTGATTCTGGTATCCTGCACATTCTAAGATAGATGTGTTAAACATGGAAGAATATTGAAGTTGTTACTGTTGTTCGGAAACAACAAATAATCCTGCGAACTCTGGAGCATGTGAAACTCAACATGGGTTTAGAGCGATAGAGACCATAAGACCATCAGAAATAGGAACAGGAGTAGGCCATTCAGCCCATCTGTTCTGCCATTCAATAGGATCATGTAGATTTGTTTATGACCAAGGGCGGAATTATTTTGGCCGTGTATGCCCCAACTCTGGAAATTCCCATCCCAGGTCAATGGACCTTTTAAATGGTCCACCAAATTCTCTATCCCGCCCGCTATGATTCACAATGTGGACAGGACGGGAAAATTTCGCCCCAAGTCATTTCTTTGCTGACCTGTGTGAGGGAAATCTTGCTGTGATCTTTCAGTATGACAGCCTAGTTCCCCAACTCCCAAAAATCTATTGATGTCTGACTTGAATGTACTCAGTGGTAGAGCATTCATAGCTCTCTGCAGCAGAGAATTCCAAAGATACAGAACCTTCTGTAACCTCATCCAATCTCAGTAAATGGGCCCACACTGTGCCCTGGGACTGTGACAGGTTTAAGGCAGAGGTGGATAGATTCATGAGAGGTGAAGGGATCATAGGTTTTGGGGAAAAGGCAAGAAAATGGGGTTGAGAAACTTATCAACATGATTGAAAGGTGGAGCAGACTCGATGGGCTGAATGCATTAATTCTGCTCCTATATTTAATGCAGTTGCGGTCTTATAGAAACTGTGTTCTAAATTCTCCAGTGAAAGGAAGCATTTCCTTCCTATCTGCCCCATGAAATCAACTGAGATTTTTTTTAATGAGATCATCTTGCAGCAGAACAGCAGAGAATATCGGCTTGGTGTGGTCCCATTGCCCCTTTATTGCACAATCCTTCAGGGATCATGTGATTGGGCCGTAACCAATAGAATGCAAGTGCACAAGCCTACCAGGAGCCTATCAGGAGCGAGAGCGTGCAGCCCCAGAGGCTGGAGGCTTTTGTTGAAGCCCAGGCATTGTTAGGAGTAGACCTGTTAAACACTTCATTGTATAGAGTTCTTCTCAATTAATAAATCCTTTAGTTTGTGACTTACCACATTGAGTTGCCTCGAGTTATTACATCTGCTCTATTCAATCTTTCCTCATAACACAATTTCCTTCTTGGGAATTAGTGCAGTGAATAGAGAGCAGGTATGTCCTACCTGAAGCTAAAACCTACAAACTGCACTTCAGGCGTAGTGTCACGAATTGCCCGTTTTATTCACAAACCCCTCGGTAACAAAAGATAACAACCCATTTGGCTTTCTTTAAATGCTAATCAATGTCGGGTCATGTACCCTGAGACATTCTAAGGTAGCGACCATTCCAATTAAAGCATTTTCAATGTTAACATTTTCATTTTTCAGATACAAATGACATAAGCCATGGAAGGGACAACGATAATCTTAATGACAATCAGGTGGGGAGATTAAGTATGATTTCTCTGATTAATGTCAGGAAATTTTCAAACCTGGATGATGTAGAATTTACAGTACTGAAACAGGCCATTCAGGCCAACTGGTCTATGCTGGATTTGATGCTCAACACAAGCCTCCTCCCATCCCTCTTTATCCAACCCGAACAGCATAAGCTTCTGTTCCTTTCACTCACATTTGCTTCTGTGGATTTGCCTTAAATGTATTGATGCTGTTTGACTGAACTACACCTTGGATTGGCTCCAATCTTTAATCTCATAGAGATGGACACAAAGGGAGACAGACCTTGGCTTTACTGTTGGAAATGAGACCTCGTTAATTATTTCATCCCAACTTTCAATTTGATGACATTTATCAGTTTATGGTCTCATCTATTCCTGTAAAGTCTCAAGTATTACTGCCAAAACAGAACAAAACTTAAGAATAAGAAAATACTAACAAAAGCCAATGAGTCCACCTGTTCTGTGATGAGAGATTGGCCTTGCTGTAACTTCACCCATCTAATTCCAAAGCTCTGGAATTCTGTCTGACTAATTCGTCCCTTCATTTTTTTTTGAGGCATTCCGTAAAATATCTTTGCTTTAAACCTTTGGAAGATTTTGGTCACCTTCACTAATATCTTCTTCCTTGGTCTACATTCCTGAATATGCTGCCATGGGTCTGTGTCATTTTACTGTGTTAAACGCTCCAAAGAAATGTACTTCTTTCTGTTAAATATGGACGTTCTATGCTGGTTCTACTGTGAGATAGTAATATGAAAGATGCTGTCATTTTGAAGGGGTTTGCATCATTGAATGCAGTCCTGTTTCCCTGTGAATTAATTACAGCACAGTTCACTGGGAAGCTGCTGTGAAGATGTTTATTGAAACATCTTCACAGCAGCTTCCCAGTGAACTGTGCTGTAATTAATTCACAGGGAAACAGGGACTGCATTCAATGATGCAAAACCCCTTCAAAATGACAGATCTTCTCATATTACTATCTCACAGCTAGAACCAGCATTAGAACGTCCATATGTACACAGCGAAAGAAGTACATTTCTTTGGAGCGTTTAAACCAGTAAAATGACACAGACTCAGAACTATTCGCTGTAATTGGATCTCAGTGAGTTCTGAAAAATGTGTCCTTGTGATTGGTGTATGAGAATTATGCAAAGATAGAATGGTGCGTGCCATGTACCAGTACGCCATCTTGTGGGAGGCAGACCTCCTCGCTAAAGGATGAATAAAGGCTGATTTAAAACCCCAAATGTTTCATCTGGTCTGTCAAGAATGCAAGGTACAATTTTGCTGGATGGCAGCAAAATTCCATATCACATTCTGCCTTGGAAAATTTAAAATTTAAGGCTAGATTCAGCAAGCTGGGCCTCTTCTCTGATTAATGATCTGATTGAGATTCAGGTAGAGATAACAAAGATGTTTCCACTTGCAAGCAGTGACCAGAAATCGTGGATAGTCATCAATAACATGGAAGCAGTGGTAATGGTATTGTCATTGGACTAGGAATCCAGAGATAAAGGATCATCTCTCTGGCGACCTCAGTTCAAATCCCACCACAGCAGAACTCAATAAAAATCTGGAATTAAAAGTTACATGAGGACCACAAAATTATTGTCAATTGCTGTAAAAACCCATCCAAAAATGTCCATTAGGGACATTTCCCTTTGGAAATCTGCTGCCCATACTTGGTCAGGCCTACATCTGCTCATAAATGCCCCCTGAAATGGCTGAGCAAGTCTCTCAGCTCAATTATGGATGGGCAACAAATGTTGACCCAGCCAGCGATGACCACATTCAATGTGTGAATAAAAAAGGTTCATCCAATAGTGAATTCAAGAGAAACACCTTTACCCAGAGTGTTCAGAATGTGGAATTTTCCACCGCAGGGAACAGTGGAGGCAAATAGCTGAAATACATTCAAACAGAAGCTGGATAAGCACATGGGAAGGAAAGGATTTGAATGTTATTTTGATGAGATTAACTGGACAGGTTTATGTGGAGTTGGGACAAATGATGTGTTTCACCACTGGAGATGGATTATCGAATGTTGCGATCACTTGTGAACTGATTTGCAATAATCTAGAAATTGATTTCTCCACAAATCACCATTCAAGATAAATGGAGATAAATTGGATCTTTATTTTCTATATTACAGCAATTAGCAGTTGTAGAAGAGAACATTGTGTATGCCAGTGTAAAGCACAACCGAGGGAACTCAACAAAAACACACAGCGAGCAAAGTGTCCGCTTCACTAACAATGAGGATGGAGTCACATATGCAGAACTGCAGATTCAAAAGCCTGAAGAGTTCAGAGGTCGAGGCACTCAGTTAACAATGAGGATGTGTCAAAGTTCAATGAAAGCTCCCAAAGAGCAACACACAAACTTTGATGAATCTGAAATGGCAATATATACTAACATAACTCATTAGGAAAAGTATTCATGAAGAGCATGTGATGAATATTATTCCTTCTTACTTTGCAATTAAATTTTATCTGCTATGAACTGTCCACAAACTTATTTTGTCAATTTATTTGAACACTCTGAGTTATTCCCTCCAGTTTTACTGCCGCTTCCTATTTGGTATCATCGTCGTATTTAATCAGTGAACAATGAGCTTCTGGTTATTGATATAAATGAGAAATAGCAGTGGTCCCAATATCGAGCTTTCTATCCCACTCAATATCCATCACCCCCACATTCCCAGCCTACCAATAACATAACGGGTACAATTTAGTGACTGCATTAGTTCTGGGTGCAAATCCCATCACAAAATATCACGAAGGGATAAAAATGGGATTTGCATCTGTTAGATTTCTGATTGGAATCTTCCCGAACCCTCCCTGATGGTGCGATCAGGTCCATACCCAGGGAGGGTGAGAACCAGATTTGCATCAATTTGAATGTATTATAACTTCATTAGAGAGGTTAAAGTCAAATCTCAAACCTCATTGAATCTTCCCACCCACCAGTGTGATGTCACGTTGGCACAGATTGCTAATAATTTTTAAAAGAATGAACCAGTTCTGCAACAGCAAGGCTCAGAGTGCCTACGGGCTGTGATCAGACACTGCATCTGGATTGTTAAGATACCTTTCTACTGCCTTGACAGGTCCAATGGGTCTCTGCAGTACAATCCCCAGAGGGGCCCTGCAGTACATTCCCCAGAGGGTCCCTGCAGTACAGTCCCCAGAGGGTCCCTGCAGTACAGTCCCCAGAGGGTCCCTGTGGTACAGTCCCCAGGGGATCCCTGCTGTACAGTCACCAGGGGATCCCTGCTGTACAGTCACCAGAGGGTCTCCTACATGGTGGTGGTCTGCTGTGCTCTGATGTAACTTGGCACAGCAGCAGGATGACATACTTGATAATGGTGATCATGAGTGTCCCCTCTACTGGGAAGGAAGTCCAGGGGGACAGTAGAGGGAGAGTTGTGAATAATGATGAATAACAACTCTTCACTCACCTGAAGAAGGAGGAACGTTCTGAAAGCTTTTGCTACCAAATAAACCTGTTGGACTTTAACCTGGTGTTGTGAGACTTCTTACGGTCAGTAACCGCCAGAGCTGGACAGTCAGATAATATGTGTCAGTTTAGAAATAGAAAGAGGTTAGACAAAGAGGGGAAAGTTTTGCAGATGACACAAAGCTGGGTGGGAGGGTAAGCTGTGGAGACGATGCAGAGATGCATTATTGTGATTTGGACAAGTTGAGTGAGTGAGCAAATGCATGGCTGATGCAGTGTAATGCAGATCAAAAACAGGAAGGCAGATTATTACCTGAATGGTTATAGATTGGGGAAGGGGAATGTGCAACAAGACCTGGGTGTCCTTGTCCACCAGTTGCTGAAAGTAAGCCAGCAGGTGCAGCAAGTGGTAAAGGTGGCAAATAGTACATTGGTTTTTGTAACAAGAGGATTCGAGTACAGGAGCAGCAATTTAAAGCTTATTTATTAATGTCACAAGAAGGCTTACTGCAATGAAGTTACTGTGAAAAGGAATGTCTTGCTGCTGTTATACAGGGCCTTGATGAGACCATACCTGGAATACTGTATGTAGGTTTAGTCTCCTTATCTGAGGAAGGATGTTCTTGTTATGGATGGAGTGCAGTGAAGGTAAACAGACTGATTGCTGGGATGGCAGGACTGAGAATTAAAGAAAGACCAAATTGGTTAGGATTTTAATAGCTGGAGTTTAGAAGAATGAGGGAGGGAATCTCATAAAAACCTGTAAAATTCTAACATGACTGGACATGATGAATGCATGAAGGAATTTCCCAATGGTGGGGGTGTCCAGAACCAGGGGTCAGAGTCTAAGGAAACAGGGTAAACCATTCAGGATGGGGGGGTTAGCCAGCTTAATGCACTCATTGTTTGAAGAAAGTTTCATTCTCCAGCTTCACTCACCACCAGTTACGTCTAGGGAAATACACAGCCCCATGTCAGGGAGCTGAGCAGAGATATCCTCACATTGGAATTGAGTCTGCCTCCCAGTTACTCAATCAAAATTTACTTTTGACCAGAGAATTTTCTCTGTGAATTGAGGTCCTTTTCTGCCTGAAGTCTGCCTCAAAACGTGTTTGTGGATCTGATACATGGAGCAGCAAAGGCTGTTCTACTCAATACCAGGTCTCCTCACCCTGACAGAATTGTTGTTCATCACCAACAACAAGATTGAGATTAAGCAAATTAAAACAAATTATCAATGAAACTTTATCTTTAAATTATTTTCATAAAAGCTGTTGTGGTGCTGTTTTGCTCAACCCTTTGTCTTGCTGGAGATTTTGTTTCCTTCAAGTAGCCAGACCAGGTTTTGGGGTTTTAAATCAGCTGTTTATTCACAGCTATAGTAAGAGCCCGAGCATGCCAGCTAGAGGTAAGCTGGAGCCCTGAATGCACAAACAGATATACTTCCAGGTGTGATTACAAGTAATTAACACAAACCAATCAGAAGTATGCATTTCTATAGGGATTATCTCTGTCCACCCACAATTATTGATTCAGGTTACATCATGCATGAGATATAAATATTAAAAACTAGTCACAGCCTCTGCACACCTGCTTAATTATAACTTTCAATCAGTGTAAAAGTTTGAATATGCTACGCAATCCTTGCACATTGTCCTTGATACCCAATTTATGTCCATATTTGTGGATATCAATTATTTCTCCCATGTCCAGATGTCTGACTTAATGAATTCTCTCAGACAATGCGTGGGATTTTCTGACTGTGCTCCCCTTGAAACTGGCAACTTCCACCCAAGTTCAACAGACCTTTCCATGGTCCGACCCTTGTTTGCTATGATTCCTGTGACAGGTGGAATGGGGAAATTCGCCTCTATGAGTCTTAGATAGATAAACAAACCTAGACTCTAGAGTTGTTCCCTCATGCAAGCTGGTGTAGTTCTTTTATTAGATATGGCTAACAGGATTTCTAGATCTTAGGGACCAGATTTCATCATCTGGATGACTGAGCCTTCATGACATAACTTCCTGCTGTCTTCTTCCCTTTTAAATTCCTTCTGCAACTTATATTCAAGTCTTATTTCAGTGTGAGACACAGGAGCTGGGTTTATGGTGACAAGCACTGATCTGATCTCCAACAGAACAATGTGGATTTTGATTCTCCTCATTTGCTCTCTGCCTGGTGAGTAACAGCCAGAACTGGATTGTCAGATAATCAGTGTTAGTTTAACTCTAGTTTACAGCTTATACGACAGAGATATTTAAATATTTGGAGACGTGTAAAGACACGAAAGACGATGTTGTGTTGCAGTGGATACGGTCTCTGTATCTGAGCCTGAAGCTCCAGGTTCGAATCCTGCTTCTGCTATTGATGGGAATGGAAGGTGGGTTCTAACAAGACCAAACAGTTTGATTATCATCCTGAAAACTGTTCCAGTACACTGAAGGTAGGTGGTAAGAGGGAGAGATACTCAGTCAGCAATGTCGTGATGTGGAGTGTTGTCCCTCATGCTACAGTCTCTAACTTCAGGCTTGTGACCAGGACCAGGGAGAACAAGCTATTGGGAACAGACACACACATTTGCTTTGTCTGCCTCATGTATCTCCAGATTTGGGAAGTCTCCTAAGTTTAATGGCACAAAATACTTAGCAAATATTAATGAATAATATTAATGATGTATTGTATCTTCTCATGAATGTATTAGCACAACATGCAGACATTCACAAAATAAAAAGTAAACTGCATTATTAATTGTGGGTGGGAAATTAAGGATAATTTAGTTTTTAAAAATCTAGTCAAGCCACATTTTTAAAATGGAAGCTGCCTTTAATTGGTCATTGTTTGAAATTGTGGGGGGAGGTTTTACATTCTCGCTTGTCCCGAAATTATAAAATCCTGCCCGAAGTCCATGGAGCTTCTCACTGTCTGCCTGTCTCCCGCTCCGATTCCCATGGCAGGCGGGGTGGTAAAATTCCGATTATCTGTGTGCAATACACACTGAAAACTGCAGTGATAATAATCCTGCAAACAGAACATGTCTCTCGTTTGCAACAGTTTCTGTTGTTTAACATACAGTTGATGAGATATGATCTTGTGAGATTCTGTCAGAGACAATGTTCCTCTCCAGTAAACAATTGGTTCATATTAATGTTCCCACTCTTTTTCTTTCAATTCATTAACTTTATTAAACTAGATTTCACTTTTCAGTCCTGCCCATTTTAACAATATCTAACACGAAACTGCAATGGAGTTCTTGACCAACATTATCAACTCTCTACTATTTACAACAGCTCCATTTTCTAACTAGCAATGACAAACTCTCAGTCTCATCTTCTCGAGTTTCCCTAAGGAAATGACCCAAAGTTCCTCTTATTATTTTAAACTTTGCACATCCCCCAGAATGTTTTGTGGAACTCAACCATGACTCCCATCAGAAACTGACCACAGTGTTTGATGGAGTTAGGCACAAACAACTCCCAAATGATGCACCAAGTATCAGCTGATATTTCATTGGACAGGTCATGACATGTTTCAACCTTCTCTGACCTTTATTAATGTTTCAACGCAACTTGTCCAAAATTCCCAGCATGCTTGATTGTAGCTCTTAACAATTTTCATTGCTGTTGCTGATGACCAACCGGCTACCATCCCCCCACTTGATCCTGCAGTGTGAAGCAAATTGGATCACAAACTATGCCCAATTTCCTTCCACGGGTTAGTCTTAAACAAGTGACATATTATCATTATTTTTTCCTTGCAATTAATTAAATTCTTGCCTATGTAGCATCAATTCCATGTTCAACTGTTGGGTTTTCTCTTTATTCCATTTAACAAACTGAATCAGTTAAATAAATTCAAGTGCACAATGTTATTAATACTGCAACATGTGACATTAGACAAATCCATGGATGAATCTTTATACAGTAAAAAGTCTGACAACACCAGGTTTAAGTCCCACCGATTTATTTGATAGTACACTCACTAGCTTTCGGGTATGCCCTTCGTCAGGTGAATGGAGAGTTCTGGCCTGAGACAGAGCATATAAAGCACAGACAATTTACAGATTACTGATTAGAATGTGAATCTTTACACCTAACCTGCGGTTCAAGTCTTAAAGTGGCCGACAATGTGAGTGGAAGGAGCACTGATTACAGGTTAAAGAGATGTGTATTGTCTCCAGACAGTACAGTGTGAAGTTTTGCAAACCCAGGCAAGTCACGGGGGTTACAGGTAGTGCGACATGAACCCAAGATCCTTGTTCTTGGGTTCTTGGGTTCTTGTTTCTTATTTGAACTATTTTAATTTCCAGAAATAGTTGATATATAATGTTTAGCAGTTTATGGAGATATTAATAAGTCAGAACTTTCTTGATATTTATGAAGAATCGGATCAGGATGATAACATCTCTGGTGAGGTTAGAAGGCTTTCCCTAGAAAACCAAGCCTAAAAGCTAAACCCGAGATGACTAAAAATTCATAGGATTAAACCCTTGAAGACTTATTAATGAGGTACAATTGAAGAGTAAATACACTCCTACCATAACTGACAGAGAACTGCACATGGGAGATGAGCCAAACTTTCAACTTACATCAAACAAGAAGAGCATTGATAAGGTGTTAAAACCAATACTTCACTGATAGTTTGTCTAAACAAATGAAAATATGTCAGATGATGATGGCTACCAATCAAAAACCATCAAAAATAACATCAGCTATAAGCGTTATTAAAACACAGATCCAAACTGCCAAAACAAACAGAATGAAAATTAGTTCTTGGGCATCAGAAATGATTAATCCTGGTGAACAGGAATCATCTTATCATTTGGAACTTGCCCAACCGTATCATTCTTTACCAGATTTCCCTCATCCTGAGTTCCTACAATCTGAACACCTGATAGCTCATCACTTGTCCCTTTGTTCACATCGAGGAATCTAACTAAATGATTTTGCTCATCTCATACCCAAGCGAGCTTCACTGATCCCAGTGATGTAATATCAGACTGATTGTCTGTCTGATTATCTGTCTGCAAAGTCTGCATTGATGAAGAAACAGGCAGAGAAGAACGAAACCAAAAAGAAAAGGAATGAGCATACAGGGCCATAACACACAGTATTGATGATTATACTGAGTACTATATACTTTCATTTGGTTTCCACGATACCATCCAATCTTTCCAGAGTCCATTAACACCTTGTACAGAGATGAATTACTTTATCTATAATGGAATGGAGTCCAGAATCTCCATGAAAGAAGAATGTACCTGGTTGATAAATCTGTTGTCCCACCTTATTCATTATTGGATTCACTTTACCATCAAAATAAGCTTTACTCTGCTTTCTTCTATGTCCCATTTTAACAGCGGCTGACATCTTGGTAGCTTGAACATTGTGCACCAGTTGCTGTACAATTCTCTCATGACTAACGGCAATTATTTCAGATTCAGAAAAGTTCAGTCCTAAAAGAAGTTCAATTCTCCTCATGGGATGTGCAGTCATTAAAACCTGTGGAGTAAATGCACTTGAATTTGAGACTGAATTTCGTGCTATCATCAGAACAAAGGGTAATAATGTGCTCCACGTCGAATTATTTTGCTCTACGTTTTTCCAAATCAGGGTTTTTAAAGGATGATTCATCCTTTCCACTATCCCACTCGATCGAGGTTGATAGGCAATGTGGAACTTCTGATTCGTCCAAAATAAGGTCATGACATTCTGCATGACTGGAGCAGTAGCTCACCAACGCCTCTACTTTCTCAGAAGACTATGGAAATTTGGCACATCTGCTACGACTCTCACCAATTTATATAGATGCACCATAGAAAGCATGCTTTCTGATTTATCACAGCTTAGTATGGCTCCTGCTCTGCCCAAGACTGCAAGAAACTACAAAATGTCATGAATGTAGCTCAATCCATCACACAAACCCACCTCCCACCCATTGACTCTGTCTACACTTGCCACTGCCTCGACAAAACAGCCAGCATAAATAAGGACCCTACACATCCTAGACAAAATCTCTTCCACTTTCTTCCATCAGGAAAAAGATACAAAAGTCTGAGCTCATGTACCAACCAATTCAAGAACATTTTCCCTGCTGCCACAAGACTTCTGAATGGACCTACCTTGCAATTAGTTGATCCTTCTCTACGCCCGAGCTATGACTGTAACACTACATTCTGTAATCTCTCGTTTCCTTCTCTATGAGTGGTATGCTTTGTCTGCATAGCGCGCAAGAGACAATACTTCTCACGCTATACCAATACATGTGACAATAATAACTCAACTCAAATCAGTAAAAAGAATGCTTTGATCTGTTTTGATGCTACGTTGGAGTACCCACCTGATAAACACTTGCTGTACCAGAATATTAACTGTCACTTTAGCTGTGTTGCTATGGGTGGGGAATGCTTCAACTCATTTACTGAAAGTGTTAATTATTACCAGGAAACGTTGATATCCTCCCTGACATGGTGGAAAAGGACCAACATCATCTATCTGCAAATTAGTCATTGACCCTTCAATTGCTCCTTTATGCCTCAATTTCCCTTTACTTTGTTGCTTTGAAGGTTATTTTGAAGACATACTCAATAATTATTTACATAATGCTTTATGTCTTTAGTCACATTCAGCCACCAGCATTCCTTTAATTCAATCAGCAGCTGTTTCAGCTCCCTGATGACCCTGAACATCACGATAGTGGTAAATGATTTGATTACAATCTTGGGTTGGTCCCACATACAATCCATTCTTAAGAATAAACCCATCCTGTAGTTGAAACTTATCTTTCCATTTGTCATAAGAAGCAGGGCATGCTCCATCTTGTAGCTATTCTGAATCATCATCACTGCACTGAACCTGTTTAAGATCTTCCGGGAGGAATTCTCTTGCCACATTGGTCGAAAAGCCAGAAATTCCTGCCTGTCTGTCAATGGGGTTTCACATTGTCCGCAACCTGCCGCTAAAATTCCAGTGGTGGGTGGGATGGGAGAATTCCAGCCTCCATAATCTCCTGACAAACAGTAACAGCATCTATCTACTGTGGGCAGTACGGTGGCACAGTGGTTACCAGGCACCTGAGTTCGATTCCCAGCTTGTGTCACTGTCTGTGTGGAGCTGGTATGTTCTCCCTGTGTCTGCGTGGGGTTTCCTCCGGTGACCTGGTTTCCTCCCACATTCTGAAAGAGGTGCTGGTGAGGTGCATTGACCCAAACAGGCGCCGGAGTGCGTCAACTGGGGAATTTCACAGTAACGTCATTGCAGTGTTAATGCAAGCCTTGCTTGTGACTAATAAATAAATAAACTTTTTACTTTAACGATCTGTTCACCCACTGGAAGCTGCCATGATTCTCTCTTTTCAAGCACCATGTTTTGCCAATTCATCTGCTCAAGAATTCCCAATGGGAGAGGTTATGTCATGTGCCCCAATGATCCCATATTCCCATCCTTGGGCAATATGAATAATATATTTCAGCAAAGGTGCTGACTTTTGAGGTTTCCCACCCGTTGAAACAAAACGTCTCACTTCCCACAATGGCAGGACGCCTGTTCCTCTATTGCAGACATAATATATATATATATATACAAGCTCAGCATGGGAACTTACCAGGGTGACTAACCACATAAACCACAGCAGTCAACTCAGCTGCTTGAGCACTCATTCCACTAGATAGTTTTACAGCTAAATCAACAAGAGCTATTCCTCGATCAACCTCAACATAGATCCCACACCCTGTCATTCCTCCACAACAGAGGACCCAGCAACAAAGATATTCAAAGGCCATTTTGTGTCTGCCCTCTGCACAGGTATGTCAGATAGATACCAGATCGAGCAGGCTTCACGGATCCTCCTCCCTTTTTTGTTTTGGCAGAAATTGTTCCTTGGGATCACTTGTTGCCACTATTTAACACTCATGAGGCTCACCGCTGTAATTTAGATTGTCAGCTAAGAAACTGGGCAATTTAGTCCTTTTGGCTGTAATATCTTGACCCTGAAGCATTAAAGTCCAGTGTGCTATGCATTGCCATTTCTGCCAACTCCAGCATGATGCCACTACCCATCACATTTTCAACGCACACCACACCCCCCCACCCCGTCAGCTTTCCACAGGGGTCACTCTCCCCGAGACAACCTGGTCCACTACTCCATCACGCCAACACCTCACCCACTGCCCACGGCACCATTCCATGCAATCAAAGTAGGTGCAACACCTGTCCCTCTACCTCCTCCCTGCCCACTGTCCCAGGTCCTAAATGCCCCTTTCAGGTAAAACAGTGCTTCACATGCACCCCCTCCAATCTGGCCCATTACATTCGCTGCTCTCAATGTGGTCTACTCTGCATTGGAGACCCCAAACGCAGACTGGGGAACTGCTTTGCTGAACACCTTTGGTCCATCTGCAAGTAGGACCCTGACCTTCCTGTCACTTGCCACTTCAACACACCGCCCTGCTCTCCTGTCCACATGTCCGTCCTTGGCCTTTGGCAATGTTCTAGCGAAACCCCAATGCAGACTGGAGGAACAGCACCTCACCTTCTGATTGGACACTTTACAGCCTTCCGGACAGAACATTGAGTTCAACAACTTCAGGGCATGAACTCTCCCCTCCACCTTCACTCCTTTCCTATTTACTTTATTCCATTTCATTTCATCTCGTTCATCCATTTTATCATCCTTCTTTTTCACTTCTATTTTTCCACTGTTCCATTCCAGCTCTCCTTCTTTCCCCGTCCACCCCCCCCCACCCCTTTCAGTGAAACTGCCACATTCCTCAGGCTGTCCTTTAACAATCTGTGCCTCTGTTCTGTCATTCTCACATTCTGATCACTGAATGGATGCTCTTAGCACTTTCTCAGCCTTCTGTACCCTCAGTTACATGTCCATTGTCCAATTCCACACCCCCTGCCTCCAACAGCACCAGCCCCCCCAACCCACCCCAGTAGTATAAATCTCTTTTCTCTTAGCTCTGATGAAGTGTCATCTAGACTCGAAACATTGGCTCTATTCTCTCCCCACAGATGCTGTCAGACCTGCTGAGATTTTCTGTTTTTGTTTCAGATTCCAGCATCCGCAGTATTTTGCTTTTATCTTGCTTTGTGGAGTCTGTTTCATCGTTGTCTGGGGATTACTGCTTTTAATGTCAATGGAGTTCATTTATTTAACTCTCTGTAATCAACTGTCAGTCTCTAAGAACCATTTGGTTTCCTAACTGGCCAAATTAATGAATTGTTTGTGGAAACTACAGGTCATAAAGCTCCCTGTTGTAGCAGACTCGTGATTATTTTTGTAATCTCCCCTTCAGCTTGTTTAAGGGAAGCCGCACTGTCTTTGAGCTTTTGGCTCAGAGCCCTCTATGATTAGTTCTCCTCTCATTCGACCACAGTCACGCTTATGCATCACAAATGCAGCTGCATGTTCAGCAATCATCTCTTGTTTTGTTCCATCATCAGACATATTGACAGGTTTAAACCAAAACTCCCCAACTTTACAAACCCTGTCTGCATAAGTTCCTGTGGATATCTGTATTGGCATTTCATTCACATCAGCCACCTACCAGATACAACAATGCGATGCGTCAAAAGACAGATTACGTCTGCTAATAAAATTAGAATCCAAAATGTGCTCTGGCATACGGGGAAGATGTACCAAAATAGCTGGTTGAAAATAAACTGCATCCCCAACTTAAACTCAACCAAGTCCTTTTCAAATCTTTCTTGGAAATGTCCTGTAAACCCACTCAAAATAATTATCCCTTGCTTCCACTAGGAAAAACCAATATCTCTGGGTGTGTTAAAGGGAGTGCAGGAACTCCCTGTTTCTCAAAGGCATTTGATAGGGTAGCCTCCCACCTCACCTTCTACCAGGGGTCTCCCTACACCATTCCACTTGGCATCACACATCCAAACTGGAGAGGCTGGGGGCAGTTATGGTCTCTGATTCAAATCCCGTAGTTGTTGATAAAGAGAAGCAATCTCCTCCACGTCCCTGACTGGACCCTCCAGTGGCAGGGTGTTAACCCTGACTATTGCCCCCACCACCCTCCCCGACCCCCTCCACCATTGTTCTGGTGCGGCCTCCAGCCTGGGTTGGCCTTGCCGCAGCAACAATGGTTATCACCAGCTCTGCTAGCTTAATGCCAACATTAATTTCACAGTAACTTCACTGCAGTGTTAATGTAAGCCTTCTTGTATTAATGAATAAACTTTTATTTACTTTACTTTAAAATATTTTCCCCTGCGTGACAAACAAAAGGCAAATCGACTGCAGTTTCACTGAAACAAACTCCTTCTTTATTTAACATTTCAGGCATAATATTCAACATAAATATACGTTAGTTGCAGCAAGTGCTTTAACTTAGTCAATTCAATTCATTTTACTTCAAACTTGACTTTAACTCATTGGATTTCACCTTTGACTAGAAACAAATACTACCCATTTGAATGAACAGGCCAGTTCTGTCCTTGGATATGGATCTTCCTTGAGGTTCTTTGTGCTTCTGATCTTCATTGTCCTTCTCTGAGGCTGACCTTCAGGGTCCACATCGTGAATGTGATTCTCGAGTTTCCGCTAAGAAAAAGACTCAAAGTTCCTCTTTTTATCTTAAACTTGGCGCATCTTTCCAGGAAGTTCTCTGGCACTTAACGAAATAGACCATTGGGAGCTAATCGCAGTGTTCAATGAAAGCCAGTGATGTTACTTGTAAACATCTCCCAAATGTCAATACCAAGTTGCATGCAAGTCACATTGCCTCACCACATATGGTAAAAGACAGTTATCAGCGGCTCTGGTCTGTCTTGCACACGTCCAAACCGCCATCCTTATTTGGTCAACACAGGAAGTGTCAGGTCATGTCGCACTGGACAGGTCACAACTTGCTTCAATCTTCTCTTGGTCAAGTTCAAGTCAACTTGGCCAAAATTCCCAGTATGCTTCATTGTAGCTCTGAACAATTCCTGTTGCTGTTGCTGTTATTGGTCACCCAGCCACAAAGGCCATTGGTCTAATATCTCTTCAGGTCAAGTCCACCCATCCCCCAGGCTGCTTTATTTCCATACCTCAGACCAATATGTCAGGAATTTGTACACTTTTCACATCTTGTCTGAAAAATTATTCGTTTTGTTTCCTTACTATTCTTATCCTGGCCGCCAGGAATGATTCTGTGTTTATTCCCCTCCAGGTTCTGCTCAGTGATCAGTCTCCAAGTTTCTGAACCTTCTCAGCTCTCTGCCTTTCAATATTCTTGGTTGCCTGAACCTCCCCTTTCCAAATCCTCCTTCAGAACAGGCTGCAGAAAACAAGGACAAGAGGTTGAAAATTCACCCAACTGTTTACGGTTCGCTGATAGAAATGGAGAAGACTCTCCGAATAAAGTTGTTGCTGCTGTTTGAGGGGAAGAATTGCATTTCCATAGCATTGTTCTTGTAATGGAGAAGAAAAAACATCTTTTCCCTCAAACAGCAACACAATAATCTCTTTTCCCGGCAGGATAAGTATTGGTGAAGACACTCTGGAGAATTCACCTGCTCCTCTTCACAATGCCACCATGGGAAGGTTTACACCCACCTGGAAGGGCAGATAGTGTCATGATGGTTATCTGCCCAAATCCCACTTGCTGCAAAACCATTCACCACCCCATTCATTGCAATTTGTCACCTGACCTCCCCATGAACATAACAACATAAGAACATAAGAAATAGGAGCAGGAGTAGGCCATCTAGCCCTTCGAGCCTGCCCCGCCATTCAATAAAATCATGGCTGATCTGCTGTGAATTAGTTCCATTTTCCTGCGTTCTCCCCATAATCCTTAATTCCCTTGTCTATCAAAATCTATCTACCCTTGACTTGAACATATTCAACGAGGTAGCCTCCACCACTTCAATGGGCAGAGAATTCTAGAGGTTCACCACCCTTTGAGTGAAGAAGTTCCTCCTCAACTCCATTCTAAACTGCACTCAGCCCCCTCCTCCAGATCGTCTATTAATATGAAATCTGCAACAGCCCAAAAGAACCTGCTTTCAAACTATCCACGCTCACATCATTCCAGTGCCACCCTTCCAAGAGGTTTCATTTTCCCCCAGGTCAGCCGTGACCCAATGCAGGCCTCCAAGGGCAGCACGATGGCACGGCAATTAGCACTGCTGCCTCACAGCGCCAGGTACCCAGGTTCGATTCCCGGCTTGAGTCACTGTCTGTGCACAGTCTGCACATTCTCCCCGAGTCTGCATGGTTCTCTTCCACTTTCTCCGGTTTCCTCCCACATTCTGAAAGACATGCTGGTTCGGTGCATTGGCCAGGCTAAATTCTGACTCAGTGCACCCAAACACATGCCAAAGTGTGGAACTAGGGGATTTTCACAGGAACTTCATTGCCGTGTTAATGTAAGCCTACTTACATCAATCAATAAATATTAAACAAACAATTTCCCTCAGTCATCAGAACCTGCTCCTCAGCAGTCATCTAAATCGATACCTAACACCTCCGGCCATCCTCCAAGGCCACCAATCCGTGCACCATCACCAAGGTCGGCAATCTTCACCTTCTGAATTGCCAAACTCACCCAATGATCTGAAAACCCTCTCCTGCCAGGATTTAATGTGGGTGTCACATCCCATCGGTACTGCCTACATCACCTCTCAGGTCAGATCAAGGACCTCTTTGCTCCTGTCATCTCCTCCGGGCTGTTCCTCAACTAACTGCAAGTTGGACCTGTCAGTTAGGTTTGTTTCTCGGTCTGAAACCTCTTGATGATGTCTCACAATCACACTCTGGAGTGAAGGTCCACAGTGTGAGGCAGAACCCTAATTTCCAAACCCTCCTCCACCTCATCCCCATTCGCCCAGCCCCTGTCAGTGGATCAGGAAAATACACCAAATATTTTAAAAAAATAAATCCTTGAGAGAAATGCTTTGGGACACCCTGAGACTGTGATATATGTCTATATTAATGGTTATTTTCATCACAAGCTAGGTGGAATTTAACTCATTAGAATATATGTGTTTGAATGAAGCAATTGTCCCCTGTTCAATTTCTGAAATGTTTTCTCCTCAGTTTCAGGTGCATTGTGGGCAAAAAAGGAAGTAAGAGGAATTGTGGGAAGAGCGATCACAATCGATTGTCACTATGGGGCAGAGTACCGGTCAAACGTGAAATATTGGTGTCGCGGCTGGACTCACCAGTGTGATGTTGTAGCAGCGACAAATTGGCAAAATGGCAGAATATCAATCACAGATAACAAGACACAAGGAGTATTTGTTGTCACAATGAAGAATCTTCACTCAAGAGATGCAGGATCGTACAGCTGTGGTATTGAAACATTTGGCTTTGATCCATTGTATAATGTAAAACTACAAATATCTAACGGTACGTTATTCTCAGCGGTGACCTTTGTTACTTGAGGAAGGTCCTATGAATGAAGCTTTTGTGGATCCTCACTTTTGTGGTGAACCCTGACCTGGTTGTCCACCACGGCATCCCGTGAAAATTCCAGTCCATGCTCCTTGAAGGAAGTCAGGAGATGCAGCTCAGGAAGCCCATCTCCGGTCTTCTCCTGCTCTAGGCTATTATGGGCTGACTTCCCCCACAGGGGGATTGAAAGGCTGATGGCCAGAAGGGTGTAAGGTGTCACGGGAGTTTGGGCAATCGGGTGGCACATTCGGGACCGTGCCTCAGAAAGCAGGAGTTGGAAAGGGGGTGGTGGTGGTGCCAGAGATTTTGGAGGCAAGTGTTAGGGGTTCGATGATGGAAGACCATGGGGTTTTAGGGAGTGCATTGACATGGACATTCCAGGTGTGACAGAGGGCACTGATGGCAGGACAGGATGGACACTCACCTGTGCTGCCAGAAGGAGGTCACTCATTTCTTTTCTGTACTGGGCCGTGTTCCTTCACTGCCACTGCTGCCACCTCCTACGCTGCATTGCCCGCCCAGCCTCTGATCCACTCACCACCTTGAGGGAAGAATCTAATCCTTTGTTCCTCCATGTCATCCAGCTGTTGTCTCAGCTCTCCCTCGGTGAAGTGTGGAGCTACCCCTCACGGTGCCAGTCCCTCCTATGCCTGACTGGGAGTCCATCATTAAGCTTGAATTCAGCTCCCCCACAGCTGCGGCCACTCTGGGCCAGTCACCTGTCTGGAGGCTCCATAATGACCTGATTCACATGGAGGCTCTTTCATTGCACTTTATTTAAACTGAGAAGGGAATCCTTTAATTGTTTATTCATTGCCTTTAACTGTACAAAGTGGTGGGCAGTAATTGCAGATTCCCTTGTATCCCTATGATGAGACAGAGGCCTTCTATGCCCAGTGGACACCACAGGGGGGGGAGTGTTTTATTGACCTCGTTAACCACATATCATTTTGAAGTTCCATGTGTCCTTTGAGATTTTATTTGATTCAATATCTCTTTAAGAGGTTAATTAATTTTGATTTGATTTGATTTAGTATTGTCACATGTATTAGTATACAGTGAAAAGTATTGTTTCTTGCGCACTATGCAGAAAAAGCAGACAGTTCATAGAGAAGGAAAAGAGAGAGTGTAGAATGTAGTGTTAGTCATAGTTAGGGTGTAGAGAAAGACCAACTTAATGTGAGGTAGGTCCATTCAAAAGTCTGATGGCAGCAGGGAGTTATCCCTCAACTTGTTGATTTAGTTTCATTTGTTACCCCAAAATACAACACCGAGATACAGGGTGAGAATTTCCACTCATCCCACACATTTTCTCCCCACCTTCCAGTGTCAGGGTGGGAGTGTTCCAGCTCAACCTCAGAGAGCGGGAACCAATCAAATCTACACTCCCATCGAATGCGTCAAAACATCAAACACAAATCTGGCAATTTTGGTTCATTTTCTGCCGTGGATTATTTCAGGCTCTCACCAACTCATTCACATTCAAGACAAGAACAATGAAATAGCATTGAAGCTCATTCTTCAGAGACGTTGCCCTGTCAGGATTAGGGTCAGGCAGCTGTGGGATTTTCAAAGATAAAGTAAACTCACCCGGGCTTGCCCCTCACTGTCTCCATTCTCACATCAGCAACTCCCACCTCAGCCAGGTGAGACCCTCCATCACCAGGACCCCACCCACTCTCCCTGATTGGATGATCAGCTCAATCCCTGGCCTTTAATTGGCTGGAGCATTGGAGATAGCAATGGACATTCCTAAAGTGCAAGGTGCGGTGTCTGGGCCCAGACTCTCTCCCATGTCCCGTTCCCAAACTCTGATTAAACACCCACCTCCATGGAGATGTCAGAATCCAACAAGGCGACCCCTGGCTGAGACACTGAAGGGGAAAACAAGAAGATATTTGATGTTTGGATGTTCACTCAGTATCTGAATGATTGTTTCCTTCCTACAGAACCCGTCTCTGTTCCTGTGCTTCGATTTTTGACACCACTTTATGTCTCATTTCCTGGGGGCTCAGTGTCCATCTCCTGTGAGTCTGTCAAGGGATCACTTCCCATTCGATACACATGGTACAAAAAGACCCTGTCTGAAGCTTCAAAGCTCTCTGACACCAATAAACTGGATCTACATTGTCAATCCTTCACACAGCAACATCATCAATATTACTGCACAGCCTCAAATAAGAAGGGAGTAAAATCCAGTGAAATGTTTACAGTGTCAGTGATCAACAGATCAGGGAAGAATTGCAGTTATGAGATACAAGATAGACGCCATGGTAAGTGTTATTTTATCCAAACAATATGGTTGATGATTTTTTTTTATTCTTGCCAGTAGATATATATTTGATTGGTTGCATAATTACATTAAGAGCTGGTCACATGACTTGATGGTGCTGTCATCAGGGTGTTGCAAAGGTTGGTGTTTTAATTTCAGTTTGTACTCTGTGCAGGCAAGGCCTCCTGGAATAAACTTGTTACGTTTTACTTTGAAACTATGGGGGCAAACTTACGAAAAATATTCTAAATCCTGGAAAACGGGAGAGTTTCTGATCCATTTCTTGGCAGCGTCCAAGAAATGGATCAGAATCCAGGGGTAGTAGAATCCCCCTCCCCCATCAGCTCCCCATTGTCCCCCCCTTCTCTGCCCACTAACCCCCGTCCCGTCCTGTCCCCTTTTGATATTTCAGTCCCCAAATAAATTGTATGAATTTCTCCTGTTTTCACAATTTAGATATTTGTTGTCAGATCACTCCCCCATATAATGTGATAAATTTCTATATTAAGGATTACTTTCAGGTGGAATTTAACTCATTAGAATGTATGTGTTTGAATGAAGCAATTATTCTCTGTTCAATTCCTGAAATGTTGTCTCCTCAGGTGCATTGTGGGCAGAAAGGGAAATAACAGGAATTGTGGGAAGAGCGATCACAATCAATTGTCACTACGGGGCAGAGTACTGGTCAAAGGTGAAATATTGGTGTCGCGGCTGGACTCAGCAGTGTGATGTTGTAGCAGCAACAAATCGGCAAAATGGCAGAATATCAATCACAGATAACAAGACACGAGAAGTATTTGTTGTCACTATGAAGGATCTTCGCTCAGGAGATGCAGGATGGTACAGCTGTGGAATTGAAGAACTTGGTCTCAATTCAATATATAACGTAAAACTACAAATATCTAACGGTACATTATTCTCAGTGATTATTCTTACTATTTGAGAAAGGTCCTATGAATGAAGGTTTTGTGGATCCTCACTTCTGTGGTGAATCCCAACCTGGTTGTCCACCACGGGCTCCCGTGAAATCTCCAGTCCACGCTCCTCAAAGGAAGTTAGGAGATGCAGCTCATGAACCCCATCTCCGGTCTTCTCCTGCTCTAGGCCGTCTTCCCCTGCGGGGACTAAAGTGGGGATTGAAAGGCTGATGACCGGAAGGGCGCAGGGTGTTGCGGGAGTTTGGGCAATCAGGTGTTGGAATTGGGGGGTTGGTGTTTGCCAGAGGTGTTAGGGGTTCGGGTGCTGGAAGACCATGGCACGTCAGGGAGTACATCGACATAGACATTCCAGGTGAGACAGAGGGCACTGATGGCAGGACAGGATGGACACTCACCCGTGCTGCCGGAAGGAGATCATTCATTTCTTTTCTGCACTGGGCCATGTTCCTTCACCGCCACCTCCACTGCCTCCCAGGCTGCATTACCCGCATAGCCCCTGAGCCGCTGACCATCTTGGGATAAGAATATGGTCCTCCTCTCCTCCACGGCACCCAGGTTGTCTCAGCTCTCCCTCGGTGAAGTGAGGAGCTACCCGTCATGGTGCCAGTCCCTCCTGTGACTGACTGCGAGTCCATCGTTAGAGCCTGAATACAGCTCCCCCTTGTTAACGGCACACAGCTCTGGCCACTCTGGGCCAGTCACCTGTCTGGATGCTCCATAATGACCTGATTCACATGGAGGCTCTTTTATTGCACTCTATTTAATGTGAGAAGGGAATCTTTTAATTGATTATTCATTGTCTTTAACTGGACAAAGTGGTGGGCAGTAATTGGAGATCAACTTAATGTGAGGTAAGTCCTTTCAAACATCTGATGGCAGCAGGGAGTTATCCCTCAACTTGATGATTTAGTTTCATTTGTTACCCCAAAATACAACACCAAGGTACGGGATGAGATTTTCCATTCATCCCACACATTCCCCACCTTCAGGGTGTCAGGGTGGGAGTGTTCCAGCTCAACCTCAGTGAACTGGAACCAATCAAATCTACACTCCCATGAAACGGTCCAAAATATCAAACATAAATCTGGCAATTTTGGCTCCTTTTCTGCCATGGATTATTTCAGGCTCTCACCAACTAATTCGCATTCAAGACAAGCACAATGAAATAGCATTGAAGCTTATTCTTCAGAGACATTGCCCCATCAGGATCAGGGTCAGGCAGCTGTGGGATTTTCAAGGATAAAGTAAACTCACCCGGGCTTGCCCCTCACTGTCTCCATTCTCACATCAGCAACTCCCACCTCAGCCAGGTGAGACCCTCCAGCACCAGGACCCCACCCATTCCCCTTGATTGGATGATCAGCTCAATCCCTGGCCTTTAATTAGCGGAGCATTGGAGATAGCAATGGGCATTCCTGAAGTGCAAACTATGGTGTCTGGGCCCAGACTCTCTCCCATGTCCCGTTCCCAAACTCTGATTAAACACCCACCTCCATGGAGATGTCAGAATCCAATATGGCGACCCTGGCTGAGACACCGAAGGGGAAGACAAGATGGTGTTTGATGCTTGGATGTTCACTCAGTATCTGAATGATCGTTTCCTTCCTACAGAATCCGTCTCTGTTCCTGTGCTTCAATTTTTGACACCACTTTATGTCTCACTTGTTGGGGGCTCAGTGTCCATCTCCTGTGAGTCTGTCCAGGGATCACTTCCCATTCAGTACACATGGTATGAAAAGACCCCGTCTGAAGATTCAAAGATCTCTGACACCAATAAACTGGATCTATATTGTCAATCCTTCACACAGCAACATCATCAATATTACTGCACAGCCTCAAATAACCAGGGAGACAAATCCAGTGAAATGGTTACAGTGTCAGTGATCAACAGAACAGGGGAGAATTGCAGTTATGAGATACAAAACAGACACAGTGGTAAGTGTTATTTTATTCAAACAATATGGTTGATGATTTTTTTTTATTCTTGCCAGTAGATATATATTTGATTGGTTACACAAGTGCCTTAAGAGCTGATCACATGACTTGATGGTATTGTCATTGGAGAGTTGCAAAGGCTGGTGTTTTAATTTCAGTTTATACTCTGTGCAGGCAAGGCCTCCTGGAATAAACTTGTTGTGTTTTACTTCGAAACTATGGGGGCAAACTTATGAAAAATATTCTAAATCCAGGGCATATGTAAAAATGGGAGAGTTTCTGATCCATTTCTTGGGAGACTCCAAGTCTGTGACCTTATGCACTTGGAATGAAAAAACTCAGCAAAAACCATTTCTCGCTTGTAGATTGAAGGGCTGAGGCTTAAATCACCAGAAGATTGGCTAAAAGCAGCAAAGTGCACCATTACACATGTGCAGGTCCTTCTGCTCTGAGGGTAGAGAAGTCTATCAGTCAGCCTCTGCTGAACAGGATTCACAATTGGGCGCAGAAGTGAAGATGAAGTTTGGAACTGCAAAGAAGAAATCAAAACAGCAAAGGCACATCTGTGATGATAGTAGTGCAATTGATATGGATGTGTATGTAAAGAAATATATTTATATTTCTTTATATAAATACATATAGTTTTTCGCTGTTTAAAGGAAATGCTTAAAAATTCAGTTTCATGCTACAGGGAGTCAGTGTTTGGTGGGAATGCAACTCAGATGCTGAGAGAGCAGAATAATTCTGCAATTTGGATTAGAATGATTGACAGGGTGATGTGATGATGTGGTTTATAAGCAGAGAGAGAAAGCTGCAGCAGAAAGCGGTTCACTTTACACCTGAAGCCTGGTTGAAGTTAGAAGGATTTTGCAGAGTCCTGGAACTCTATCTCTCCAAATACTTCAGAATGTTCATTTCAACAAATATATTTATGGTTGGTCAGTGTATTTAAAGTAATCATTCAGTCTGTAAGAGAAATTTTGTTTATTTGGAACTAAAACAGTGATAAGCTATAAATTAATGTTGCATCCTTTTCATTTTTAAATATTGTTCAACTGTTCATAAATACATTGCTTGATTTGTTAGAGTTACATTTAAACTGTGTTAGTTATTAGGATGCTACCTGCACTTGGTGGTTTGAATTATAAGAAGAGACTGGATAGACGAGACCATAGGAGGCTTAGGGATGATCTTATAGAGGTCAATAAAATAATGAGTGTAGATAGTCAACATCTTTTCCCAAAGGTAGGGGAGCCTAATGCTAATGGGCATAGATTTAACATGAGAGGGGAGGGATACGATAGGTCCAGGAATTCCAATTCTTCGAGTGCTTCCTCTCCTTTTATGTGTGACCTATCCAATAGCTCAGTATTCCTCCTGGAATACTATATCTGCATCATCCCTTTCCTTGGTAAACACAGACAAAATATTAATTTAAAACCATTCTCACAGCCTTTGCATCTGCACACAAGTTTCCTTCTTCATCTCTGACAGGCACCACACTTTCCTTAACCTTTTAAAATTAATATATTGATAAAACACCTTTGGGTTTTCTTTAATTTTATTCACTAGTTTTTTCATGCCTTCTCTTTGACTTCCTTGCTTCCTTTTGTGCTTCATCCCTGTGCTTCCTATATTTGCCTCAGCACTTGCCATGTTCGTTGCGTGTGTCTATCATACACTTTCTGTTTGATCTTCTCCCATGTTTTTCTAGATCACTGGGGGGTATAGATTTGTCATTGCCTCTCTTATTTTTGGAGGGGACATTGTACTTTGTCAACTTTGTAGATTTAGGATCTCAATATAGGGTATCCATTGATTTATCCTCTGGCAGTGCTGTCCAATCCACCTCAGCCGAGACCCTTTGCATTCCAGCAAAATTTGCTCCCCCCAGTTCAAAACTTTAACTCCTGCCTTATCTCTGTCCTTTGCCATCATAATGCTAAACCTAACTAAATTGTGATTTAATGTTCCCGATACAATGACCAACTGTCACTTCACTCACATGTCCTTTTTCATTCCCTGCTTTCCCCAGCATCAAGCGGATCCTTTGTCAAGCACTACCTCCTGGCATCTGCCCCCTGGCCCTGCCCTTACCCCCAGCCCATTAGCCCAGACAAGGTCAAAGCCCTTACTCCTACATGGGCCCAGGTGCCAGTGTGCAGTCGGAGAACAGGTAGGAGTCAGGCTTGTGTGGCACCAGGAGGCAGGATCACAGTGTGCCTTACAGTGACTCCTCATCACACTTCAGCCTTGATCAGAGACCCGCTACCAGTGCCAGCCCACACCCACTATCCAATTGTGATGTGACTTGGAATCGGTGCTGGGGTGAGGGGTGCGGGGGGAGCGGGGTTGGTAGGGACTGGTGGGGAAACAGGGTGGGGTGAAAGAGGTTGGGAGAGGGGAAAGGTGGGGATAGAGTGAAGGAGGGTGGTGGAAGAGGGTTGAGGGGGCAGTTTGGGTGTTGGTGGTTGGGGATGGTGTCTTCTGGGATGTGGCCCAAAAGACACCATCCCCAGCCACCACACTGCACAGCAACAACTAGGTGAATCGTGCTGCATTAAAGTGTCCCTTGCTGCCCTGCCTTGCTGGCCCTCGTCATCACCGCCTGTCCTTCATCCTCCAGCTCCTCGTACAGCCCCTCCTTCACATCCTGCAGGTGATGAGCTTCCTCCTCTATCTGCTCCTCCAGTACTCTCCCCACTGCTGGGAAACATTGTGCTGAGTGCAGCGTATAGTTACCAGCCACGATTCTCCCAAAAAAGTTCCAAGTGTTGAATTCATATGAAAACTGGTGGAAATCACACTGATTTTTTTTCAGTGCAACTTCAGACTCGAATCTCCCACACTCTGTGCTGTGCAGATGGCACAATCGGGAGTATCATTAAAAGCTCGGGGGGAGCGGGGCCTATTCGTGCTGCAGGCTGAAAGTTCTGGGCTCTGCGCATGTGCATTGGCCCTTATCTGTCAGGCTGCTGTTTGCTGGCCAGCCCAATTACTGGCTAGCCTGGGACCCTCACATCTCTGCCCCTCCAGCGCCCCTGTCCATTCAAGGGCCAGCCCCGAACCCCCGTCCTGTCCTGGACGGCCCAATCTCAGTTCCTCCCCCCCCGCCACAAGCAGTGACAATGCCTCCAACACTCCGATAGATCCTCCCATCAGCAGAATCCCCCCCCCACCCCGAGACGCAGACCCCACCCCCGACAAACCCCTTCCAGCTGACTACTATATACCCCCAGCCTGCCCCGATCACTGGCCTCCCTCCTGGCCCCATCGAGGGCAATGGCAGAGTGGCAGTGGGATCTGCCACTCCAACCGATTGCTCCCTAGGCCCCGCCCCTAGGTATTGCCCCCATAGCACTGTCCCATAATGGGCAGTGCCAAGGTGCCCCCCCAGGCATGGGCACTTTGCCCCTTTGGCAGTGCCAGGGGCACAAGCTGGCAATACCAGGGTATCCATGCCCAAGAGGCACAATCCCCCCCGACTCCCTGCGAGGGCCCCCTTCACTGCAGCGGGGTCATGCCACTAGTTCCCCAAAAGTGGGGAGCTAATCTGAACCCCACTGGAGTGAAATACTCCTAACAGAGTGGGAGATGCTAGCGGGCCTGGAGATTTCAGCCCCAGGGCTGCCAATCAGATTTAAATTACATTAAAAATAGATTTAAATCACTGGCCTGGTGTTTCCAGTGGTTTCCGGTGCAGCTCCCTGCCTGCTGTGGCAGGTTGGCCAGGGCAGGCAGGGAGAGCATACAGGTTGGTGTGCGGGTGTGGCCACTGTGCACCCTTGAGCCAATGCCATGGGCGCTACAACAGCATTCCCTTCCAGCCACGTGCTGCAGGTCAGGCACACGGGGCAGACTCCTGATTATCACAAGATGGGTTCCTATTCACTGCAGAGTAAATGCAGCGTGCGTGTCTGTGTCAACATGAGCGCCCCAGCTCGGAGCACCAGCTGCCTGAATTGATCAGCCCTCAAGCAGCACACAGTGCCCTTCCTGCTCTGCCCAACTCAAACCCCAGCACTCAGTGCAGTCCCTCACCACACCCCACAGCCAGGACAATGGTACATCCATGTGCCCTGGAAACAGCAGACCCCGCCCCCCCCAACCCCCATTGAGCACTTAGTAAAGTCCTGCACCCCATCCAACAAATGGCACATCCTGGGACTGGAGACAACAGCCTCCCCCCATTGTGATGTCACGCCAGAGATGGGGTGGAGACGCTAGCGGGGGGTGGAGAATTTAATGATGGACTTGCTAATTATATGCAAAGTTATGGTAACGCATGTAAATTGATGCCACCCTGATTTTCAACACCAATCTGTTTGCGCTAAGAAACGTGGGCTGGGAGACCCGCAGAGGCCCGACTGCCCAGCGAGAAGCCTGTGAAAGGGCCTCTGCTAATGTCTCCCAGCCTGCTGCGCTACACAAGCAGTGGGTTGGAAGAATTGCCACCACCAACACCCCTTGATATTTAAGCCCCCAAAAAATACGTTGTGAACTTCTCCTGTTTTCACGATTTAGAATTTTCAGATCACTCCCATATCATGTGATAAATTTCCATATTCAGGATTACTTTCAGGTGGAATTTAAGTCATTAGAATGTATGTGTTTGAATGAAGCAGTTATTCTCTGTTCAATTCCTGAAATGTTGTCTCCTCAGGTGCATTGTGGGCAGAAAGGAAAATAACAGGAATTGTGGGAAGGGCGATCACAATCGATTGTCACTATGGGGCAGAGTACCGGTCAAACGTGAAATATTGGTGTCGCGGCTGGACTCACCTGTGTGATGTTGTAGCAGCGACAGATCGGCAATATGACAGAATATCAATCACAGATAACAAGTCACAAGGAGTATTTGTTGTCACAATGAAGGATCTTCACTCAGGAGATGCAGGATGGTACAGCTGTGGAATTGAAGAACGTGGTTTGGATCCAATATATCAAGTAAAACTACAAGTATCTAACGGTACATTTCACAGTGATTGTCTTCATTGCTCTCAACTGAAATGTCAGATCAATGGCTAGAATTATACATATTAAGATCAGGGGTGGGGCTCTAGTAGCGCAGCGGGCCGGGAGCCGTCAGCGGAGACCATTTTGCAGTCGTCCCGCTGGGTGCCACGGCCTCCACACATCTCTGAGACTATGTTTTTTGACATAATCAGCTCCGTGCCAGAAATCTCTATTTCCATATGATTAGTGGGCCAGGGAATAAATTCTCCATGCCCGCTAGCATCTGCCCCCCATCCCCCCGCCACCCCTCCCCCCACCCCTCCCCACCCTTCATACCCCCGCCAGGATTGATCCCCTCCAGCGGGGTTTAGTGCTGCGCCCCACTAATGGGGAACAGGCAGCCTGACCCTGCTGGATAGAAGAGACCCTCCTGACAGGTCTGGGGTTAAGGGGGGTGTGCCAGCCTGACAATGCTAGCCTGATACCCTGCCACAGCCAAAGGGGCAAATGGCACTGCCCAAGGGGAACTTTGGCACTGCCTGCTGGCATAGGGCAATGCAGTGACAGGGCGAGGGGGGTTGAGGCATATTGGGAGCCAGGTCCTATTAGCAGGGTCATTGGCAGTGGGGGAACCTACTGCTTCTCTGCCAGATCGGTGGCGGAGGGAGGGAATGAGGGTGACTGGTGTTGGCCATCAGGACAAGGAGGTTCAGCGCTGCCGGAGAGAGGGGCGGCTCAGGGATGGCCATTGGGGGGTGGGGTTCCAGGATTATCAGAGGGAGATCAGGGCTGACGGGATGGGGAGGGGGAAGATGGGGGCTGATCATTAGGATCAGGGGTTGGGTCAGGACTGACCAAGGGGATCTGGGAGATCAGAGGTTGGCCGAGGGTGATGAGAGGGGGACATAGGATCTGGTGCGGGAGGCCCAGGACGCTAGCGATCAGCGGGGTGGGAGGGTCAGAAGCCAGCAGTGGTGGATTGCAGGGCTGTCCAGCGATCAGGAAGCATTGTGTGATCAACAAACTTCAATATATTACATTTGATTCCCTCATCCAAATAATTGATGTAGATTGCGAACATATGGGGTCCAAATACTGATCCTTTTTTTGGGTGTGGTTTTCTAAGATTCCCTCCAACTAATTCACATTTGAGACACAATTAGACAGCATTGAAGGCTAGTTACTGAAAGAAATTGTTTCCCATAGTTTTTATGTTAACTCATTCACAGCATCATTGCTTCTGTCCTGATCTGAAACATCATTGCCTAATGATAGACATTGTCGTTCAGGATGCCTGCAAGATGCAGAGATATGGAGACCTGAATGTGTTGGTGAGATTGCAACATGATGGACCTTGAATGAGATGTAGGAGTGGTTAGAGTTGGGAACGTTTGTTTTTTAGATGTTTAATCAGTACCTGAATGTTTCTTTCCCACAGAACCCGTCTCTGTTCCTGTGCTTAGATTTTTATCACCACCAAATGCCTCATGTTCTGGGGGCTCAGTGTCCGTCTCCTGTGAGTTTGTCCGGGGATCACTTCCCATTCAGTACACATGGTATGAAAAGACCCCGTCTGAAGATTCAAAGATCTCTGACACCAATAAATTGGATCTACATTGTCAATCCTTCACACAGCAACATCATCAATATTACTGCACAGCCTCAAATAACCAGGGAGAAAAATCCAGTGAAATGGTTACAGTGTCAGTGATCCACATTTCAGAGAAAGACTGCAGTTATGTGACACAAATCAGCAGTGTTGGTAAGTGTCACTATAAAACACCAATATAAACTGAATTTTTAAATAGGTTTATCCAAACTGCTTATAGCCAAAGTTGGTTCAGTCTGTCAGAATTGGTCACATTGCTTCTATCTGGTCCCTGATGATCTGCATTTTTGATGGAAATGAAATCATCAAATATTGTAGACATTCCAGTCACCCCACAAAATCAAAAGGAAGCTTGATTCACTGAGAGTTTAGAAAGCCACATGCCTATTTCGAAATGGAACTTCTAAAGTCTCCCAGCTTGGGAAAGATGTCAAGGAGAGTGTGTTGAAGAGTTGAATTCTATTGACACTCGAGGTGAAAGGTTTTTAACACTGAAGCATTAAATATTCTTTTAAAGCAGCCAATACCTCCTGTCTTGTTCACAGTGAGCCAACACAGTAATTCTCCGTAAAAAGAGACACATTTGTACCAGACACACATTTGATGAAGAAAATTGGCCTGTGAAACTTGTTGCATTGAGCTGAGCTTCTGGGAGATTCTGTATCAGTGCAACTCATTTCTCACATTTTGCAGCAGACTCTTCACTGAAACAAACCCAATTATGAGAGTTCTCCATGGCAGCAGGGGGGCAGGGGACGGGGAGGGGTGGGGGGTGGCTGGAGGGGGGAGGATCTACTGACAGTAACACGGATTAACTTGATAAAATAGTCAGAAAATCCACTGCCAATGAGCGATTGTTTCCTGTCACTGATGTAAGATCAGAAAACTGTCCTCTAGACAGGGGAAACAGCCATTGTCAATAATAGCCAGAGACTGGTGGATGTATTCACATGCCATTTGTCTATTATTTTAATAGAAAGTTTCCTTAAGCAGCAAAACTCCATCAAATATTAACCGCCTCTCCACTCAGCGGTAGAAGTAATTCCACATTCAATATTTCACTGTGTTTTCATTGCAAAGCTGACCACAAGGACATTACAATATTTGCTGCGCCCCCAGGAAGAAATTGTCCAGTGGTGACAGAGTCCAGCTCTCTGACTAAAAGTTTCCTTTCTGTTTCAAGAAGGCAGAGTAGGCGATATCTGAATTACAAAACTGGGTCCTTCCTAATAACTGTAAGATCAATGCCCAGGCATAGGAACAAAATACAAATATTAAGTATAAACTAGGCCCTTTCCTCACTACCACACAGGGGAGGATTAGAGGGAAATGAATTCTCCCAAATCCATTCTCCCAACCAAGTCCTGAGGTTCCATTTGGGAAGAGGGCTCTCTTGGTTGACTTAATCAGATGAATCTGAACATTATCCTCATGTCTCGATAGGAGCTGAATATACTTGTGAAGTTTTCACAACAAAATCACCCACAACTTCAGTTGCGTCTTCAGGATCTACACCTGTCAGTGAAAGGTACAGTGTTCTCATTGCTGATGTTTCCATTAACATTGCTTTCCAGCCAGAATCAATGATTATCAGTTTTGGCATGAGGCTTTACAATAATTTACCACAATGGAAATGCTGGGTGTGTTTACATGGTGCTATTGTGTCAGCTTCCTTGTCACTGGGGGTGATTTTACCATTTCCCTCCCCACAGCCCCCCCTTCCCACCCATTGATGGGCATGACGAGCTGCTAAAATTACCAAAGAGCCAAGAAATCATTTGAGTCCAATTTCTCACCTCTCGCAACCTTACCGGCACCAGATATCCGGTGTGTTCAGCCTCCAGCCAATTTCCAGCAACAGACTGGATATATTTTTTAAGTCTATGGTAAACCTAATTTAAACGAAATTAGCCAGCGCGGGACGCAATCTTCCTGGCTCACTTGCCTTTGTGGCCCAGCCAGAAGAGTTTGCCTCTGATCAGTAAAACACCTGGATTTTATAACAGGGGCCAGTCGTGATGGCCTTGGCAATAGAACTGGAGGCTGTTGGTGTCCCCCGGGAAGTTGAGGCCAAAGGGAGCTGCTCCTTGGGCAGTGCCCAAGGGTATGGGGAGGGAGGGATGCTGCCAAACTCCACGCAATCGTTGGGGGTGGGAGAAGGGCCCATTGCCACTCTGCCCATGAGCAGTGCAGAGGGAGATGGGGCCCACTGCCACACTGCATGCAGTTGGTGGGGATAGGAGGGGGATGATACGTTAGGGTGGTGTGGGGGGGGTTGGCGCAGAGGGGTCGATCACGATCAGTCGTGGCCCCTGGATAGATGGAAGAGGGGTGCTTTTGAGGTCAGCTGCATTAGCAGAGTGCTGACAGAATTCCCTCTCAGATTTATCAGCTGTCTGCTGGATGCCATTGCTCATGTGCAACCACATAAGTTTGCACATGCACAATGGCTCCCTTTGCTGCTGCAGCAGCCTTGCTGGCAAGTTAACCTGTGCCCTTCCCTCTAGAGGCTAGAAATGGTCTAGTCCATTTTGTCTTGCTCTGAGTGCAGAACATAGACAATTTGGACTCACGCAAAAAAAAACGGATCTGAAACTCTCCTATCTTCACACGAGCTGGGCACTTTGAATTTTTCTCCTAAAATTGTTCCCACTGATTCTGTCAGTGGAACCCCAGACTAAGAATTAAGCTTTTTCTGTTTGCCTTCGATGGTGCAGTTTTCATTATTCATGTTAATCACTTCACCATGAACCCAATCTCATGGAGTTGTGCTTGTCACAATCTAGTGATGCCAGATTTCCTTAACCCTGTGTGTTCTGGAGTATGGCTGACAGGAACATTGCATTCACTGTCATCATCTTCTTCTCAGTTGTCCAGTTTAATACGTTGTTCCCAATCTGAGTGGGTTAAAGGCTGTCTGCTTCCAGCTGGTTCTGAATTTCCTGTTAGGAGGTGCACTAGAGAATTGTGGGATGATGAAAACAGAAAGTGCTGGAAAATCTCAGCAGGTCCGGCAGCATCTGTGGAGAGAGGAGCAGAGTTAATATTGAGTGGAATATGATTCTATTTTGGAACAGTGTGGGATGGAGTTATTGGAAGTTTCTTACTCACTGAACAGATATCTCGCCATTGTTATATTGCACCAGACAATGTTGCTGTCCCAGTGACCAGTCAATTCATAACATTCTTTCTTCTAAGATTTTACTCAGCATTACAGATATACTGAGGAAATTTAATGAAACCAACTCCATTTGAGCTGTATCTAATCATCATGAAGTTGATCAGTGAAACTCTAGTTGATTGTTCCAGCTAACGTGCCTTGTCTGTGCGGTGCTGCTACAAAAGGTCAGAGTGTAAAGAGGAGATTAATGTTTCAAACATGAAGCTGCCTCATTCCCTTCAAATCATTCTGTATTTCTTCCAGTTTGCTCAGTTCCATTATCTGGAATGTGATTCGCTGGGGGCTCTTTACCCTCCTGGTGATTTGTGTTATTTTGGTCACATGGTGCACGAGAAAATCTCAGGTGAGGATTTTGGACTTTACAACAATCATTCTGCAAGTTGTCCATCAATTATTTTTAAAAAATTGATCAATTATTTTTAAAAAATTGATCGCAGATATTGTAAAGAGAAGGTTGCATTGAAATCAATGTCCACAGGGGGAAACAAAGCCATCGGCACCACTGGTGGCTTTTTTAAAAGAGATGTAAGGGAGAGGTTTTTCACACAGAGGGCGGTGAATGCACGGCCAGAGGAGGTGATAAATCAGATTCTATAACATAATTCAAGAGGCATCTGGATAGATAAATGAAAAGGCAGGGAATAGAGAGATATGGGCCATGTAGAGGCAAGAAAATATTAGATTAGCGAGGCATCAGTAGCGGCACAGACTTGGTGGCCTGTTCCTGTATTGTTCTTTGTTCTGCCATATTGCTCAGAACCAGTCCCATGGTGTCACGCTGGCAGGACAGGCTGTGATTGAGCCCTGACAGCAACTTTAGTTTTCTAAAGATTGAAATGCTATTTTTAAAGTCTGGCCAGTTTTATGAATGTTAAGATGGAACCTCAATCCCCACATACAACCCTTCCCCACCCCGCCCCATCTCAAACACCATGCAATACACCCGCCACTCCCCCCCCACCCCCGCAACTCCCAAAATTTCTCCGGGCATTGCCTGATACTTTCCCCGGCCAAGTGACACAAATGCTACTTGCCACTTGTCAGCCCAAGACTGGCTATTGTCAATATCTGAAAAGTCGTGGATCGTGCTGAACATTGTGCAGTCAACAGCAAACATCCCAGCATCTGACTTTATGTTGGAAGGAAGGTTATTGCTGAAGATGTTTGGGCTGAGAATCCTTTGTAACTCGTGTAGTGATGTCCTGGAGCTGAGATGGCTGACCTCCAACCATAACAACCACCTTCTTTTATGCCAGGTATCACTCCAACCAATGGAGGGCTTTCCTCCGAGTCCCATTCATTCTGGTTTTGTTCAGGGTCCTTGATCCTACACTTGGTCAAATGCTGTCTTGATGTCCAGGGCAGTCACTCTCATCTCACCTCTGGCATTCTGCTCTTTTGTCCATGTTTTAACCAAGGCTATAATAGGGCCTGGAGCTGAGTGACCCTGGCTGAACCCAAACTGAGCATCCATGAGCAGGTTATTGCTGAGTAAATGCCTCTTGATGAGGAAATGACCTCTTCCATCACTTTACTGATTATTGAGATTAGATTGATGGGGCAGTAATTGGCCAGGTTGGACTTGTCCTCCTTTTTGTAGAGACTTACCTGAGCAATTTTCTACATTGCTGGGTAGATGCCAGTGTTGTAGCTGTACTGGAACAGCTTGCCTAGAGGTGCAGCAAATTCTGAAGCACAAGTCTTCAGTTCTATTGCCAGAGAATTAATCACAGCCACAGGGAAACATCAGTTATCCATGCAAAAGTTACATGTCTTCATGAGGGATGCAAATGCCAGTTCTTTCCAGTAATGGGTGATCAATGTGATCTCAAAACTGCCCCAAACTTTGCCTCAATCTGTTGCCACTTCCAGAATTCTGCTCAAATCTGAAATGTCAATTGATGCATTGTTCTCCCAGTCTCAACGAATCTGATTTTTTTTTCAGACACTCAATGAACCTAATTCTCAAAGTTGAACCAAAAAGGGAAATGAAGATTCCCTGCTGACATCCTCATTGGTGGAATTTTGCATCCTAGTCAAATATTAATTACTTATCCGGCTTTGAACATTTCTTTTAACCAATGTACATCATAAAAAGATTTTGTCATTAAATGAATTTGACAAAAAATATAGTGGCTGCGACCTTCAAGTTGCAAATATAAAACTGGACAATATTTGATTTGTTTGCTGACTCAATGGGCGGGATTTTCCTTTCTCGCCTGCCATGGGAAAAGTAGTGGGCGCGGGGGGTGGACCATGCAAAAATGCATTGACCTTGAGCGAGATTTTCTGCTTTTGGAGTGAGTGCGGCCAGAAAGACTCGCCCATTGTCTAGACTTCTCATTTCATATTCTTAACTTAATCCGTGTCAACTTAAACACTAACACATCTTGTAAGAAATAGACAACGTGACTTTTTCATTCACTGGAAACTAGTCGCTCTAATGATATGTTCCACATTGAATAGGGGTGGGAAAATGTGCCTGTATAGCAATAGAATTGGAGACACACTGAGTTATATAAGAATGTACTTCCCTTTACTCGAGAAAGCTGATTTTATCTTAACTTCATTATGTTATGATTTTACCTTTACCTTAGCAAATGCAATCTATACTTGTTAAAGTTTCCGTGTTTCCTAACGTCTACAAGCCCAGCTTCAAATATGAAGCCTGGTCCCCTGTCTGAGCTCCACCTCGTTCCTCCCCTCTACTGTCTCTGTGCTGTGGGATAGCCGTTCCAGCTTCTCGTCCAACAGCCAGTTCTGAATGATCCAAAATTACAATTGAACATTGTGAACAGAGCAGCCATTATCTTTGTCCCCACAAAAGCACCATTTTACTACCTTGCCACACCATCTGTTCAGCACGGTGAGCTGGGAAAATAGCGTGTAAAGCTACTGGAATTTTTAAGCAACTGGAATTTCTGGTTTCTGTCTTCCGTGCATGTATCTTCTTGTGATAAAATACAAAAAGAAAATAGTTGTGGTAGCTTGCCAAGTTTCCTTTCCTGATTTAGTTCATGGCACTAACAACCTGCCAGATTGTAACTAATGAATGAGGCACCAAGTAACTCTGTTAGTTGCCCATCAGTTGATGGTAATTTGAGGAGTTCAAATCAATCTCACGTTGGTGAATGGACTGTCTGTGGTTCACACCTGCAATCTCCTCTCAGGATAATGTGGATGACGGCAGCATCTCCTCCAACCTGTAGCCAGTGCCTGTTGTATCTAATTGGAACACGATTACTGAGCAGTGCCTAGCCATGGCAAGGGAATCTCTCACCCAGTCGGGGTCTGCACAGACTCACTGGCCAGGGAAAGGCTCCAAAGCTAATTGAGGTCTACAGGGCATCAGAGTCAGCCAACTGCCAGCAATGGGGACCCACCGACACATCGCTCTTGCCTTGATATCTCTCTGCGTGGGGGTTGATGTTTCTGAGGTTGAATTCCCAGCATCCCTCTCTCTTTACGGCAGCAACTTCCCCCATATCCCCACCACCCTCCCCCACCAACACCACCCCACCCCTCACTGTATTGTAACACAGAGGTCAATTCCTTTCTCCATATGCAACAGATTGTTGTTCGAGAACTGATTTTCTTATTGGTTTCAATGGTTGAAAGGGTTTTGTTTGATATAGAATGCTGCCAGTGAATGTTCCAACTTAAGTGAACAGAAACTCCGTTTAACCACAATTTATTCTCTCAAATAAGTTGATGTTTGATGACCAGCAGCTGAACTCTGGGAAAAAAAAGGTTTAAGCTCGTTGCACCTCATGGTGGTTTAACCACAAGAAAAATGTATTGCTGTTCTCAAGGTTGATGCATGAAGGAAACCTCTGAATGTACACTAAGTGTTAGGTACTAAATAAAGAGTTGTGTTTGCAATTAGAACATAGAAACCCTACAGTGCAGAAAGAGGCCATTTGGCCCATCGAGTCTGCACCGACCACAATCCCA